>NC_058082.1:383503676-384703676 GCF_014858855.1 Bufo gargarizans | reverse complement strand
TTTTGTCTTTAATATTGATTTTTGAATGAGTTTTAAATAGTTAACATAGACATTGTGTGGGACAGGTCTCACACGTACTCCATCCTATGTTCTCATAATGGTGCTGTTAAAAAGGCTGTTAAGATAAAATGTGGACAGGCCATACCAACGCAGAACAATCTGAGAAGGGAACCAGAACAGTGACAGACTGCTTGTAATGAACTGTAAGTGTGGGACTTTCTGTTATCCAATACAACTAAACTAATACGTGTGTGTGTGTGTGTGTGTGTGTGTGAATGAGTTTAAACAACAAAAGCACATATTTACCCTCCTTGTATGGGGTGGTGACAACTCCGTCATCATCCTCTTCCTCCGACTCATCATCCTCCAAAATTGGGGTGGACGGGACTCTGGTAGGGCTGACGGTCCAGCCTCTTCCTCCTCGATTGAAACCCCCTCCTGTGGTGGTGCAGGGGCATTTGTGGGCCCTGAGGGTCCTGGCTGCTGCTCCTCCTCCCCCTCAGACGCAGAGACCTCCCACGAATCCCTACTGGCAGGCCTGCGTCTGACAGAGTGAAGGCGAGCACCTATAATAACAAATTTAGACTTATGTAAAAATAATAATCATAAATAATAAATGCACCTCAGCATTACGTTACTTTTGTTTATTTCACCAACACTCAGTAATCATTGTACCTGGACAGTGAGTATCCCGGATCTGGCGGATTCGCGGTAGATGCCGCCGCTTGAGATCCGACCATTTCTTAAGCATGGCCAATGGGGTGTGTTTCCCGCCATGCTCCCTCCTCAACTCCATCCTTATGTCATGCATGATGAGCTTCTTGTCCGTGTGTGAACGGAGGTCATCATAACCTCTAACAGGCGCTGCGTGATTAAAAAAGGAATCATTTAATCAAAAACATTTAATAAAACTAATATTACGCAACTTTAACATTAGCAGAAGTGGAGTACGTCAGGCTATTCCAGAAAGTTGAACAAGCAGTCGGATCCGTCCTGCCGCTAGTTCACTTATGCCCCCAGACAGTGGCGTAGCTAGAAATGACTTTGCCCCACAGCAAATTTTTTAATGGGGACAACCTACCTACCACAGAAATATTTTCACAAGCCCTTCCTTTCATGCCACCCACATAACTGTGGATAGTAAAGATAGCTCTCTCAGACCAGGCCCCGCAGCTGTTTCAGCCGTTTCATACACTGTCTATACTGTCACTGTGTATCATTTCATTGTGTAATACTGTTGAGGGCCCCTGAATAAATAGTCCTCCTCCTCCAGGATGGGCCCCTTCTGGGTCAGGGCCCCCAAGCAGCCTCTCTAAATACGCCACAGCGAAAAGAATGACGATCCGTCAACATTTACTATAATGGTGGCGGCCAGGGGTGTAACTATCGGGGAAGCAGGAGAAGCGTCTGCTTTGCGGCCCTGACCCAGAAGAGGCCCATCCCACAGAAGGAGGGGGACTAAAAGATTTAGTCAGGCCCCCCTCGGCAGTATTACACAATGAAATTATGTAACACAGAGACAGTGAAGGAAACTGATGGAACAGCTGCCGGGCCTGCAGCTACACCGCTGGTGGCGAGGGAAAAGTTCCAGCAGCAGCAAGGCAGCACACGGCGAGAGGCAGTCTAACTAAAAGCTCTGCATGTTCTGGTTTAATTAGAGGGGATCGATTGTCGTGCGCTGCCTTGATGCTGCCAGGTCATCATCATCACAACCACCAAACCAACAATTATTATTGTTTGAGAATGAAATACTACAATTTAAGTTAACATAAATGTATGAAATATAAATTGTATTCAAATTGTATGTGTGTGGGGTATAAGCTATTAGATATTGTCCATCTGAGGAGAGATGTACCTGTACGTGACGGCATAGTATGGGGTGTAAAGCTGGTCTGCCTCCACGTGGTGCACCCTGGGTAACGCTAAATGAACCAGTGAATATAGAATGTAAAAAATTACGTCTCCTGACCAACAGGACACTTACTAGAATCTTTAGACTAGCCATCCGCACACTGCGGCCCTCCAGCAAACTGCGTCCCTCTAGCTGTGGCAAAAATACAACTCCCATCCTTCCATGACAGCCTACAGCTATCATCCTATAGTAAGGCATAATGGGAGTTGTAGTTTAAGAACAACTGGACCGCTGTTTGAATAGACTGTGTGTGTGTGTGTGTGTTTGTGTGTTGGGGGTGGGGGTGGTCAGAGGGGGTGTGCGTTTGAGGGGGGGTTTGGTGGTATGCAGTGTGGGTTTGTTATGTGAGGCAGGAAATTAGATGTGCAATGTGCATCTGATATAGATTTGTCTGCTATCCATACATAATGACACGTCGGCCACATGTATGTATGGATAGCATATAAATATATAGCAGATACCAGTGAGATAGTGCTTTGATGGCAGACCAAACATTTGTCATATCAAAAATGCTTAACTATTTATTTTAGTGATGCAAATAAAATCACATTTTATCTAGTATGAGTAGATGTTAATGATTATATGAAAAAAATATTACCTTTGAATGTCAACAATACTTGTTTCAACCAATCATTTATATCTAATCAAAGTATGTGCTATGCGAATTTAATTGCCATACGAAAATAGTTTCCACATACAAAGACACCGAAAAATTAAATTCAATAAACCTACATAAGAATATTAGTAAGATATGCCAAACAAGCGTGTGCAATAGAATGTTCAATTTACTTATACTTACTATGATGAGGAGCTCTTCCTCAGCTTTTTTAAACTTGCTGGCCACCATCTTTCCAATCGCAGGTAACAAACTGACGCACGATGGATTCAAGATGAAACTGGGTACTTCCGGCCGGTAGTATGCATGCGCATGAGCATACGAACATTTTATTGCCGTTTAAGCTATGTGTATTTTTCTGAATATTTGACGTATTGCCGATACATCAGGTTTTAGAATATTCGTAATATTCATAATCAATTATGTATTTGAATATCTAGACTATTCGTAAAACACACAGCGGATGTAGTGCATTAGTATTTTTAAAATCATTAATTTAATTTTTACTAATATTGGCTAATGGCTAATGCTATATTGCAATAACATTGTTTTTTTTATAATATTCGTCTGATTTTATATTGCAATACAGCGAATATTCAAAACCGTAAATATAGGAAAGTTGTATTGTATACACTGAACAGTGAACTGAACACTAGATATTAGAGACATGCATGCTTGGCAGCCGTCAGCAAGTTTACCCAATGCGCAGTGTACGTGATATACTTGCCCTGACCATGCTATGCAAACCAGGTATCAGTAGTTAGATGGACCCTTGCCCCAACACTGTGTGCCAGACATGCCATGACTTTCTTTTCCACAATAGAGTACAGGTTGGGGATTGCCTTTTGTGAAAAGAAATTTCGGCCGGGTACCTTCCACTGCGGTGTCCCAATAGCTAAAAGTTTTTTGTATGGTAAAAGCTGGCAGGCTAAGAGTTCCAACAAGCCAGCTGTCAGACGCCGGGCAAGGGGGTGACTCTGTGACATTGGCTTCTTACGCTCAAACATGTCCTTGAAAGACACCTGACTGTGGGCAGATGAGCAGGAACTGCTCAAGGCGGAGTGGTGGGTGCTTGAGAGTGGGCAAGTAGGACAGCAGTGGTTGACGTGGCTGAAGATGCTGGACCAGGAGGAGGATGGTGGATTTGAGTTTGTGTGCTGCTTGTACTCGTCATCATGTGTGGATCCCATAGGTGTTTGTGATGTGAGATCATGTGCCTTCGCAAAGCAGTTGTACCTAGGTGGGTATTGGCACAGGTTGCAAATGGCATCGCTGTTATCAGAGGCAGGCAGACACACACAAAAATGCCACACTGCTAAGCTTTGCAATGACGGCATTCTGGTGGTGGCAACAGAATGCGTTGATTGGCGTGCTGTCTGGCTGACCCCAGGTGCTGATACATGCTGTCTGACTGTGCCACTAGCTCCTTGCGACAACCTCCACCTGCTTCCAACTCGTCTCCTCCTCCTCTCTGTTTCCCCATCTGAACTTTCCCCCTGTTCTTCTTCTCTTCGAGCGGGCACCCATGTGGCATCCACAGACACATCGTCATCATCAACCGCTTCACTTGTATCTGACAACTCAGCAAAGGAAGCAGCAGCGGGTACAACATCATCATCATCACACCGTACGTCCATGTGTGTAATGCTGCCTGACTGAGACATATCCCTGTTATCTACATCCTCTGGCAATCATGGTTGCGCATAACTCATTTCTTCCAACTGATGTGTAAATAACTCCGCTGACAGATCAAGTGAAGCAGCTGTGGTGCTAGTGTTG
This sequence comes from Bufo gargarizans, assembly GCF_014858855.1. NCBI lineage: Eukaryota > Metazoa > Chordata > Amphibia > Anura > Bufonidae > Bufo > Bufo gargarizans. The sequence goes on along the minus strand of NC_058082.1, from coordinate 384,699,369 downwards.
GTGGTGGTGGCAGGCGGGCGAGTGGTAACTTTAGAGGTGCCTGAAGCTGAGCTGGAGGAGGATGGTGCGTCAATGTTCCGGGCAGAAGCTGTAGAAGGTTGGGTGTCCTGTGTTAGCCAGTCAACTATGTCCACAGGACTTTTCGAGTTCAGGGTACGTAGCCTCTGAACACTGGGCATTATTCTAGGGCCAAAGGAAATCACAGCACCACAACCATGACAGGCCCCTGTTGCGTGGCCTGCCTCTGCCTGTCATTTTTTTTAGATTAGTTGTACTATGCATGCAAGCTACTGTGACACCAGATATGAATGGTGGCAATGTGCTCTGGCAGTAGTTGGCACAGTACACGTTGATGCTGTAGGCCTGACACACACGCTTGCAGGCAACTAACTGCAATTATATTACAGTCAAAATTGTTGTTGTTTTATTAAATGTAATCTACTGTGACACCAGATATTAGTGGTGGCACTGTCCACTGTAGGCCTGACACACACACTTACAGGCAACTAACTGCAATTATATTACAGTCAAAATTGTTTTTTTTTTTTTTTTTTATGTAATCTACTGTGACACTAGATATTAGTGGTGGCACTGTGCACTGTAGGCCTGACACACATGCGTGAAGGCAACTAACTGCAATTATATTACAGTCAAAAATATATATATTTTTTTAAATGTAAGCTACTGTGACATCAGATTAGTGATGTCCCGAACTATTCGCCGGCGAATAGTTCCCGGCGAACATAGCTTGTTCGCGTTCGCTGCTGGGGCGAACATATGCGATGTTCGGTCCGCCCCCTATACATCATCATTGAGTAAACTTTGACCCTGTACCTCACAGTCAGCAGACACATTCCAGCCAATCAGCAGCAGACCCTCCCTCCCAGACCCTCCCACCTCCTGGACAGCATCCATTTTAGATTCATTCGGAAACTGCATTCACAGTGAGATGAGGGTGAGTGTAGCTGCTGCTGATTTAATAGGGAAAGCGTTAGCTAGGGCATTGTTCTGTGTCCACAGACTCATCTGCTGTAAGGACAGCGTCCTGACAGCACCCCAAAAAGCCCATTTCAGGGCTGGTACATCAGTGTGCTTTTTTTTTCATATATATAAATTGCAGTTGTCTGGCTGCCCATGTGTGAGAGGCTGCAGGCTCAATCATAGACAGCACTGTGTGCACAGTGCACACATTTCATACAGGGTGTGACAGAAAATACCTTGCAGATAAAAAATAATTATATTTAATATTTTTCTGTGACATAATCACATTTGCAAGCCCGTGTGTGTCACACCCACACATACTATATACTGCTAGTGACTAGGCCTGCACTCATACCGTTACAGGGTGTCATTCACTCAAATACCTTGCAGAAAAAAATATATATTTAAAATTTTTCTGTGATCTAATCACATTTGCAAGCCCATGTGTGTCAGGCCCACACATACTGTATTGTGCCCACTGGCTAGTGGCTAGGCCTGCACTCATACCGTTACAGGGTGTCATTCACTCAAATACCTTGCAGGGAAAAAAAATTATATTTAACATTTTTATGTGATCTACAAACCGGATTCCAAAAAAGTTGGGACACTAACCAAATTGTGAATAAAAACTGAATGCAATGATCTGGAGATGGCAAATGTCAATATTTTATTTGTAATAGAACGTAGATGACAGATCAAACGTTTAATCCGAGTAAATGTATAATTTTAAATGAAAAATACATTGATTCAAATTTTCACGGTGTCAACAAATCCCCAAAAAGTTGGGACAAGTAGCAATAAGAGGCTGGAAAAAGTAAATTTTAGCATAACGAAGAGCTGAAAGACCAATTAACACTAATTAGGTCAATTGGCAACATGATTGGGTATAAAAAGAGCTTCTCAGAGTGGCAGTGTCTCTCAGAACCCAAGATGGGTAGAGGATCACCAATTCCCACAATGTTGTGCAGAAAGATAGTGGAGCAATATCAGAAAGGTGTTACCCAGCGAAAAATTGCAAAGACTTTGCATTTATCATCATCAACTGTGCATAACATCATCCGAAGATTCAGAGAATCTGGAACAATCTCTGTGTGTAAGGGTCAAGGCCGTAAAACCATACTGGATGCCTGTGATCTCCAGGCCCTTAAACGGCACTGCACCACAAACAGGAATGCTACTGTAAAGGAAACCACAGAATGTGCTCAGGAATACTTCCAGAAACCATTGTCAGTGAACACAATCCACCGTGCCATCCGCCGTTGCCAGCTAAAACTCTACAGTGCAAAGAAGCCATTTCTAAGCAAGATCCACAAGCTCAGGCGTTTTCACTGGGCCAGGAATCATTTAAAATGGAGTGTGGCAAAATGGAAGACTGTTCTGTGGTCAGACGAGTCACGATTCAAAGCTCTTTCTGGAAATCTGGGACGCCATGTCATCCGGACCAAAGAGGACAAGGACAACCCAAGTTGTTATCAACGCTCAGTTCAGAAGCCTGCATCTCTGATGGTATGGGGTTGCATGAGTGCGTGTGGCGTGGGCAGCTTGCATGTCTGGAAAGGCATCAATGCAGAAAAATATATTCAGGTTCTAGAACAACATATGCTCCCATCCAGACGTCATCCCTTTAAGGGAAGACCCTGCATTTTTCAGCAAGATAATGCCAGACCACATTCTGCATCAATCACAACATCATGGCTGCGTAGGAGAAGGATCCGGGTACTGAAATGGCCAGTCTGCAGTCCAGATCTTTCACCTATAGAGAACATTTGGCTCATAAATTAAGAGGAAGGTGCAACAAAGAAGGCCCAAGATGATTGAACAGTTAGAGGCCTGTATTATACAAGAATGGGAGAGCATTCCTATTTCTAAACTTGAGAAACTGGTCTCCTTGGTCCCCAGACGTCTGTTGAGTGTTGTAAGAAAAAGGGGAGATGCCACACAGTGGTGAAAATGGCCTTGTCCCAACTTTTTGGGGATTTGCTGACACCATGAAATTCTGATTCAACATATTTTTCCCTTAAAATGGTACATTTTCTCAGTTTAAACTTTTGTTCCGTGATTTATGTTCTATTCTGAATAAAATATTAGAAGTTGGCACCTCCACATTGCATTCAGTTTTTATTCACGATTTGTATAGAGTCCCAACTTTTTGGGAATCCGGTTTCTAATCACATTTGCAAACCCGTGTGTGTCAGGCCCACACATACTATATTGTGCCCACTGGCTAGTGGCTAGGCCGGCACTCATACCGTTACAGGGGGTCATTCACTCAAATACCTTGCAGAAAGAAAAAATTATATTGAAAATTTGTCTGTGATCTAATCACATTTGCAAGCCCGTGTGTGTCAGGCCAACACATACTGTATTGTGCCCACTGGCTAGTGGCTAGGCCTGCACTCATACCGTTACAGGGTGTCATTCACGTAAATACCTTGCAGAAAAAAAAATTATATTTAAAATGTTTCTGTGATCTAATCACATTTGCAAGCCCGTGTGTGTCAGGCCCACACAGACTGTACTGTGCCCACTGCCCACCACTTATATAGGGTGGCACAGTACCTTGCACGCATAGTAACACTTATCTAATAAAAAATGACAGGCAGAGGCAGGCCACGCCGCAGGGGCCGTCGTGTTCGTGGTGCTGTGATTTCCACTGGCCCTGGAATAATGCCTAGTGTTTAGCGGCCACGTACCCTGAGCGGCCACGTACCCAAAAAATTTGGAGAAAATAGTTGACTGGCTTACACAGGACACCCAATCTTCAACAGCTTCTGCTAGGAACCTTGACCCACTATCCTCCTCCAGCTCAGCTTTGGTCACCTGCTCTCAAGTTACTACTCTCCCCCCCGCAGCCACCGCCATTACCACCACTACCACCACAGCCACCACAGCCGCTTCACTTGATCCCTCAGAGGAGTTATTTACACATCAGTTGGATGAAATTAGTGATGCGCAACCGTTATTGCCAGGGAATGTAGATAACAGGGATTTGTCTCAGTCATGCAGCATTACACACATGGACGTACAGTGTGATGATGATGATGTTGTACCCGCTGCTGCTTCCTTTGCTGAAGTGTCAGATACAAGTGAAGTGGTTGATGATGACGATGTGTCCGTGGGTGCCTGCTCGAAGTGAAGAAGAAGAGGGGGAAAGTTCAGAAGGGGAGACAGGCAGAAGGAGGACACGAGTTGGAAGCAGGGGGAGGTCGTCGCAAGGAGCTAGTGGCACAGTCAGACAGCATGTATCGGCACCCGGGGTCAGCCAGACAGCACGCCAATCAACGCATGCTCCAGAATGCCATAATTGCAAAGCTCAGCAGTGTGGCATTTTGTTTGTGTGTCTGCCTCTGACAACAGCGATGCCATTTGCAACCTGTGCCAAAAGAAACTGAGTCGTGGGAAATCCAACACCCACCTAGGTACAACTGCCTTGCGAAGGCACATGATCGCACATCACAAACGCCTATGGGATCAACACATGATGACGAGTAGAAGCAGCACACGAGCTCAAAGCCACCATCCTCCTCCTGGTCCAGCATCTTCAGCCACGTCAACCACTGCTGTCCTCCTTGCCCCATCTCGCCTCTCCGCCTCTCACCTTGAGCAGTTCCATCTCATCTGCCCACAGTCAGGTGCCTGTAAAGGAAATGTTTGAGCGTAAGAAGCCAATGTCACAGAGTCACCCCCTTGCCCGGCCTCTGACAGCTGGCTTGACGGAACTCTTAGCCCGCCAGCTTTTACCATACCAGCTGGTGTAGTCTGAGGCCTTCCAACAAATTTGTCGCTATTGGGACACCACAGTGGAAGGTACCCGGACAATTTTTTTTTTCTAATAAGGCAATCCCAAACCTCTACTCAGTGATTGAAAAGGAAGTCATGGCATCTCTGGCATACAGTGTTGAGGCAAGGGTCCATCTGACCACTGATACCTGGTCTGCAAAGCACGGTCAGGGCAGGTATATCACCTACTCTGCGCATTGGGTCAACCTGCTGACTGCTGCCAAGCATGGAATGCGTGGCTCTGCAGCGGAGTTGGTGACACCGCCACGACTTTACAGGCAGGCCTACTGCCACCTCCTCTACTCCTCCTACTCCATCCTCTTCCATAACCTCCTCGGCTCAGTCATTTTCTGCATCGGCGTCTGGCTGCATATCAACTGAATCCCCCCAGCTCCCCAGGGGCTATTCCACATCCCGGATACGACAGTGTGACACTGTCTTGGGGTTGACTTGCCTGAAAGCAGAGAGCCACATCAAACCAGCACTCCTTTCTGCCCTGAACGCACAGGTGGACCAGTGGCTGACCCCGCACCAACTGGAGATCGGGAAAGTGGTGTGTAACAAAGGAAGCAATTTATTGGCGGCATTGAATTTGGGCAAGTTGTCACATGTGCCATGCATGGCACATTTGTTGAATCTCATCGTACAACGCTTTGTGTCTAAGTACCCAGTCTTACAGGACGTCCTCAAGCAGGCCAGGAAGGTGTGTGGCCATTTCAGGCGTTCCTACACGGCCATGGCGCACTTTTCAGACATTCAGCGCCGAAACAACATGCCAGTGAGGCGCTTGATTTGCGACAGCCCGACACGTTGGAATTCAACACTCCACAACCACCTGCTCAAACAATGAAAAGCCGTCAACGAGTATTTGTATGACAGGGGTGCTAGGACAGCCTCTGTGGAGCTGGGAATTTTTTTGCCACGTTACTGGACGCTCATGCGCAATGCCTGTAGGCTCATGCGTCCTTTTGAGGAGGTGACAAACCTAGTCAGTCGCACAGAAGGCACCATCAGCGACCTCATCCCATTTGTTTTCTTCCTGGAGCGTGCCCTGCGAAGAGTGCTGGATCAGGCTGTAGATGAGCGTGAAGAGGAAGAGTTGTAATCACCATCACCAACAGAAACAGACTTGTCATCATCGCTTGCCGGACCTGCGGCAACGCTGCAAGAGGAGTATGAGGAAGAGGAGTCAGAGGAGGAATGTGGCTTTGAGGAGCCAACCACAGCAGGCATCCCAGGGTGCTCGTCGTTGTCACCTATCTGGGACCCGTGGTGTTGTACGTGGCTGGGGGGAAGAACAGACCGTCAATGACATCAGTGAGGAGGAGGAACGGGAAATGAGTAGCTCGGCATCCAACCTTGTGCAAATGGGGTCTTTCATGCTGTTATGTCTGTTGAGGGACCCTCGTATAAAAAGGATGAAGGAGAACGACCTGTACTGGGTGGCAACGCTACTAGACCCCCGGTATAAGCAGAAAGTGGAGGAAATGTTACCAAATTACCGGAAGTCAGAAAGGATGCAGCAGTTCAAAACCAAACTAAAAAATATGCTTTACACAGCTTATAAGGGGGATGTCACAGCACAACGGGAATCTAACTGGGGAAGAGGTGAAAGTAATCCTCCTCCTACCACGATCACGGCGGCAAGGACAGGAAGCTTTACAGATGAGTTGTTGATGGAGGACATGCAGAGCTTTTTCAGTCCTACACATCGCCACAGCCCTTCGGTATCCAGCCTTAGAGAACGACTCGACCGACAGGTGGCAGACTACCTCGCCTTAAAGGGCTTCTGTCACCCCACTAAACCGTTTTTTTTTTGTTTACTAATAATCCCTATATTGCGAGCTCCCTATACATAAGTTAAATAATCATTTTGGTTCAGTAGAATTTGATAAAAAGCAATTTTTAAAATATGTAAATTACCTTGCTACTAGCAGCCGCATCCTCCGATCCTAATGACGCCCCCTCCGCATTGTGATTGACAGGGCCAGGGAACGGAATCGTTCTCTGCTGGCCCTGCCTGTTTGCAATCAAAATCCGGCGCCTGCGCCGCGGCCGTACCTATCTTCAATGTGCGCAGGCGCACTGAGAGGCGGCCGCTCACTCAGCCGCTCCATCCTCAATGCGTCTGCGCCGGGTGTAGATGTGACGTCACCAGCGCAGGCGCATTGAGGATGGAGCGGCCGAGCGAGCGGCCGCCTCTCAGTGCGATCGATACAACATCATACCTGATCGTATACACAAACTGGATGTTTTAAACCACGTTGTTCAAAGAAAAAGTGGATTGTTAGGTGATTTATGCCCTTTATGATTAAAATCCAACTCTGCATCAACTATGAAATTTTCCATGGGAGTTTTGCCATGGATCCCCTCACGACATGCCACAGTCCAGGTGTTAGTCTTCTTGAAACAACTTTTCCATTACTATTGTGGCCAGAAAGAGTCCCTGTGGGTTTTAAAATTCGCCTGCCTATAGAAGTCAATGGCGGTTCGCCCGTTTGCGAATATTTGTAGAAATTCGCGTTAGCTGTTCGCGAACTGAAAATGTTATGTTTGTGACATCTCTACACCAGATATGAATGGCGCTGAAGTGATACCACGGACGTGCAGCTGGCCCTTAAACACAGAAACACGTGTGTGCAACTGACTGCTAGTTATTCACAGTCAAAATTGTTGTTTTTCTTTAAATATAATCGAATGTGACACCAGATATGAATGGCGCTGAAGTGACAAAATGCAATGGCACTGGGCCTTAAACACACAAACACTTGTTTGCAACTGATTGCTAGTTATTCACAGTTAAAATTGTTGTTTTTCTTTAAATATAATAGAATGTGACACCAGATATAAGTGGCACTGAAGTGACACTATGGACTTGCAGCTGGGCCTTAAACACACAAACACGTGTGTGCAACTGACTGCTAGTTATTCACAGTCAAAATTGTTGTTTTTCTTTAAATGTAATCAAATTTGACACCAGATAAGAATGGCGCTGAAGTGACACTATGAACTTGCAACTGGGCCTTAAACAAACATGTGTGTGCAACTGACTGCTATTTATTGACAGTCAAATTTTTATTTTTTTTCTTTAAATATAATTGAATGTGACACCAGATATAAATGGCGCTGAAGTGACACTATGCACTGGAACTGGGGCTTAAACACACAAACACATTTGTGCAACTGACTGCTAGTTAGGGTCTATTCACACGTCCGTTGTTTCTTTCCTGATCTGTTCCGTTTTTGGCTGAACAGATCTGGACCAGATCTGGACCCATTCATTTTCAATGGGTCCTGAAAAAAATCGGACAGCACAATGTCTTTTTTTTTTTTCAGGACCCATTGAAAATGAATGGGTCCAGATCTGGTCCAGATCTGTTCAGCAAAAAACGGAACAGATCAGGAAAGAAACAACGGATGTGTGAATAGACCCTTAATCACAGTCAAAATTGTTGTTTTTCTTTAAATATAATCGAATGTGACACCAGATATGAGTGGCGCTGAAGTGACACTATGGACTTGCAGCTAGGCCTTAAAGACACAAACACGTGTGTGCAACTGACTGCTAGTTATTTACAGTCAAAATGGTTGTTTTTCTTTAAATATAATCGAATGTGACACCAGATATGAGTGTAGCTGAAGTGACACTATGGAATTGCAGCTGGGCCTTAAAGACACAAACACGTGTGTGCAACTGACTGCTAATTATTCACAGTCAAAATTGTTGTTTTTCTTTAAAAATAATCGAATGTGACACAAGATATGAGTGGCACTGAAGGGAGACTATAGACTTGCAGCTGGGCCTTAAACACACAAACACGTGTGTGCAACTGACTGCTAGTTATTCACAGTCAAAATTGTTGTTTTTCTTTAAATATAATCGAATGTGACAGCAGATATGAGTGGCGCTGAAGTGACACTATGGACTTGCAGCTGGGCCTTAAACACACAAACACCTGTGTGCAACTGACTGCTAGGTATCCACAGTCAAAATTATTGTTTTTCTTTAAATATAATCAAATGTGACACCAGATTTGAGTGGCATTGAAGTGACACTATGGACTTGCAGCTGGGCCTTAAACACACAAACACGTGTGTGCAACTGACTGCTAGTTATTCACAGTCAAAATTGTTGATTTTCTTTAAATATAATCGAATGTGACAGCAGATATGAGTGGCGCTGAAGTGACACTATGGACTTGCAGCTGGGCCTTAAACACACAAACACGTGTGTGCAACTGACTGCCAGGTATTCACAGTCAAAATTGTTGTTTTTCTTTAAATATAATCGAATGTGACACCAGATATGAGTGGCGCTGAAGTGACACTATGGACTTGCAGCTGGGCCTTAAACACACAAACACGTGTGTGCAACTGACTGCTAGGTATCCACAGTCAAAATTATTGTTTTTTTTTAAATATAATCAAATGTGACACCAGATATGAGTGGCATTGAAGTGACACTATGGACTTGCAGCTGGGCCTTAAACACACAAACACGTGTGGGCAACTGACTGCTTATTTATTCACAGTTAAAATTGTTGTTTTCCTTTAAATATAATCAAATGTGACACAAGATATGAATGGCGCTGAAGTGACACTAAGGACTTGCAGCTGGGCCTTAAACACACAAACACGAGTGTGCACCTGACTGCTAGTTATTCACAGTCAAAATTGTTGTTTTTCTTTAAATGAATTTGAATGTGATACCAGATATGAATGGCGCTGAAGTGATAGCACGGACTTGCAGCTGGGCCTTAAACACACAAACACGTGTGTGCAACTGACTGCTAGTTATTCACAGTCAAAATTGTTGTTTTTGTTTAAATGTAATCGAATGTGACACCAGATATGAGTGGCGCTTAAGTGACTCTATGGACTTGCAGCTGGGCCTTAAACACACAAACACATGTGTGCAACTGACTGCTAGTTATTCACAGTCAAAATTGTTGTTTTTGTTTAAATGTAATCGAATGTGACACCAGATATGAGTGGCGCTTAAGTGACTCTATGGACTTGCAGCTGGGCCTTAAACACACAAACACATGTGTGCAACTGACTGCTAGTTATTCGCTGTAACAGACCATTTCAGCAGACAAGGGGTTAAAATCCGTTTAGGCGATATGCCCCTTTCTGAGAGACAGGCACAGCTACTGCAGAACACCAACCTCCCGAACTGGATACAAAATAGCACTCCAAACTGGAACCTCGCGAATAGCTGCTGGCAGACGAACAGGAAAAGCATACAGTCAGCTTACACTCCTGGCAATCAGTCTCCAACAGCATACAGGGAATCCCCCCAATAACGAGACAAGGCTCCGTGTTGAGGGTCAGCAGTGGTCTAACTGTACTTCAGATACAGCCTCTTTTATTCATAAAAAACAAACATAGTACTGCCCACAGGGTTTTGAAATCCAACCAATCAATACCTTACAACCAATCGTTCCCGCCCCCTAGAGGACCAGAAGGGAGACTGCGACACAGAACAGATACAACACATCCCCACAATGCATCATTGTTTCCTCCTCTCTGTCCCAGAGACAACCGAGGGCAATCCAATTATCTCTCAGGACAAAGGGGAGATCGCCAATACACATGTGAAGACAACAGGACAGACATCACCATTTAAACACACAATGGGACAATAGAACCTCACCGAGCATATTCCTCCCAAACTGACAAGTAACACTTATTATAAATGGTTACAACTTTGTGAGGTTACATTTTCCATACATATAACTTACATCAATTTAAACAGTATGACTTGGGGACAAACCTATCCAAAATTCACATGAATAGGTTCAGGGGTTTAAAAGTTAGTATGGGCCATCATCCTGAGGCAAGAGGCCTTCAAACAGCCCCCTCCAAAACACTGTGGCGAGGTTGGTTTCGTCACATTCGCAGTTGTTGTTTTTCTTTAAATATAATCAAATGTGACACAAGATATGAATGGCGCTGAAGTGACAATATGGACTTGCAGCTGGGCCTTAAACACGCAAACACGTGTGTGCACCTGACTGCTAGTTATTCACAGTCAAAATGGTTGTTTTTCTTGAAATGAATTTGAATGTGACACCAGATATGAATGGCGCTGAAGTGATACCACGGACTTGCAGCTGGGCCTTAAACACACAAACACGTGTGTGCAACTGACTGCTAGTTATTCACAGTTAAAATTGTTGTTTTTCTTTAAATATAATCGAATGTGACACCAGATATAAGTGACACTGTGGACTTGCAGCTGGGCCTTAAACACACAAACATGTGTGTGCAACTGACTGATAGTTATTCACAATCAAAATTGTTGTTTTTCTTTAGATATAATCAAATGTGACACCAAATATAAATGTCACTGAAGTGACACTATGGACTTGCAGCTGGGCCTTAAACACACAAACACGTGTGTGCAACTGACTACTAGTTATTCACAGTCAAAAAACTTATTTTTCTTTAAATATAATTTAATGTGACACCAGATATAAATGGCGCTGTAGTGACACTATGCACTGGCACTGGGCCTTAAACATACAAACACGTGTGTGCAACTGACTGCTAGTTATTCACAGTTAAAATTTTTGTTTTTCTTTAAATGTAATCGAATGTGACACCAGATATGAGTGGCACTGAAGTGACACTATGGACTTGCAGCTGGGCCTTAAACACGCAAACACGTGTGTGCAGCTGACTGCTAGTTATTCACAGTCCAACCTGTTGTTTTAAAAAAATATATAATCGAATGTGACACCAGATATGAGTGGTGCTGAAGTGACACTATGGACTTGCAGCAGGGCCTTAAACACACAAGCACGTGTGTGCACCTGACTGCTAGTTATTCACAGTCAAAATTGTTGTTTTTCTTTAAATATAATCAAATGTGACACCAGATATTAATGGCGCTGAAGTGACAAAATGCACTGGCACTGGGCCTTAAACACACAAAAACTTGTTTGCAACTGACTGCTAGTTATTCACAGTCAAAATTGTTGTTTTTTCTTTAAATGTAATCGAATGTGACACCAGATATGAGTGGCGCTGAAGTGACATTATGGACTTGCAGCTGGGTCTTAAACACACAAACACGTATGTGTAACTGACTTCTAGGTATTCACAGTCAAAATTCCTGTTTTTCTTTAAATATAATCAAATGTGACACCAGATATGAATGGCGCTGAAGTGACAAAATGCACTGGCACTGGCCTTAAACACAAAAACACGCGTGTGCAACTGACTGCTAGTTATTCACAGTCAAAATTGTTGTTTTTCTTTAAATATAATCGAATGTGACACCAGATATGAGTGGAGCTGAAGTGACACTATGGACTTGCAGCTGGGCCTTAAACACACAAACACGTGTGTGCAACTGACTGCTAGTTATTCACAGTCAAAATTGTTGTTTTCCTTTAAATATAATCGAAGGTGACACCAGATATGAGAGGCGCTGAACTGAGACTATGGTCTTGTAGCTGGGCCTTAAACACACAAAAACGTGTGTGCAACTGACTGCTAGTTATTCACAGTCAAAATTGTTGTTTTCCTTTAAATATAATCGAAGGTGACACCAGATATGAGAGGCGCTGAACTGACACTATTGTCTTGTAGCTGGGCCTTAAACACACAAAAACGTGTGTGCAACTGACTGCTAGTTATTCGCAGTCAAAATATTTGTTTTTCTTTAAATGAATTTGAATGTGACACCAGATATGAATGGCGCTGAAGTGATACCACGGACTTGCAGCTGGGCCTTAAACACACAAACACGTGTGTGCAACTGACTGCTAGTTATTCACAGTTAAAATTGTTGTTTTTCTTTAAATATAATCGAATGTGACACCAGATATAAGTGACACTGTGGACTTGCAGCTGGGCCTTAAACACACAAACATGTGTGTGCAACTGACTGATAGTTATTCACAGTCAAAATTGTTGTTTTTCTTTATGTAACGGGGTTTTGAGAGCGCCCCCTAGTGTCTTTGGGGTCCCTAAACCTAGTTAACTCACTATGCCTGACAGGCGGATCCTGAGCCTCCGCTATCTGGGAGCTGGGGTACATGTCTGCGGCAGTGCCTCCACCCAGTGGAGCATCCGGGGTAGGGATGTGGGGTCCCACTGGGAACATACTTAGTGCAATGAGACTGACACAGCCTAACTGGAATTAACTTTATATAGTAAGCAGCAAATTAACCAACGTACATAAGAAAAATACAATAGAGTAATACAGGTAACAATGCAATGTGGATTTTCCTCTGTCCCACCCACAAGCACGCCTGTGTCCCACCCGCTTATCTTCGCCCTAGTGGCCGTTGGTGCACATGGGAGAGTTGGGGCCCTTATAAGTCCTGCTCTGCAGGGTCACTGAAGCAGCCTGAGCTGTGTAATGTCCGTCACTGGACCTCAGAGTCTTTACTGTGAGTGAGGAGACAGGTGCCCTGTGGTGATACAGGGAGAGGTTTGGCTTACCCTCACAACACGATTAGCCAGGCCAGTCAGCAGCAGTCTCCTCTCACTGGATTCACCAGACGTCTGGACTCAGTGCTTGTCTTTGCCAGCAGGCCCCTCTCTCAGCAGGTGTGATCTTGGGTGAAGCAGGTTCTCTCAGCAAGGTTCCATCTCTGTGCTGCAGTCTCTCACAACATGTCCTTTCTCTGGCTGAGCATGTAGTAACTTCCAGAAAGCTCCAGGACCTACGATGATGTCACAATCATGTGACCAATGCTCAATGTTCTATAACAGCATACTGAGTCCATCTGCCATCTACTGGGCATTTCAGATAATGCAGCCTGTGTAACTTCACAGGGTTACATTTAGATATAATCAAATGTGACACCAAATATGAATGTCACTGAAGTGACACTATGGACTTGCAGCTGGGCCTTAAACACACAAACACGTGTGTGCAACTGACTGCTAGTTATTCACAGTCTAACCTGTTGTTTTTAAAAAAAATATAATCGAATGTGACACCAGATATGAGTGGTGCTGAAGTGACACTATTGACTTGCAGCAGGGCCTTAAACACACAAGCACGTGTGTGCACCTGACTGCTAGTTATTCACAGTCAAAATTGTTGTTTTTTCTTTAAATGTAATCGAATGTGACACCAGATATGAGTGGCACTGAAGTGACATTATGGACTTGCAGCTGGGTCTTAAACGCACAAACACGTATGTGTAACTGACTTCTAGGAACTCACAGTCAAAATTCCTGTTTTTCTTTAAATATAATCGAATGTGACACCAGATATGAATGGCGCTGAAGTGACAAAATGCACTGGCACTGGCCTTAAACACAAAAACACACGTGTGCAACTGACTGCTAGTTTTTCACAGTCAAAATTGTTGTTTTTCTTTAAATGTAATCGAATGTGACACCAGATATGAGTGGCGCTGAAGTGACATTATGGACTTGCAGCTGGCCCTTAAAGACACAAAAACGCGTGTGCAACTGACTGCTAGTTATTCACAGTCAAAATTGTTGTTTTCCTTTAAATATAATCAAAGGTGACACCAGATATGAGAGGCGCTGAACTGACACTATGGTCTTGTAGCTGGGCCTTAAACACACAAAAACGTGTGTGCAACTGACTGCTAGTTATTCGCAGTCAAAATTGTTGTTTTTCTTTAAATGAATTTGAATGTGACACCAGATATGAATGGCACTGAAGTGATACCACGGACTTGCAGCCGGGCCTTAAACACACAAACACGTGTGTGCAACTGACTGCTAGTTATTCACAGTCAAAATTGTTGTTTTTCTTTAAATATAATCGAATGTGACACCAGATATAAGTGACACTGTGGACTTGCAGCTGGGCCTTAAACACACAAACATGTGTGTGCAACTGACTGATAGTTATTCACAGTCAAAATTGTTGTTTTTCTTTAGATATAATCAAATGTGACACCAAATATGAATGTCACTGAAGTGACACTATGGACTTGCAGCTGGGCCTTAAACACACAAACACGTGTGTGCAACTGACTGCTATTTATTCACAGTCCAAAAACTTATTTTTCTTTAAATATAATTTAATGTGACACCAGATATAAATGGCGCTGTAGTGACACTATGCACTGGCACTGGGCCTTAAACATACAAACACGTGTGTGCAACTGACTGCTAGTTATTCACAGTTAAAATTGTTGTTTTTCTTTAAATGTAATCGAATGTGACACCAGATATGAGTGGCGCTGAAGTGACACTATGGTCTTGCAGCTGGGCCTTAAACACGCAAACACGTGTGTGCAGCTGACTGCTAGTTATTCACAGTCAAAATTGTTGTTTTTCTTTAAATATAATCGAATGTGACACCAGATATGAATGGCGCTGAAGTGACAAAATGCACTGGCACTGGCCTTAAACACAAAAACACGTGTGTGCAACTGACTGCTAGTTTTTCACAGTCAAAATTGTTGTTTTTCTTTAAATGTAATCGAATGTGACACCAGATATGAGTGGCGCTGAAGTGACATTAAGGACTTGCAGCTTGTCCTTAAAGACACAAAAACGCGTGTGCAACTGACTGCTAGTTATTCACAGTCAAAATTGTTGTTTTTCTTTAAATATAATCGAATGTGACACCAGATATGAGTGGAGCTGAAGTGACACTATGGACTTGCAGCTGGGCCTTAAACACACAAACACGTGTGTACAACTGACTGCTAGTTATTCACAGTCAAAATGGTTGTTTTCCTTTAAATATAATCGAAGGTGACACCAGATATGAGAGGCGCTGAACTGACACTATGGTCCTGTAGCTGGGCCTTAAACACACAAAAACGTGTGTGCAACTGACTGCTAGTTATTCACAGTCAAAATTGTTGTTTTTCTTTAAATATAATCGAAGGTGACACCAGATATGAGAGGCGCTGAACTGACACTATGGTCTTGTAGCTGGGCCTTAAACACACAAAAACATGTGTGCAACTGACTGCTAGTTATTCGCAGTCAAAATTGTTGTTTTTCTTTAAATGAATTTGAATGTGACACCAGATATGAATGGCGCTGAAGTGATACCACGGACTTGCAGCTGGGCCTTAAACACACAAACACGTGTGTGCAACTGACTGCTAGTTATTCACAGTTAAAATTGTTGTTTTTCTTTAAATATAATCGAATGTGACACCAGATATAAGTGACACTGTGGACTTGCAGCTGGGCCTTAAACACACAAACATGTGTGTGCAACTGACTGATAGTTATTCACAGTCAAAATTGTTGTTTTTCTTTAGATATAATCAAATATGACACCAAATATGAATGTCACTGAAGTGACACTATGGACTTGCAGCTGGGCCTTAAACACGCAAACACGTGTGTGCAACTGACTGCTAGTTATTCACAGTCAAAAAACTTATTTTTCTTTAAATATAATTTAATGTGACACCAGATATAAATGGCGCTGTAGTGACACTATGCACTGGCACTGGGCCTTAAACATACAAACACGTGTGTGCAACTGACTGCTAGTTATTCACAGTTAAAATTGTTGTTTTTCTTTAAATGTAATCGAATGTGACACCAGATATGAGTGGCGCTGAAGTGACACTATGGACTTGCAGCTGGGCCTTAAACACGCAAACACGTGTGTGCAGCTGACTGCTAGTTATTCACAGTCAAAATTGTTGTTTTTCTTTAAATATAATCGAATGTGACACCAGATATGAATGGCGCTGAAGTGATAAAATGCACTGGCACTGGCCTTAAACACAAAAACACGTGTGTGCAACTGACTGCTAGTTTTTCACAGTCAAAATTGTTGTTTTTCTTTAAATGTAATCGAATGTGACACCAGATATGAGTGGCGCTGAAGTGACATTATGGACTTGCAGCTGGGCCTTAAAGACACAAAAACGCGTGTGCAACTGACTGCTAGTTATTCACAGACAAAATTGTTGTTTTTCTTTAAATATAATCGAATGTGACACCAGATATGAGTGGAGCTGAAGTGACACTATGGACTTCCAGCTGGGCCTTAAACACACAAACACGTGTGTGCAACTGACTGCTAGTTATTCACAGTCAAAATTGTTGTTTTCCTTTAAATATAATCGAAGGTGACACCAGATATGAGAGGCGCTGAACTGACACTATGGTCTTGTAGCTGGGCCTTAAACACACAAAAACGTGTGTGCAACTGACTGCTAGTTATTCACAGTCAAAATTGTTGTTTTTCTTTAAATGAATTTGAATGTGACACCAAATATGAATGGCGCTGAAGTGATACCACGGACTTGCAGCTGGGCCTTAAACACACAAACACGTGTGTGCAACTGACTGCTAGTTATTCACAGTCAAAAAACTTATTTTTCTTTAAATATAATTTAATGTGACACCAGATATAAATGGCGCTGTAGTGACACTATACACTGGCACTGGGCCTTAAACATACAAACACGTGTGTGCAACTGACTGCTAGTTATTCACAGTTAAAATTGTTTTTTTTTTTTTAAAAATATAATCGAATTTGACACCAGATATGAGTGGTGCTGAAGTGACACTATGGACTTGCAGCAGGACCTTAAACACACAAACACGTGTGTGCACCTGACTGCTAGTTATTCACAGTCAAAATTGTTGTTTTTCTTTAAATATAATTGAATGTGACACCAGATATGAATGGCGCTCAAGTGACAA
The DNA here is from genome assembly GCF_014858855.1 of Bufo gargarizans. Classification (NCBI taxonomy): domain Eukaryota; kingdom Metazoa; phylum Chordata; class Amphibia; order Anura; family Bufonidae; genus Bufo; species Bufo gargarizans. Next base: position 384,681,975 of record NC_058082.1, on the reverse strand, counting down.
AATGCACTGGCACTGAGCCTTAAACACACAAAAACTTGTTTGCAACTGACTGCTAGTTATTCACAGTCAAAATTGTTGTTTTTTTCTTTAAATGTAATCGAATGAGACACCAGATATGAGTGGCGCTGAAGTGACACTATGGACTTGCAGCTGGGCCTTAAACACGCAAACACGTGTGTGCAGCTGACTGCTAGTTATTCACAGTCCAACCTGTTGTTTTTTTTTAAAATATAATCGAATGTGACACCAGATATGAGTGGTGCTGAAGTGACACTATGGACTTGCAGCAGGACCTTAAACACACAAACACGTGTGTGCACCTGACTGCTAGTTATTCACAGTCAAAATTGTTGTTTTTCTTTAAATATAATTGAATGTGACACCAGATATGAATGGCGCTCAAGTGACAAAATGCACTGGCACTGAGCCTTAAACACACAAAAACTTGTTTGCAACTGACTGCTAGTTATTCACAGTCAAAATTGTTGTTTTTTTCTTTAAATGTAATCAAATGTGACACCAGATATGAGTGGCGCTGAAGTGACACTATGGACTTGCAGCTGGGTCTTAAACACACAAACACATATGTGTAACTGACTTCTAGGTATTCACAGTCAAAATTCCTGTTTTTCTTTAAATATAATCGAATGTGACACCAGATATGAATGGCGCTGAAGTGACAAAATGCACTGGCACTGGCCTTAAACACAAAAACACGTGTGTGCAACTGACTGCTAGTTTTTCACAGTCAAAATTGTTGTTTTTCTTTAAATGTAATCGAATGTGACACCAGATATGAGTGGCGCTGAAGTGACATTATGGACTTGCAGCTGGGCCTTAAAGACACAAAAACGCGTGTGCAACTGACTGCTAGTTATTCACAGTCAAAATTGTTGTTTTTCTTTAAATATAATCGAATGTGACACCAGATATGAGTGGAGCTGAAGTGACACTATGGACTTGCAGCTGGGCCTTAAACACACAAACACGTGTGTGCAACGGACTGCTAGTTATTCACAGTCAAAATTGTTGTTTTCCTTTAAATATAATCGAAGGTGACACCAGATATGAGAGGCGCTGAACTGACACTATGGTCTTGTAGCTGGGCCTTAAACACACAAAAACGTGTGTGCAACTGACTGCTAGTTATTCGCAGTCAAAATTGTTGTTTTTCTTTAAATGAATTTGAATGTGACACCAGATATGAATGGCGCTGAAGTGATACCACGGACTTGCAGCCGGGCCTTAAACACACAAACACGTGTGTGCAACTGACTAATAGTTATTCACAGTCAAAATTGTTGTTTTCCTTTAAATATAATCGAAGGTGACACCAGATATGAGAGGCGCTAAACTGACACTATGGTCTTGTAGCTGGGCCTTAAACACACAAAAACGTGTGTGCAACTGACTGCTAGTTATTCACAGTCAAAATTGTTGTTTTTCTTTAAATATAATCGAAGGTGACACCAGATATGAGAGGCGCTGAACTGACACTATGGTCTTGTAGCTGGGCCTTAAACACACAAAAACGTGTGTGCAACTGACTGCTAGTTATTCGCAGTCAAAATTGTTGTTTTTCTTTAAATGAATTTGAATGTGACACCAGATATGAATGGCGCTGAAGTGATACCACGGACTTGCAGCTGGCCTTAAACACACAAACACGTGTGTGCAACTGACTGCTAGTTATTCACAGTTAAAATTGTTGTTTTTCTTTAAATATAATCGAATGTGACACCAGATATAAGTGACACTGTGGACTTGCAGCTGGGCCTTAAACACACAAACATGTGTGTGCAACTGACTGATAGTTATTCACAGTCAAAATTGTTGTTTTTCTTTAGATATAATCAAATGTGACACCAAATATGAATGTCACTGAAGTGACACTATGGACTTGCAGCTGGGCCTTAAACACACAAACACGTGTGTGCAACTGACTGCTAGTTATTCACAGTCAAAAAACTTATTTTTCTTTAAATATAATTTAATGTGACACCAGATATAAATGGCGCTGTAGTGACACTATGCACTGGCACTGGGCCTTAAACATACAAACACGTGTGTGCAACTGACTGCTAGTTATTCACAGTTAAAATTGTTGTTTTTCTTTAAATGTAATCGAATGTGACACCAGATATGAGTGGCGCTGAAGTGACACTATGGACTTGCAGCTGAGCCTTAAACACGCAAACACGTGTGTGCAGCTGACTGCTAGTTATTCACAGTCAAAATTGTTGTTTTTCTTTAAATATAATCGAATGTGACACCAGATATGAATGGCGCTGAAGTGAAAAAATGCACTGGCACTGGCCTTAAACACAAAAACACGTGTGTGCAACTGACTGATAGTTTTTCACAGTCAAAATTGTTGTTTTTCTTTAAATGTAATCGAATGTGACACCAGATATGAGTGGCGCTGAAGTGACATTATAGACTTGCAGCTGGGCCTTAAAGACACAAAAACGCGTGTGCAACTGACTGCTAGTTATTCACAGTCAAAATTGTTGTTTTTCTTTAAATATAATCGAATGTGACACAAGATATGAGTGGAGCTGAAGTGACACTATGGACTTGCAGCTGGGCCTTAAACACACAAACACGTGTGTGCAACTGACTGCTAGTTATTCACAGTCAAAATTGTTGTTTTCCTTTAAATATAATCGAAGGTGACACCAGATATGAGAGGCGCTGAACTGACACTATGGTCTTGTAGCTGGGCCTTAAACACACAAAAACGTGTGTGCAACTGACTGCTAGTTATTCACAGTCAAAATTGTTGTTTTTCTTTAAATGAATTTGAATGTGACACCAGATATGAATGGCGCTGAAGTGATACCACGGACTTTCAGCTGGGCCTTAAACACACAAACACGTGTGTGCAACTGACTGCTAGTTAATCACAGTCAAAAAACTTATTTTTCTTTAAATATAATTTAATGTGACACCAGATATAAATGGCGCTGTAGTGACACTATGCAGTGGCACTGGGCCTTAAACATACAAACACGTGTGTGCAACTGACTGCTAGTTATTCACAGTTAAAATTGTTGTTTTTCTTTAAATGTAATCGAATGTGACACCAGATATGAGTGGCGCTGAAGTGACACTATGGACTTGCAGCTGGGCCTTAAACACGCAAACACGTGTGTGCAGCTGACTGCTAGTTATTCACAGTCAAAATTGTTGTTTTTCTTTAAATATAATCGAATGTGACACCAGATATGAATGGCGCTGAAGTGACAAAATGCACTGGCACTGGCCTTAAACACAAAAACACGTGTGTGCAACTGACTGCTAGTTTTTCACAGTCAAAATTGTTGTTTTTCTTTAAATGTAATCGAATGTGACACCAAATATGAATGTCACTGAAGTGACACTATGGACTTGCAGCTGGGCCTTAAACACACAAACACGTGTGTGCAACTGACTGCTAGTTATTCACAGTCAAAAAACTTATTTTTCTTTAAATATAATTTAATGTGACACCAGATATGAATGGCGCTGAAGTGACAAAATGCACTGGCACTGGCCTTAAACACAAAAACACGTGTGTGCAACTGACTGCTAGTTTTTCACTGTCAAAATTGTTGTTTTTCTTTAAATATAATCGAATGTGACACCAGATATGAGTGGCGCTGAAGTGACATTATGGACTTGCAGCTGGGCCTTAAAGACACAAACACGTGTGTGCAACTGACTGCTAGTTATTCACAGTCAAAATTGTTGTTTTCCTTTAAATATAATCGAAGGTGACACCAGATATGAGAGGCGCTGAACTGACACTATGGTCTTGTAGCTGGGCCTTAAACACACAAAAACGTGTGTGCAACTGACTGCTAGTTATTCACAGTCAAAATTGTTGTTTTTCTTTAAATGAATTTGAATGTGACACCAGATATGAATGGCGCTGAAGTGATACCACGGTCTTGCAGCTGGGCCTTAAACACACAAACACGTGTGTGCAACTGACTGCTAGTTATTCGCAGTCAAAAAACGTATTTTTCTTTAAATATAATTTAATGTGACACCAGATATAAATGACGCTGTAGTGACACTATGCACTGGCACTGGGCCTTAAACATACAAACACATGTGTGCAACTGACTGCTAGTTATTCACAGTTAAAATTGTTGTTTTTCTTTAAATGTAATCGAATGTGACACCAGATATGAGTGGCGCTGAAGTGACACTATGGACTTGCAGCTGGGCCTTAAACACGGAAACACGTGTGTGCAGCTGACTGCTAGTTATTCACAGTCAAAATTGTTGTTTTTCTTTAAATATAATCGAATGTGACACCAGATATGAATGGCGCTGAAGTGACAAAATGCACTGGCACTGGCCTTAAACACAAAAACACGTGTGTGCAACTGACTGCTAGTTTTTCACAGTCAAAATTGTTGTTTTTCTTTAAATGTAATCGAATGTGACACCAAATATGAATGTCACTGAAGTGACACTATGGACTTGCAGCTGGGCCTTAAACACACAAACACGTGTGTGCAACTGACTGCTAGTTATTCACAGTCCAAAAACTTATTTTTCTTTAAATATAATTTAATGTGACACCAGATATAAATGGCGCTGTAGTGACACTATGCACTGGCACTGGGCCTTAAACATACAAACACGTGTGTGCAACTGACTGCTAGTTATTCACAGTTAAAATTGTTGTTTTTCTTTAAATGTAATCGAATGTGACACCAGATATGAGTGGCGCTGAAGTGACACTATGGACTTGCAGCTGGGCCTTAAACACGCAAACACGTGTGTGCAGCTGACTGCTAGTTATTCACAGTCAAAATTGTTGTTTTTCTTTAAATATAATCGAATGTGACACCAGATATGAATGGCGCTGAAGTGACAAAATGCACTGGCACTGGCCTTAAACACAAAAACACGTGTGTGCAACTGACTGCTAGTTTTTCACAGTCAAAATTGTTGTTTTTCTTTAAATGTAATCGAATGTGACACCAGATATGAGTGGCGCTGAAGTGACATTATGGACTTGCAGCTGGGCCTTAAAGACACAAACACGTGTGTGCAACTGACTGCTAGTTATTCACTGTCAAAATTGTTGTTTTCCTTTAAATATAATCGAAGGTGACACCAGATATGAGAGGCGCTGAACTGACACTATGGTCTTGTAGCTGGGCCTTAAACACACAAAAACGTGTGTGCAACTGACTGCTAGTTATTCACAGTCAAAATTGTTGTTTTTCTTTAAATGAATTTGAATGTGACACCAGATATGAATGGCGCTGAAGTGATACCACGGACTTGCAGCTGGGCCTTAAACACACAAACACGTGTGTGCAACTGACTGCTAGTTATTCACAGTCAAAAAACGTATTTTTCTTTAGATATAATTTAATGTGACACCAGATATAAATGGCGTTGTAGTGACACTATGCACTGGCACTGGGCCTTAAACATACAAACACGTGTGTGCAACTGACTGCTAGTTATTCACAGTTAAAATTGTTGTTTTTCTTTAAATGTAATCGAATGTGACACCAGATATAAGTGGCGCTGAAGTGACACTATGGACTTGCAGCTGGGCCTTAAACACGCAAACACGTGTGTGCAGCTGACTGCTAGTTATTCACAGTCCAACCTGTTGTTTTTTAAAAAAAATATAATCGAATGTGACACCAGATATGAGTGGTGCTGAAGTGACACTATGGACTTGCAGCAGGACCTTAAACACACAAACACGTGTGTGCACCTGACTGCTAGTTATTCACAGTCAAAATTGTTGTTTTTCTTTAAATATAATTGAATGTGACACCAGATATGAATGGCACTGAAGTGACAAAATGCACTGGCACTGAGCCTTAAACACACAAAAACACGTGTGTGCAACTGACTGCTAGTTTTTCACAGTCAAAATTGTTGTTTTTCTTTAAATGTAATCGAATGTGACACCAGATATGAGTGGCGCTGAAGTGACATTATGGACTTGCAGCTGGGCCTTAAAGACACAAACACGTGTGTGCAACTGACTGCTAGTTATTCACAGTCAAAATTGTTGTTTTCCTTTAAATATAATCGAAGGTGACACCAGATATGAGAGGCGCTGATCTGACACTATGGTCTTGTAGCTGGGCCTTAAACACACAAAAACGTGTGTGCAACTGACTGCTAGTTATTCACAGTCAAAATTGTTGTTTTTCTTTAAATGAATTTGAATGTTACACCAGATATGAATGGCGCTGAAGTGATACCACAGACTTGCAGTTGGGCCTTAAACACACAAACACGTGTGTGCAACTGACTGCTAGTTATTCACAGTCAAAAAACTTATTTTTCTTTAAATATAATTTAATGTGACACCAGATATAAATGGCGTTGTAGTGACACTATGCACTGGCACTGGGCCTTAAACATACAAACACTTGTGTGCAACTGACTGCTAGTTATTCACAGTTAAAATTGTTGTTTTTCTTTAAATGTAATCGAATGTGACACCAGATATGAGTGGCGCTGAAGTGACACTATGGACTTGCAGCTGGGCCTTAAACACGCAAACACGTGTGTAGAGCTGACTGCTAGTTATTCACAGTCCAACCTGTTGTTTTTTTTTTAAAATATAATCGAATGTGACACCAGATATGAGTGGTGCTGAAGTGACACTATGGACTTGCAGCAGGACCTTAAACACACAAACACGTGTGTGCACCTGACTGCTTGTTATTCACAGTCAAAATTGTTGTTTTTCTTTAAATATAATCGAATGTGACACCAGATATGAATGGCGCTGAAGTGACAAAATGCACTGGCACTGAGCCTTAAACACACAAAAACTTGTTTGCAACTGACTGCTAGTTATTCACAGTCAAAATTGTTTTTTTTTTCTTTAAATGTAATCAAATGTGACACCAGATATGAGTGGCGCTGAAGTGACACTATGGACTTGCAGCTGGGTCTTAAACACACAAACACATATGTGTAACTGACTTCTAGGTATTCACAGTCAAAATTCCTGTTTTTCTTTAAATATAATCGAATGTGACACCAGATATGAATGGCACTGAAGTGACAAAATGCACTGGCACTGGCCTTAAACACAAAAACACGTGTGTGCAACTGACTGCTAGTTTTTCACAGTCAAAATTGTTGTTTTTCTTTAAATGTAATCGAATGTGACACCAGATATGAGTGGCGCTGAAGTGACATTATGGACTTGCAGCTGGGCCTTAAAGACACAAAAACGCGTGTGCAACTGACTGCTAGTTATTCACAGTCAAAATTGTTGTTTTTCTTTAAATATAAATCAAATGTGACACCAGATATGAGTGGAGCTGAAGTGACACTATGGACTTGCAGCTGGGCCTTAAACACACAAACACGTGTGTGCAACTGACTGCTAGTTATTCACAGTCAAAATTGTTGTTTTCCTTTAAATATAATCGAAGGTGACACCAGATATGAGAGGCGCTGAACTGACACTATGGTCTTGTAGCTGGGCCTTAAACACACAAAAACGTGTGTGCAACTGACTGCTAGTTATTCGCAGTCAAAATTGTTGTTTTTCTTTAAATGTAATCGAATTTGACACCAGATATGAGTGGCACTGAAGTGACACTATGGATTTGCAGCTGGGCCTTAAACACACAAAAACGTGTGTGCAACTGACTGCTAGTTATTCGCAGTCAAAATTGTTGTTTTTCTTTAAATGTAATCAAATTTGACACCAGATATGAGTGGCACTGAAGTGACACTATGGACTTGCAGCTGGGCCTTAAACACACAAACACGTGTGTGCAACTGACTGCTAGTTATTCACAGTCAAAATTGTTGTTTTCCTTTAAATATAATCGAAGGTGACACCAGATATAAGAGGCGCTGAACTGACACTATGGTCTTGTAGCTGGGCCTTAAACACACAAAAACGTGTGTGCAACTGACTGCTAGTTATTCGCAGTCAAAATTGTTGTTTTTCTTTAAATGTAATCGAATTTGACACCAGATATGAGTGGCACTGAAGTGACACTATGGATTTGCAGCTGGGCCTTAAACACACAAAAACGTGTGTGCAACTGACTGCTAGTTATTCGCAGTCAAAATTGTTGTTTTTCTTTAAATGTAATCGAATTTGACACCAGATATGAGTGGCACTGAAGTGACACTATGGACTTGCAGCTGGGCCTTAAACACACAAACACGTGTGTGCAACTGACTGCTAGTTATTCACAGTCAAAATTGTTGTTTTCCTTTAAATATAATCGAAGGTGACACCAGATATGAGAGGCGCTGAACTGACACTATGGTCTTGTAGCTGGGCCTTAAACACACAAAAACGTGTGTGCAACTGACTGCTAGTTATTCGCAGTCAAAATTGTTGTTTTTCTTTAAATGTAATCGAATTTGACACAAGATATGAGTGGCGCTGATGTGACACTATGGACTTGCAGCTGGGTCTTAACACACAAACACGTGTGTGCAACTGACTGCTAGAGATGTTGCGAATATAAAATTTTCCGTTCGCGAACAGCGAACGCGAATTTCCGCAAGTGTTCGCGAACGGGCGAACCGCCCTTGACTTCAATGGGCAGGCGAATTTTAAAACCCACAGGGACTCTTTGTGGCCACAATAATGATGGAAAAGTTGTTTCAAGGGGACTAACACCTGGACTGTGGCATGCCCAAGGGGGATCCATGGCAAAACTCCCATGGAAAATTGCATAGTTGACGCAGAATCGGATTTTAATCCATAAAGGGCATAAATCACCTAACAATCCAATTTTTTTTTTTGAACAACGTGGTTTAAAACATCCAGTGTGTGTATACGATCAGGTATGATGTTGTATCGATCAGGTAGTGTAAGGGTTACGCCCGATTCACAGACATTGACAGACCAAACTCCCCTTTTAATGCACCGCAAACCACCGCAAACAGTCCATTTGCCAAACCGCAAGCTTCCCATTTGCACAAGGTTGGATACCAAGCTAGCTATGTCCCGTTGATGTCATTGAAGGTTTCTTTCTCCACCCAGCCACGTACAACACCAAGGGTCCCCGAAAGGTGAATTGAATTGATTTTTCAAATGGGGAGATGGTTAAAAAAAACACTGGTTCCCTCCCCTTTGTTTGATTCCACGGTCATTGCGTCTGTGCCGTGCTATTTACTGTCCCACCTGATATGAGTGCTATTTTCTAAATTTCTCTCTTCTCATCAGTTTAATCCCTGTTACTTCCCCAATCTGGGGTCCATTTATTAAATGGATTTTTCGAACGGGGAGATGGTTAAAAAAAATGCTGGCTCCCCCCCCGATTTGTTTGAATCCACGCCACGGTCACTATGTCTGTGCCATATAATTTACTGTCACACCCGATATGAGTGGTATTTCCTGTAGTTCTCTCTTCTCATCAGTTTAATCCCTGTTACGTCCCCAATCTGGGGTCCATTTATTAAATAGATTTTTCGAATGGGGAGATGGTTAAAAAATTGCTGGCTCCCTCCACTTTGTTTGAATCCACGCCATGGTCACTGCGTCTGCTACGTGCAATTTACTGTCACACCCGATATGAGTGCTATTTTCTGTAGTACTATTCTCATCAGTTTAATCCCTGTTACGTCCCATATCAGGGTGGGATTGCCTTTTGTGAAAAAAAATTTAGGCCGGGTATCTTTGACTGCCTTCACAGTAGTGGCGTCGCTAGAGGGGGGCGAGGGGGGGCAATTGCCCCCCCTATGTTGTTCCTTGCCCCCCCGGGTGCCCCCCCGCTGATTCCCCTGAGTGAATACTAATGAGCGCTTCCATTATGGAAGCGCTCATTAGTACCGAAGAACCAGGAAGTGGTGAACGCTCTGTACTCACCACTTCCTGGTCCTCGGCTGTCGGCTGTGCAGGGCTGCGCACAGCGTGAGGTCGCTCTGGGACCTCACGCTGTGCGCGCCAGTTTAGAGCACAGTCGACTGAGGAGGGAGAAAATGGCAGGCGGCGTCCGTCCAGGAGCAGGAGAGGTAAGTGTTTTTTTATTTTATTTTATAAAAAATGTGGCTGCTGGGGGCATTATGGGGGCTAATAGGAGGCATATGGGGCTAATAGGAGGCATATGGGGGCATTTAGACGCATATGGGGCTAATTGGAGGCATATTTGGGGGCTAATTGGAAGCATATTTGGGGGCTAATTGGAGGCATATGGGGGCATTTGGAGGCATATTTGGGGGCTAATTGGAGGCATATTTGGGGGCTAATAGGAGGCATATTTGGGGGCTAAAAGGAGGCATATGGGGCTAATAGGAGGCATATGGGGGCTAATAGGAGGCATATGGGGGCTAATTGGAGGCATATGGGGTCTATGGGGCTAATTGGAGGCATATGGGGGCTAATTGGAGGCATATGGGGGCTAATTGGAGGCATATAGGGGCTAATTGGAGGCATATAGGGGCAAATTGGGGGCTAATAGGAGGCATATGGGGGCTAATTGGTGGCTAATTGGAGGCATATGGGGGCTAATTGGAGGCATATGGGGTCTATGGGGCTAATTGGAGGCATATGGGGGTTAATTGGAGGCATATGGGGGCTAATATGAGGCATATGGGGGCTAATATGAGGCATATGGGGGCTAATATGAGGCATATGGGGGCTAATATGAGGCATATGGGGGCTAATTGGAGGCATATGGGGGCTAATTGGAGGCATATGGGGGCTAATTGGAGGCATATGGGGGCTAATTGGAGGCATATAGGGGCTAATTGGAGGCATATGGGGGCTAATTGGGGGCTAATAGGAGGCATATGGGGGCTAATTGGGGGCTAATTGGAGGCATATGGGGGCTAATTGGAGCCATATGGGGGCTAATTGGAGGCATATGGGGTCTATGGGGCTAATTGGAGGCATATGGGGTTAATTGGAGGCATATGGGGGCTAATAGGAGGCTAATAGGAGGCATATGGGGGCTAATAGGAGGCATATGGGGGCTAATAGGAGGCATATGGGGGCTAATAGGAGGCATATGGGGGCTAATAAGAGGCATAATGGGGGCTAATTAGAGGCATAATGTGGGCTAATGAGGCATAATGTGGGCTAATGAGGCATAATGGGGCTAATATGAAGAATAATGGGGGCTAATGAGGCATAAGGGCTGATATGGGGGCTAATGAGAGGCATAATGAGGGCTAATGAGAGGCATAATGTGTCATCCACAGATGCCCCCATAACAGTGTGTCTTCCACAGATCCACCATAACAGTGCGCCTGTGCACTGACGAGAGACAGAAAGAAGGGGAAAGAATCCGCGGAAGCAAGCAGAGGAGGCACAGCAGACGACTGAATAGCTTCTTTTGTAAGTAAATTGTTTTATTATAAATGTATCCCTGCATACCGCAACTCTCTAGTATTTTGTAATCTTATTTCTATATACTTATTTTGTTTTTGCCCCCCCATTTTTGACTGTGGTATCTTTGTGCCCCCCCTATATATTGTTCCTAGAGTCGCCACTGCTTCACAGTGACAGACCAAACTATGATACACCAAACTGAATTGATTTTAGGAACCGGGAGATGGAAAAAGCAGCTTGGTTGGTGCTCTTACTCCCAAGTTGGGGCACTGCACGTGCACGGAGCAATGTGCTGTGACACCCTATATGAGTGGTGTCTTAACTAGTCCTATTCCTGTCAGTTTAATCCCTGTTACGTGTGTCGAATTGATTAACCATTTTCAAATTAACGAGGCATTACAATATCGTGGAATAATTTAGTTCTGAGCTTTGTACTTGATTTGTATTGGAATTGTTGGGTATTTTTTTAATTGTCTGCATTATTTCCAATAAACTATTAAGAGACTTTATTATGATTTTTTTTATTTTATGTATTAAAAACCCACCCATACAACTTAAAAAAAGATAAATAAAAAAATGTAAGATTTTTCTATGAAAAAACATCGAGCCGTCCCGATCGCTTTTGGTTGATCATAATGAAGCAACGGCCTTATCATTTGGGGTGTGGCAACATTGCCAACACACTCATAGAGGTGATGATCGCTTCATTGTGATACGCAAGCCCCTTCACAAGGTAATGATCACGAAAGGGGAATTGACACTTGTATGTGCCTTTTTTTTGTTTTGTTTTTGCAGCCACAGTGCAGCACCAGAAGCCTGAAAAATTAGGCATGTACACATGCCTGAAAACCAAATTATTGTTGCAGCTGCTGTTGTAGTAGCGGCTGGAAAAATTGATATTTTCAAGGCAGAAAGGTGACTAAAACATTGCGGAGAATTCACGAAAGTCATCCGATATGCAGACATTAAATACAGCAGCGTGGGGACCATTTTGAGGCCAAGGCATGTCAGGCCTTTTGTTATTTAAACATATCCCCTACTGTCAGTCCCTTCGGGATCCATGCCTCATTCATCTTAATGAAGGCGAGGTAATCAACACTTTTTTGACCGAGACGACTTCTTTTGTCAGTGACAATGCCTCCTGCTTCACTGAAGGTCCTTTCTGACAGGCCACTTGAAGCGGGGCAGGACAGAAGTTCTATCGCAAACTGGGATAGCTCAGGCCACAGGTCAAGCCTGCACATTCAGTAGTCAAGGGATTCATCGCTCCTCAGAGTGTCGATATCTGCAGTTAAGCTGAAGTAGTCTGCCACCTGTCGGTCGAGTCGTTCTCTAAGGCTAGATCCCGAAGGGCTGTGGCGATGTGTAGGACTGAAAAAGCTCTGCATGTCCTCCATCAACAACACATCTGTAAAGCGTCCTGTCCTTGCCGCCGTGGTCGTGGTAGGAGGAGGATTACTTTCACCTCTTCCCCAGTTAGATTCCCGTTGTGCTGTGACATCCCCCTTATAAGCTGTGTAAAGCATATTTTTTAGTTTGGTTTTGAACTGCTGCATCCTTTCTGACTTCCGGTAATTTGGTAACATTTCCTCCACTTTCTGATTATACCGGGGGTCTAGTAGAGTGGCCACCCAATACAGGTCGTTCTCCTTCATCCTTTTTATACGAGGGTCCCTCAACAGACATGACAGAATGAAAGACCCCATTTGCACAAGGTTGGATGCCGAGCTACTCATTTCCCGTTCCTCCTCCTCACTGATGTCATTGACGGTCTGTTCTTCCCCCCAGCCATGTACAAGACCACGGGTCCCAGATAGGTGACAGCAACGAGCACCCTGGGATGCCTGCTATGGTTGGTCTTCCTCCTCCTCATAGCTACACTCCTCCTCTGACTCCTCTTCCTCATACTCCTCTTGCAGCGCTGCCGCAGGTCCGGCAAGCGATGATGACAAGGCTGTTTCTGGTGGTGATGGTGACCACAACTCTTCCTCTTCACGCTCATCTACAGCCTGATCCAGCACTCTTCGCAGGGCACGCTCCAGGAAGAAAACAAATGGGATGAGCTCGCTGATGGTGCCTTCGGTGCGACTGACTAGGTTTGTCACCTCCTCAAAAGGACGCATGAGCCTACAGGCATTGGGCATGAGCGTCCAGTAACGTGGCAAAAAATTTCCCAGCTCCGCAGAGGCTGTCCTAGCACCCCGGTCATACAAATACTCGTTGACGGCTTTTTCTTGTTGGAGCAGGCGGTCGAACATTTGGAGTGTTTAATTCCAACTTGTCATGCTGTCGCAATCAAGCGCCTCACTGGCATGTTGTTTCGGCGCTGAATGTCTGCAAAGTGTAGGAACGCCTGAAATGGCCACACACCTTCCTGGCCTGCTTGAGGACGTCCTGTAAGCCTGGGTACTTAGACACAAAGCGTTGTACGATGAGATTCAACACATGTGCCATGCACGGCACATGTGACAACTTGCTCAAATTCAATGCCGCCAACAAATTGCTTCCATTGTCACACACCACTTTGCAGATCTCCAGTTGGTGTGGGTCAGCCACTGATCCACCTGTGCATTCAGGGCGGACAGGAGTACTGGTCCGGGGTGGCTCTCTGCTTTCAGGCAAGTCAACCCCAAGACAGCGTGACACTGTCGTATCTGGGATGTGGAATAGCCCCTGGGGAGCTGGGGGGGTTCAGTTGATGTGCAGCCAGATGCCGCAGCAGAAGAGGACTCAGCCGAGGAAGTTATGGAAGAGGACGGAGTAGGAGGAGTAGAGGAGGTGGCAGTAGGCCTGCCTGCAAGTCGTGGCAGTGTCACCAACTCCGCTGCAGAGCCACGCATTCCATGCTTGTCAGCCGTCAGCAGGGTGACCCAATGCGCAGTGTACGTGATATACCTGCCCTGACCGTGCTTTGCAGACCAGGTATCAGTGGTCAGATGGACCCTTGCCCCAACACTGTATGCCAGAGATGCCATGACTTCCTTTTCAATCACCGAGTAGAGGTTTGGGATTGCCTTATTAGAAAAAAAAAATTGTCCGGGTACCTTCCACTGTGGTGTCCCAATAGCGACATATTTTCTGAAGGCCTCAGACTCCACCAGCGGGTATGGTAAAAGCTGGCGGGCTAAGAGTTCCGTCAAGCCAGCTGTCAGACGCCGGGCAAGGGGGTGACTCTGTGACATTGGCTTCTTACGCTCAAACATTTCCTTTACAGATACCTGACTGTGGGCAGATGAGATGGAACTGCTCAAGGTGAGAGGCGGAGTGGCGGGTGGTTGAGAGGGGGCAAGGAGGACAGCAGTGGTTGACGTGGCTGAAGATGCTGGACCAGGAGGAGGATGGTGGCTTTGAGCTTGTGTGCTGCTTCTACTTGTCATCATGTGTTGATCCCATAGGCGTTTGTGATGTGCGATCATGTGCCTTTGCAAAGCAGTTGTACCTAGGTGGATGTTGGATTTCCCACGACTCTGTTTATTTTGGCACAAGTAGCATATGGCATCGCTGTTGTCAGAGGCAGACACACCAAAAAAATGCCACACTGCTGAGCTTTGCAATTATGGCATTCTGGTGGTGGCAACAGCATGCGTTGATTGGCGTGCTGTCTGGCTGACCCCGGGTGCCGATACATGCTGTCTGACTGTGCCACTAGCTCCTTGCGACGACCTCCCCCTGCTTCCAACTCGTCTCCTCCTTCTCTCTGTCTCCCCTTCTGAACTTTCCCCCTCTTCTTCTTCTCTTCGAGCAGGCACCCACGTGGCATCCGCGGACACATCGTCATCATCAACCACTTCACTTGTATCTGACACCTCAGCAAAGGAAGCAGCAGCGGGTACAACATCATCATTATCAGCACACTGTACGTCCATGTGTGTAATGCTGCCTGACTGAGACATATCCCTGTTATCTACATCCCCTGGCAATAATGGTTGCGCATCACTAATTTAATCCAACTGATATGTAAATATCCTCTGAGGGATCAAGTGAAGCGGCTGTGGTGGTAGTGGTGGTGGTGGCGGCGGGCTGGAGAGTGGTAACTTGAGAGCAGGTGACCAAAGCTGAGCTGGAGGAGGATGGTGCGTCAAGGTTCTTAGTGGAAGCTGTTGAAGATTGGGTGTCCTGTGTAAGCCAGTCAACTATTTTCTCAGAATTTTGTTGGGTTCAGGGTACGTGGCCTCTGAACACTGGGCAATATTCCAGGGCCAGTGGAAATCACAGAACCACAACCACGATGGCCCCTGCGGGGTGGTCTGCCTCTGCCTGACATTTTTTTTTAGATAAGTGTTACTATGCGTGCAAGGTACTGTGCCACCCTATATAAGTTGTGGGTAGTGGGCACAGTATAGTCTGTGTGGGCCTAACGCACACGGGAATGCAATTTGCAAATGTGATAATATCACAGCAAAATTTTTAATAGAATCTTTTTTTGTCTGCAAGGTATTTGAGTGAATGACACCCTGTAACGGTATAAATAGAGGCCTAGCCACTAGCCAGTGAACACAATACAGTCTGTGTGGGCCTGACACACATGGCCTTGCAATTTGCAAATGTGATTATATCACAGAAACATTTGCAATAGAATTTATTTTATCTGCAAGGTATTTGAGTGAATGACACCCTGTAACAGTATAAATGGAGGCCTAGCCACTAGCCAGTGAACACAATACAGTCTGTGTGGGCCTGACACACACGGCCTTGCAATTTGCAAATGTTATTGTATCACAGAAAAAAAAATATATAATTTTTTTTATCTGGAAGGTATTTGAGTGAATGACACCCTGTAACGGTATGAGTGGAGGCCTAGCCAGTGGCCACAATACAGTCTGTGTAGGCCTGACACACACACAGGCTTGCAAATGTGATTATATTACAGAAAAATTATAGATAAGTGGTACTATGCGTGCAAGGTACTGTGCCACCCTATATAAGTTGTGGGTAGTGGGCACAGTATAGTCTGTGTGGGCCTAACACACACGGGAATGCAATTTGCAAATGTGATAATATCACAGCAAAATTTTTAATAGAATCTTTTTTATCTGCAAGGTATTTGATTGAATGACACCCTAGAATGGTATGAGTGGAAGCCTAGCCAGTGGCCCCAATACAGTCTGTGTGGGCCTGCAGACACGGCCTTGCAATTTGCAAATGTGATTATATCATAGAATTTTTTTTTATAGATTTTTTTTTTATCTGCAAGGTATTTGATTGAATGACACTCTGTAACGGTATGAGTGGAAGCCTAGCCAGTGGCCCCAATACAGTCTGTGTGGGCCTGCACACACGGCCTTGCAATTTGCAAATGTGATTATATCATAGAATATTTTTTTTGAGAATTTTTTTATCTGCAAGGTATTTGATTGAATGACACCCTGTAACGGTATGAGTGGAAGCCTAGCCAGTGGCCACAATACAGTCTGTGTGGGCCTGACACACACGGGCTTGCAATTTGCAAATGTGATTATATCACAGAAACATTTGCAATATAATTTTTTTTATCTGCAAGGTATTTGAATGAGTGACACCCTGTAACGGTATGAGTTGAGGCCTAGCCACTATCCAGTGGCCACAATACAGTCTGTGTGGGCCTGACACACACGGCCTTGCAATTTGCAAATGTGATAATATCACAGAAAACATTTTTATAGTATTTTTTTATCTGCAAGGTATTTGAGTGAATGACACCCTGTAACAGTATAAATGGAGGCCTAGCCACTAGCCAGTGAACACAATACAGTCTGTGTGGGCCTGACACACACGGCCTTGCAATTTGCAAATGTGATTATATCACAGAAATTTTTTTAATATAATTTTTTTCATTTGCAGGGTATTTGAGTGAATGACACCCTGTAACGGTATGAGTGGAGGCCTAGCCAGTGGCCACAATACAGTCTGTGTAGGCCTGACACACACACAGGCTTGCAAATGTGATTATATTACAGAAAAATTATAGATAGATTTTTTTTAATTTGCAAGATATTTGAGTGAATGACACACTGTAACGGTATGAGTGGAGGCCTAGCCACTAGCCAGTGGCCACAATACAGTCTGTGTGGGCCTGACACACATGGCCTTGCAATTTGCAAATGTGATTATATCACAGAACATTTTTAATAGAATTTTTTTTTATCTGCAAGATATTTGAGTGAATGACACCCTGTAACGGTATGAGTGGAAGCCTAGCCAGTGGCCACAATACAGTCTGTGTGGGCCTGATACACACAGCCTTGCAATTTGCAAATGTGATTATATCATAGAAAAAAAATGTATATAATTTTTTTATCTGCAAGGTATTTGAGTGAATGACACCCTGTAAGGGTATGATTGGAGGCCTAGCCACTAGCCAGTGGCCACAATACAGTCTGTGTGGGCCTGACACAAATGGCCTTGCAAGTTGCAAATGTGATTTGACCTCCTGGGTTTAGTGGGTCATCTGAAGTAGCAAATGTGATTATATCACAGAAAAATTTTAATATAATTTTTTTATCTGCAAGGTATTTGAGTGAATGACACCCTGTAACGGTTTGAGTGGAAGCCTAGCCAGTGGCCACAATACAGTCTGTGTGGGCCTGACACACATGGCCTTGCAATTTGCAAATGTGATTACATCATAGATTTTTTTTATAGAATTATTTTTTATCTGCAAGGTATTTGAGTGAATGACACCCTGTAACGGTATGAGTGGAGGCCTAGCCACTAGCCAGTGGCCACAATACAGAATGTGTGGGCCTTCCTGCTTGCATCACTTCCTGTCAGCTGACCAGTGTGACATCATCCCAGGTCCTGGAAGGTGAGAGCTGCAGGAAAGGCTTGGAGGCCAACAGTGTTTGCCGGGGGGAGCGCTGCCCTTTCCCCAGGGGGTAGCGCTTTCTCCTGGTATGGCTACCAGGTCTACTGCCATGTGGCGTGCTACATCAGGCAGCCATGATGGAGGTACAGCGGTTGAAAGAATCGCAAGAGGCCCGTCACAGGATGCGTCTGTGATGTGGGAAATAGAGGTGGAAATTGAAGGAGTGGAGACACCGGAAAGTCCGGAGAGTTCGGATGTGATGCCCGAGGACATGGAAAGATCGGGGGTAGTGTCGCAGCCAGGAGGTAACCGACCTGGGACCTTCGTTGTGCAATCAAGCGCTCCAGTAAGGAGCACGGTAAATAAGAGAGGCTCGGAGACCCGGTCCTCTGAAAAGAGCAGAGGTAACATTAGGAAGGGAAGCAGCCTGGACTCATCCTTGGATCTGGCTGGCGTCCATCCGGTAAGGCCTTGCAGCGTGAAAATGCCTGTTGCTGAACAAGTAGTGGGCGCAGGGAAAAAGGCGACTGCCACTGAGCATGCGGCTCAGAGAGGTCTGGTTAGCCATAAAGTGGCGACAGAGAAATCGGTGGGGAAGGCGCCGGTAAAGGTATAAAAAAATGTGATGTCCAGGGCTGGGGCTGAGGTGCGTGAGTTTGGAGACTGTAAGACTGTATCTTGCCCCGGTGGGTCCGATATGCCTCGCCCTGGTGTGTCCGGCATATCTCCCCCAGGGGAGGTTGGTGTATTTTGCCCTGATGTGCCCCAGTCCAGAAGTAAGGGAGCCAAGGTGATGCGCAACTGGGGGATACAAGGCCCCACGGAGACCCCGGACGTTTGGCCACTAGAGTGGTATACTACCTAAGACTATATGATGATGTTAAAAGAGACTTAAGGAAAGTCAAACTGGAGCATAAAAAGATGAAGCTGCAGGAGGGCTCATTGCCTAAACGCAAACATTCTATTCTCTCTCTGCTAAGCTAGACAAGTTAGAAGAAGAGATAATGTTTCTAGAAGAGGATAAACTGGCCATAGAGAAAAAAGGTGGCCCCTTCATGGAGAAATTTAACAGCGACAAACGGTTTGAATGCATGTCTGGAACTGAGTCTGGTTCTCCTGGGCTGTCAGGGCCAGAGATCAGGAGTGAGGAAAAAAAAGAGGTAATAGAGGAATCTGGGGAGGACTCCTTGCCAGCAGGGCAGGGAGAACCTTCCTGGAGCCAGGAAAGAAGAAGAAAGTGGATCTGGTGGAGGGCTGATTCTAAAAAAAAAAAAAATCAGTTGGAATCCCCAATGGGGAAATTATACTTTTGTAATGAAGAGATTCCTGAAGATGAGACAGTAAAGGGAAAAATAAATAAAAGCAAGACTGTGGAGAGGGATTTCCTGGTATATGAGCCTCTAAAACCCGCTGCTGGGCCCAGCCTTGCTCCTGTAGTGGAGCAAGGCCATACAGAGCGGGAGAGTTGTTTGGCTGCGGACAAGGTAGCTCCTTCTGCGGTAGAAGGGGTGGTGGTGCCTGCAAAGGCATCACTGAGGTGTGGGGAGAACCCGGACAGTCTAGGGGGAGTGAGTGGTGGTTCCCAGGGAGAAAGTGATAAGCATGTGGTGAAAAATAGAGTGAATGATGCAAAAAGAGATATGAACGGTAGTATGAAAGAAGGGGAGAATGGAGTCAGTAATGCAGGACCAAGTGTGGGTGCAAGTGGGAATACAAAAGTAAGTGAAAATATGGAAGTGAGTGGGAATGTTGTAGGTGGTAAAAATGTGGATATGGAAGAATATGATGAAAGGATTTTGACTGCTGAAGATATGGAGAAATTGAGAAAAGAGGAGGAGGAGGAAGAAAGGGTGAGACAGGGGGCCTTGAAAGAGGGTGCGGAGACCTCCATACAAGTAGAGGGTGAATCAGTTGACCTGCTTTCTGGACGGAGAGACACGGGCTGAGAACCTTCTGAGAGCAAAAGGGGGGTGAGACCGTCTGGACTCCCAGCACTGGAGGAAGCAAAAAGGATTCTGATAAGGTAAAAAAAAATTACGGCAGCTAGGGCCAGGCAGCAGGAACAACGCTGCAAACAGAGGGAGCAGGAGACATCTGATCCCTCAACTGGTATCCGATAATCCGGCCAATAGTGGCCAAGACGACAGTGATGATGATGAGAACCCCGGAGTTCATCCCAAAGAGGCCAACCTCTCCCCTGTCTCTGTCTCCTCAGGTGGGGATAGTGTGGATGAGGAGGAAAGTGAATGGTTGGTGAGGAGGAGGAACAAGCAGGCTAAGAATAGAAACAGCAAGAGAGAGGGCAGGAAGGCCTCTCTTGAGTGGGATCCGTCCATCCCACTCTCCCTTGACCAGATACCAAGGAAGGTTTCGGCTGGTGGCCCTCTTGTGGAGGTCTCCAACCGGTATGGCGTCCTAAGTGATACCTCCGAGGCTGGCTTGGCTGAGGGGGAGGCGAGGGATGCTGTGCCAGAGGGTGAGAAGGCCTCCTCGCGGGTTGCCGGGCCCTGCCCTTCAGAGGGAAAACATTCTGGAGGGGGGGCCAAGTCAGATCCTGTGGGCAAAGAGAAATGTGATATGGATGCCTCCAAATGCCTGAAAAGGCAGAAAGAAAGTGAGGAGTCAGATGGTTGTGATGGTGAGGGTGGCAGTGGGGTTAAGAAGAAATCTATCTAGTTCAATCACTTATGATGGCGGAACTCACCCTGTTGATGCTAGCAAGCATTAACGTTGCTAGCATTAAGTCAGACGTGGCTCGTTATGTGGCCTTTGATTTTTTTCTGCTATTTTGATGCTGATATTTTATTTTTGCAAGAGACCTGGTTGACTTCCACGGAGTTGATGGAGAAAGCAGAGAGAGAGTGGAGGCATGGTCCATCTTTCTGGTCTCTTGCGGTCGAACCACATAGCGGGGTAGCGGTACTTTTTAAAACCGCTGGTAGAGTGGAATGCAGGAAAGTAATTGAACTAGAAATGGGAAGGTGCCTGATCCTAGATGTGCTCATGGGAGGACAAGAGCTGAGGCTCATTAACATCTATGGTCCACAAACTATGTGGGATCGTAGATGTCTCCTCATGAGGATTAAACCTTACCTTTTTTTCCAGCCGTCAGGTGATCTTTGGTGGAGACTTCAACAATGTGACAAGAGTCTGTGATAGGGGAGGCTCCAGAGTCAGGCTGGATACTGATGGCGTCGTATTGAGTAAGATAGTTGAGGAAGCTAGTCTGGTGGATGCTCATTTAAAGCATAAGCCAGACCACGTGGACTTCACCTTTCATCAAGGTAGCCATAGGTCTAGGATAGATTTTATTTGAAGGGGGAAGCTGGTTTTCTCCGATCACTGTTTAATTAGTTTTTCTTTTAAAGGTTGCAGAGACCCCCTGTATGGGCAGAGGTTTGTGGAAGTTGAATTCATCTCTCCTGGAAGGTGCGACAATAAGACAATCCTTCGAGGAGTTCTTTCAGGGCCAGGAACCATCAGTGGACCTCTTCAACAGTAAGTCAGAGTGGTGGGAGATGTTTAAAACAAGGACGGCAAGGTTTTTCCGAGAGCTTTCATACTTCAGGTGCCAAGACAGAAATAATCTATAACCAGGAACTGAGGAAGAAACTTGAAAGTCTGCTCTCGACGGGAGGTAGCCATGAGGATATCTCTCGTGTGAAGTCCTTGCTTAAGAGGTGTCAGTACGATAGGTACGCATCTTTGGTTGTCGAGAGGGATTTCGGGAAGTACTGCTCGCCCAACTCTTACAGCAACTGTAAGATGTCAGTAAAACGTAAGCTGGTGACAGGCCTGATTAATAGTACAGGATCCCTGAATAGGTCCAAATCAGGGATCCTGGAGGTGGTCAGGTCTTTCTACTCTCACCTCTTGAGTAGGAAAGAACTAGATCGGGACAAGTTTTCAGCTTTCTTGGCAGAAGCTGTTTCCATTGCAGGAATGGACCCCTCTCTTGATGTTTTGTATGAACTAATCAAGGAAGAGAAAGTGAGACTGGTCAGCCCTTGAAGGGCTTAGGCCCAAGAAATCGCCAGGTCCGGATGGCAGTTAGTTCCTCCTTTGACTGAGATCTTTAATGAGTGTCTTTCCTCAGGCACTTTACCAAAGTCAATGGGTAAGTCAGCCCTGATTATTCTGTCAAAGGGCAAAGATCCATCCCGTATTGCGAATTGGAGACCCATATCGCTTCTCAATGCGGACAGAAAGATCCTGGCAAAAATACTTTTCAATAGATTGGTGAAGTTTGCACCGAGACTTCTTTCAGGGGCTCAGCACTGCACAGTTCCCAGTCCGAGAGGCCGTGGAGAGGGGCAGGGCGGGCCTTTGGAAGGGGTTTCTTTTGACTTTGGATCAAGCTAAAGCTTTTGACCGGGTGAACCACGAGTACCTGTGGTCCATCCTTTTGTGGTACGGTCTGCCGGGGAGGTTTGTGAATTGGCTAAAGGCTTTGTACAAAGGGGCTGAGAGTTTCCCGTTGGTTAATGGTTGGTCAGGACAGGCCTTCGAGGTGACTTTAGGTGTCCGTCAAGGATGTCCCTTAAGCCCCTTGCTGTATGTGTTTGCGATCGATCCCTTCATTAGAAGGGTAGATCATGGACCGTTAGCAGGGGTGGGGATGGAACTGGCGGGGGCCGTCTTTGAGGGTGGTAGCGTATGCGGATGATGTCACCATTTTCGCCTCTTCTAATGAGGAGGTGGGGTGGGTGATGTCGGAAGTGGACCGTTATTCAGAGGTTTCTGGGTCTCAGATCAACCTTGATAAATGCAAAACTCTCTGGTTGGGAGAAGGAGATTCTGCTTTTGATCTCCAGGGCACTCTCCCAGAGCCTCAGAAAACTGTCAAAGTTCTCGGCATCAATTTTGGCCAGGATGAGGACTATCATAAGAAAAATTGGGAAGGCAGACTGAAAGATGTCGGTCAAAAGGTGGACCGCTGGAAGGGTTGGTCTTTGACCCTCAGGGAAAGGGTTCACCTGTGCAAGGCTTATCTGATCCTGGTACTTTACTTGGGCACTGTCTCTGTCCTGCCAGGCTCTCTCTGGGCAATGGTCTACAGCCTGTTTTTCCAGATGTTATGGGGAAACAGGCTGAACCTAGTTAAGAGAGATGTCACTTACCGACTAAGGAGACTAGGTGGGTTGGATATGGTCAACCCAGTGGTATTCCTAACGAATACCTTCTTAAAAGCTAACATTGCAATCCTCTGGATGGAGAGGGCTCCTTGGTGGGTGAATTCCTGTAGGGAATGGTTTCTGCCCTTCTTCCAGGAATGGGAGACAGGAGGGCGTGTGAAAGACCTATGCTCGTCAAGGCAGAGATATCTCCCGACTTATGTTGCCCCGGTCCTGAGAATTATAAAGCGATGGGGACTCGGGAGGGGAGAGATAGAGACCAAGTCGAGGTTTGACCTTGATTTTAAGGTTCTGTCTACCTTCTTCCAGCCTCCGTTGGCCTTGAGGGATTGCCCAAGTCGGGATCTAGAGGGCGGGTTGACTTTATTAAATTCGGTGAGAATCCCCTTGAAAGTTTGGGATGTGGCTTAGCGCTGCTTCCATGGTAAGCTATCGGCTGGCCTAGGCTGGCTGCCCTATCCTATGCAGAGTGGGCCTATGGTGCGTTCAAAGACTTAGGTGGACGGGACCGTAGCACTTTATTCCTAGTTAGTGCAGTGGTCAGGTATCACATTTGGTGCGCAAGGTGTCTAGTGTCGACGGGTTCTAAAGTCCTCCCAATGGAGATGGTATATAGGAACATCATGGGTGACCTGGATAAAGTGTGCTCTCTTGAGAACGAAAGGTTGGGTGGCCCTAGAGTCTCTCATCTGTGGAGGGGCATTTGTTTCAGGGTACACTGAGTAACTCTCAGCCCTGGTGGTGGGCTGGCATGACACTATTAGATTTTTGTTTTGTTTTATGATGAAAAAGGATGGTTTCGTTTACAGGCACTGAACCATAGCAGAAAAGATTGTGTCATGTGTCATGTATTATATGATAAGTATATTGTATATGTGTAAGTTGACTATTTAGGTACTTAATGTTTTGGGGCTAGTCAGGTTGGGAGGGGGGAATGGGGGGGTTATGTATATTTTTTTTTTTTATGTGTGTGTATAATAAAAAAAATAAAAAATGAAAATGTTTTTTTCCTTACAAACTGGTCAGCCCCAATCAGACTGGGGAAACTATAGAACTGGAGAAGCTTGGGGTTATCCTCTTGAACTTCTGTGGGAGACCGGTTTGGTGTGTTATGTGGGGACGGGTGATGGGTTATAAGTTAGATTTAGGGATGTGGATAGGTCTTGTATATATTATATATTGTATATATTGTTGTCTTTTAATTTATTTATTCTTTAGTTTTGTCTCAGTCATCTAAATATGTTAATCTGTAAATATGTAAATAGTGTATGGATGTGCATGAATGGGTACTATGAATGCAGAAGCGGGGTGTGGGCTGGGAGTCTGGCCGGATTAAGTCATTCATTGGGAATAGTCATGGTATTGTTTTGTTACGATTTAAAATAAAAAGTCCTGACACACACGGGCTTGCAATTTGCAAATGTGAATATATCACAGAAACATTTGTAATATATTATTTTTTTATATGCAAGGTATTTGAGTGAATGACACCCTGTAACGGTATGAGTGGAGGCCTAGCCACTAGCCGGTGGCCACAATACAGTCTGTGTGGGCCTGACACACACGGCCTTGCAATTTTCAAATGTGATTATATCACAGAAAATTTTTAAATATAATTTTTTTTATTTGCAAGGAATTTGAGTGAATGACACCCTGTAACGGTATGAGTGGAGGCCTAGCCACTAGCCGGTGGCCACAATACAGTCTGTGTGGGCCTGACACACACGGCCTTGCAATTTTCAAATGTGATTATATCACAGAAAATTTTTAAATATAATTTTTTTTATTTGCAAGGAATTTGAGTGAATGACACCCTGTAACGGTATGAGTGGAGACCTAGCCACTAGCCAGTGGCAACAATACAGTCTGTGTTGGCCTGACACACACACAGGGTTGCAAATGTGATTATATCCCAGAAACTTTTTAAATATAATTTTTTTATCTGCAAGGTATTTGAGTGAATGACACCCTGTAACGGTATGAGTGGAGGCCTAGCCAGTGGCCACAATACAGTCTGTGTGGGCCTGACACACGGGCTTGCATATGTGATTATATCACAGAAAATTTTTAAATAGATAGTTTTTTATTTGCAAGGTATTTGAGTGAATGACACCCTGTAACGGTATGAGTGGAGGCCTAGCCACTAGCCAGTGGCCACAATACAGTCTGTGTGGGCCTGACACACACGGCCTTGCAATTTGCAAATGTGATTATATCACAGAAAAAAAATTTAATCGAATTTTTTTTATCTGCAAGGTATTTGAGTGAAGGACACCCTGTAACGGTATGAGTGGAGGCCTAGCCACTAGCCAGTGGCCACAATACAGTCCGCGTGGGCCTGACACACACGGGCTTGCAATTTGCAAATGTGATTATATTACAGAAAAATGTTGAATAGAATTTTTTTTATCTGCAAGGCATTTGAGTGAATGACACCCTGTAACGGTATAAGTGAAGGCCTAGCCAGTGGCCACAATATAGTCTGTGTGGGCCTGACACACACGGGCTTGCAATTTGCAAATGTGATTATATCACAGAAAAATTTTAAATATAATTTTTTTTATTTGCAAGGAATTTGAGTGAATGACACCCTGTAACGGTATGAGTGGAGACCTAGCCACTAGCCAGTGGCCACAATACAGTCTGTGTTGGCCTGACACACACACACGGGGTTGCAAATGTGATTATATCACAGAAAAATTTTAAATATAATTTTTTTATCGGCAAGGTATTTGAGTGAATGACACCCTGTAACGATATGAGTAGAGGCCTAGCCAGTGGTCACAATACAGTCTGTGTGGGCCTGACACACACGGGCCTGCAAATGTGATGATGTCAGAGAGAAATATTAAATATAATTTTTTTTTATCTGCGAGGTATTTTCTGTCACACCCTGTATGTGCGCGTGCTGTCTGTGACTGAGCCTGCAGCCTCTCACACATGGGCAGCCAGGCAACTGCAATATATATATATATATATATATATATATATGTACAGACGTGGACAAAATTGTTGGTACCCTTTGGTCAATGAAAGAAAAAGTCACAATGGTCACAGAAATAACTTTAATCTGACAAAAGTAATAATAAATTAAAATTCTATAAATGTTAACCAATGAAAGTCAGACATTGTTTTTCAACCATGCTTCAACAGAATTATGTAAAAAAATAAACTCATGAAACAGGCATGGACAAAAATGATGGTACCCCTAGAAAACACAGAACATAATGTGACCAAAGGGACATGTTAATTCAAGGTGTGTCCACTAATTAGCATCACAGGTGTCTACAACCTTGTAATCAGCCATTGGGCCTATATATATGGCTCCAGGTAATCACTGTGTTGTTTGGTGATATGGTGTGTACCACACTCGACATGGACCAGAGGAAGCAAAGGAAAGAGCTGTCTCAAGAGATCAGAAAGAAAATTATAGACAAGCATGTTAAAGGTAAAGGCTATAAGACCATCTCCAAGCAACTAGATGTTCCTGTGAGTACAGTTGCACATATTATTCATAAGTTTAAGATCCATGGGACTGTAGCCAACCTCCCTGGACGTGGCCGCAGGAGGAAAATTGATGACAAATCTAAGAGACGGATAATCCGAATGGTAACAAAAGAGCCTAGAAAGACTTCTAAAGAGATTCAAGGTGAACTTCATGCTCAAGGAACATCAGTGTCAGATCGCACCATCCGTCGTTGTTTGAGCCAAAGTGGACTACATGGGAGACGACCAAGGAGGACACCATTGTTGAAAACGAATCATAAAAAAGCAAGACTGGAATATGCCAAACTACATGTTGACAAGCCACAAAGCTTCTGGGAGAATGTCCTGTGGACA
This sequence comes from Bufo gargarizans, assembly GCF_014858855.1. NCBI lineage: Eukaryota > Metazoa > Chordata > Amphibia > Anura > Bufonidae > Bufo > Bufo gargarizans. The sequence goes on along the minus strand of NC_058082.1, from coordinate 384,654,923 downwards.
GATGAGACAAAAATCGAAGTTTTTGCCAAGGCACATCAGCTGTATGTTCACAGACGAAAAAATGAAGCATATCAAGAAAAGAACACTGTCCCTACTGTGAAACATGGAGGAGGCTCTGTTATGTTCTGGGGCTGCTTTGCTGCGTCTGGCACAGGGTGTCTTGAATCTGTGCAGGGTACAATGAAATCTCAAGACTATCAAGGAATTCTAGAGAGAAATGTACTAGCCAGTGTCAGAAAGCTTGGTCTCAGTCGCAGGTCATGGGTCTTGCAACAGGACAATGACCCAAAACACACCGCTAAAAACACCCAAGAATGGCTAAGAGGAAAAAATTGGACTATTCTAAAGTGGCCTTCTATGAGCCCTGACCTCAATCCTATTGAGCATCTTTGGAAGGAGCTGAAACATGCAGTCTGGAAAAGGCACCCTTCAAACCGGACACAACTGGAGCAGTTTGCTCATGAGGAGTGGGCCAAAATACCTGCTGAGAGGTGCAGATGTCTCATTGACAGTTACAGGAAGCGTTTGATTGCAGTGATTGCCTCAAAAGGTTGCGCAACAAAATATTAAGTTAGGGGTACCATCATTTTTGTCCATGCCTGTTTCATGAGTTTATTTTTTTACATAATTCTGTTGAAGCATGGTTGAAAAACAATGTCTGACTTTCATTGGTTAACATTTATAGAATTTTAATTTATTATTACTTTTGTCAGATTAAAGTTATTTCTGTGACCATTGTGACTTTTTCTTTCATTGACCAAAGGGTACCAACAATTTTGTCCACGTCTGTATATAAGCACACTGATGTACCAGCCCTGAAAAGGGATTTTTAAGGTGCTGTCAGGACGCTGTCCTTACAGCAGATGAGTCTGTGGACACAGAACTATACACTAGCTACAACTTGCCAATACTGTACTACATCAGAAAACAGTGTGTGTATTGCAGATTCCAATAATCTGGGCCTAACATAGTCTCTATAGTCTGTGGTGTTCTGTAGCCAATACTGTACTACATCAGAAAACAGTGTCTGTATTACAAATTCCAATAAACTGGGCCTAATATAGTGTCTATAATCGGTGGTGTGTAGCCAATATTTTACTACATCATAAAACAGTGTCTATATTGCAGATATTAATAATCTGGGCCCAATATATTGTCTATAATCTCTGGTGTTCTGTATTTTTATTTTTTTATATATATAAATAATTTTATTTTCCCAAAAATAGAATAATGTATAACAATCTTCTATTTCAATATTACAAAGCAATAAAGTGAAAGTGCATTAATAATTTCATCTAAACCTATACTAAGTTTCCATTTTATTTATAAACCCTCCCTGTCCCTCCCTCCACCCCCCCCCCTTTTTCTTTCTGCGGGGCTGCCGTGGCTGCATCTTTATCATTGTTATTATTTCCAGTTGCCAGTTACCCCCCCCCCCCCTCCCCCACAAAGCCGCCGGCATCTACATCGACTGTCGTTATTTCCAGTTACCCCAGATCCGCTGCCAGATTGCCTTTTTTCCTGCTGTTTGGGCTAGGGTGTGTTCATACTGCCTAACTCTATTCATCCATTCCGACCATTCCTGAAAACTGGGGTATTTCATGGTGCCCCAGTGTTTCACAATTATTTTTTTGGCTAGTGCGATGCCCCGAAGCCACAGTATCTGCTCTGTTTTATTTTCATCTGTCTCTGGGAGTGTACCCAGGATGGCATAATCAATGCATGCCTGATACTTCATAGGGGAGTAGTCCTGCAGTTTCCGAAATATTTTTATCCAATATTCATTTATCCCTGGGCATTCCCACAACAGATGTTTATAATCTCCTCTGTCTTTGTTACATTTATAGCAGTTCTGTTTCCTATCTTTATAAATGGTGTGCAATAGTGCTGGTGTATAATAGAGGCGGTGTATGATTTTCAGAAGGATCCATGCATGAGCGGGTGAGACGGTCGACCTTTTGATATTTCTGTACACAGTGTTCCAAATAATAGGTTCCCCTTTATGTAGGTCTCTTTCCCATTTAGCCTCACCCCTGAATGTGATCATTTTTGTGTTTTCATATTTTAACTTAGCGTATATATGTGATATGGAGGTGTTAAATGTCATGTCTTGACACAGATCTAAAAAAGTGTTCCTTACTATCTTCAAATAATTCTTATTCTCCGTGTGTTGTATAGCGTGACGTAATTGTTCATATCAAAAGTTATCAGTAAATCCTAATGTAATGTCTGGTAATATTTCATTTAAGGGCTTAATCAGTCCTTGATGAAAGACTTGTGCAATTAAATATATCCAATTTTTTCCTAATATTCAGCGTGGCCTAGTTGCATAACTTGTGGTAAATGTGCATTCCCCCACAGTGGGGTGTAATGAACTGCTTCAGATATGCCCGCCATATCTCTAATTTGTTGCCAGATATACCCAAGCATTCTACAAAACGGGTTTGTTATTATTTTCTTCTTAGAAATAGCAGTTTCAAGAATGTGAAAAAGATCCGACCATGGTTTACAATGCTCCCCAAAAAGAAGACAGATGCATTTATTCCTCCGATTCCTCACACACCATCTCAATTGGGCAGCTAAATAATATCCTTTTAAAAAAGGGATGGACATTCCACCCTCTTCTTTATACAAATACTGAATCTTAATTCTGACTCGTTTGCGGCCCCATATCAGTTTGTTAAAGAGGGCAGTCCCCCCCGTCCCCCGTCTGGATGTTCAGAAAAGCCCGCCTTATATTATCCTGTATGTTTCTTTTGGGAATGAACCCGGTTTGATCCACATGGACAACTTTATGTATGACAGTTTTTAATCTGTTGGCTAACAATTTGGCAAGAATTTTATAATCTGTGTTCAACAGAAAGATGGGGCGGTAGGAAGCAGCTAACAGCGGATCCTTCCCCTTTTTGGGGATCAATGTGATGGTGGCTTCCATCCATGAGGGGGGTAGGGAACCCATTGTCCAGGATTGATTTAGTACCTCCAACATTGGGGGAATAATCGTTCCCTCATGTTTCCGGTATACTTCAAATGGGAAACCGTCCACCCCTGGGGATGTATTGCCCTTGATGGAATGCAACGTGGTCTGTAGCTCGGTCAGTTGTATAGATCTATTTAACCAATCAATATCTTGTTGGTCAAACTCGGGGATATCAATGTTATCCAGATATTGATCTATTTTTTCTCCCTGATTTTGTGACCCGGCTTGATACAGTGTCGAAAAATACCTAGTGAATTCCCTTAGGATGTCATCGGGGTCTCGTAGGATGTTTCCTCCCTCTGTCTTGATTCCAGTGATATTGGAACCTCCCCTTTGATTTTTTACTATCATGGATAATAATCTGCTTGGCTTGCCGGACTCATTAAAACTCCTCAACCCTGAAAAAAACATTTTGTTCTGTGCTTTTTTGTGTAGATTTTGTTTGTATTCCTCTTGTACTTTTTTAAGTTGGAGTTGTTTTTCTGGGGTATTTACGTGGCTGATCTCATTCGTTATCTGGTTGAGCCTCCCTTCTATTTCCTTTTGAGTTTGGGCAAAGAGATTTTTCTGTTTCCTGATTTCGTATGAATATATACCCCGAAGATATGCCTTGAGCGAGTCCCAAACCATATGGATATGTGTTGAATTAACATTATCCCTCCAGAAGAGTTTTATTTCTTCATTAATCTTATCTAAATCCCTTATCAATGTCATCCAGTGGGGGTTGAGTTTAAAAATTCTATTTTGGTTTGGTTTCTTAGGACTGTCCAGTAGTACCATAACCGGGCTGTGGTCAGAGATGCCATGACATTCATAATTCATTTTTTTAACCTTGTTAATGAGCCCGGGGCTGGCGAGAGCCAGATCAACTCGGGACATGGACCTATATGTGTTACTAAAGCAAGAAAATGCCTGCTTATTTCCGTAGAGAGATCGCCAGATGTCGACCAATGCCATCTCCGCACAGATTCTAGATAGCACTGTGCTTGATCCTAGATTTAATTCATAATTAGTTATAGTGGAAATCCTATCTGGTGTTCTGTAGTTAATACTGTACTACATTAGAAATTAGTGTTTGTATTGCAGAATCCAATAACTGGGCCTGATATGGTGTCTATAATCTGTGGTGTTCTGTAGCCAATACTGTACTATATCAGAAAACAGTTTTTGTTATGCAGATTTCAATAATCTGGGTGTAATATATTGTGTCTATAATCTGTGGTGTTCTGTAACCAATAGTGTACTACGTCAGAAAACAGTGTCTGTATTGCAGATTCCAAAAATCTGGGCGTAACATAATCTCCATAGTCTGTGGTGTTCTGTAGACAATACTGTACTTTATCAGAAAACAGTGTCTATATTACAGATTCCAATAAACTGGGACTAATATAATGTCCATAATATGTGGTGTTATGTTACCAATACTGTACTACATCAGAAAACCATGTCTGCATTGCAGATTACAATACTCTGGGCCTAACATAGTGTTACATAATCTGTGGTGTTCTGTTACCATTACTGTACTACATCAGAAAACAGTGTCTGTATTGCAGATTCCAATAATCTGGGCCTAATATAGTGTCTATACTCTGTGGTGTTCTGTAGCCAATAGTGTACTACATCAGAAAACCGTCTGTATTGCAGAATCCAATAAACTGGGCCTAATATAGTGTCTATAATCTGTGGTGTTTTGGAACCAATAGTGTAATAAGTCCGTAAACAGTGTCTGTATTGCAGATTCCAATAATCTGCGCCTAATATAGTGTCTATAATCTCTGGTGTTCTGTAGCCAATACTGTACTACATCAGAAATTAGTGTCTGAATTGCAGATTCCAATAATCTGGACCTAATATAGTGTTACATAATCTGTCGTGTTCTGTAACCAATAGTGTACTACATCAGAAAACAGTGTCTGTATTGCAGATTCCAATAATACTGGGCCTAATATAGTCCTGGTGGCGGCCCTGCTATTCCTCCTGGACGCGCCGGCGCGTCAGGCAAGATTTTCTGTGAATGCGCGCGCGTTCACAGGATCGGCCTGTAAGCGAGTAGATCTACAGTTTGCCAGCGGCGATCGTTCGCTGGCAGGCTGTAGATGCGATTTTTTTTTAACCCCTAACAGGTATATTAGACGCTGTTTTAATAACAGCGTCAAATATACCTGCTACCTGGTCCTCTGGTGGTCCCTTTTGCTTGGATAGACCACCAGAGGACACAGGCAGCTCAGTAAAGTAGCACCAAGCACCACACTACACTACACCCCCGCTGTCACTTATTAACCCCTTATTAACCCCTGATCACCCCATATAGACTCCCTGATCACCCCCCTGTCATTGATCACCCCCCTGTAAGGCTCCATTGAGACATCCGTATGTGTTTTACGGATCCATGGATCGGATCCGCAAAACACATACGGACGTCTGAATCGAGCCTTGCCGGGGGGTGATCAATGACAGGGGGGTGATCAGGGAGTCTAAATGGGGTGATCACCCCCCTGTCATTGATCATTCCCCTGTAAGGCTCCATTCAGACATCCGTATATGTTTTGCGGATCCGATCCATGGATCCGCAAAACAAGTACGGGCCTCTGAATGGAGCCTTACAGGGGGGTGATCAATGACAGGGTGGTGATCACCCCATATAGACTCCTTGATCACCCCCCTGTGATTAATCACCCCACTGTAAGGCTCCATACAGACATTTTTTTGGCACAAGTTAGCGGAAATTGATTTTTTATTTTTATTTTTCTTACAAAGTCTCATATTCCACTAACTTATGTCAAAAAATAAAATCTCACATGAACTCACCATACCCCTCACGGAATCCAAATGCGCAACATTTTTTAGACTTTTATATTCCAGACTTCTTCTTACGCTTTAGGGCCCCTAAAATGCCAGGGCAGTATAAATACCCCACATGTGACCCTATTTCGGAAAGAAGACACCCCAAGGTATTCCGTGAGGGGCATATTGAGTCCATGAAAGATTGAAATTTTTGTCCCAAGTTAGCGGAAAGGGAGACTTTGTGAGAAAAAAATAAAATAAAAAAAAATTCCGCTAACTTGTGCCAAAAAAATAAATAAAAATTCTATGAATTCGCCATGCCCCTCATTGAATACCTTGGGGTGTCTTCTTTCCAAAATGGGGTCACATGTGGGGTATTTATACTGCCCTTGCATTTAAGGGGCCCTAAAGCGTGAGAAAAAGTCTGGAATCCAAATGTCTAAAAATGCCCTCCTAAAAGGAATTTGGGCCCCTTTGCGCTTCTAGGCTGCAAAAAAGTGTCACACATGTAATATCACCGTACTCAGGAGAAGTTGGGGAATGTGTTTTGGGGTATCATTTTACATATACCCATGCTGGGTGAGATAAATATCTTGGTCAAATGCCAACTTTGTATAAAAAAAATGGGAAAAGTTGTCTTTTGCCAAGATATTTATCTCACCCAGAATGGGTATATGTAAAAAGACACCCCAAAACACATTGCCCTACTTCTTCTGAGTACGGCGATACCAGATGTGTGACACTTTTTTGTAGCCTAGGTGGGCAAATGGATCCACATTCCAAAGAGCACCTTTCGGATTTCAAAGGGCATTTTTTACAGATTTAGATTTCAAACTACTTCTCACGCATTAGGGCCCCTAAAATGCCAGGGCAGTATAACTACCACACAAGTGACCCAATTTTGGAAATAAGACACCCCAAGGTATTCCATGAGGGGCCTGGCAAGTTCCTCGAATTTTTTATTTTTTGTCACAAGTTATCGGAAAATTATGATTTTTATTTTTAATTTTTTTCTTATGTGACGGTATGCGAGGTGAGGTGGTGGATGATAGGTATGTTTCACATCGCATGCGCTCTATTGTCAGGGACTGAACCGGAATCCGGCCCGGGTTTTGCCAGCCTCTGTGGCAGGCTTGGTTCCGGTCCAGAGATTATGGTCCACTGGAGTTCACCTCCAGGTGGACTTTAAATAAACAGGAAGAGAGCACAACAGGTCTCTCATGTGCTGAGTCTCAGGACTGTAACCTGTGTTGCTGAAGAGAGAGCTATGTTTGGATGCGGGAAAAACAAAAGGTTTGCTTTACCATTTGTGTTGTGGATGTTGGGGAGCAGCCCCACACCGTATAGTCAGGACACGACTGTATAGCTTAGCGCCGGACGGCAAGGATTTACTTTATGTTTTGTTTGTTTTCTGCTGTGCAAACCTTTGTGCCTAAATAAACCTGGCAACAAGCCAGATTTTCAAGGAAACTGCCTGCTTACGGACTGTCTGTTCAGAAAAAGGTGATCCCCACGAGCTAATCTCCCACACGTGGTGGACTCAGCGGGCATTTTCTGAAAATGGAGGAAATGTTAAAGGCCCTGCTACAGGCCAATGCCGCTCAGCGGGAATCCAACCGCCAAGTCGCAGAGGCCACTGCAACACAACAGGCCGCCCAACAGGAGATGAACCGACAGTTTGCAGAGGCTCTTGTGGAACTGAAAAAGGGGTTCGCATCTCCTGCGCAAGGGGAACCAAAATTGGTACGTGCTTCCAACCACCTACAGAAGATGACACCTACTGATGATGTTGAGGCCTACCTTGCGACTTTTGAGAGAGTTGCTGTCCGCGAGGAGTGGCCAAAAGAACAGTGGGCGGGGCTAGTGGCCCCGTTCTTGACCGGGGAACCTCAAAAGGCGTACTTTGATCTCGAACCGGATAAGGCCCAGGACTATGAGACACTGAAGACGGAGATACTTGCACACTTGGGTGTCACCATGGCAGTCCGAGCCCAGCGTGTGCATCAGTGGAGTTACTCCAGCAGCAAGCCACCTCGCTCTCAAATGTTTGACCTGATCCATCTCACCAGGAAGTGGTTGCAGCCAGAGACCTTGACCGGCCCTCAGATCATGGAGCGGGTAGTAATGGACCGGTACCTGCGTGCGCTCCCTGCGACACTGAAGAAGTGGGTCGGACAGGGGGACCCCAACACTGCAACCCAGTTGGTGGACCTAGTGGAGAGGTACCTTGCTTCTGAGGACTTGCTGAATCCGTCTATGCCCCACCGTGGAGCGTCTTGGGACGCAAGATCACCCCCAGGATCTGGTAAGACTGTTCCAGGGTTCAAAGGCAGGGGTAATGTTAAGACTGATTTTGCAGCTAATGAGACTGTGGGTCCTAGACTTGGAGACTGGCCAAAGAAGCCAGGAAGGTCTTTGGGACCCTTCAAAGGACTGGGGGTAGAGCACATACAGTGTAATCGGTGCCATTCATTTGGGCATATTGCTGCAAACTGTCCTTTAAATGATTAACATATGCAGTGTGACTATGCTTACAGGAAAAGACACATTTCTCTTTTTGCACAGGTCGCGTGTACTGCAGCATGTTCGAGTCACACCGAGAGACAAATGTGTGCTATTTCTGTGGATGGAAAACCACTCACAGCCCTGCTAGACTCGGGTAGTGTGGTGACACTAATCAGGAAGGATTGTGTAAACCCCAGCAAACTACACCCCAGTACTATCGGGGTCATTTGCATTCATGGGGACACACGGGACTACCAGACAGCAGTGGTTGAGGTTGATACCCCTTGGAGCAGTGTGACACATTCAGTCGGGGTGGTGCCGTCGCTGCTTCACGAAGCGTTAGTGGGGAGAGATTTTCCCCATTTTTGTAGCTTATGGGAAGGCAAGGGGAGACTGGGGAAGCACGGGAGCTTTCGCCAGATCCTTTTTTCCAAAGGGACGTTGTTGAAGAAGCAGGAGATCCTCTTCCTTTCCCTGTCCTGGCTGGGGAGCCGAAGGACCGGGAAGCTAGCCCTCAGTTCGAGTGTAATGAACGGGAGAACGTCTCTGAGAGAATCGCCCAGAGATTTTTCTGGCCTGGGTTGCATGCAGATGTCAGGCAGTACTGTGGGTCGTGCCCCGAATGCCAATTGTCAGCACCGGCGCCCCATTTTTGCAGTCCCCTGGTCGCTCTACCAATAATTGAGGTCCCTTTTGAACGGATTGGCATGGACCTGGTGGGGCCAGTGGTGAAGTCTGCCCGGGGTCACCAGCATATTCTGGTAATCCTGGACTACGCGACACGCTACCCTGAGGCCATCCCCTTGCGTAACACCTCCGCTAAGACTATCGCCAAGGAGTTAGTCCAGGTGTTTAGTCAAGTCGGGATCCCAAAGGAGATCTTAACCGATCAAGGCACCCCATTTATGTCCAGGGTCACCAAGGAACTGTGTAAAGTATATAAAATTTCCCATCTCCGCACCTCTGTCTACCACCCCCAAACGGATGGACTTGTGGAGCGATTTAATAAAACGCTGAAAAGTATGTTGAAAAAGGTGGTCGACAGAGATGGGAAAAATTGGGATTTTTTGCTACCATATCTCATGTTTGCCATACGCGAGGTTCCGCAGGTGTCCACAGGTTATTCCCCCTTTGAGCTTTAGTATGGTAGACATCCCAAGGGGCTGCTAGATGTCGCTAAAGAAACATGGGAAGGAGAGGCCACCCCGTATCGAAGCGTCATAGAGCATGTCTCCTTGATGCAGGATCGAATCGCAGCTGTCTTGTCCCTGGTTCGTGAACATATGGCGAGCCCAGGAGGCCCAGAGGAGGGTCTACAATCGGGGTGCCAAGGTCCGTACTTTCAGCCCCGGGGACCGAGTGTTGGTACTGGTTCCCACGGTTGAAAGCAAGTTCCTGGCTAAGTGGCAGGGCCCCTTTGAGGTGGTTGAAAAAGTAGGAGAGGTAAACTACAGGGTCTACCAACCCGGGAAACGGAAGCCACAACAGATTTATCATGTAAATCTCTTAAAACCCAGGAAGGACAGAGAGACTTTGTTGGCCACGTCTCCGGCCGCAACAGTCCGGCGACCGGTGATCCCTGACGTCCCCATAACGGAGTCCCTATCCCTGGTGCAACAAAGTGACGTTAGGGCGTTTTTGTACAAAAATAGAGACTTTTTCTCCCCCTTACCCGGACGAACCAACGTGATTCAGCATGACATAGTCACAGAACCTGGGGTTCGCGTAAATGTAAAGCCATATAGAATACCGGAGGCCAGGCGAGAGGCAGTCGCAAAAGAAATAAAAATGATGTTAGAGTTGGACGTGATAGAAGAGTCCCACAGTGATTGGTCGAGCCCCATAGTGCTGGTCCCAAAACCCGATGGCACTGTTAGGTTTTGTAACGACTTTAGGAAACTGAACAGTGTCTCCAAGTTCGATGCCTACCCGATGCCTCGGGTCGACGAACTCGTGGACAGGTTGGGACAAGCCCGCTACATAACGACCCTAGATCTGACAAAAGGCTACTGGCAGATACCCCTAACTGAATCGGCCAAGGAGAAAACGGCCTTTTCCACTCCAGAAGGCTCGTTTCAGTATAAGCGGATGCCTTTTGGTCTGCATGGAGCTCCTGCATCATTCCAACGAATGATGGATAAAACTTTGAGCCCACATCGCCCGTATGCAGCTGCTTATTTGGACGATGTGGTCATCCACAGCCCAGATCACACCTGCTCTGGGTACAAGCAGTGGTAGATTCTCTTAAGAAAGCAGGTCTTACGGCCAACCCAAAGAAGTGTGCCATAGGCCTGGAGGAAGCCAAATACCTTGGCTACGTTATTGGCCGGGGACTGGTCAAGCCCCAGACCAATAAGGTTGAGGCAATTCAAAAATGGCCCCAACCGATAAACAAAAAACAAGTTCGGGCCTTTATTGGCAATACGGGGTATTACCGGCGGTTTATACCCGACTTTGCCACCATTGCCGCCCCTCTGACCGACCTGACAAAGGGCAGAGGGTCGGCCATGGTTAAATGGAATCCTGAAGCAGAGAAGGCCTTCCAGAAGTTAAAGCGGGCCCTTTGTGTACTACCGGTGTTGGTAACCCCGGACTTCTCAAAGGAGTTTGTGGTACAGACGGACGCCTCTGAGGTGGGCCTAGGGGCTGTCCTATCCCAAACCAGAGATGGTGAGGAGCACCCAGTGGTATACCTGAGCCGAAAGCTGAACAAGCATGAAAAGAACTATGCCATTGTTGAGAAGGAGTGTCTGGCTATTAAATGGGCCCTAGATGCGCTGAAATATTACTTATTGGGAAGGTCATTTAAGCTCGTCACCGACCATGCACCCCTAAAGTGGATGTGTGACAACAGGGAAAAAAATAGCCGTGTGACAAGATGGTTTCTGGCCTTACAGCCCTTTAAGTTTTCAGTAGAGCATAGGCCGGGCAAGCTCCAAAAAAAAGCAGATGCCCTCTCCCGCATGCATTGTATGCTGGGGACAGTTGCTCAGCCGCGGGGGCTAGAGCAGAGGGGGGGGATATGTGACGGTATGCGAGGTGAGGTGGTGGATGATAGGTATGTTTCACCTCGCATGCGCTCTGTTGTCAGGGACTGAACCGGAATCCGGCCCGGGTTTTTCCAGCCTCTGTGGCAGGCTTGGTTCCGGTCCAGAGATTATGGTCCACTGGAGTTCACCTCCAGGTGGACTTTAAATAAACAGGAAGAGAGCACAACAGGTCTCTCATGTGCTGAGTCTCAGGACTGTAACCTGTGTTGCTGAAGAGAGAGCTATGTTTGGATGCGGGAAAAACAAAAGGTTTGCTTTACCATTTATGTTGTGGATGTTGGGGAGCAGCCCCACACCGTATAGTCAGGACACGACTGTATAGCTTAGCGCCGGACGGCAAGAATTTACTTTATGTTTTGTTTGTTTTCTGCTGTGCAAACCTTTGTGCCTAAATAAACCTGGCAACAAGCCAGATTTTCAAGGAAACTGCCTGCTTACGGACTGTCTGTTCAGAAAAAGGTGATCTCCACGAGCTAATCTCCCACACTTACAAAGTCTCATATTCCACTAACTTGTGACAAAAAATAAAAACTTCCATGAACTCACTATGCCCATCACAAAATACCTTGGGGTTTATTCTGTCACCACCAGACATCTGAGAAGCTCTGACAGACGTTCTTCAGAACCTCCTCCTTGAGGTTCCTTTTGTTTTGCTTTCGTTTTCTCATCTCGTTAGCCTCTCTCAGCTGTCATGTAGTTGCACTGATTGCATCCCTTTAAATCCCTTCCCATACTGCATCACTTTGCGGTTTATACAACTTCCTGGAGTGTGTGCATGCTGGATGCTACTACTGAGTCTTCTACAGATAATTTTTGTTCATTCATTTGTGTTTTCCTGTTTGCTGGATCCCAGGTGACCCTGACTTCCTCCGTATCAAGTGTAGGGAGCCGGTGGTCATGTCCCCTCACTATTATAGGGTGTTCAGGTGTTATACAGTCGAGGAACGAGGATATGCGATCATCTACCATTGAGATTTTTGCATAGGCTGAGCAGTTAGGGAGAGAGCCAGGTCTGTTGCAGGGCTCTCCCTTTGGTTCCTTAGTTTTGGATCCAGTCAGTCGGATCTTCATATTGTGTCTTCTAGTTTTCTGTACACCTTCCTGCAAAAAAGTGTCACACATGTGGTATCGCCGTACTCAGGAGAAGTTGGGGAATGTGTTTTGGGGTGTCATTTTACATATACCCATGCTGGGTGAGATAAATATCTTGGTCAAATGCCAACTTCGTATAAAAAAATGGGAAAAGTTGTCTTTTGCCGAGATATTTATCTCACCCAGCATGGGTATATGTAAAATGACACCCTAAAACACTGTGCCCAACTTCTCCTGAGAACGGCAATACCACATGTGTGACACTTTTTTGCAGGTTAGGTGAGCAAAGGGGCCCACATTCCAAAGAGCACCTTTCGGATTTCACAGGCCATTTTTTTTTACAGATTTTGATTTCAAACTAATTTGCACGCATTTGGGCCCCTAAAATGCCAGGGCAGTATAACTACCCCACAAGTGACCCCATTTTGGAAAGAAGACACCCCAAGGTATTTCATGATGGGCATAGTGAGTTCATGGAAGTTTTTATTTTTTGTCACAAGTTAGTGGAATATGAGACTTTGTAAGGGAAAAAATAAAACTAAAAAATAATAATTTTCCGCTAACTTGTGACAAAAAATAAAAAGTTCTATGAACTCACTGTGCCCATCAGCGAATACCTTAGGGTGTCTACTTTCCGAAATGGGGTCATTTGTGGGTGTTTTCTACTCTCTGGGCATTGTAGAACCTCAGGAAACATGACAGGTGCGCAGAAAGTCAGAGCTGCTTCAAAAAGCGGAAATTCACATTTTTGTACCATAGTTTGTAAACGCTATAACTTTTACCCAAACCATTTTTTTTTACCCAAACATTTTTTTTTATCAAAGGCATGTACAACAATACATTTAGCGAAAAATGTATATATAGATGTCGTTTAAAAAAAAAAAATTACAACTGAAAGTGAAAAATGTGTCATTTTTGGGCATAAATGTCACTAAATTTCGATTAATAACAAAAAATGTCAGCAGCAATGAAATACCACCAAATGAAAGCTCTATTAGTGAGAAGAAAAGGAGGTAAAATTCATTTGGGTGGTAAGTTGCACGACCGAGCAATAAACGGTGAAAGTAGTGTAGTGCAGAATTGTAAAAAGTGGTCTGGTCATTAAGGGTGTTTAAGCTAGGGGGGCTGAAGTGGATAATATGTGAGGTTCTGTTACCAATACTGTACTACATCAGAAAATAGTGTCTGTATTGCAGATTCCAATAATCTGGGCCTAATATAGTCTCTATAGTCTGTGGTGTTCTGTAGCCAATACTGAACTACATCACAAAACAGTGTCTGTATTGCAGATTCCAATTAACTGGGCCTAATATAGTGTCTATAATCTGTAATGTTCTGTAGCCAATATTGTACTACATCTGAAAACAGTGTCTGTTATGCAGATTCCAATAATCTGGGTGTAATGTAGAGTCTATAATTTGTGGTGTTCTGTATCCAATACTATACTACATCAGAAAACACTGTCTGTATTGCAGATTCCAATAAACTGGGCCTAATATAGTGTCCATAATATGTGGTGTTCTGTTACTAATACTGTACTACTTGAGAAAACAGTGTCTGTATTGCAGAATTCCAATAATCTGGGCCTTATATAGTGTCTATAATCTTTGGTGTTCTGTAGCCAACAGTGTACTACATCAGAAAACTGTCTGTTTTGCAGATTTCAATTAACTGTGCCTAATATAGTGTCTATAATCTGTGGTTTTCTGTAGCCAATACTGTACTGTAACGGATCTCCTGGCACCCTGACCGGGTACCTCCGTCGATAGATGCTCCTAGTGCTTTCCGAGGACTCCAAGCACTCCACTTGACACCATACGCACTGCAGACCCCACGAACTGCTGAAGCTTGGTTGAGGTCTCACCGTCTCCTACCCACCCTGGACCTACAACAAGGCTCCAGGCTCCAGTGGGTAATCCTCTTCTAAATCCTGAGAGCAGGAACAGCTCTTACAAGAGCTAGTAGTTATGCCAGGGGAGTATAGCAAATCTCCAGTGTATAGCAATCCCTCAGTGTCGATCAGTTACCTAAACACCAGCCTCAACATGAAGAAGGGTAAAACAGGAACTCTTTATTGAGGACTACCCGCCTGTATTTATGCAGGTCCCCATCTGGTGGACACGCCCCTAGGGGACCAAAAAGAAGACTGTGACACAGGACAGATATGCAGCAATTCAGGACACACAGACACAATGCATCCCCACAATGCATCATGGTTTCCTCCTCTCTGCCCTGGAGACACCCGAGGAGTAATTCAATTATCTCTCAGGACAAAGGGAAATCGCCAATACGCATGTGGAGACAACAGGACAGAAATCACCATTTAAACATACAATGTCACAACCCTTACAGTAAACACAGACATTTAACATATCCCCAGATAGCTCAAGTCTGAGTGCATATTATTAGGTGAATGGCACTCAGATTACACGAATACACTAAAATTAGCTATCTGGGTACCCTCACATAACATACAATACAATTCCAAAGACAGAAAAATACATGAACTTATATAACTTTACCGCTATTGCATAAAACCGGTGCATACAACATGGGACCATAATCACATGGTAAGAGACTGGCAAGTAGTCCTCTCCTACTCAAAAGAGGGGAGTTTGTCACATATATTCCCTTTGGGGTTAAGACTAAACAGGTATCAGACCTCCTGTCGGTCAGTACCTAGATTAGTCGGGAAGCTCCCCCAGAAAGAAACATTAGCAGAGTTGCCCACCCACAGTATATAGTTAACAGGGTAGCTCACCCACCAGGGACAGTACTGGTCTGTAGGTCCCAGGTTGTGGTGAAACAGTTCCGCATCCTCAGTCTCCCTGGTGCAGCTAGGCAAACTGCTGGGGCTACTTGGGGAACAGCGACCAGCGGTGTTCTGCACTGATGCCAGCACTTCTGCTGGGGCAAGGGGGTTGCAAGCCAGCCCTATAACAAGGGGGTCGGTGGAGCAGAGGCTTGCGGCGCTCTGCCCGGATGCCAGCTCTTCCGCTGGGAAGGGATCAGTGGGTATCGCAGGCTCATCCCCTGCCCCCAGAACTCGGTTAGAGAGATCAGTGGGTATCGCAGGCTCATCCCCTGCCCCCAGAATTCGGTTGGGAAATAGCTGGAAAGGGGAGGGATCGCTTACCTCCTCCTCCTGGTATCCCTGCGGAGATGGCTGGGGATCTGGACCGACCGTCCAGCATCCCTGTAGGACTGGCACCGAGCCCGCGGTCTCATCTGCGCCCATGTAGAGGGGTTTGTGTTCCCCTTTTCCCTGTATCTCTGGCAGCTGTTGGAAGGTGAGGCCAGTTGCCTCTCCTCCCCAGGACTCTGGTTGCTGTAGGGCAGAGGGACCCAGCATCTCCTCCCCCTGGAACTCAGGTTGCCGCTGGGGAGAGAGACCGGTTGTCTCCTCTCCCTGTGATATGCACTGCTGTTGGAGATCTGGGCAGGCGGCCCAGCATTCTTGTAGTGCCGGTAGAGAGACCTCGGTCCCATCTCCACCTGCCATCTGTGGGTCCTCTCAGGACCAGTCTGTAAGGTCCCTCAACATTTGCGAGTAAGGACCACCTGCGTCCACACCTGGCAACTCCGGCTGCTGCTGAGGGTCTGGGCCAGGTGCCCAGCATCCCGGTGGAGAGCCCTTGGTCCTGTCTCCACCTGCCTGTTGTGGTTCCTCACAGGACCAGTCTATGAGGACCCCTACTTGGGGTTCCTCTGGCCGCCTCAGGGGGAGACTGCTAACCTCCTCGGATGTAGCCTCTGCTCAGCTGCTATAACACTCCTTCCGCTGGGCAATTTCTCTCTCTTTCGCCAGTCAGAATTCTCGTTCCATCCTTGCGTGGCGCTTGGCTGTGACCTGGTTCCAGATGGCCTGGTATATATCCATGGACACATTATCTCCATACTGGGCCACTCGCTGCCTCACCTCGGCCAGCCAGTCATCTTCAGGGCCTTCCATGCTTGTCTGCTCCAAGTCGCTGGATACCTCTGCTTCCAGGGGCGCTGCACGAGTGCTAGCGTTGCCCTCAATTTGTAACTCCACACGTTACCGGTGTCTCTGAGCTGCTTCTCCTCGCACTAGGATGCCATCCCACTGCTGACACCAATGTAACGGATCTCCTGGCACCCCGACTGGGTACCTCCGTCGAATGATGCTCCTAGTGCTTCCGGAGGACTCCAATCACTCCACTTAACACCGTAAGCGCTGCAGACCCAACGATCCGCCAAAGCGTGGTTGAGGTCTCACCATCTCCTACCCACCCTGGACCTACGACAAGGCTCCAGGCTCCAGTGGGTGAACCTCTCCTACATCCAGAGACTAGGAACAGCTCTTACAAGAGCTAGAAGTAATAGCCAGGGGAGTATACACGTATAGCAATCCCCACACACAAGAGACGAGGCTCTATGTTTAATGTAAAATAGGAACTCTTTATTGAGGGCTACCTGCCCGTATTTATGCAGGTCCCCATCTGGTGGACCCTCCCCTAGGGGCCAGAAGGAAGACTGTGACAAAGGACAGATATGCAGCAATTCACGATACACAGACACAATACATCCCCACAATGTATCATGGTTTCCTCCTCTCTGCCCTGGTGACACCCAAGGAGCAATTCAATTATCTCTCAGGACAAAGGGAAATCGGCAATACACATGTGGAGACAACAGGACAAAAATCACCATTTAAACATACAATGTCACAAATCTTACAGTAAACACAGACATTTAACATATCCCCAGATAGCTCAAGTCTAAGTGCATATTATTAGGTGAATGGCACTCAGACTACACGAATACACTAAAATTAGCTATTTGGGTTCCCAAGCATAACATACAATAAAATTCCAAAAGACAGAAAAATACATGAACTTATATAACTATGCCGCTATTGCATAAAACCGGTGCATACAACATGGGACCATAATCACATGGTAAGAGGCTGGCAAGTAGTCCTCTCCAAGCACTTGTGGCAACCTCAAAAGAGGAGAGTTTGTCACATGTACTACATCAGAAAACAGTGTCTGTATTGCAGATTCCAATAATCTGGGCCTAATATATTGTTTATAATCTGTGGTGCTTCTGAAGCCAATAGTGTACTACATCAGAAATCTGTCTGTATTGCAGATTCCAATAATCTGGGCCTAATATAGTGTCTATAATATGTGGTGTTATATTATCAATGCTGTACTACATCAGAAAACAGTGTCTGTATTGCAGATTCCAATAATCTGAGCCTTATATAGTGTCTATAATCTGTGGTGTTCTGTAACCAATAGTGTACTACATCAGAAAACAGTGTCTGTATTGCAGATTCCAATAATTTGGGCCTTATATAGTGTCTATAATCTGTGCTGTGAAGCCAATAGTGTACTACATCATCAAACAGTGTTTGTATCGAAGATTTCAATAATCTGGGCTTAATATAGTGTCTATAATATCTGGTATTCTGTAGCCAAAACTGTACTACATCAGAAATTAGTGTTTGTATTGCAGATTCCAAAAAACTAAGCCTAATATAGAGCCTATAATCTGTAGTATTCTTGTACCAATACTGTACTACATCAGAAAACAGTGTGTGTATTGCCGATTCCAATAATCTGGGCCAAATACAGTGTCTATAATCTATGGTGTTCTGTAGCCAATTCTGTACTACATCAGAAAACAGTGTCTGTATTACAGATTCCAAAAAACTGGGCCTAATATAGTGTATATAATCGGTGGTGTGTAGCTAATAGTTTACTACTTCATAAAACAGTGTCTATATTGCAGATTCCAATATTCTGTACCTAATATATTGTCTATAATCTCTGGTGTTCTGTAGTTAATACTGTACTACATCAGGAATTTGGGTTTGTATTGCAGAATCCAATAAACTGGGCAAAATATAGTGTCTATAATCACCCAATACTGTACTATATCAGAAAACAGTTTCTGTTATGCAGATTTCAATAATCTGGGAAAAATATAGTGTCTATTATCTGTGGTGTTCTGTACCCAATACTATACTACACCAGAAAACAGTGTCGGTATTGTAGATTCCAATAATCTGGGTATAATATAGTGTCTATAATCTGTGGTGTTCTGTAGCCAATAGTGTACTTCATCAGAAAACAATGTCTGTTTTGCAGATTCCAATAATCTTGGCCTAACATAGTTTCTATAGTCTGTGGTGTTCTGTAGACAATACTGTACTTTATCAGAAAACAGTGTCTGTATTGCAGATTCCTATAAACTGGGCCTAATATAGTGCCATAGTATGTGGTGTTCTGTTACCAATACTGTACTACATCAGAAAACAGTGTCTATATTGCAGATTCCAATATCTGGGCCTTATATACTGTCTATAATCTGTGGTGTTCTGTAATTAATAGTGTACTACATTAGAAAACAGTGTCTGTATTGCAGATTCCAATGATCTGGGCCTAATATAGTCTCTATAGTCTGTGGTGTTCTGTAGCCAATACTGTACTATATCATAAAACAGTGTCTGTATTGCAGTTTCCAATAAATTGGGCCAAATATAGTGTCTATAATCTGTGGTGTTCTGTAGCCAATACAGTACTACATCAAAAAACTGTGTCTGTTATGCAGATTACAATGAACTGTGCCTAATACAGTGTTTATAATCTGTGGTGTTCTGTAGCCAATACTGTACTACAACAGAAAACAGTGTCTGTATTGCAGACTCCAATAATCTGGGCCTAATATATTGTCAATAATCTGTGGTGTTCTGTTACCAATACTGTACCTACTTGAGAAAACAAGTGTCTGTATTGCAGAATACTAATAATCTGGGCCTTATGTAGTGTCTATAATCTGTTGTGTTCTGTAGCCAATAGTGTACATTATCAGAAAACTGTCTATATTGCAGATTCCAATAAACTGGGCCTAATAAAGTGTCCATAATATGTGGTGTTTTGTTACCAATACTGTACTACTTGAGAAAACAGTGTCTCTATTGCCGAATTCCATTAATCTGGGCCTTATATAGCGTCTATAATCTGTGGTGTTCTGAAGCCAATACTGTACTGCATCAGAAAACAGTGTCTGTATTGCAGATTCCAATAATCTGGGCCTAACATACTCTCTAACGTCTGAGGTGTTCTGTTGCAAATACTGTACTTTATCATAAAACAGGGTCTGTATTACAGATTCCAATAAACTGGGCCTAATATTGTGTCTATAATATGTGGTGTTCTGTTATAAATTCTGTACTACATCAGAGAACAGTGTCTGTATTGCAGATTCCAATAATCTGGGCCTTATATAGTGTCTATAATCTGTCGTTTTCTGTAATCAATAGTGTACTACATCAGAAAACAGTGTCTTTATTTCAGATTCCAATAATCTGGGCCTAACATAGTCTCTATAGTCTGAGGTGTTCTGTAACCAATACTGTACTTTATCAGAAAACAGTGTCTGTATTGCAGTTTCCAATAATCTGGGCCTAATATAGTTTCTATAGTCTGTGGTGTTCTGTAGCCAATACTGTACTATATCATAAAACAGTGTCTTTATTGCAGTTTCCAATAAAATGGGCCAAATATAGTGTCTATAATCTGTGGTGTTCTGTAGCTAATACTGTACAACATCAGAAAACAGTGCCTGTATTGCAGATTCCAATAATCTGGGCTAATATAGTGTCTATAATTTGTGGTGTTCAGTAATCAATACTGTACTACATCAGAAAACAGTGTCTGTATTGCAGATTCCAATAAACTGTGACTAATATATAGTGTCCATAATCTGTGGTGTTCTGTAACCAATACTGTACTACTTGAGAAAACAGTGTTTGTATTGCAGATTCCACTAATTTGTGCCTCATATAGAGTATGTAATCTGTGGTGTACTGTAGCCAATAATGTACCACATCAGAAAACAGTCTGTATTGCAGATTCCAATAAACTGTGACTAATATAGTGTCCATAATCTGTGGTGTTCTGTAACCAATACTGTACTAATTGAGAAAACAGTGTATTGCAGATTCCTCTAATTTGTGCCTTATATAGAGTATGTAATCTGTGGTGTACTGTAGCCAATAGTGTACTACATCAGAAAACTGTTTATATTGCAGATTCCAATAAACTGTGCATTATATAGTATCTATAATCTGTGGCCAATAGTGTACTATATCAGAAAACTGTTTATATTGCAGATTCCAATAAACTGTGCCTAACATAGTCTCTATAGTCTGAGGTGTTCTGTAGCCAATACTGTACTTTATCAGAAAACAGTGTCTGTATTGCAGATTCCAAGAAACTAGGCCTAATATAGTAACATAGTAACATAGTACATAAGGCTGGAAAAAGACATTTGTCCATCCAGTTCGGCCTGTTATCCCATGCAAGTTGATCCAGAGGAAGACCCCTCTCTAGTAGCTATAGCCTGTAATATTATTAAGCTCCAGAAATACGTCCAGGGCCCCCTTGAATTCCTTTATTGTACTCACCATCACCACCTCCTCAGGCAGAGAGTTCCATATTCTCACTGCTCTTACCGTAAAGAATCCTTTTCTATGTTTGTGTACAAACCTTCTTTCCTCCAGACGCAGAGGATGTTCCCTCGTCACAGTCACAGTCCTGGGGATAAATAGCTGATGGGATAGATCTCTGTACTGACCCCTGATATATTTATGCATATTAATTAGATCTCCCCTCAGTCGTCTTTTTTCTAAAGTGAATAACCCTAATTTTGATAATCTTTCAGGGTACTGTAGTTGCCCCATTCCAGTTATTACTTTAGTTGCCCTCCTCTGGACCTTCTCCAGCTCTGCTATGTCTGCCTTGTTTACAGGAGCCCAGAACTGTACACAGTACTCCATGTGTGGTCTGACTAGCGATTTGTAAAGTGGTAGTACTATGTTCTTATCACGGGAATCTATGCCCCTTCTGATGCAACCCATTATCTTGTTGGCCTTGGCAGCAGCTGCCTGACACTGGTTTTTGCAGCTTAGTTTGCTGTTTATTAAAATTCCTAGATCCTTTTCCATGTCAGTGTTACCGAGTGTTTTACCATTTAGTATGTACGGTTGACTTGCATTTTTCCTTCCCATGTGCATAACTTTACATTTATCAGTGTTAAACCCCATCTGCCACTTATCTGCCCAAGCCTCCAGTCTATCCAGATCCCTCTGTAGTAGTATACTGTCCTCATCAGTGTAAATTACTTTACACAGTTTAGTGTCATCTGCGAAAATTGATACTTTACTATGCAAGCCTTCTACAAGATCATTAATAAATATATTGAAGAGAATAGGGCCCAGTACTGACCCCTGAGGTACCCCACTAGTGACAGTGACCCAATCTGAGTGTGTACCGTTAATAACCACCCTCTGTTTTCTATCACTGAGCCAGTTACTTACCCACATACAGATGTTTTCTCCCAGTCCGAGCATTCTCATTTTATATACTAACCTTTTATGTGGTACAGTGTCAAATGCTTTGGAGAAGTCCAGATATACGACATCCATTGATTCGCCGCTGTCAAGTCTAGAACTTACCTCCTCATAGAAACTGATTAAATTAGTCTGACATGACCGATCCCTCACGAAGCCATGCTGATATGGCGTTATTTGCTTATTTCTGTTGAGATGCTCTAATATAGCATCTCTCAGAAAACCTTCAAACAGTTTACCCACAACAGATGTTAAACTTAACGGCCTATAGTTTCCAGGGTCTGTTTTTGGCCCCTTTTTGAATATTGGCACCACATATGCCATGCGCCAATCCTGTGGGACATTCCCTGTCAGTATAGAGTCTGCAAATATCAGAAATAAGGGTCTGGCTATGACATTACTTAATTCCTTTAGGATACGGGGGTGTATGTCATCCGGTCGTGGCGATTTGTCTATTTTAATCTTTTTAAGTCGCTGATGTACTTCTTCCTGGGTCAGACAGGACACTTTTAATGGGGAATTTATTTTTGCATTCTGCATGTCATCTGACAGTTTATTTTCCTCAGTGAATACATTGGAGAAAAAAATATTTAACAGCTTTGCTTTCTCCTCATCACTCTCTGCGACTTCCCCCTCATTACTCTTTAAAGGGCCGACACCTTCAGATTTATACTTTTTAACATTTATATAATTGAAGAACATTTTAGGGTTAGTTTTACTCTCTTTGGCAATTAATCTCTCGGTCTCTAGTTTGGCCGCTTTTATTTGTTTTTTACATGTTCTATTTTTTTCCTTATAGTTTTTCAGTGCTTCCGTGCTCCCCTCCTGTTTCAGTGAATGATATGCTTTCTTTTTGTCATTTATTGCTTTCGTTACAGTTCTATTTATCCACATTGGTTTAATAATCTGGGCCTAATACATTGTCTATAATCTCTGGTGTTCTGTAGTTAATACTGTACTACATCAGAAATGAGTGATTGTTTTGCAGAATCTAATACACTGGGCTTAATATAGTGTCTATAATCTATAGTGTTTTGTAGCCAATACTATACTACATCAGAAAACAGTGTCTGTATTGTAGATTCCAATAATCTGGGTCTAATATAGTGTCTATAGTCTGTGGTATTCTGTAACCAATAGTGTACTACATCAGAAAACAGTGTCTGTATTGCAGATTCCTATAAACTGGGCCTAATATAGTGTCCATAGTATGTGGTGTTCTGTTACCAATACTGTACTTCATCAGAAAACAATGTATGTATTGCAGATTCCAATAATCTGGGCCTAACATACTCTCTAACGTCTGAGGTGTTCTGTAGCAAATGCTGTACTTTATCAGAAAACAGCGTCTGTATTACAGATTCCAATAAACTGGGCCTAATATTTAGTCTATAATATGTGGTGTTCTGTTATAAATTCTGTACTACATCAGAGAACAGTGTCTGTATTGCAGATTCCAATAATCTGGGCCTTATATAGTGTCTATAATCTGTCGTTTTCTGTAACCAACAGTGTACTACATCAGAAAACAGTGTCTTTATTTCAGATTCCAATAATCTGGGCCTAACATAGTCTCTATAGTCTGAGGTGTTCTGTAGCTAATACTGTACTTTATCAGAAAACAGTGTCTGTATTGCAGTTTCCAATAATCTGGGCCTAATATAGTTTCTATAGTCTGTGGTGTTCTGTAGCCAATACTGTACTATATCATAAAACAGTGTCTTTATTGCAGTTTCCAATAATCTGGGCCTAATATATAATAATCTGGGCTTTATATAGTGTCTATAATCTAAGGTGTGTAGCCAATAGTGTACTACATCATAAAACAGTGTCTGTATTGCAGATTCCAATAATCGGGGCCTAACATAGTCACTATAGTCTGTGGTGTTCTGTAGCTAATACTGTACTTTATCAGAAAACAGTGTTTGTATTGCAGATTCCAATAAACTGGGCTAATATAGTGTTTATAATCTGTGGTGTTCTGTAGCCAATACTGTACTACAACAGAAAACAGTGTCTGTATTGCAGACTCCAATAATCTGGGCCCAATATATTGTCAATAATCTGTGGTGTTCTGTAACCAATACTGTACCTACTTGAGAAAACAAGTGTCTGTATTGCAGAATACTAATAATCTGGGCCTTATGTAGTGTCTATAATCTGTGGTGTTCTGTAGCCAATAGTGTACAATATCAGAAAACTGTCTATATTGCAGATTCCAATAAACTGGGTCTAATATAGTGTCCATAATATGTGGTGTTTTGTTACCAATACTGTACTACTTGAGAAAACAGTGTCTCTATTGCAGAATTCCATTAATCTGGGCCTTATATAGCGTCTATAATCTGTGGTGTTCTGTAGCCAATACTGTACTGCATCAGAGAACAGTGTCTGTATTGCAGATTCCAATAATCAGGGCCTAACATAGTCTCTATCGTCTGAGGTGTTCTGTAGCAAATACTGTACTTTATCAGAAAACAGTGTCTGTATTACAGATTCCAATAAACTGGGCCTAATATTGTGTCTATAATATGTGGTGTTCTGTTATAAATTCTGTACTACATCAGAGAACAGTGTCTGTATTGCAGATTCCAAAAATCTGGGCCTTATATAGTGTCTATAATCTGTCATTTTCTGTAACCAATAGTGTACTACATCAGAAAACAGTGTCTTTATTGAAGATTCCAACAATCTGGGCCTAACATAGTCTCTATAGTCTGAGGCAGGGGCGTAGCGTGGGGGGGGGCCATGGGGGCCGTTGCCCCGGGCGCCAAACTGCAGGGGGGGGCGCTCCGGCGCCGGCTGAAAGATTTTATAATGTAAGTTTTTTTTCAGGTTGCGTTGCGCCGTTGTGGCATGCGGCGCAACGGCCGGCCAGAGAGCTCAGCTGTTTAGTGCGCGCCCGCCCGGCCCTGCCGCCCTGATGCAGATCATGATTCATTCATGATTTGTGCGGTCGCGGCGGGCGCACTACTTACACTAGCAGCTAGAGTCATTACATACATGATTGGCAGCTGGCACCGCCTCCTTCTCCTCGCCGCCTCCTTCTCCTAGTGCTAGTGGGTGATGTCATTAGGCTGGCCGCTGGCCTGGCTCCCTCCGGCTCCGCCCACTTTCCAGGCGGGAAACACAGTGCGGAGCGCGGGAGCCAGAGCCAGCAGAAGATTGCCAGGAGGCAGGAGCAGGAGGCGGCGCCGCGGCAGTCAGAGTCACTCACAGCAGCAGTGTGACTAGCAGCAGTGTGCACTGTGTCACACACAGTCACTCCAGACTCCAGTCAAGAAGACAAAGAACTGTTGAGTCTGATGAGTGAGCCCTGAGCCGCCCTAGAAGAGTCCAGAGTGACAGAGTGGAGTCCAGTCCAGACTGAGACTACTACAGAGCAGAGGTAGAAAGGGAGTTAGTGGCACTAGTAGTGTAGTGATTAAGTTGGGTGGCCATGTAAGGCTACTTTCACACTAGCGTTCGTCGGTCCGCTCGTGAGCTCCGTTTGAAGGGGCTCACGAGCGGACTCGAACGCAGCCGTCCAGCCCTGATGCAGTCTGAATGGAGCGGATCCGCTCAGACTGCATCAGTCTGGCGGCGTTCAGCCTCCGCTCCGCACGGACAGGCGGACAGCTGAACGCTGCTTGCAGCGTTCGGGTGTCCGCCTGGCCGTGCGGAGGCGTGCGGATCCGTCCAGACTTACAATGTAAGTCAATGGGGACGGATCCGTTTGAAGATGCCACAATATGGCTCAATCTTCAGGCGGATCCGTCCCCCATTGACTTTACATTGAAAGTCTGGACGGATCTGTACGAGGCTATTTTCACACTTAGCTGTTATATGCTAAAATAATGCAGACGGATCCGTTCTGAACGGAGCCTCCGTCTGCATTATTATGATCGGATCCGTTCAGAACGGATCCGATCGAACGCTAGTGTGAAAGTAGCCCTTAGGCTGCTTTCACACTAGCGTTCGTTGGTCCGCTCGTGAGCTCCGTTTGAAGGAGCTCACGAGCGGACCCGAACGCCTCCGTCCAGCCCTGATGCAGTCTGAATGGATGCGGATCCGCTCAGACTGCATCAGTCTGGCGGCGTTCAGCCTCCGCTCCGCTCGCCTCCGCGCGGACAGCTGAACGCTGCTTGCAGCGTTCGGGTGTCCGCCTGGCCGTGCGGAGGCGTGCGGATCCGTTCAGACTTACAATGTAAGTCAATGGGAACGGATCCGCTTGAAGATGTCACCATATGGCTCAATCTTCAAGCGGATCCGTCCCCCATTGACTTTACATTGAAAGTCTGAACGGATCCGCGCAGGCTACTTGCGCACTTGCGAATTTTTTTAAAGTTATTAATGCAGACGGATCCGTACTGAACGGAGCCTCCGTCTGCATTAATATGATCGGATCCGTTCAGAACGGATCCGATCAAGCGCAAGTGTGAAAGTAGCCTAAGATGTCACAATGATGACCTCCCTCCCTGTCCCTGAGTCTGTGTGTGGGGGGATGGTGGCTCAGATGGTGGGTTTACAGTGTGCACCACTGTCTGAGCAGCATGCAATAATAATGGTAATAAATCAATCAATGAGTGAAGTGCCAGATCTCTGCCAGGCCAAATGGGTGGCGTGGCAGTCTGGCATTCATGGTTCTGATGTGGCAGCCAGGATAACTGTAGAGAGGCACTGAGACAGTACTGCCTCTGGGATGCCATCTGCCCATCTCAATACCAGGCCTACGCTTGGGCTGGGCTGGTATGGATATCAGAGATGGGCAGAAGATGGCATCCTAGAGTCAGTACTGTCTCTGGTCACCCTTCACCAGCACCCTGACTGCCACCTGCTTGGCCTGCCTGGCTCTCATGGTACTTCACTGCATACCTGCTGTTTGGCTATCAGCTTCCTCTTCATTTCACCTCATGTCCAGACAAGTATCTCTGGCAGTCGCTGACCAAGTTTTAGGCTAATTTCTCATTAGCGGCAGGGCAGGCTGTCGGATCCTGCCGGTGATTTACATGTGTCCCTGGACTGACAATCCATCCCCATTGACTATAATGGGGGCGGTGGTGGAGTTCTGGCGGCCTCTTACTGTGCGCTGCCATACTGCCACCGGAACTCAGCCTCCACCCCCATTATAGTCAATGGTAATGGAGCGTCAGTCCAGAGGCACGTGTAAACTAGTGGTGGGACAGATACGTCAGGCTGTTCAATTGCCGGAATGCTGGTTGCTAGGAGCAATGTCCAGACAGTCCAGTACTGCAGCCTGTGCTTTCATTTCAGTATTCATGCGGGCTCCCCTCCCTGTTTAATTCTGATGGGGTGAATGGTCTTGGTCTGGGTGTGTGTGGTCTAGCTCTTTATAGACCTTTGTGACTGAGTTTAGGGGCGGTATGTCTCCAGCCTTGCTGGGATGCAGGAGCCATGTACCTCACCTTGGTGATGCCCTCTGCCCTGTTTGTGTGGCCTCCTAGCCAGGGGACTAAGGCTATATGCACACAACTGTGAAAAAAAAGTCAGTTTAGGGTACTTTCACACTTGCGTTTTTCTTTTCCGGCATAGAGTTCCGTCACAGGGGATCAATACCGGAAAAGAACTGATCAGTTTTATCCTAATGCATTCTGAATAGAGAGTAATCCGTTCAGTTTGCATCAGGATGTCTTCAGTTCAGTCTTTTTGACTGATCAGGCAAAAGAGAAAACCGCAGCATGCTAAGGTTTTCTCTCCGGCTAAAAAAACTGAAGACATGCCTGAATGCCGGATCTGGCATTTTTTTCCCATAGGAATGTATTAGCGCCGGATCCGGCATTGAGAATGCCGGATCCGGCCTGCGCATGCACAGACCGGTAAAAATGTGAAAAAATGTACAAGACGGATCCGTCTGTCCGCATGACAAGCGGGGAGATGGATCTGTCCTTGCAATGCATTTGTGAGACCGATCCGCATCCGGATCCGTCTCACAAATGCTTTCAGTCAGCGGCGGATCCGGCATTCCGACCGGATCACACTGCCGCAAGTGTGAAAGTAGGCTAAAAATGAACATTTTTAATGGACGTCACGTTTATTTCACTGATTCCTTTGGATCCATTCAATTATATGGGGTCAGTCTGTCATTTCAAAACGGACAAGATAGAACATGTTCTATTTTTTAGGGCTCCTGGTTTCTGTGGAGGGAGGATGTCCAAGTCTGTGTGCAGCTCTGCGGTGACTGCCATGGGTCAGTCTACATGGGGTCCAGGCAGCTGCTTGTTTTCTAGCACTTGTTTTGTAGGGATGGACACCCATGCTTGGTGGATAGTGAGTGTGGCTGAATTTGTAAGATGCCTTCCTGTGTCATTCCAGCTCTTGCCATTTCGAGACAAACGCGGTCAACTATAAGGAGAAAATCCTTACCCAGCTTAAATTATACCCTACCAGGAGAAGCAAGGACCTTCTTCTCAACATCATCACAAAGACACAAGGTAAGTGAATGCATGGACACCCATGCTTGGTGGATAGTGATTGTGGCTGAATTTATTAAATGCCTTCCTGTGTCATTCCAGCTCTTGCCATTTGGAGACCAACGCGGTCAACTATAAGGAGAAAATCCTTACCCAGCTTAAACTGTACCCTACCAGGAGAAGCAAGGACCTTCTCAACGTCATCACAAAGACACAAGGTAAGCGAATACATGGACACCCATGCTTGGTGGATAGTGATTGTGGCTGAATTTATTAAATGCCTTCCTGTGTCATTCCAGCTCTTGCCATTTGGAGACCAACGCGGTCAACTATAAGGAGAAAATCCTTACCCAGCTTAAACTATACCCTACCAGGAGAAGCAAGAACCTTCTCAACGTCATCACAAAGACACAAGGTAAGCGAATACATGGACACCAATGCTTGGTGGATAGTGATTGTGGCTGAATTTATTAAATGCCTTCCTGTGTCATTCCAGCTCTTGCCATTTGGAGACCAACGCGGTCAACTATAAGGAGAAAATCCTTACCCAGCTTAAACTATACCCTACCAGGAGAAGCAAGGACCTTCTCAACGTCATCACAAAGACACAAGGTAAGCGAATACATGGACACCAATGCTTGGTGGATAGTGATTGTGGCTGAATTTATTAAATGCCTTCCTGTGTCATTCCAGCTCTTGCCATTTGGAGACCAACGCGGTCAACTATAAGGAGAAAATCCTTACCCAGCTTAAACTTTACCCTACCAGGAGAAACAAGGACCTTCTCAACATCATCACAAAGACACAAGGTAAGTGACTGCATGGACACACATGTCTAACCATGATATTGTCATATGAATGGTGGCCCAATGAGTGACCGTAAATAAATATTTTAGTTAGAATTTTTTTTTTTTTCTTTGGCCAGAAGACTACACCTTTGCTGTTAGCTATTATGCCAAACAAAAAAGAATCAGGTGCACAAGGCAGAAAGAGGAGAAAGATAGAGCAGAAGCAGCAAGCTAAAATAGCTGGAAGCCTTGACAGGTTTCTTGTGAACACAACTGTAAGTACATTAGGATCACCATCACCAGTAGCATCACAAGAGCCTCACGAACAGGAACAAGTGCCTGTGGACATTCCTATTGTTACTTTAGAAACAGAAGAGACAGCTTTGTGTGAAGATGCTCCTACTGCTCAGCCAAATATTTCTGCTCAGCCAAATATACTAGAAAGAATTGACCTCAAAGTCTTCACCGATATTGGCTATTGGCCAGATACTGTGGATGAAACTTTGAAAACGGAACTTGTCAAGAGAGGAACAGTGGAACTACAGAATAAGGATGCATTGTTTCCAAAAGATAGTGATGGCAGGTCATTTTCTAAGGAATGGTTCTACATGAATTTGGAGAATGGCGAGACTATGTTAAGGACATGGTTAGTGTTTTCACCTATGAAATGTGCTGCATATTGCTTTCCTTGTATGCTTTTCCAGAAGGCCAAAGGGAAAAGTTCATTTGGAAAGTCTAATGGATTTAAAGCATGGAGAAAACTAAACCCCAGGTTGCTAGAACATGAGCGTAGTTTTTACCACCATCGTGCATTTACAATGTGGAAAGAATTTGAAATGCGGCTACAAAAACAAGAAACCATTGATGCTGCTGCCCAGCTTGTACAAAAGAGGTCATTTGAAAAGTGGAGGGCAATCCTAGTGAGAATACTTGACTGTGTGCTATATCTAGCAAGACAATCCTTACCCTTACGTGGTCACTCTGAAAATATAAGCAGTGATGATAAGTGTGGAAATTTCCTAGAAACTTTCAAGCTACTAGCAAAATATGACCCAGTGGCCAATCAGCACCTTCACAAAGTTCAGCAGGCACATGGGTACTCTGTATCCTACCTCTCTCCACAGAGCCAGAATGAGTTCATCAGCTTGCTTGGTGATCATGTTAGAACAGCCATCTTGCAAAGAATCACAAAGGCCAAGTATTTTGCTATCATGTTTGATAGCACTCCAGATATTTCTCATACTGACCAAATGTCTCAAGTGATTCGATATGTTCACATTGAAGATACTGAAGTCAACGTTCTCGAATCATTCATTGATTTTATTCAGTTATCTGGGAAATCAGCAGATATTATTACAAAACACATTTGTGACAAGTTAAAGACAGATGGCCTTAAGCTGGAGCACTGCTATGGCCAAGGATACGACAACGCAGCAACTATGGCTGGACACATTAGTGGAGTCCAGAAGCGCATTTTGGATATCAATCCCAAAGCAGTGTTTGTGCCATGTAACAATCACTCGCTCAATCTTGCCGGTGTGCATTCAGTTGGTGTTGGAACAAAGTCTATAACTTTCTTTAGTACTGTAGAAAAATTATATACTTTCTTCTCAAGCTCCACCCATAGATGGGATGTTCTTAAGGAACATGTACCAATTAACTTAAAGCGATCATGTGACACAAGATGGAGTTCAAAGCATGAAGCTGTATGTGTACTTGCTAAACACACTGATAAAATAATAGATGCTTTGGAAATGCTGCGAGACAGGCCAGGAGAAAACTTTGAAACCAAAGGGGATGCAGGAAGTCTATTAGTTTGCATTATGACTTATCCTTTTTTTTCATTCTTGCATTTTTGGAGTCCAGTATTAAACGAAGTGAATGATGCTCAGCTCTACCTGCACCAAAAAGGACTTGCCCTTGATCAATGTGTGCAAAAGCTGAAAACACTGGTTTTATTTTGCCAGGAAAAACGAGACAGTGTAGTGTTAGAGGCAACTGAGAAAGCTCTGCAGATATGTCAAATGTACAACATTTCTACAGAGAGAAGAGTTGGAAGACGTAAAAAGATGCCTGGTGAGCTAAGTTGTGATGCTGGCTTGACCTTAATACAAGAAACAAGAAGAGAACAACTAGAAGCAATTGATCGTCTTAAAGCAGAAATCACAAAACGCTCAACACAGATGAATATGCTTCACCAGAGATTTGCTTTCCTGCAAATCCAGACTTTGCTAGATATTGAAAAAGATGATTTTATCATTGAACAAATTGAGCACACATGTGCTATGTACACAGAGTTGAATGCTGCAGCTATGTTCAATGAAATAAATCGCCTTCGGAAGCACATTGTCTTGTATAAGGAAGTCAACACTGATGAGCAGCCTACTAACTGGACCGCTTTAGATTTGCTTCGATGGGTGTACAAGTGGAAGCTGCAGGAGAGTTTGACTAACTTTGTTGTTGCATTAAGAATATTTTTAACCATCACTGTTTCAACTGCCAGTTGTGAAAGAAGTTTCTCCAAACTGAAATTAATAAAAACATATCTAAGATCTACAATGAGCCAGGAAAGATTGACTAATCTAGCAATGCTTTCAATCGAGCGAGATTTCAAAATAGAGTTTGAAACCGTAATTGAAAAATTTGCAAAAATCAAAAGCAGGCGATTTTAAATTGAGGTAAGTGGATCTACTTGGATTTAGAATTGACTGAACATTAGCTATAATGTTGTCTACTAGATTTCAAGTATGCTTTTGTTTTTTTGTAGGTTCTGGCCTGCTTCTTGTTTTACTTCTTGTTTTACTACAAAGAAATTCAGCGGCAGTTAAGAGTTTATCTGTTATCAGGATGTTGCACAGTACAGCAGTGCCATGAGATAAGTGGATTTACTTGGATTTAGAATTGACTGAACATTAGCTATAATGTTGTCTACTAGATTTCAAGTATGCTTTTGTTTTTTTGTAGGTTCTGGCCTGCTTCTTGTTTTACTTCTTGTTTTACTACAAAGAAATTCAGCGGCAGTTAAGAGTTTATCTGTTATCAGGATGTTGCACAGTACAGCAGTGCCATGAGGTAAGTGGATTTACTTGGATTTAGAATTGACTGAACATTAGCTATAATGTTGTCTACTAGATTTCAAGTATGCTTTTGTTTTTTTGTAGGTTCTGGCCTGCTTCTTGTTTTGCTACAAACCAATCCAGTGTCAGATCAGAGTTTCTGTTATCAGGATGTTGCACAGTACAGCAGTGCCATGACAGTAACTGGCAGTAGGAATCTAAGCACAAGGCTTTCTATGGATCAGGGACTGTGTAGAGATGTGTTCTGGACTTATGGGAACAGATCAAGATGAAACTGGATATCAGTGTCCATTATGTATGGTATGTAAAGCCATATGGAACCCTGTATTTTATGAGATCCTGCAATAAATTGCGGTATATGTCTCTTTTATAGTATTAGTGGTAATATTGGTCTTGGTATGCCTGTGGGGCGTCATTCTATAAAAAGGCGCATGCACAAAAGTTAGGGGGCGCCATACTAGGTTCGCCCCGGGTGCTGACAACACACGCTACGCCACTGGTCTGAGGTGTTCTGTAGCCAATACTGTACTTTATCAGAAAACAGTGTCTGTATTGCAGATTTTAATAAACTGGGCCTAATATAGTGTCTATAATCTGTGATTCTCTATAGCCAATACTGTACTACATCAGAAAACAGTGTCTGTTATGCAGATTCCAATAAACCGGTCCTAATGTAGTGTCCATAATATGTGTTTTTCTGTTACCAATACTGTACTACATCACAAAACAGTGTCTATATTGCAGATTCCAATAATCTGGGCCTAATATAGTCTCTATAGTCTGTGGTGTTCAGTAGCCAATACTGTACTACATCACAAAACAGTGTCTGTATTGCAGTTTCCAACAAACTAAACCTAATATAATGTCTATAATCTGTGATGTTCTGTAGCAGATATTGTACTACATCAGAAAACAGTGTCTGTATTGCAGATTCCAATAAACTGGGCCTAATATAGTGTCCATAATATGTGGTGTTCTGTTACCAATACTGTACTACATCAGAAAACAGTGTCTGTATTGAAGATTTTAATAATCTGGGCCTAATATAGTGTTACATAATCTGTGGTGTTATGTTAACACTACTGTACTACATCAGAAAACAGCGTCTGTATTGCAGATTCCAATAAACTGGGCCTAATATAGTGTTCAAAATATGTGGTGTTCTGTTACCAATACTGTACTACTTGAGAAAACAGTGTCTGTGTTCTGTCCCCAGATTCAGTTCCAGTTGTTTCTGTCTCTTTATCAGTTGACATGGCATTTTAACTGTTGTAATTCATTTGCATTACATTGTGTCGTAACAGCACCATCTATTGATGAGTTTAGGTATTTCACCCAGCCTGTTTTTCTCTATGCATTATGGGAGTCCCAGTGCATTGTGGGTAGTTCCTGGTTCTTGCTAGTCTTGTGCTGGTACAGCAAGCAGCCACCATCTTATGTCTCACCAATCATGCTCTCTCACTGGTTTTCCTGTCATATCATCTGTTATTCAGCCTGTTTTTGAGCATAGTCGGTAAGAGCACTATCTATGTGTCATTTACTGCATTGTATTATGTTTCTTGTATTGATAGCTCATTACTATCATTGTATTATATCATATACTGAATGTATAGCAGGTTAATCTGTGTTTTATGCCATATACCATGGTATTTATGTTCTAAAATACTACTGTTTTATTCTGTAGTTTCACCTTTTCCTGTCAGTCTACGAGCAATAAAGAGAACCTTAAAGCGGAACAGTCTCTTTTCTCTCAGAGGACAAAAAGGTTTAGCTACATGTCAGATTACACACCGTGCTAACGTGTATGAGGACAGTATAGTGAAACGACTGCTGAGAACAAGCTCAGTGAATAACTGCCAAAGACAGCAGTGAAACGACTGCTGAGAACAAGCTCAGTAAATAACTGCCAAAGACAGCAGTGAAACGACTGCTGAGAACAAGCTCAGTGAATAACTGCCAAAGACAGCAGTGAAATGACTGCTGAGAACAAGCTCTGAAGATCAGACTGACGGAGCCGCCATTATCCACGTGGAGCCTGCATACGGATATCGCAACAGTCTTCTAACAGTCACACCGAATATCTGACTATACGGAGCCCGCCATTATCCACGCAGAGCCTACTTACGGATATTGCAGAAGTCTCCTAACAGTCGCAACATGTCTATTAGTCGCGCATCTTCCATTAAGACAAGGTCTCAGATAAGTGGCTCAAATAGGACATCGATCAGAGAAGCTGCCGCCATTGCCCGCGCCAAAGCAGAAGCAGCAAAGGCAAAAGCCAGCTTCATAGAACAAGAGGTGCAGATAAAGCTAGAGAAAGCGCAACTTGAAGCTTCTCTAGAAAAACTGGCCGCAGATAAAGAGACAGCAGCTGCCATAGCGGAAGCAGAGTATCTAGAAGCCACGGAACTTCAGGAAACCAAGAGTCATCGCAGCAATGTCCATCCAGAAGTTGAATACCAAGATCCAGAACAGCGTACCTTACAATATGTCTATCAACATTCCAAGTCGGACGACGACCCAGATCCACAGCTTAATACAAAGCGGTTTGTTGACAAGCCAAGCCTACCTGCTTATTTGGATCATCAGAAAGTCGACTATCGGTCTCCTTGCAGCAGACTAGAGAATACACATCAGAGTGAAACTGCCTACAACAACTTCTCTCCAGAACAGAGAATCAGAAATCCGCCCCTGCTAAGAGAGATGCCCTTTGCTTCAGAACGGTATTACACAGACAGGATTAAACCAGAGACTTCCATCAGGTATGGCCATGCACCACACATTCACTCTGACAACACACCACCAGCCGGTTCCAGCGCCAATCAAGCCACAATGGACTTTGCCAGGTTCCTTGCTCGACGTGAGCTGGTCAACAAGGGACTTGTAAAGTTCAGCGACCGTGCTGAGAACTATAGAGCTTGGCGAGCTTCCTTCCAAAATGCCATCAGAGACTTAGGTCTGTCTTGTAGTGAAGAACTGGATCTCCTGGTAAAATGGCTGGGAAGTGAGTCTGCCGAACACGCTAGAAGGATTAGAGACATCAATGTAAATTATCCAGACATTGGTCTAAAAAGGGTCTGGGAGAGACTTAATGAGGTTTATGGCGCAGCAGAGGTCATAGAAAGCGCCTTATTTAAGAGAATTGAGGACTTTCCTAAAATAGTGAACAAAGGCTATTCAAAGCTTAGAGAGTTAAGTGACTTATTAATGGAACTGAGTGTAGCAAAGGCAGAAGGGGATCTGGTGGGATTGACATTTCTTGACACTGCTAGAGGTGCAAATCCCATAGTTCAGAAGCTTCCATACAACTTGCAAGAGAAGTGGGTCATGTATGGTTCTCGGTATAAACAGACTTACAATGTACCATTTCCTCCATTTAATGTGTTTGTAGATTTTGTCTCTGAACAAGCAAAAATCAGAAATGATCCTAGCTTTGATTTCATGATGTCATGTGCCACCACCTCACTCAGTAAACCTCGTAGGGCAACGGTGGAGGTCCACAAAACTAACGTTTCTTCCACAGGTGCAGTCCATAAAGATTTCAGCTCCTATCAAGGAGGAGACAAACCCAAGGACCCGACCAGACAGTGTCCCTTACACAGGAAGCCTCATTCTCTACTTAAGTGCAGAACCTTCAGAGAAAAGTCAGTGGAAGACCGCAAGACCTTCCTCAAGGAGAACAACATCTGTTTTAAATGCTGCTCGTCAACTTCGCACTTCGCCAGGGACTGTGAGGTTAGTGCAAAGTGTGCCGAATGTGACAGCTCAAATCATAACACAGCTCTACACCCTGGGCCACCATCGTGGGCTTCATCCAAAACCCAAGAGCAAAGCGGGGAGCTGAAGGACACAAATACTGACACTTTGGAAGTTACTTCTAAATGTACAGAGGTTTGCAGAGACCTCAGAGGAGGCAGATCCTGCTCTAAAATCTCCCTAGTGAAGGTTTACCCAGCAGACGACCGAAGCAAAGCCATCAAAGTGTATGCAATTCTTGACGATCAAAGCAACAGGTCGTTAGCGAAGTCTGCCTTCTTTGATAGCTTCGACATCAAAGGACCCGGTGCCCCCTACTCTCTAAGAACTTGTGCTGGTACTGTGGAAACAGCCGGAAGAAGGGCAAGCGGCTACATAGTTGAGTCCAGCGATGGTCAAGTGCGTCTGCCTTTACCAACTATACTGGAATGTAACCAGATTCCTGACAACAGGTCCGAGATACCCACGCCAGAAGTAGCAGCGCATCAGCCTCACCTGAAGCGTATAGGACACCTGATCCAGAACCTTGATCCTGAGGCTCAGATAGTATTACTCCTCGGGAGGGATATCCTACAGGTCCACAAGGTTAGACAGCAGATTAATGGACCTCACAACGCTCCATACGCCCAGAGACTTGACCTAGGATGGGTCATTGTAGGAGAAGTCTGTTTGGGAGGTGTACACAAACCAACAACTGTCTACAGCATGCTTACCAGTACACTTGAGAATGGACGCCCATCTCTTCTCCAACCATGCGAAAATCACTTCTTCATCAAGGAACTGCCTCAAAGCACTTCATCACCAGGTACCTTTGCAGGTCCCACCTACGATGACTTCGTCTGGGATGCCAATCAAGACCACCTGGGATCCACAGTCTTCCGCAAGACTAAAGAAGACAATCGTATAGCGATGTCATTCGAAGATAGACTGTTCCTAGATATAATGGAGCAGGGAATGGTGCAGGACGAAACAAGAAGCTGGGTTGCACCTCTACCCTTTAAACCTCAAAGACAACGCTTACCCAACAATAGAGAGCAAGTTTTCAAGCGATTTGTCTTTCTCAGGCACAACCTAAGAAGCAAACCTGAGATGAGAGATCACTTCTTTACCTTCATGGAAAAGATATTCCGGAATGGTCATGCAGAGCTAGCACCTGTACTTCGAGACTCGGAAGAGCGCTGGTACCTGCCCATGTTTGAACTAGTAGACCCCCATGCTGATGTTGAGATACGTCCTCAGGTATCTGTGTTACATACGGAGACTCTGGACCACCACCTGAAATCCCACAGATTCAGTAGGTTCTCTACTTGGAGATCTCTTGTCCGTGCTATCACTTGCCTGACCCACATTGCTCGGTCGTACAAAGCAACCTCATCGGCAGATAAAGATATCTGTAGAGGTTGGCATCATTGTAAACATGTCTACACAGCTCTCGATCTACAGCGGTCAAAAAATGTAATTATCCAGGCTGTACAGCATGAAACCCATGCTAAGGAAATCGACTGTGTCGTCAGCCAAAGACCCGTGCCTAAAGGTAGTGTTTTAAGGAAACTAGACCCAGTGATCGATGAAGATGGGGTCTTAAGGGTAGGTGGACGCCTTATGGAAGCCGATGTAGGCCTAACAGAGAAACATCCTGTGATAGTTCCTGGACAGCATCATATAGCTACTCTGCTCGTGCAACATTACCACAAACAGACAAAGCACCAAGGTCGTCTGTTTACTGAAGGAGCTCTAAGAACAGCTGGAATGTGGATAGTTGGAGCTAAAAGATGTGTATGCAGATTCATATTTAAATGTGTTACCTGTCGGAAACTCCGTGGTATGTCACACGCACCGAAGATGGCAAACCTCCCGTATGACCGACTAAGTATGGATCCACCCTTCACCAATGTTGGCCTAGACGTGTTTGGACCTTGGCCTGTGGTTGTCCGACAAACCAGGGGAGGCCGTGCGCACGGGAAACGTTGGGCGATTATGTTCACCTGTCTGTCCATCAGAGCTGTCCATATTGAAGTAATTGAATCTATGGATACTTCCTGTTTCATTAATGCTTTCCGACGTTTCATTGCCATTAGAGGACCTGTCAAACACATTCGTTCTGACCGAGGCACAAACTTTGTCGGAGCAGCGAGAGAACTACAACTCTCTTCCAACTTGGATGTTAACAACATAGAAAGATACCTCAGTGAACGAGGATGTACTTGGACCTTCAACCCACCACACTCTTCTCACATGGGAGGTGCTTGGGAGAGGATGATAGGCATCGCACGGAGAATCCTCGACTCAATCTTCTTACAAGAAGGATCTTCAAAGCTGACTCATGAAAGCCTGACTACCTTCATGGCAGAAGTATCGGCTATCATAAATGCCAGACCGCTAACCCCGATTTCTAGCGATCCTGATGACCCAACAGTTCTCACACCCGCCACACTGCTTACCCAAAAGACTGAACAAATTTGTGCTCCACCTGGAGAATTCAATTCCAAAGATCTTTACAAAAATCGATGGAGACAAGTACAGAGTCTCTCAAACTCGTTCTGGGACAAGTGGAAAAAGCAATACATTCCCACTCTGCAACCGAGGAGAAAGTGGCAAACCAACAAGCCTAACCTCCAGACTGGCGATGTAGTCCTAATGAAAGACTGCCAGTCACGGAGAAACGAGTGGCCGTTAGGACTTGTGACTAAGACATTCCCAAGTAAGGACGGAATTGTACGCAAAGTAGAATTGAAAATACGGAGACAGGGAGAGACCAAATTGTTCCTCAGACCAGTAGGAGAACTCGTTCTACTGTTTGCACCAAAAGAATACAATAGTGACGTCGGTTGACGTCAAGCGGGGAGTGTTCTGTCCCCAGATTCAGTTCCAGTTGTTTCTGTCTCTTTATCAGTTGACATGCATTTTAACTGTTGTAATTCATTTGCATTACATTGTGTCGTAACAGCACCATCTATTGATGAGTTTAGGTATTTCACCCAGCCTGTTTTTCTCTATGCATTATGGGAGTCCCAGTGCATTGTGGGTAGTTCCTGGTTCTTGCTAGTCTTGTGCTGGTACAGCAAGCAGCCACCATCTTATGTCTCACCAATCATGCTCTCTCACTGGTTTTCCTGTCATATCATCTGTTATTCAGCCTGTTTTTGAGCATAGTCGGTAAGAGCACTATCTATGTGTCATTTACTGCATTGTATTATGTTTCTTGTATTGATAGCTCATTACTATCATTGTATTATATCATATACTGAATGTATAGCAGGTTAATCTGTGTTTTATGCCATATACCATGGTATTTATGTTCTAAAATACTACTGTTTTATTCTGTAGTTTCACCTTTTCCTGTCAGTCTACGAGCAATAAAGAGAACCTTAAAGCGGAACAGTCTCTTTTCTCTCAGAGGACAAAAAGGTTTAGCTACATGTCAGATTACACACCGTGCTAACGTGTATGAGGACAGTATAGTCTGTATTGCAGAATTACAATAATCTGGGCATTATATGGTGTCTATTATCTGTGGTGTTCTGTAGCCAATAGTGTACTGCATCAGAAAACTGTTGGTATTGCAGATTCAAAAAAATTGGGCCTAATATACAGGGAGTGCAGAATTATTAGGCAAATTAGTATTTTGACCACATCATCCTCTTTATGCATGTTGTCTTACTTCAAGCTGTATAGGCTCGAAAGCCTACTACCAATTAAGCATATTAGGTGATGTGCATCTCTGCAATGAGAAGGGTTGTGGTCTAATGACATCAACACCCTATTTCAGGTGTGCATAATTATTAGGCAACTTCCTTTCCTTTGGCAAAATGGGTCAAAAGAAGGACTTGACAGGCTCAGAAAAGTCAAAAATAGTGAGATATCTTGCAGAGGGATGCAGCACTCTTAAAATTGCAAAGCTTCTGAAGCGTGATGATCGAACAATCAAGCGTTTCATTCAAAATAGTCAACAGGGTCGCAAGAAGCGTGTGGAAAAACCAAGGCGCAAAATAACTGCCCATGAACTGACAACAGTCAAGCGTGCAGCTGCCAAGATGCCACTTGCCACCAGTTTGGCCATATTTCAGAGTAGTACAATAATCTGGGCCTAATATGTGCCTATAATCTATGATGTTCTGTTGACAATATTGTACTACATCTAAAAACAGTGTCTCTTATGCAGATTCCAATAATCTGGGTGTAATATAGTGTCTATAATGGTGTTCTGTATCCAATACTATACTACATCAGAAAACAGTGTCTGTATTGCAGATTCTAATGATCTGGGCCTAATATAGTGTCTATAAACTGTGGTGTTCTGTAGCAAATAGTGTACTATATCAGAAAACTGTCTGTATAGCAGATTCCAATAATCTGGGCATAACATAGTCTCTATAATCTGTGGTGATATGTAGCCAATACTGTACTTTATCAGAAAACAGTGTTTTTATTACAGATTAAAATAAACTGGGCCTAATATAGTGTCGATAATATGTGGTGATCTGTTACCAATACTGTACTACATAAAAAAAAAACTGTGTATGTATTGCAGATTCCAATAATCTGGGCCTAAAATAGTCACTATAGTCTGTGTTGTTCTGTAGCCAATACTGCACTTTATCAGAAAACAGTGTCTGTATTACAGATTCCAATAATCTGGGCCTAATATAGTGTTACATAATCTGTGGGGTTATGTTACCATTACTGTACTACATCAGAAAACAGTGTCTGTATTGCAGATACCAATAATCTGGGCCTAATATTGTGTCTATAATCTGTGGTATTCTGTAGCCAATAGTGTACTACATCAGAAAACTGTATTGCAGATTACAATAAACTGGGCCTAATATAGT
Source organism: Bufo gargarizans (assembly GCF_014858855.1). NCBI lineage: Eukaryota > Metazoa > Chordata > Amphibia > Anura > Bufonidae > Bufo > Bufo gargarizans. The sequence goes on along the minus strand of NC_058082.1, from coordinate 384,614,264 downwards.
GTACATAATATGTGGTGTTCCGCTACAAATACTGTACTACATCATAAAACCGTGTCTGAATTGCAGATTCCAATATTCTGGGACTTATATAGTGTCTAGAATCTGTGGTTGTCACGGCTGTAAGTAAGCAACACACATTGAATAGCGACTGACCGGACCCAAACTAGTGAGGATAAAGGGTGACCCCTGTCAGACCCTAAAAGCTCTCACTAAGCTGCTATGCACATGTCCAGATCCATATGGTGTATCGATACATGCCTGCATACCTTAGGCTGATGACCACTGAAACCCCTACAATAGTGGAAGGGGCACGGCCACCGGTGCCCTGCTCAGTATATGGACGGAACCGGGGTCGCCTCGGATCCAGTCAGCAAAGAAACAGAAACACACAATGTCTGAACACTTAACTGAAGGAGTTGCGGCTGCAGTGAAAACCGATCCGAAGTCAGCAGACAATATCCAAAGTACTTGCTTCAGCAGAACACAGATCCAGTGAAAAGATATCACACAGGTGAAGTTACTCAAGCGAGAGATACAGCTCAAATGAAAAGTATAACCCGCACCGCTACAAAGGAGGAGGGGTGATTTAAAGGCAGCGAAATCAAACACAGGAGAGACAGCTGGGAGGAAGGAAACAAAGTAAAGACCTCATCACAGGGGCAGAGAAACAGGGCAGAGGGAACTCCTCCAAGCTCTAGTAGTGACATCATCACAGGGGTGGAGAAACAGAGCTGTGAGAATGTCTCAAAGCTCTGGTAGTGACAGTGGTGTGTAGCCAATTGTGTACCACATCATATAGCAGTGTCTGTATTAGAGATTCCAATAATCTGGGCCTAATATAGTGTCTATAATATCTGGTGTTCTGTAGCCAGTACTGTACTGCATCAGAAATTAGTGTCTGTATTGCAGATTCCAATAAACTGGGCCTAATATAGTATCTATAATCTGTGGTGTTCTGTTACCAATACTGTACTACATCAGAAAACAGTGTGTGTATTGAAGATTCCAATAATCTGGGCCTAATAAAGTGTCTATAATCTGTAGTGTTCTGTAACCAAAACTGTACTACATCATAAAACAGTGTCTATATTGCAGATTCCAATAATCTGGGCCTAATATATTGTCTATCATCTTTGGTGTTCTGTCGTAAATACTGTACTACATCGGAAATGAGTGTTTGTATGGAAGAATCCAATGAACTGGGCCTAATACAGTGTCTATAATCTGTGGTGTTCTGTAGCCAATACTGTACTATTTCAGAAAACAGTTTCTTTTATGCAGATTTAAATAATCAGGGCCTAATATAGTGTTAATAAACTGCCTAATAATTCTGCACTCCCTGTAGTGTACATAATATGTGGTGTTCTGATACAAATACTATACTACATTATAAAACAGTATCTGTATTGCAGATTCCAATAATCGGGAACTTATATAGTGTCCATAATCCGTGGTGTGTAGCCAATAGTGAACTACATTATAAAGCAGTGTCTGTATTGCAGATTCTAATAATCTGGGCCTAATATAGTGTCTATAATCTGTGGTATTCTGTAGCCAATAGTGTACTATATAAAAAAAACAGTCTGTATTGCAGATTCCAATAAACCGGGCCTAATATAGTGTCTATAATCTGTGGTGTTCTGTTACCAATACTGTGCTACATCATAAAACAGTGTCTACATTGCAGATTGCAATAATCTGGGCCTAATATATTGTCTATAATCTGTGGTGTTTCTGTAGCCAATAGTGTACTGCATCAGAAATCTGTCTGTATTGCAGATTCCAATAAACTGGGATTAATATAGTGTACATAATATGTGGTGTTCTGTTACAAATACTGGACTACATCATTAAACAGTGTGTGTATTACAGATTCCAATAATCTTAGCCCAATATAGTGTTTATAATCTGTGGTGTTCTGCAACAAATAGTGTACTACATCAGAAAACAGTGTCTGTATTGCAGATTCCAATAATCTGGGCCAAATATAGACACCATAGTCTGTGGTGTTCTGTAGCCAAAACTGCACTTTATCAGAAAACAGTGTCTGTATTACAGATTCCAATAAACTGGGCCTAATATAGTGTCCATAGTAAGTGGTGGTATGTTACATAATATGTGGTGTTCTGTTACAAATACTGGACTACATCATTAAACAGTGTGTGTATTACAGATTCCAATAATCTTAGCCCAATATAGTGTTTATAATCTGTGGTGTTCTGCAACAAATATTGTACTACATCAGAAAACAGTGTCTGTTATGCAGATTCCAATAATCTGGGTGTAATATAGTGTCTATAAACTGTGGTGTTCTGTAGCCAATACTGTACTACATCAGAAAACATTGTCTGTATTGCAGATTCCAATAATCTGGGTCTATTATAGTGTCTATAATTTGCAGTGTTCTGTAATCAATACTGTACTACATCAGAAAACAGTGTCTGTATTGCAGATTCTAATAATCTGGGCCTAATATAGTGTCTATAATCTGTGGTGTTCTGTAGCCAGTAGTGTACTATATCAGAAAACTGTCTGTATTGCAGATTCCAATGAACTGGGCCTCATATAGTGTCAATAATATGTGGTGTTCTGTTACCAATACTGTACTACATCAGAAAACAGTGTCTCTATTGCAGATTCCAATAATCTGGGCCTTATATAGTGTCTATAATCTGTGGTGTTCTGTAACCAATAGTGTACTACATCAGAAAACAGTGTATGTATTGCAGATTCCAATAATCTGTGCCTAACATAGTCTCTATAGGCTGTGGTGTTCTGTAGCCAATACTGTACTTTATCAGAAAACATTGTCTGTATTGCAGTTTCCAATAAACTGGGCATACTATAGTGCCTATAATCTGTGATGTTCTGTAGCCAATACTATACTACATCAGAAAACAGTGCCTGTTATGCAGATGCCAATAAACTGGGCCTAATATAGTGTCCATAATATGTGGTGTTCTGTTAACAGTAATGTACTACATCAGCAAATAGTGTATGTATTGCATATTCCAATAATCTGGGCCAAATATATTCTTTATAGTCTGTTGTGGTCTGTAGCCAATACTGTACTATATCATAAAACAGTGTCTTTATTGCAGTTTCCAATAAACTGGGCCAAATATAGTGTCTATAATCTGTGGTGTTCTGTAGCCAATACAGTACTACATCAGAAAACAGTGTCTGTTATGCAGATTCCAATAATCTGAGTGTAATATAGTGTCTATAATCTGTGGTGTTCTGTTACCAATACTGTACTACATCAGAAAACAGTGTATGTATTGAAGATTCCAATAATATGGGCCTAATAAAGTGTCTATAATCTGTAGTGTTCTGTAACCAATAGTGCACTACATCAGAAAACATTGTCTGTATGGCAGATTCCAATAATCTGGGGATAACATAGTCTCTGTAGTCTGTGGTGTTATATAGTCAATACTGTACTTTATCAGAAAACAGTGTCTGTATTGCAGATTCCAAAAAACTGGGCCCAATATAGTGTCAATAATATGTGGTGTTCTGTTACCAATACTGTACTACATCAGAAAACAGTTTCTGTTATGCAGATTTCAATAATCTGTGTGCAATATGGTGTCTATAATCTGTGGTGTTCTGTAACCAATAGTGTACTACATCAGAAAACAGTGCCTGTATTGCAGATTCCAATAATCTGGGCCTAATATAGTGTCTATAATATCTGGTGTTCTGTAGTCAGTACTTAAATACATCAGAAATTAGTGTCTGTATTACAGATTCCAATAAACTGGGCCTAATATATAGTGTCTATAATCTGTGGTGTTCTGTTACGCATACTGTACTACAGCAGAAAACAGTGTGTGTATTGAAGATTCCAATAATATGGGCCTAATATAGAGTCTATAATCTGTAGTGTTCTGTAACCAATAGTGAAGTACATCAGAAAACATCGTCTGTATAGCAGATTCCAATAATCTGGGCATAACATAGTCTCTATAATCTGTGGTGTTATGTAGCCAATAATGCACTTTATCAGAAAACGGTGTTTTTATTGCAGATTAAAATAAACTGGGCCTAATATAATGTTCATAATATGTGGTGTTCTGTAGCCAATACTGTACTACATCAGAAATTAGTTTCTGCATTGCAGATTCCAATAAACTGGGCCTAATATAGTGCCTATAATCTGTGGAATTCTTGTACCAATACTGTACTACATCAGAAAACAGTGTCTGTATTGCAGATTTTAATAATCTGGGCCTAATATAGTGTTACATAATCTGTGGTGTTCTGTTAACACTACTGTACTACATCAGAAAAAAAGTGTCCTGTATTGCACATTCCAATAATCTGGGCCTAATATGGTGTCTATAATCAGTGATGTTCTGTAGCCAATAGTGTACTACATCATCAAACAGTGTCTGTATTGCAGATTCCAATAAACTGGGCCTAATATAGTCTCTATAGTCTGTGGTGTTCTGTAGCCAATAGTGTACTATATCAGAAAACAGTTTCTATTATGCAGATTTCAATAATATGTGTGTAATATAGTTTCTATAATCTGTGGTGTTCTGTAGCCAATATTGTACTACATCAGAAAACAGTGTCTGTATTGAAGATTCCAATACTCTGGGAGTAATATAGTGTATTTAACCTGTGGTGTTCTGTAGCCATTACTATGCTATATCAGAAAACAGTGTCTGTATTGTAGATTCCAATAATCTGGGTCTAATATAGTGTCTATAATCTGTGGTGTTCTGTAACCAATAATGTACTACATCAGAAAACAGTGTCTGTATTGCAGATTCCAATAATCTGGGCATAACATAGTCTCTATAGTCTGTGATGTTCTGTAGCCAATACTGTACTACATCAGAAAACAGTGTCTGTATTGCAGATACTAATAAACTGGGCCTAATATAGTGTCTATAACCTGTGGTGTTCTGTAGCCAATACTATACTATATCAGAAAACAGTGCCTGTATTGTAGATTCCAATAAACTGGGCCTAATATAGTGTCCATAATATGTGGTGTTCTGTTAACAATTCTGTACTACATCAGAAAACAGTGTCTGTATTGCAGATACCAATAATCTGGGCCTTATATAGTGTCTATAATTGGTGGTGTTTAGCCAATAGTTTACTACATCATAAAACAGTGTCTATATTGCAGAATCCAATAGACTGGGCCTAATATAGTGTCTATAATCTGTGGTGTTCTGTAGCCAATACTGTACTATATCTGAAAACATTTTCTGTTCTGCAGATTTCAATAATCTGGGTGCAATATAGTGTCTAGAATCTGTGGTGTTCTGTAGCCAATACTGTACTACATCAGAAAGCAGTGTCTGTATTGTAGATTCCAATACTCTGGGTCTAATATAGTGTCTATAAACTGTGGTGTTCTGTAACCAATAGTGCACTACTTTAGAAAACAGTTTCTGCATTGCAGATTCCAATAATCTGGGCCTAACATAGTCTCTAAAGTCTGTGGTGTTCTGTAGACAATACTGTACTTTATCAGAAAACAGTGTTTGTATTGCAGATTCCTATAAACTGGGCCTAATATTGTGTCCATAGTATGTGGTGTTCTGTAGCCAATACTGTACTGCATCAAAAAAACAATGTCTGTATTTCAGATTCCAATAATCTGGGCCTAACATGGTCTCTATAGTCTGTGATGTTCTGTAGCCAATACTGTACTACATCAGAAAACAGTGTCTGTATTGCAGATTCCAATAAACTGGGCCTAATATAGTGTCCATAATATGCGGTGTTCTGTTAACAATTCTGTACTACATCAGAAAACAGTGTCTGTATTGCAGATACCAATAATCTGGGCCTTATATAGTGTCTATAATCGGTGGTGTGTAGCCAATAGTTTACTACATCATAAAACAGTGCCTACATTACAGAATCCAATAGACTGGGCCTAATATAGTGTCTATAATCTGTGGTGTTCTGTAGCCAATACTGTACTACATCAGAAAACAGTGTCTGTATTGCAGATTCCAATAATCTGGGTCAAATATAGTGTCTATAAACTGGGGTGTTCTGTAACCAATAGTTCACTACATCAGAAAACGGTGTTTGCATTGCAGATTTCAATAATCTGGGCCTAACATAGTCTCTCTAGTCTGTGGTGTTCTGTAGACAATACTGTACTTTATCAGAAAACAGTGTCTGTATTGCAGATTCCTATAAACTGGGCCTAATATAGTGTCCATAGTATGTGGTGTTCTGTTACCAATACTGTACTACATCAGAAAACAGTGTATGTATTGCAGATTCCAATAATCTGGGCCTTATATAGTGTCTATCATCTATGGTGTGTAGCCAATAGTGCACTACATCAGAAAAAAGTGTCTGTATTGCAGATTCCAATAATCTCGGCCTAACATAGTCTCTATAGTTTGTGGTGTTCTGTAGACAATACTGTACTTTATCAGAAAACAGTGTCTATATTGCAGATTACTATAAACTGGGCCTAAACAGTGTCTGTATTGCAGATTCCAATAATCTGGGCCTAATATAGTGTCTATACTCTGTGGTGTTCTGTAGCCAATAGTGTACTATATCAGAAAACCGTCTGTATTGCAGATTCCAACAAACTGGCCTAATATAGTGTCTATAATCTTTGGCGTTCTGTAACCAATACTGTACTACATCAGAAAACAGTGTCTGTATTGCAGATTCCAATAATATGGGCCTAACATAGTCTCTATAGTCTGAGGTGTTCTGTAGCCAATACTGTACTACATCAGAAAACAGTGTGTGTATTGCAGATTCCAATAAACTGGCCTAATATAGTGTCTATAATATGTGGTGTTCTGTTTCCAATACTGTAATACATCAGAAAACAGTGTCTGTATTGCAGATTCCAATAAACTGGGCCTAATATAGTGTCCATAATATGTGGTGTTCTGTTAACAATTCTGTACTACATCGTAAAACAGTGTCTATATTGCAGAATCCAATAAACTGGGCCTAATATAGTGTCTATAATCTGTGGTGTTCTGTAGCCAATACTGTACTATATCAGAAAACTTTTTCTGTTTTGCAGATTTTAATATTCAGGGCCTTATATACTGTATATAATATCTGTGGTTATGTAGCCAATACTGTACTACATCAAAAATTAGTGTCTGTACTGCAGATTCCAATAATCTGGGCCTAATATAATGTCTATAATCTGTGGTGTTTATGTAGCCCATAGTGTACTACATCAGAAAACTGTCTGTATTGCAGATTCAAAAAAAACTGGGCCTTATATAGTGTCTATAATTTGCGGTGTTCTGTTATCAATACTGTACTACATCAGAAAACAGTGTCTGTATTGCAGATTCCAATAATCTGGGCCTAACATAGTCTCTATAGTCTGAGGTGTTCTGTAGCCAATACTGTACTTTATCAGAAAACAGTGTCTGTATTGCAAATTCCAATAAACTGAGCCTAATATAGTGTCCATAATATGTGGTGTTCTGTTACCAATTCTGTACTACATCAGAAAACAGTGTATTACAGATTTTTAAAATGTGGGCCTTATATAGTGTCTATAATCTGTGCTGTGTAGCCAATAGTATACTACTTAATCATTGTCTGTATTAAAGATTCCAATAATCTGGGCTTAATATAGTGTCTATAATATCTGGTGTTCTGTTGCCAATACTGTACTACATCAGAAATTAGTGTCTGTATTGCAGATTCCAATTATCTGGGCCTAATATAGTGCCTATAATCTGTGGTGTGCTGCAACCAATAGTGTACTACATCAGAAAACAGTGTCTGTATTGCAGATTCCAATAATCTGGGCCTAACATAGTCTCTATAGTCTGAGGCATTCTGTAGCCAATACTGTACTTTATCAGAAAACAGTGTCTGTATTGCAGATTCCAATAAACTGGGCCTAATATAGTGCCTATAATCTGTGGTGTTCTTGTACCGATACTGTACTATATCAGAAAACAGTGTCTGTGATGCAGATTCCGATAATTTGGGCCTTATATAGTGTCTATAATCTGTGCTATGTAGCCAATAGTGTACTACATCATCAAACATTGTCCGTATTGAAGATTCCAATACTCTGGGCTCAATATAGTGTCTATAATATCTGGTGTTCTGTAGCCAATACTGTACTACATCAGAAATTAGTGTCTGTATTGCAGATTCCAATAAACTGGGCCTAATATAGTGCCTATAATCTGTGGTATTCTTGTACCAATACTGTACTATATCAGAAAACAGTGTCTGTATTGCAGATTCCAATAATTTGGGCCTTATATAGTGTCTATAATCTGTGTTATGTAGCCAATAGTGTACTACATCATCAAACATTGTCTGTATTGCAGATTCCAACAAACTGGCCTAATATAGTGTCTATAATCTTTGGCGTTCTGTAACCAATACTGTACTACATCAGAAAACAGTGTCTGTATTGCAGATTCCAATAATATGGGCCTAACATAGTCTCTATAGTCTGAGGTGTTCTGTAGCCAATACTGTACTACATCAGAAAACAGTGTGTGTATTGCAGATTCCAATAAACTGGCCTAATATAGTGTCTATAATATGTGGTGTTCTGTTTCCAATACTGTAATACATCAGAAAACAGTGTCTGTATTGCAGATTCCAATAATCTGGTCCTTATATGGTGTGTATAATATGTGGTATTCTGTTATCAATACTCTACTACAGTACATCAGAAAACAGTGTCTGCATTGCAGATTCCAATAATATGAGCCTTATATAGTGTCTATAATCTGTGGTGTTCTGCAACCAATTGTGTACTACATCAGAAAACAGTGTTTGTATTGCAGATTCCAATAATCTGGGCCTAACATAGTATCTATAGTCTGAGGTGTTCTGTAGCCAATACTGTACTTTATGAGAAAACAGTGTCTGTATTGCAGATTCCAATGATCTGGGCCTAATATAGTCTCTATAGTCTGTGGTGTTCTGTTGCCAATACTGTACTACATCAGAAAACAGTGTCTGTATTGCATATTTTAATAATTTGGGCCTTATATAGTGTCTATAATCTGTGTTGTGTAGCCAATAGTGTACTACATCATCAAACATTGTCTGTATTAAAGATTCCAATAATCTAGGCTTAATATAGTGTCTATAATATCTGGTGTTCTGCAACCAATAGTGTACTACATCAGAAATCAGCGTCTGTTTTGTAGATTCCAATAATCTGGGCCCAACATAGTCTCTATAGTCTGAGGTGTTCTGTAGCCAGTACTGTACTTTATCAGAAAACAGTGTCTGTATTGCAGATTTTAATAAACTGGGCATAACATAGTCTCTATAGTCTGTGGTGTTATGTAGTCAATACTGTACGTTATCAGAAAAGAGTGCCTGTATTGCCGATTCCAATAAACTGGGCCTAATATAGTGTCCATAATCTATTTGGTGTTCTGTAGCCAATAGTGTACTATATAAGAAAACTGTCTGTATTGCAGATTCCAATAAACTGGGCCTAATTTAGTGTCGATAATATTTGGTGTTCTGTTACCAATACAGTACTACATCAGAAAACAGTGTCTGTATTGCAGATTCCAATAATCTGGGCCTAATATAGTGTCTATAATCTGTGGTGTTCTGTAGCCAATAGTGTACTATATCAGAAAACTGTCTGTATTGCAGATTCCAATAAACTGTGCCTAATAAAGTGTTTATAATCTGTGGTGTTCTGTAGCCAATACTGTACTACATCAGAAAACAGTGTCGGTATTGCAGATTTCAATAATCTGGGCCTTATATAGTGTGTATAATCTGTGGTGTTGTGTAACCAATAGTGTAATACATCAGAAAACAGTGTCGGTATTGCAGATTCCAATAATCTGGGCCTTATATAGTGTGTATAATCTGTGGTGTTCTGTAACCAATAGTGTAATACATCAGAAAACAGTGTCTGTATTGCAGATTCTAATAAATTGGACCTAAGATAGTATCTATAATATGTGGTGTTCTGTTACCAATACTGTACTACATCAGAAAACAGTGTCTGTATTGCAGATTCCAATAAACTGGGCCTAATATAGTGTCCATAATATGTGGTGTTCTGTTTCCAATACTGTACTACATCAGAAAATAGTGTCTGTATTGCAGATTCCAATAATTTGGGCCTTATATAGTGTCTATAATCTGTGCTGTGTAGCCAATAGTGTACTACATCATCAAACATTGTCTGTATTGAAGATTCCAATAATCTGGGCTTAATATAGTGTCTATAATATCTGGTGTTCTGTAGCCAATACTGTACTACATCAGAAAACAGTGCCTGTATTGCAGATTCCAATAAACTGGGCCTAATATAGTGCCTATAATCTATGGTATTCTTTTACCAATACTGTACTACATCAGAAAACAGTGTCTGTATTGCAGATTCCAATAAACTGGGCCTAATATAATGTTCATAATATGTGATGTTCTCTTAACAATTCTGTACTATGTACATCAGAAAACAGTGTCGGTATTGCAGATACCAATAATCTGGGCCTTTTATAGTGTCTATAATCGGTGGTGTATAGCCAATAGTTTACTACATCATAAAACAGTGTCTATATTGCAGATTCCAATAATCTGGGCCTAATATATTGTCTATAATCTTTGGTGTTCTGTAGTTAATACTGTACTACATCAGAAATTAGTGTTTGAATTGCAGAATCCAATAAACTGGGCCTAATATAGTACAATCACAGTCTGCTTAAACTAATAACACACACAAAATTAAATGTTACCATGTTTTTATTGAACACACCATGTAAACATTCACAGTTCAGGTGGTAAAAGTATGTGAACCATTGGATTTGATAACTGGTCGAACCTCCTTTGGCAGCAATAACCAAATGTTTGCTGTAGTCGCAGATTTGACATGCACAACGGTCAGGAGTAATTCTTGACCATTCCTCTTTACAGAACTGTTTCAGTTCAACAATATTGTTGGGATGTCTGGTGTGAATCGCTTTCTTGAGGTCATGTCACAGCATCTTAATCAGATTGAGGTCGGGACTTTGACTGGGCCACTCCAGAAGGCGTATTTTCTTCTGTTTAAGCCATTCTGTTGTTGATTTACTTCTATGCTTTGGGTCGTTGTCCTGTTGCAACACCCATCTTCTGTTGAGCTTCAGCTGGTGGACAGATGGCCTTAAGTTCTCCTGCAAAATGTCTTAATAAACTTGGGAATTCATTTTTCATTCGGTGATAACAATCCGTCCAGGTCCTGACGCAGTAAAGCAGCCCCAAACCATGATGCCCCCACCACCTTACTTTACAGTTGGGATGAGGTTTTGATGTTGGTGTGCTGTGCTTCTTTTTCTGCACACACAGTGTTGTGTGTTTCTTCCAAACAACTCAGCTTTGGTTTCATCTGTCCACAGAATATTTTGCCAGTACTGCTGTGGAACATTCAGGTGCTCTTGTGCAAACTGTAAATGTGCAGCAATGTTTTTTTTTTGGATAGCAGTTGCTTCCTCTATGGTATCCTCCCATGAAATTCATTCTTGTTCAGTGTTTTGCGTATCGTAGATTCGCTAACAGGGATGTTAGCATATGCCAGAGATGTTTGTTAGTCTGACACTCTAGGATTCTTCTTCACCTCATTGACCAGTTTGCGCTGTGCTCTTGCAATCATCTTTACAGGACAGCCACTACTAGGGAGAGTAGCAGCAGTGCTGAACTTTTTCCATTTATAGACAATTTGTCTTACCGTGAACTGATGAACAGCAAGGCTTTTTGAGATACTTTCATAACCCTTTCTAGCTTCATGCAAGTCAAAAATTCTTAATCGTAGGTCTTCTGAGAGCTCTTTTGTGCGAGGCATCATTCAAATCAGGCAATGCTTCTTGTTAAAAGCAAACCCAGAACTGGTGTGTGTTTTATATAGGGCAGGGCAGCTGTAACCAACACCTCTAATCTCATCTCATTGAATGGACTCCAGTTGGCTGACACCTCACTCAAATTAGCTCTTGGAGATGTCATTAGTCTAGGGGTTCACATACTTTTTCCACCTGCACTGTGATTGTTTACATGGTGAGTTCAAAAAAACATGGTAACATTGAATTCTTTGTGTGTTATTAGTTTAAGCAGACTGTAATTGTCTATTGTTATGACTTAGATGAAGATCAAATCACATTTTATGACCAATTTGTGCAGAAATCCATATAATTCCAAAGGGTTCACATACTTTTTCTTGCAACTGTATCTCCAAGTGGATTTGTTTTTAGGTGGTGAATTAAATTTTTAGTTCTTATTCCCTTTGCTTTTATGGACATTAATCTGGTAGGTTTGTTAAAGTCTGTGTAGTAGTTTATTTTTGTTTTGTTGGTTTGTTTGATAAATTGGCCTACTAAAAGTTAGCATAGTTTCATTTTTTCTTCTCTCAGGGTCAATTGTATTGTGAGAAAAGTGTTTATTTTATGTTGTTTTTTCAATTTCCTTATGTTATCTAGAGTTTGTTTTAGATTTAGGTAGTTTTGTTTGTTATATTTCACTGTCTGTTGAATTAATATGCCTCTGATATAGGCTTTTGCTGCTGTCCAAGTTGTTAATGGGTTGTTGACCGAGAGGTTGTTTATGTTGAAAAATTATTGGATTAGGTCTTTATTTTTTTGTTAATCTCTGAGTGGGACATCACTAAGGTAGTGTTTTTCCAATTGTAAGTATCGGTTGGATAGAGGGAGATTTTTATAGACAGTGTCACTGGAGCGTGATCCGACCAAGTTATGTTGCCTATCAAACATGAAATAATGTCCCTGAGGGTTGGAGCTTGTGTGATAAACATGTTGATGCGTGAATATGAGTTTCTGCTTGCTGAGTTAGTGGGAGTAGTCTCTTTCCTGATTGTGGAAGCATCACCATACGTCGTATAGTTCTTCCTCTTGTAACCATTCTTTAATGGCGATTCAGTTTTTTCTAGGGTGGTTAGTTGCATCTATATGTGCTTCATTTACTGCATTATTGTCTCCGCAAATTATTAATTTGCCTTTTTTAATTCTAGTTATTTGTTTGGTAACTTTTTTGAGAAAGTTAATTTGCCCTGTGTTTGGTGCATATAAGTTGGCTATTGTTAGGATTTTGTTGTTGACTTCGCAGACAGTAATAATGTATATCCCTTTCACATCAATAACTGAATCTAAAAGTTTAAATGTAACTGAATTTTTTATAGCTGTTAGGACTCCTGCATTTTTTTTTTTTTCATTTGTTGCTATAAATGTGTGTGAAAAATTTGGGATCTTTAGATCAGGATGGTTATCTTTTTTGAAGCGTGTTTCTTGGATGCAAAGGACATCTGGGTTAGGCCTCATGCACACGACCATTGTGTGCATCCGTGGCCGTTGTGCCGTTTTCAGTTTTTTTTTCGCGGACCCATTGACTTTCAATGGGTTCCATGGAAAAATCGGAAAATGCACCGTTTGGCAGCCGCATCCGTGATACGTGTTTCCTGGCCGTGAAAAAAATAAGACCTGTCCTATTTTTTTCACGGCCAACGGTTCATGGACCCATTCAAGTCAATGGGTCCGTGAAAAAACATGGATGCACACAAGATTGTCATCTGTGTACGTGATCCGTGTCCGTTTTTTCCTATCATTTCAATAGCAAACTTGACTTTGATTTTTATTTAATTTTTCATGTCCGTGGATCCTCCAAAAATCAAGGAAGACCCACGGACGAAAAAACGGTCACGGATTACGGACCCCGTTTTTGCGGACCTTAAAAAAAAAACGGTCGTGTGCATGAGGCCTTAGTTGATTTTATTTCCTTTTTCAGGAAAGACCTTTTGTGTGGACTGTTTAGTCCTCTTACGTTTAAGCTTGTGAAAGTGAGAGACATGTTCTTTCCCTACGTTGCACTGTGGAACCAGGAATTAGGGTCAGCAATGCAACGGGTGTAAATTTGTGTCATGAGTCTGTTTGTGTGGTGTATGCAGACTCTCACCGTTGAAGGTGAGAGGGAGTTGTTTGACGTTGAAGCCGAGGATATATAATACACACTGATGTGCCTTTTTAAAACAAACTTAAAAGAAAAGAGAAAACACAATACAATAACTAAGTAGAGTATAGTATAGGTTTTTAGAGGTGTAGCTCACTGCTACCTGGTTTGGGAGGCAAGAATAGATTAAAGGGAAAATAGGGGTTTGTGAGAGGGGTAAAGGAATAGAGTGGAATGTGAGGAGAATTTGGTTTCGGTTGGGTAAGGTAGGACAGGAGTTTCTTGAAGAAGAGAAAATTGTTAAGTCTTGTCCTCTTTAGTTGTCTCGTCGACTGCTGCTAAGTTCAGTAGTCCATCCAGGTGGAAGAAGATGTCAGCGTTTTTTAGAAGGGTGATGTATGGCGTTCCTTCGGCCATTTCTTTTTCTGTCCGTGTCACGGGTTCCAGGGTCATTTGTGATGGTGAGGTTCCATTCTTTTATAAGATCAAGACCCTGTTCTACTGTTGAAATGGTTATCATCTTTCCCTCGTTGGGGATGAGGAGTTTCACAGGGAATCTCCCTTTATATGGGACATTGTTGTCTCTCAAGGTAGAGGTAATTTGTGAAAAGTTCCTTCTAGCTTGAATCGTGGTTTTAGATAGGTCTATAAAAAATACAATGTCTTTGAAGTTGTCTGGAAGACTAGTTGGTTCCCTCATTTCTTGCAGGATTTTTTCTCTGCTGTTAAAAAAGTGGATCCTTGCAATTTCATCTCTGGGGATTGAGGTATGAATGGATTTTGATCTGGGCAGTCTATAGGCCCTGTCGATCTCAGTGTCTCTTTCTGAGCAAGATGGGATTAGGTTTTTTATAAACTCTTTTTTTTAAGAAGCAGGAAAGGTTGTTATTCGGTATACTTTCAGGAATTCCACAGAATTTTAGGTTATTTCTCCTGCTCCTGTCTTCTAGATCTGCAATCTTGATGTGACGGTAATGTACACTACACACAGGGGGGAGGATAGTGACCACTGCGCTCCACCCTTACCCCTGGCCCTGCCTACTTGTCTCGCAAGTCCTAATGACAGGGGACAACTAGACGGCAGTCCCTAACTTACGATACCTGCTGGGAAGACAGACAAGACAAATAATATAACGTGAACGGACCGGGTCAATACCTAGTGAGCTACGCAGTACTAAGGAATGAGCAGAGAATAGTCAGGAAAACCGAGGTCAAATACCAGGAGAGAAACGAAGTACAACAGGAGTCCGCAAAGAATCGTCAGGTGGAAGCCGGGGTCAGGATACCAGGAGAGATGGGCAGTACAGGAGGAGCAGGCAGAGAATCGTCAGGGAACACAGTATCAGGTAAGTATGCAGGAACAAAACAATCACCAGCTACATAAAATTTACAGGCAATCTGTGGCCAGCAGGCTGCTTGTATTTATAGTGGGGAGTGAAGGTCATGTGATGTGGCCAGCGTCACATGACCGACAGACAGACAAATCGAGCACCGAGTGATCAGCTTGGCGCTCAAGGCATACCTAGGAGCAGGGAGCCTCCCAGCAAGCAAAGCCACCCTGGGAACGAGGCCAAACACAGATCCTTGCTCCCGAAGCTAAGCAGCAGGTCTGCGGCTGATGGGAGACCAAGTGCGCCTTTGGCGCCCCGTGACACTTGAATTTCAGTTGGTATGTTTGATTCTATATGGGAAACTCTTTTTGTTGTTTCTTTGAGTTTTGTGTTGATAGGAAAAATAACTTGTGAAATGTCTTGAAGAAAGGACTTTCTTAGTAGCATCAAGGATTCTTTTATGAAAGCTTCTGA
The DNA here is from genome assembly GCF_014858855.1 of Bufo gargarizans. Lineage (NCBI taxonomy): Eukaryota > Metazoa > Chordata > Amphibia > Anura > Bufonidae > Bufo > Bufo gargarizans. The sequence continues at coordinate 384,598,548 of NC_058082.1, read as the reverse complement.
CGCTGACTTTTCAGTGGATGGTAATGCATCAAGGAGCTCGTCTGGGTAAGTTGTTTTATCTGTATCCTGGGTTAGGATTATTGGCTTGGAACCCAGAAAGTGAAAACAAGACAGTTTTCCCCTTTATTTCTTATGGGAAACTCTGGTGTCCAGGGTTCTTCCATTTCTCCTTGTCCTGAAAACAGTTCAGCTCTTCAAATCTGGGGTGCGGGTACATCTAGTGGGCCAACATAAACAACAAACTTTTAAAGCTTCTATCTCAAGAGGAACACAAAAATTGACCACAAGACAGTTCTCCCAAGCTAGGAGTCTAGGGCCTAAATACACCCAAAAACTTTTAAAGCTTCTATCTGAAGATAAATCCAAAATTGGACCGCAAAATAGTTCTCAGAATTATTATTTTAAATGGCATGCTCTGGTGCCAGGAGTTTTTCCATTTTTCCTGTTCCAGAAAACAGTTGCACTCTTTAACTCTGGATTAAAGGTACACCTAGTGGTTCTAAACACACAAAAAACATTTAAAGCTTCTATCTCAAGAAAAACCTAGAATTCAACTGCAAGAGAGATATTTCATATATTTCCTATGGTAGACTTTGGTGCCCGGAGTTCTTCTGTTTATCCTGGTCCAGAAAACAGTTGTGCTCTTTAAATCTGGGGTGCGGATATATCTAGAAGGCCTAAAGGCACCACAAACTTTAAAAGCTTCCATCTCAAGAGGAACCCACTAGACAGTTCTCCCATTTATTTCCTATGGGAGACACTGATGCCTGCATTTCATTCATTTTTTATTGTACAGAAAAAGGTTGTGCTTTACAAATCTTGGGTGTAGGTTCATCAAGTGGGCCTACATACAGAAACAATGTTTAAAAAGCTTCCATCTCAAGAGGAACCCAGAAATTGAACACAAGTCAGTTCTACCATTCATTTCCTATGGGAAACTCTGGTGCTGGGAGTGCTTCCATTTTTTCTTTTTCCAGGAAGCAGTACAGCTCTTTAAGGCCTAGTTCACACTTCAGTGTTTGGTCAGTGATTTCCATCAGTGATTTGTGAGCCAAAACCTGAAGTGGAGCCTCCACAGACATGAGGTAGACGGGAAAGATCTGCTCCTGTTCTGTGTTTACAGTTGCACCTGGTTTTGGCTCACAAATCACTGATGGAAATCACTGACTAAACACTGAAGTGTGAACGAGGCCTAAATCTGAGGTATGGTTACATCTAGAAGGCCTATATACACAACACATTTTTAAATCTTCTATGTCAAGAGTAACCTAGAAATTGAGCACAAGACACCTCTCCCATTCATTTCCTAAGGGAAACTCTGGTGTCCAGAGTTCTTCCATTTTTCCTGGTCCAGAAAAAAGTTCAGCTCTTCAAATCTGGGTTGTGGGTACATCTACTGGGCCTACATAAACAACAATCCTTAATAGCTTCTATCTCAAGAGGAAATCCTAAATTTACCACAAGACAGTTCTCCTATTCATTTCCTACGGGAGACTCTGATGCCCAGAGTTCTTCAATTTTTCTAGGTCCAGAAAACAGTTGCATTCTTCAAATCTAAGTTAAAGGTATATCTAGTGGACCTACATACACAACAAACTTTGAAAGCTTCTATCTCTAGAGGAACCCAGAAAGTGACCGCAAGAGAGTTCTTGCATTTATTTCCTTTGGGAGAATCTGGTGCCCGGAGTTCTTCCATTTTTCTTGGTCCAGAAAAAGGTTCTGCTCTTCAAATCTGGATTCTGAGTACATCTAGTAGGTCTAAAACACAACAAATGTTTAAAGCTGCTATGTTAAGAGGAACACAGAATTTGACCGCAAGACAGTTCTCCCATTTATTTCCTATGGGAGACTCTGGTGGACTGAGTTCTTCAATTTTTCTTGGTCCAGAAAACAGTTGCATTCTTCAAATCTAAGTTAAAGGTATATCTAGTGGACCTACATACACAACAAACTTTGAAAGCTTCTATCTCTAGAGGATACCAATAAGTGACCGCAAGACAGTTCTCGCATTTATTTCCTTTGGGAGACTCTGGTGCCCGGAGTTCTTCCATTTTTCTTGGTCCAGAAAAAGGTTCTGCTCTTCAAATCTGTATTCTGAGTACATCTAGTAGGTCTAAAAACACAACAAATGTTTAAAGCTGCTATGTTAGGAGGAACACAGAATTTGACCGCAAGACAGTTCTCGCATTTATTTCCTATGGGAGACTCTGGTGGACTGAGTTTTTCCATTTTTCTTGGTCCAGAAAACAGTTGCGTTCTTCAAATCTGGGTTAAAGGTATATCAAGTGGACCTACATACACAACAAACTTTTAAAGCTTCTATCTCTAGAGGAACCCAGAAAGTGACCGCAAGACAGTTCTCGCATTTATTTCCTATGGGAGACTCTGGTGCCCGGAGTTCTTCCTTTTTTCTTGGTCCAGAAAAAGGTTCTGCTCTTCAAATCTGGATTCTGAGTACATCTAGTAGGTCTAAAACACAACAAATGTTTAAAGCTGCTATGTTAAGAGGAACACAGAATTTGACCGCAAGACAGTTCTCCCATTTATTTCCTATGGGAGACTCTGGTGGACTGAGTTCTTCAATTTTTCTTGGTCCAGAAAACAGTTGCATTCTTTAAATCTGGGTTAAAGGTATATCTAGTGGACCTACATACACAACAAACTTTTAAAGCTTCTATCTCTAGAGGAACCCAGAAAGTTACATCAAGACAGTTTTCACATTTATTTTCTATGGGAGACTCTAATGCCCGGAGTTCTTCCATTTTTCCTGGTCCATAAAACAGTTGCGCCCTAAAAATCTGGATTGAAGGTACACCTAGTAGGCCTAAATACACAACAGACTTTTAAAGCTTCTATCTCTAGAAGATACCAATAAGTGACCGCAAAACAGTTCTCCAATTTATTTTCTTTGGGAGACTCTGGTGCCCGGAGTTCTTCCATTTTTCCTGGTCCAGAAAACCGTTGCTTTCTTTAAATCTGGGGTGAAGGTACAACTAGTGGGCCTTAATACAAAACAAACTTTTAAAGCTTCTATCTGAAGAGGAACCCAGAATTTGACCATAAGACAATTATCCCATTTACTTGTTCCCAGAGTTTTTCCATTTTTCCTGGTCCAGAAAACAGTTGCACTCTTCAAATCTGAAGTAAAGGTACACCTAGTGGTTCTAAGCACACAACAAACATTTAAAGCTTCTATCTCAAGAGAAACCTAGAATTCAACTGCAAGAGTAATATTTCATATATTTCCTATGGTAGACTTTGGTGCCTGGAGTTCTTCCGTTTATCCTGGTCCAGAAAACAGTTGTGTTCTTCAAATCTGGGGCGTGGATATATCTGATAGGCCTTTATACACAACAAACTTTAAAAGCTTCCATCTCAAGAGGAACCCAGAAATTGACCACTAGACAGTTCTCCCATTTATTCCCTATGGCGGACTCTGATGCCTGGATTTCTTTCATTTTTTATTGTATAGAAAAAAGTTGTGCTCTACAAATCTTTGGTGTAGGTTCATCTAGTAGGCCTACATACACAAAAAAATGTTTAAAGCTTCTATCTCAAGAGGAACCCAGAAATTGACAACTAGACAGTTCTCCTACTTATTTTTTATATGAGACTCTGATGCCTGTAGATTTTTCATTTTTCATGACCCAGAAAACAGTTTAGCTCTTCAAATCTGTGGTCCAGGTTCATCTAGTGGGCCTACATGCACAACACATTTTTAAAGTTTCTCTCTGAAGAGGAACCCAGAAAATGAACGCAAGACAGTTCTCCCATTCATTCACTAATCAAGACTCTTATGCAAGGAGTTCTTCCATTTTTCTTGGTCCATAAACCGTTGCACTCCTCAAACCTGGGGTACGGATACATCTAGTGTGCCTAAATACACAACAAACTTTTAAAGCTTCTAACTAAAGAGGAACCCAGAAATTGACCACGAGACAGTTCTCCCATTTATTTCCTATAGATGACTCTGGGGCCTGGAGCTCTTAGATTTTTCCTGGTCCGGAAAACAGTTGCGCTCTTTAAATCTAGGGTGAAGGTACATCTAGTGGGCCTAAATACACAACAAACTTTTAAAGCTTCTATCTCTGGGGGGCATGGCCAACTGCTGGCATGAGCGCACGCATCTGATTGCAGCTCTGAGTCCCGCTAATAATCCTGCTCCATCCTGACTAATCAACAACTGCAAACATAGAGTGGCAGGTGCAGATCAAGGATCAACCCGCAGGGATCAATCTGCGGGAAGAAAATGAGCCCCAGCAAGTCGCAAGCTGCGGCGGATCGGCTTCAGAAGTTTGCCAGAGCTGAGGGCCAACATGGCGCCGCGGCCCCATGTACCCCGCATGCCTCAACAACTCTTGCTAATGTGACTTCGCAGCAAGACTCTCCCAGCAATGAAGGGCCTGAGCTCTCTTAAGGTGGCCCTCGAACAACTTATGGCTGCCATCACGATGTGCCAGACCTCCCTTACAAGTAAAATTGAGGAGGTGAATGTGGATCTTGGCCTCCTTAGACACAACGTGCAGCAGCTGAGAGAGAGGGCGAGACAGACGGAGAGCAGAGTCTCCGAATTGGAGGACATCACCCGACCCATATAGGTCAAATTGACGGATCTGGAGAAAATTGTGGCAGCAGAAATGTGATGATCTGGAGAACAGATCCAGACGAAATAATGTGCGCATCCTCGGCTCTCCGGAAAGAACGGAAGGCTCGGATCCAGCGGCCTTCATAGAAAGATGTTTCAAGACCACGTTCCCAGAGGCCACGTTTTCGGCAACATATGCTGTGGAAAGGGCACATAGGGTTCCGGCTAGACCTTCACGTCCAGGTGCCCCTCCCAGGCCTCTGCTAGCCAGACTTCTAAACTGGAAAGACAGGGATCTGCTACTCAATCTGGCCAGATCTGCACCAGACATATCCTACAACAACTCGAGTATCTCACTGTTCCCCGACTTCTCGGCGGAGCTTCAGAAAAAGAGATCTAATTTTGTCTCCGTTAAGAGAAAGCTTCGAGAGCTGAATATCCAATATTCCATGGCGTATCCTGGTCGAATCCAGATTGTGGACGGCAGGAAATCCATATTATTCACTGACCCGAGGGACTCTGACAAGTAGCTAGCCAGCAGACCGGGACGCTGACCCACTTCTTTTGTTTTGTTCATGATCCCTGGATTCGTCCTCGCTTATCTGGTCCCGACCGATCTGAGGACGGTACTTACCTGTTTAATGCCGGGCACCGCTTCCAGATGAGGACCCTGGGTATCGTATGTGGCCTAGGGCCGCTTATCCATGACATACGGAGCCGTTAGTCATACATAATGTTTACTTCCTGCACCTTTTTGCTAGATGTTATATGGCTGTTTAACATCACATGGCACTGGGCCCCCTCCGGTGGACACCTGCACTGGGATAACATCTAAATACACTGTGCAGGTCCCAAAGCATATGGCCATGTTTGACGCAGACTTTAAGTCTGCCCAGTGTGTTTAAGCAATGTTTCTACTGTTTGTTGTTTTCTGGTATGTATGTATCTCATGGTGGCGTGTTAATACTTCTTTGAGGTGGACGTTGGAAATCTGTAGAGCGGGTTGTGGGGAAGAGTGCTTTGCTGTGCCATTTAAAAGGGTAATGCTTATGCAACTTATTGTGTTTAAGTTTAAGATAGCGGGGTTAACGGTCATGTCATAGAATGTGCGAGGACTGGGCGGACCTAGAAAGAGGATTGCTGTGTTTTCACATGTGCGCCGGCATGCTCTGCATATCCTGGGCCTGCAAGAGACCCATTTGATGTCCGAGACGGGCAACAGTATTAAGAAGCCCTGGACTGGGCGGACCTAGAAAGAGGATTGACCAAGAGACCCATTTGATGTCCGAGATGGGCAACAGAATTAAGACGCCCTGGGTTCAGTGGAGCGCCAACGCATATGGGAACTCATACTTCTAGAGGTGTTGCTGTCCTGGTGCATCACTGCTTGTGTTGGGAGACACTATATATTTGTGTTTTCACATATCAATTGCACCCCATATGTCGTGATTAATGTATATAACCCACCACCGGCCAGTGCTACAGGCTGTGGTGGGTTTTGTAGCACAATATCCGAAAGGGAAGATTGCTATGTATGGGAGACTTTAATATGCTAATGAACCCTGACCTAGACCGTTTCCAGAGCACGTCAAGGGATGGAGTGGTGATTTTCTCAGCCTCCGTGGTCTTCAAAGTGTCTTCTGAGATGGGATGGCTGGATCTGTGGCGGGAAAGAAATCCTCTGACGGTACAATACTCTTGTTTCACCCCTTCTAGGGGAGCCTTATCTAGGATAGATTACCTTCTGGGTAACGCATTAACCCTGACAGAAATGGAGAGTAATGAGTAGTTCCCGCAGGGGCCTTCTGACCACACACCATTGATGGCGAGGTTTTCATTGCTGGGGGAAGTGGTGAGAGGGAATAAGATGCACATACATCTGTTCTGGCTTACCCTCATGGAGTCCAATGATCGGATTCCGGATCAACTCCGTATGTTTTTTGAGGTCCATATAGGTGATATACCAGACGAGCTGTTAATGTGGGAGACGTTAAAAGCCTATTTGAGGGGATGCATTAAATCATCCATAGCATTCATTAAAAGAGAGGCCCATCGTAGAGAGGAGGAGCTTCAGAACTCCTGTAGGGAGGCTGAGAGAAACTTTACTAATGACCCCAATTAATCCAACAGGATAGAGTGGCTTCTCAAGGGTAGATAGTACATGCAGCTGTCACGGATTAGAGTGGGGGTAACTCTAATTTGTTTGATCTTACCGTAAGTGGAAGCTGCTTGACCAGGACAACAGAGTTAGGGAGCAGGTCACCTCCTAGCGCATCCCTAATCTGACCCTGACTCCTAGCTGTATGAGCCGACCTTGATGGTAGGAGGGCTCATACTCAGGAACCTCGGAACCCTACTAACCCTCCGCAGATCCCTGAGCTAGGAGCTGGGTAGACAACCTGTTCCTCCTGGACGCGGAGAAACAGGAGTCTAAACTGGCCAAGCTGCAAGGGGATAGAAACATCACACGGATTAGAGTTAACCCCACTCTAATCCGTGACAGTATGACCACAAGGGTGGCCCAGTGGCCACACCCACACAGACACACACTGGAAGGGAGTTAACCCTTGCAACACCAGAGAAAGTAAGGTAGCCACTTAAAGGAGAAGTGCACACATACATAAACCTCATGCACAACAAACAGGGAAAGTGCACACATACATAAACCCCGTGCACACCAAACAGACACAAGGCACACCTACAAAGACAGCCGCATGCACTTTACAGCAAGCTGTCTAGCACCAGCTCAGGCTGCTATGCTGCCACATACATTATGTTGCCAGCGGCAACCACAGGTGAGGTAACATGCTTCAGCCCTCACCTGTGATTGAAAACGAGACCACACCGCCGGCAACTGCATGCGGTTACCAGAGTCACAGCTATGACCATGGTCGTGACAGCAGCACTTGCAAAAGAAAAGCGGTCGTAAACTGTTCTTTCTTAAGCAGCAGTCCTTTGAGCTAGGTAGTCAGGCGGGTAAGGTACTTGCTCACATTGCCCGTAACAACTCCTCAGCACGCTCGATTATACGTATTCGCGGGGCGGATGGGGGGATACTAGAATCGCTACTGGGCATCCTCGCCAGATTCCAAAAGTTCTACAAGGATCTGTATAGATCAGCGGCACACTATTCCACCCGAGAGCTGAGGGCATATTTGCAGGAGGTGATACACCCCCAGCTGAGTGACGAGGATAGGGAGTTGCTGGAGAGTGACATTACATTGGAGGAGATACAGGTAGCTATAAGGGGACTCACAACAGGGAAGGCACTCGGCCCTAATGGCATTCCGATCGAGGTGTACATTAGATATAGATATATCGATATTTTGGCCACTAATTTGGAAAAAGTGCTACAATCGGCGAAGAAACAACAGAGATTGCCAGATTCATTATACAATTCCACCATAGTGGTGATCTTGAAACCAGACAAGGATCCTTTGGAGCGTGGGTCGTACAGGCCCAGCTCCTTATTAAACCTGGATTATAAAGTGCTCGCGAAAATAATTGGCAATAGGTTGAATAGGGTCATAACATCTGTTGTACACCCGGATCATACCGGGGAGGTCTACTTCCACTAATATTAGGAGGGCGCAGGTGATTACGCAGGTTGGTGGGGCCCTGAACAAACCATGGGCCTTGGCCTCCCTGGACACGGCCAAGGCCTTTGATTCGGTAGAGTGGCCATATTTACTGGAAGTATTGAGCTGCTTTGGTTTTGGCCCAATGGGTCTATATGCTTTATAGGCAACCTAAAGCGAACATCCTTGTGAACAGCTCTCATTCAGGACAGTTTAACTTTGGCAGGGGAACCAGGCAGGGGTTCCCCAAGTCGCCTCTTCTGTTTGCAGTTGCAGTAGAGCATTTAGCTCTTAGACTGCGACAGGATGAGGTTTACAGCGGGGTGACCCTAGGAGGCGGGGAGAACAGAGTTGGCTTATACGCCGACGATCTGATTCTCTTTATGGACAGGGTAGATCACTCGCTACCCAGAGCAATTGAGCTGATAGAAGGCTTTGGCCGATTTTCCGGACTGCACATCTGACTGGTCCCAGTCAGCCCTGATGTCCCTTATGCCCACAGACTGGCCCACGACATACTGTAATCTACCAGTTGTAGACCGGTTTAATTACGTAGTTATCATAATAACCAGGGACCCCCCCAGCCTATACTTTGAATACTGAACCTCTAATCTCTACATTCGCTCGGAAATTCGCGACATGGCAATCCCTCCCAATTTCAATTATGGGCCGTCTAAATGGTTCTACTCCCTAAAGCTCTGTATAAACTGGAGCATGCAAGTAGGATCGTTCCTCGACGATTCTTTGATCATCTTCACTCTATGATGTCGGCCTTTATTTGGGGAAAGGCTAGAAGGACGTTAGCGCACCGGACTCTACAGAGACCCAAACTTCAGGGGGGAGTGGAGCTTTCTGACTTATTTCTGTACTTCCTGGCAGGACAGTTACGCTACCTCTTAACCTGGGTATCCTCGTCGTCTCTCGCGAAGCAGAATTTTACCTGCAACATTTCCTGCAGATTAACTTCTTATGGCCGGTGCTGGAAAATATTAGTTTGTTTTCTGGCCATGCCCTTCCATCACATAGATTGGCCCATCAGGTCTGGGTAGCGGCTAAGCTTAAATCCTATGCAGACCTGCCAGACGCATTACCTGTGTGGGAGAACCCTATGCTCCCTCACCTGCAGCAACATGAAGGATTGGCATTGTGGAGGGAGCATGGGGTCCAGACTTTGGGAGATTTGTATGAGGGAGGATTTCTGTCATCCTTTTCCCAACTGCAGGACAAGTTTGCGATCCCGCGGAATATGTTTTTTAGATTCCTTCAGATCAGACATGAACTTTCAGTACAATTTGGAGGGGGGGCCAAAAAGATTTCCAAGTACCAATTAATTGGAGTGCTGTCCACACAGGGCCCTAGGGTCTTATATTGGCTATCTATACGCACCTCATAACTGCTAAAATGAACACAACCCCACTGCTTGTGGAAGATAAATGGAGGGAATGTATTTCTTCACTGTTAGCGGCAGAGTGGGCTGAGGCCCTCGCAGCTCCTACAAGAGTTTCTCCTTCAGTTAACAATAAGCTGGTACAGCTACATATTCTCCATAGGAGTTACCTTACTCCTACTGGCTTATTTAGAATGGGTAGAATGGAGAATGGTAACTGTCTTAGATGTCTTCAGGCCAATGCCAACTTCTGGCACATGATTTGGGAGTGTAGGTGCATCCGAAATTTTTGGCAAGCTCTGACCTCATTCTTATCTGACTTGGTGCCTGGGACTGTCTCCCCTTGCCCCAAGATGTGTGTGCTGGGAATTGTGGATGACAAACAATGGTCTCATCATCACAGGATATTTTTAGAAGAAATCATATTCCTTGCTAGGTAGTCGATAGGGCTCAGATGGATGGCCGACAGACCGCCCACCTTAAACCAATGGAAACTAATAATGAATCAGCTCATACCGTTGGAAAAAAATGCTTTATAAACATAGAGGGTGTCCGCAGAAATTTCAGAAAGTATGGTGGGAGTGATGTGCGTCCACAAGCACGTTATCTAATTGTTCATGCTCTTTCACATGTCCCTTGAACAAAAGTTCTGCCTGTTATTGTACCCATATGTCCTTGGGGCTTGACCCCTGAGATCCGGTGGCCCCTCGTAGAAAGGGGGGTACTGTCACGACTGTGACTGATCCAGACAGGTCTGGGAGGAGAAGGTCACAGCGACTTGCTACTCGCGATAACTTGTGAGTTTGCTCCGTGGTTCAGGGTATGTCATCCGGGTTTTGCCTTGTGAACCTTTTTGTCCTGACTGGGAGTTTGTAGGCATCCTTCTCAGGTGAGTCCTGTCTGCCACTCCCAGCTACTATATTAGTTTCAGTTTCACTTGCAGTCATTGCCAGATATAGTCCTTACTTCCAGTGCTATTCTGACCTTTGAAGGAGATCGTTTGACGGTATTGCTGTGGAGCTCTTGTCTGGCGTGGACTGTCGTTATTGGGATCACCTTCTCTGCTCGTGACTGGATAAGTCTATCTCTGCTATAGATTGTATGTTTGTTTGTTTATTGCTGTCTTCCCCTGTTGTTCTCCTAGACATGAGTGATGGTGACTAGTGCTCCCATCTGCCTTTCCCCAGTCTAGTCTTGCTAAGGTGACTGAGGGTTTAGGCATCCTGCTTGCCGCACGGGTTCACACCCCATCTAGGGTATCAGGGCAGACAGGTGCCAGCTTAGGGTTAGTCAGGGGTGGCCGTTCTATCTCCCATCCATAGATAAGGGTCCCCCTTCCCCTCCGTCTGGTACGACACGACTGCTGCTGGGATAGCGGTCGTGACAACAGGATGTGAGTCAGCAGACGCTTCCTGGCTGCGATCGTATGCACGACCGAAGCAAATGGTTGGTAATTGGCTGGGAGAGACAGGAGGGTGGGATTTTGGAAAGCATAAAGGGAGGTTGTAATAAGCGCGCGTGTACATATGCCCCACATCCCCTGACGAAGCGACAGCACATGGCGAAACATGTCGGGAGGGGTGGTATACTGCGATTTGATTTTAGACAGTTACAGCCATAGTGAGAATAGTCGAGTAGAGGTGTTACCAACAGCATAGTGAGATAGAGCGGAATATAGTGAGGAATAGACTCAGAGTGGCGTTATACTGACCTCTAGTGCGTGCAAGCAGCACAGCGAGTCAGAGCCGAGCATAGTGAAGGATCAGACACAGAGTGGCGTTATACTGACCTCTATGAATACAAATAGAGGCAACAGTATAGCCACATAAGCATAGTGAACAGCGCATTCACCTGCAGATTGCCACAATAGTGTCAACCTTAAGGGGTGGCAATACTGTCAACAAATTGTAACCCTCTGTACAGGGGCTAGAAAGTGGTGACTTTCTGCATTTTTGATGCAATCACTATGAAACCACTGATCTTGTGACTAGGCAACGCCACAGTGTATGAACAAAAATATAATACCAATATTAACTAAAGAAAAGTTGGTTGGAATATACCAACTGGTGATCCTCACAGAATAAATGTGAATACATCATCACTGCTCTATATGGAATAAATTATTCCCTATGCATTCCACAGACAAAGATATGCGATATTGGTTGTGGTTAGCAACCAGGAGCAATAATAATTGTCTCACAACTCAATGTTTTTTTCCCCCCTATATTTTTGTGTGTCTTTTTGAAATTAATAAAGATATGATTTTAAATATCAGTTAGGGACCCCTAAAGGGATTTATGGTCCCACAGACCACTATAGTATAATTAAACCATATCCCGAGGGTCTCTAAAAGGGACTTTGTATATAACGAGGGCCAAGGGTCAGCCACGTGATGATCGTTGCCTCGTGTTCAGGTGAATGACGTCGACGGAGGAAAATGAAAGAAGTCTGAGTATAGTTCAAAACCTTGTCAGAAACCCAAAGTGAAAGTGTCCTGGACCCTTTATTTATACACAGTTCAAAGGGTGTAACCCCTCAAATTAAAGCATGATTGGTTTACAGACATTTTTAATAATGGATTTGAATCCATCTATTGATTGGCTAGTATTTTACAAGTTTCACTTTTCCAAAAATGTGTTAACTGATGAGTTTAGTTTTCTTTTCTTTTTTAAGCAAGAGATGCATATTTGGTTTGTAGTAGTACAAACCTTATCTTATCTTAACACAAACAGTTTACTTCTATAGGTTTTTAGCTTACGCTTGTTCTTTTCCAAATGTCACCACATTATATCACGTATACAGAGAAAAATGAAAAACATCTTATGAATTTTATATCCACTTTCAGAAAAGTTGGATAATTTTATTAACAACAGGGACCCAGTTGTTGCTAGTGTTCTGTTGTTACACTGTGTACTTACCTGCCGTCCAGTTGCTGCATATGGTCTTTTCCCTTTTGTTACTAGGCCGCTGGAGACTCCGGTTTGTCTGTTTCCTTGAGGAACCGGTTGTCTCCTATCCCTGACCCCTATGCAAGGGACTATTAGGGTCAGTAGGATCTAGGTTTGAGTGTATGAGCCCTCCCACCTTCAGGAGGGCGCTCATATGGTCAGGAAATTAGGGTCAGGATTAGGGTGCCTATAGGAGGTGATCTGCTCCCTATCCCTGTTTTCAGGCCTAGTAGCAGCTCTAATTTTACGGTGGGGGTTTCCCCCACTCCTCACCGTGACAGATACCCAGAGTTCTTCCATTTTTCTTGGTCCAGAAAACAGTTGCGTTCTTCAAATCTGGGTTATAGGTATATCTAGTGGACCTACACACATAACAAACTTTTAAAGCTTCTATCTCTAGAGGAACCTAGACAGTGACCGCAAGACAGTTCTCACATTTATTTCCTTTGGGAGACTCCGGTGCCCGGAGCTCTTCCATTTTTCCTAGTCCAGAAAACAATTGCTCTCCTTAAATCTTGGGTGAAGGTACAACTAGTGGGACTAAATACCAAACAGTCTTTTAAAGCTTCTATCTCAAGAGGAAACCAGAATTTGCAAGACAATTATCCCATTAATTTCCTATGTGCCCAGAGTTTTTCAAATTTTCCTGATCCATAAAACAGTTCAGCATATCAAATATGTGGTCCAGGTTCATCTAGTGGGCCTACATGCATAACAAAATTTTAAAGCTTCTATCTCAAGAGGAACACAGAAAATGACCGCAAGAGAGATATTTCATATATCTCCTATGGTAGACTTCGGTGCCCGGAGTTCTTCCGTTTATCCTGGTCCAGAACACAGTTGTGTTCTTCAAATCTGGGGTGCGGATATATCTAGTAGGCCTTTATACACAACAAACTTTAAAAGCTATCATCTCAAGAGGAACCCAGAAATTGACCACTAGACAGTTCTCCCATTTATTTTCTATGGGAGACTCTGATGCCTGGATTTCTTACATTTTTTATTGTACAGAAAAAAAGTTGTGCTCTACAAATCTTTGGTGTAGGTTCATCTAGTGGGCCCACATACACAAACAATGTTTAAAGCTTCCATCTCAAGAGGAACACAGAAATTGAACACAAGTCATTTCTACAATTTATTTCCTAAGGGAAACTCTGGTGCTGGGAGTTCTTTCATTTTTTCTTGTTCCAGGAAACAGTTCAGCTTTTTAAACCTGAGGTGTGGGTACATCCAGAAGGCCTATATACACAACACATTTTTAAATCTTCTATCTCAAGAGTAACCTAGAAATTGAGCACAAGACACCTCTCCCATTTTTTTCTTATGGGACACTTGGTGCCCACAGTTCTTCCATTTTTCCTGGTCCAGAAAAAAGTTAATCTCTTCAAATCTGGATTGTTGGTACATCTAATGGGCCTACATAAACAACAATCTTTAAAGCTTCTATCTCAAGAGGAAACCAGAAATTGGCCACAAGACAGATCTCCTATTTGTTTCCTATGGGAGACTTTGATGCTGTTATGGTCTGGTGCAGTGGACCATGACACTTTTGCAGTGCATGCTTGTTGCTGGTGGCAACATGTTGTTTTGCATGTTTTGACACTTCCTCTTTAAGTTGTGTGTCCCTTCCCATCCTGGTGTGTTCGGGATTAACATGTGTGCTTGGTGGAGCTGGGTGTGGCCTCTGGCTCTTCTTATACAGTGTTGTGAGCCTGAAGGTCAGTGGGTTGTTTGCCTGTATATGTGTAGGAGCTGTTCTCCTTTCTGGATGTGTCATTTTACCTGTGTGAGAGCATCCTAGTTGGACATTGTTGAGCTTCCATGCATCTGGTGTTCGCATGGAGGTCCGGGTAGATGTTTAGCGCCGTCTTTCCTTCTCTGCTGCGGCAGGTAAGTGTTGGTTGTTGCTAGTGTTCTGTTGTTATACTGTGTACTTACCTGCCATCCAGTTGCTGCATATGGTCTTTTCCCTTATGTTACTAGGCCGCTGGAGACTCCAGTTTGTCTGTTTCCTTGAGGAACCGGTTGTCATCTATCCCTGACCCCTATGCAAGGGACCTATTAGGTTCAGTAGGATCCAGGTTCGAGTGTATGAGCCCTCCCACCTTCAGGGGGGAGCTCATACGGTCAGGAGATCAGGGTCAGTATTAGGGTGGCTATAGGAGGTGACCTGCTCCCTATCCCTGTTTTCAGGCCTAGTAACAGCTCTAATTTTACGGTGGGGGTTTCCCCCACTCCCCACCATGACAGTGGTCCAGAAAACAGTTGCGTTCTTCAAATCTGGGTTATAGGTATATCTAGTGGACCTACATACACAACAAACTTTTAAAGCTTCTATCTCTAGAGGAACCCAGAAAGTGACCGCAAGACAGTTCTCGCATTTATTTCCTTTGGGAGACTCTGGTGCCCAGAGTGCTTCCATTTTTCCTGGTCCAGAAAACAATTGCTTTCCTTAAATCTTGGGTGAAGGTACAACTAGTGGGCCTAAATACAAAACAGTCTTTTAAAACTGCTATCTCAAGAGGAACCCAGAATTTGACCGCAAGAGAATTATCCCATTTATTTCCTATGGAAGACTCTTTTGCCCAGAGTTTTTCCATTTTTCCATTAGGGTCAGTAGGATCCAGGTTCGAGTATATGAGACCTCCCACATTCAGGGGGGCACTCATATGGTCAGGAGAGCAGGGTCAGGATTAGGGTGGCTATAGGAGGTGACCTGCTCCCTATCCTTGTTTTCGGGCCTAGTAAAAGCTCTAATTATACGGTGGGGGTTTCCCCCACTCCCCACCGTGACAGATGCCCAGAGTTTTTCCATTTTTCCTGGTCCAGAAAACAGTTGCACTCTTTATATCTGGAGTAAAGGTACACCTAGTGGTTCTAAACACACAACAAACATGTTAAGCTTCTATCTCAAGGGAGACCCAGAATTCAACTGCTAGAGAAAAATTTCATATATTTTCTATGGTAGACTTTGGTGCCCGGAGTTCTACCGTTTATCCTGGTCCAGAAAACAGTTGTGTTCTTCAAATCTGGGGTTCAGATATATTTATTAGGCCTTCATACACAACAAACTTTAAAAGCTTCCATCTCCAGAGGAACCCAGAAATTGAACACAAGTTCTCTCATTCATTTCCTAAGAGAAACTCTGGTGCCCGGAGTTCTTCCATTTTTCCTGGTCCAGGAAACAGTTCAGGTGTGGGTACATCTAGAAGGTCTATATACACAACAAACTTTTAAAGCTTCTATCTCTAGAGGATACCAATAAGTGACCGCAAAACTGTTCTCCCATTTATTTCCTTTGGGAGACTCTTGTGCCTGGAGTTCTTCCATTTTTCCAGGTCCAGAAAACCGTTGCTCTCCTTTAGGCTACATGCACACGACTGTATGTTTTTTGTGGTCTGCAGAACGCGGATCCATTGTTTCCTATTTAGTTTCCGTAGTGCTTCCGCATCCATTCCATCTCGCCGCAAATCGTGTCCGTTGAGTGTCCTTGTGTCTTCCGTTGTTTTGCGGACCGCAAAAAAACGAAAGGAGGAAATTGTGTCATTTTTACTATCTCCACCCAGGATATAGGTATATATGCTGGTCATCTGTGTGTTTGGTGGCCATTTTCTCCAGTCTTTCCAGTATATTGGTTGTGGTGAGATTGATTGGCTTTGCTCACAGCATATTTTGCGGTTTCACCATGGAAGAAGATTCTGATGAGGTCCTACTGCACTGGCCTATTGCTTGGCGATGGGTATAGCAGTCCATTCTGTTGTACGAGGAGCCGAGGAGAAGACGGAGATTTTGGGTCCATCCCATAGTTTCCCAACGGTGCTGGAAAGGGCACTTTCATACCCTGTACAATGATCTTCGTCTGCATCCAGAAAATGCTTGATATCCTGCTGTCGTCTCTCCGTGGTGTCCTCACCTTTCAGGACACGACCATGAGGCGCTGCATTTCTCCAGAGGAAATGCTAATCGTCATGTTGAGGTAAGCAATGTGTTATTTATTTAACAGTAATGTCTAGTGCTTTTGTCATGAGTAACAAGGGTGATGTTAGACGTGCTAATGTATGAAGAACTTTCCTTTTTTTATTTATTTTTTTATAATGATAATCATTTTCCAAATAACATGCAAAGATGAAATGTACTTTTGTGTTTGGCATAATCATGCATAATAAAGTAGTCATGCAGTATGTGTAACAGAGCTTGTTGGAGTAGGGCCCCCTTTTTTGGCGGGGGGAGGTGTTTGAAGTACCGTATTCACTTTTTGAATGAAGCAGGCGGTGTGGGCGCATGACGTAGTGACTCACGCTGCCAGCGCCCATCCTCCCGGCCTGCCTCCTCCCTCCTCTCTGCTACCTACCGAGCGCTTGTAAGTATACAGGCGCTGATTATGCGATTACGGTATATACATAGCAATTAACTATTAGAGATATGATTATACAGTGAGCGGGGCCTGTGTAGTAGAATACAGTTACTGCACGGGCCCCGCTGTCATTATAAAAGCATATGCGACCCCCACCCCCTGTATTGAGGGTCATTCACTACAGGGACACTTATGGAGGGGATCTGTGGATGACACATAGCATAAGATGCTATATATGTGTCATCCACAGATCCCCCCCATAACTGTCATACACAGATCCCCATAACTGTGCCATCCAGAGACCCCAATAAGTGCCACCCACAGATCCCCCATAACAGTGCGCCATCTCAAGATCCCCCCATAACAGTGTCATCCACAGACCACAATTAGTTCAAAACCCACCAAAAGCACACCTTTTGGTTCAAAATATTTTTTTCTGATTTTCCTCCTCAAAAACCTAGGTGAGTCTTATGGGCCGGTGCGTTTTATAGGGCAAAAAATACAGTACTTATAGACATTTCATGTTCAAACTATTGTTTGTAAAAATGGAATTATGTTTGTAAACACATGTTTTCGAAACAACCATTATAGGAAGTATGTTCATAATGTATTCATTTTTGAAGGAGGCCTATGGAAGCACTGCGGATGCTCGCATCTTTAGTGCTTCCAGAATGGGTGAGCGGCTTCGTGCCAACTAGCTTGCCCTGCCCAAGCCCAGAAGACTGCCTGGATATGCAGGTCCACCGGCTCCATTTGTCATCGTTGCTGATGAAGGGTTTGCATTGACTCCCCATGTTATGCGGCCCTTCCCCAGACACGGTTTGGATGACAGGAGGCGCATTTTCAACTACCGGTTGACTCGTGCCCGTCGGTATGTTGAGTGCGCCTTTCGAATACTCTCTAGCAAGTGGGGGGGGGGGGGTTTACGTCATCCATACAAATGGACCTGGAGAATGCTACCATAGTGACTCAAGCTTGTGTTGTTGTACACAACTTCACCAGGATTCACGAGGCTTCCTCTTCTGTTGACATGGAAGAATTTCCTACGTCATCAGGTTTGGGTTTGGATCTGACCCTGCATAGACGACCTGGGACTGCAGATATTGCAGTTCGGGAACTCTATGCAGACTTCTTTTCCAGCCCAGAGGGGTCCGTGCCATGGCAGATGGACGCTATTCGTGGCAGGTTTTGATTTCTTCTGGGCCTTTTAGTTGTTTGTTATTATTATAGTTGTAGTGTAGGGGCTCGCAAGAGAATGAGGACCCTTGACGTGGGCTTGTGGGCTGAGGTTTAAGGACCATACTACCAAAAAATGTGAAGATGGCTTTTTGGCTTTAAAAAGTTTTATGATTACTATAATACAAAAATAGCTATTTGCTATACGGTCCCATAAACCTCATTGACATACATTACGTGCAGAATTATTAGGCAAATTAGTATTTTGACCACATCATCCTCTTTATGCATGTTGTCTTATTCCAAGCTGTATAGGCTCGAAAGCCTACTACCAATTAAGCATATTAGGTGATGTGCATCTCTGTAATGAGAAAGGGTGTGGTCTAATGACATCAACACCCTATATCAGGTGTGCATAATTATTAGGCAACTTCCTTTCCTTTGGCAAAATGGGTCAAAAGAAGGACTTGACAGGCTCAGAAAAGTCAAAAATAGTGAGATATCTTGCAGAGGGATGCAGCACTCTTAAAATTGCAAAGCTTCTGAAGCGTGATCATCGAACAATCAAGCGTTTCATTCAAAATAGTCAACAGGGTCGCAAGAAGCGTGTGGAAAAACCAAGGCGCAAAATAACTGCCCATGAACTGAGAAAAGTCAAGCGTGCAGCTGCCAAGATGCCACTTGCCACCAGTTTGGCCATATTTCAGAGCTGCAACATCACTGGAGTGCCCAAAAGCACAAGGTGTGCAATACTCAGAGACATGGCCAAGGTAAGAAAGGCTGAAAGACGACCACCACTGAACAAGACACACAAGCTGAAACGTCAAGACTGGGCCAAGAAATATCTCAAGACTGATTTTTCTAAGGTTTTATGGACTGATGAAATGAGAGTGAGTCTTGATGGGCCAGATGGCTGGATTGGTAAAGGGCAGAGAGCTCCAGTCCGACTCAGACGCCAGCAAGGTGGAGGTGGAGTACTGGTTTGGGCTGGTATCATCAAAGATGAGCTTGTAGGGCCTTTTTGGGTTGAGTATGGAGTCAAGCTCAACTCCCAGTCCTACTGCCAGTTTCTGGAAGACACCTTCTTCAAACAGTGGTACAGGAAGAAGTCTGCAAGGTAAGAAAAACATGATTTTCATGCAGGACAATGCTCCATCACACGCGTCCAAGTACTCCACAACGTGGCTGGCAAGAAAGGGTATAAAAGAAGAAAATCTAATGACATGGCCTCCTTGTTCAACTGATCTGAACCCCATTGAGAACCTGTGGTCCATCATCAAATGTGAGATTTACAAGGAGGGAAAACAGTACACCTCTCTGAACAGTGTCTGGGAGGCTGTGGTTGCTGCTGCACGCAATGTTGATGGTGAACAGATCAAAACACTGACAGAATACATGGATGGCAGGCTTTTGAGTTTCCTTGCAAAGAAAGGTGGCTATATTGGTCACTGATTTGTTTTTGTTTTGTTTTTGAATGTCAGAAATGTATATTTGTGAATGTTGAGATGTTATATTGGTTTCACTGGTAAAAATAAATAATTGAAATGGGTATATATTTGTTTTTTGTTAAGTTGCCTAATAATTATGTACAGTAATAGTCACCTGCACACACAGATATCCCCCTAAAATAGCTAAAACTAAAAACTACTTCCAAAAATATTCAGCTTTGATATTAATGAGTTTTTTGGGTTCATTGAGAACATGGTTGTTGTTCAATAATAAAATTAATCCTCAAAAATACAACTTGCCTAATAATTCTGCACTCCCTGTATGTCTACTGCAAAATGTAATAAAAATTAAAAAAAAGATACAATTGTGTGTTGTTGTTTTTTTACAAATACATGTGTTGAAATGTTAATTTTGGGATGGAAAAAGCAAGAACATAAGGCATCAGTTTTTTTCAGAAAAAAATGTACTTGAAACCTAGCCCAACAATGTATAAAAAACAGACATGTCATGTCAATAACATTTATAAAATTACATAAATAAATTAACATAAAATAAAATAAACTTTTATAAGTCTAACAGATCCCTTGTGAAGGATCCAGCACCATATGAGGGTCCTGGCCGAACCTGGGCAGGATCCTGAGCCCCTGTGGGATATGTTGCTGGATAATTTTGTTGACACAAAGGGGGGTTTGAATCCTTTGATGAAGGGATATTTGGCTGGGTGTAATACGGCGCATGATGGGTTGGTGCCCTAGGTGGTAAGCTGCCTTGGAGTGGAATTTGGCCCAAGACCACTTGCCGCCTCACACGATCAATGAGGGAATGTATGTCCCCCTGATATGGGTGTCCATACATTTCAAGGACTAAAGTGAGTGAAGCCACACATGTTGCTTGTTTATCCTGCGGCACTTGTTGCAGTAAAGGTGCCAGGCCCCTCATTAACACCACCTCACGCCCTTCAGTCCTCTTCTGGGCTAGGTACTGAATGACTTGGGAGTCAATCAGTTCTTTAGTAGGTAGCCCAGAAGAAGCCTGAGGGGCACACCTCCTTCGCCTACTCTGTGGCCTTTGGGTCTCATCCGGGTTGACTTCGCCAGGCCGAGAAAGTCCCCTTTGCACACCTTCAGCCTCATCTTCAGCCTGAATTGTGGGACTCGCTTACAGTGAAAACACGGCAGGGGTCTCTGCACCTCCTGAATCGGACTGTGGAGATGGCTGTGGTATTGGGTCCTACAGACTGTCCACAGTACTGTTTGGGAACAGAGAAAAAAAAAACATTAACCCAAACTAAGTTTAAATAACAAATTTAATAATGGCAAACATAGTGCTGTCTGTCTCCAATAAAGGGGAGCCTACACAGATCACAAAAGGGCTTGCAATATGAATGTTTTGGATTAAAAACTTGGGAACCACATGATATAATGAAAGCAATTGTCGGACTGTTGCTATGTATAGTCTTCAAACTGCAACCATAAACTCTGCACATTGCAGGGTGTTTGGAGCTGTCCAACATGAACACATGCCAACACATTCTGGAGCTAACCAACTTCTGAAATGACGCCCATGTATATAAAGGGAGAGGGCTAATCACATTTTATATAATGGGACAATCCTGTGGATAGAGAAACCCCATCATATATTGCAGACCAAACCCAAAGGAAAGGTCTGCAATATTGTCATACTGGCCAATGAGGTTGATTCCAGCTTTTAGCATATAAAAAGTTTTTCTTTATTTGGCTTGTAAATTTAAGATCCAACAAATTGTCACATGGGGATACACAAAAAGCCTGACGCGTTTCGGGCTGTAGTATTAAGCCCTTCTTCAAGACAATACAAAAGTGTACTAAAAACAAATACCTTATATACCACACAAATGGATTTCTCCTCCTTCTTTGATTGATTGGAGGCTGTGTCCCAGACCCAGGTGCTCCTGGATTAGGAGATCCTCCCAGGAGCACGTGGGTGGGGACACAGTACTTAAAAAAAACTTTACATGCAGAGAACATACATATACTATTGCATTACATATACTGCAAAGTTAAATCATGCTTTTTATTTAAACCCTTTGGTATACAAGTGTCTAAAATGAACATCCAGTATGTTTCCCTACTTAGAAGCTTCTGTTTACGATCACCTCCTCTGATAGGCGCGGAGACAACCTCCACCCCCTGTACAGAAAACGCAGAGACATCGCCCTTGTGAACAGTGGCAAAGTGTCTTGTTGCCGCTGACACATTGCGAGACATATAGTGGGGGACATCACTCAAATGTTTTCTTATACGCACCTTCAGATCATTAGTGGTACAACCTACATATTGTAAACTGCATATTTTGCATGTTATGACATATACCACATGATCTGTATTACAATTTATATATTGTTTAAGCATATATTTTTTATTATTCGCCATAGATGTAGCCTCTTTTGAGATAAGCATGTGTCGACAGCAAATAAATTTTTTGCTGCCGCATTTATAATTCCCGTTTGTTTTGGGCCAGATGTTCGTTCTGGGAAAGTTATCCCTGAATAAGCTTGGGCTAATTTTTTGCAAAAAGAGCCCCCACTGTGGGCCAAAAAATTAGCCCAAGCTTATTCAGGGATAACTTTCCCAGAACGAACATCTGGCCCAAAGCAAACGGGAATTATAAATGCGGCAGCAAAAAATGTATTTGCTGTCGACACATGCTTATCTCAAAAGAGGTTACATCTATGGCGAATAATAAAAAATATATGCTTAAACAATATATAAATTGTAATACAGATCATGTGGTATATGTCATAACATGCAAAATATGCAGTTTACAATATGTAGGTTGTACCACTAATGATCTGAAGGTGCGTATAAGAAAACATTTGAGTGATGTCCCCCACTATATGTCTCGCAATGTGTCAGCGGCAACAAGACACTTTGCCACTGTTCACAAGGGTGATGTCTCTGCGTTTTCTGTACAGGGGGTGGAGGTTGTCTCCGCGCCGATCAGAGGAGGTGATCGTAAACAGAAGCTTCTAAGTAGGGAAACATACTGGATGTTCATTTTTGGCACTTGTATACCAAAGGGTTTAAATAAAAAGCATGATTTAACTTTGCAGTATATGTAATATAATGCAATAGTATATGTATGTTCTCTGCATGTGAAGTTTTTTTGAAGTACTGTGTCCCCACCCACGTGCTCCTGGGAGGATCTCCTATTCCAGGAGCACCTGGGTGTCACGAGGGTGTCAAGAGCCACGTCTGACTCCGTTATACCCGCGGTCAGGAAGTCGCAGCGGGTGGCTGCGCGCTCTATGTCTAAAGATCACGGTGTTTCTTAGTGTTTGTTTTCTGTGTTTGCCTTGCTATCCTTTTTGTCTCACTCAGGGATCCGTAGCTTCTCCTCCTCAGCTGTTTCTTGTCTGCCACTCCCAAACTCCTTATATTCTCCTCTCACACTTCTCTTGTTGCCAGTTATAGAGCTTCCTGCCTGGACATCTATGCTGACCCACTGGAGCTGAGAATCTGGTTGTTGTTCCAGAGTGCTACCCTCCGGATCCCTGTTGGGCTTTTGTTGTCTCCTGTTGTTGCCCACCTGGGATTATATGTTTAGTTTGTATTGTCTGTCCTCCCCTTGGTGTTTTCCTTTAGAGCTAGTGGTGCGGACTAGTGTTCCCACCGCCCTGTTCACTATCTAGGGCTCATCCTAGGGAAAGCCAGGGTTTTAGGCACGTGATCGGCGTACGGGTGAGGAACCCGTCTAGGGACGACAGGGCAGCCAGGCGCCAGCCGCAAGGTGAGTCAGGGGTCAACATCTTCCCTCTCACTAGGGCAGGGCCTCCCTCTTTTCCTCCCTCCGTGTCACGTATGTGACAGTTACGCCGATCGTGATACTGGGTCTGGGACACAGCCTCCATTCAATCAAAGAAGGAGGAGAAATCATTTGTGTGGTATATAAGGTATTTGTTTTTAGTACACTTTTGTATTGTCTTGAAGAAGGGCTTAATACTACAGCCCGAAACGCGTCACAGTCTTTTTGTGTATCCCCATGTGACAATTTGTTGGATCTTAAATTTACAAGCCGAATAAAGAAAAACTTTTTATATGCTAAAAGCTGGAATCAACCTCTTTTGTTTTTGGATATATATATATATATATATATATATATATATGTATACACACACTAAACAAATGACGAGGCAGCACTTCCAGCTTTTAGTGAACTGGTGAAGACCCCAAACTTTAATCCAAGCAACGTTTTGGCCTGCTCAATGAGGCCTTTATCAAGCTACATAACAGTGCATATGACAGGGTATATATACCCACAATTCAATACAAATCAATTATAATAAGTGATTACACATGTCTTCAATCAGGTCACATGATCTCTGACTATATCATCACATGACATTAGTGTGTGATAAACAAAAATATACTCCTACTAGAGCGTACAAAAGTTACAAAAAGTGTTCATAATAGAATCAAAAACCGTGTGAACAGATATATTTGTGTACCTCTATTCTGTAAATAGAATATGTGCCCATTTCATGTATGGCTACATCAAGTAAACGCTGTGCAAAAATGCTAGGTGCATGTAGAGTTAAAATCATCTGTTATTATTACAGCTGTACCATATTACAAGTTAGAAACAGGAAGGAGCTCACCACATATGGACACTACGAACCGGCCAGAATTGGCGTCCCCTCGTCAGTGGTGCGCATGCGCCGGGCCAGGCGTCTCTGGCCACGCCCCCGACGCCACCGCGCACCCACGTGATGACTCCATGGAGCGCACCGTAGGAGCAACAGCAGCGAGGGGAGGGAGGCCAGGTCATGTGACTCGGCATCAGTCGCATCACAGACTGGGCGTGTTTAGTAACCATAGAGATGTAAACTGTGTTTAGACTAGCGGACGATCGCACAGCCGCCAGGACGTATACATGTGCACAGAGTCTAAATAGCAGTGCACCTTAGGGTACCTGGAAATGGCCAAGGGGGAAGGCAATCAAACTCAGCCCTTTAGCCTAAAGCGATTGCATCGTCCCCACCATTATACCTTCATTGTGTGTGGTTACAATGGGACACACCCCTCCCATCTACCTACACATAGAACAATAATGTGTATATAACGCCACCAGCTCCCAGGTGTGTGGCTAGTGAAATGGCATACACCATCTCTACATATTAGACCGCTATAAAACATTAATAGACATAATGTGCATCATGCAACCCTTCCAGGCAATCAGCTGCCGTCCCGCATGTCTCCACACAATGGTCACTTTCACGTCCATATATTCAAGGTCATAAGGCGGCTCCATCCAGTACATAGACAAAGGTTCATCAAGCTCATCCAAAGTAATCTGGAATGAATGAAGTATGTATCAATATACAGTAGTTATATTCTCAAGAAAGCGAGCACTGTTATGTATCTCCTACACCAGACAGAATGGTCGAGGACCCCCACGTTAGTGAGTACTGTACATATTCATTATCCATACAGTTCCCATCTACATTCAGCATTGAGGCCATCAGGCTTCAGTGTATGTAATCTATGTATGCACATGATCTCACGTTGTTTCAGTAGTCTTTCCCTGTTACCTCCCCTTTTAAGTGGGGGAATATGGTCTATCACCCTAAATTTGAGGTCCCTCTCTCTGTGCCCAGCCTCAACAATATGCTTCGGCACAGGGAGATCTCTCCTCTTTTGACGGATCGAGTACCTGTGATAGTTCATTCTGGTCTTGACCTCACACGTGGGTGCGCGTCGGGGGCGTGGCCAGAGACATCTGGCACGGCGCATGCGCACCGCCGACGAGGGGACGCCAATTCTGGCCGGTTCATAGTGTCCATATGTGGTGAGCTCCTTCCTGTTTTTAACTTGTAATATGGTACAGCTGTAATAATAACAGATGATTTTAACTCTATATGCACCTAGCACTTTTGCACAGCGTTTACTTGGTGTAGCCATACATGAAATGGACACGTATTCTATTTACAGAATAGAGGTACACAAATATATCTGTTCACACGGTTTTTGATTCTATTATGAACACTTTTTGTAACTTTTGTACGCTCTAGTAGGAGTATATTTTTAATGTTTATCACACACTAATGTCATGTGATGATATAGTCAGAGATCATGTGACCTGATTGAAGACATGTGTAATCACTTATTATAATTGATTTGTATTGAATTGTGGGTATATATACCCTGTCATATGCACTGTTATGTAGCTTGATAAAGGCCTCATTGAGCAGGCCGAAACGTTGCTTGGATTAAAGTTTGGGGTCTTCACCCGTTCACTGAAAGCTGGAAGTGCTGCCTCGTCATTTGTTTAGTCTACATCGTGGAGGAAGAGCCGACCTCTGTGGGGAATTGCACCCAGTTCACCACCTCTGACTGTGCTGCTGCATTATCTGTGTATCATATATATTTCTCAACATGAATTTCTTTGAAATAATCACTTACGACCTAAGATCCATCAAGGGCCGAAGAAAGCGTAACTGCTCCGTGTATATATATATACGGTCTTTTCCTTGGAGCACCGTCACCACTCCGCCCCATCTCTGTGAGTTCCCGACGGAACTGATCCCTACAACTGTTCCATCTCGTTTTTGATTTTTTAACTGGGAAAATAGAAAATAGTACAATGTAACTATATCATATCCATTAACTGCAATAATACAGTACAAGTAACAGCAAAAGATGGCAATAACAAAATATATATTAAAAATGCCTAACAGGGGAAAATGGCCATCACATTGCACAGTAGGACATGGATCTTGAAAACAGCCCTGAGCCTACAGATCAGTCACAAAGGTCCATGGACCGCCCACATTAAGTAAACGGCAGAGGCATGGCCCAGTGTGAGTTAGCTCAGTGTTTTCAGCTACAATGCATTTATAGATTATTTAGCAGGGATTACTCTTGGTGTCGCTTACACTGTCACCTCACCAGGCCAAACTCCACCACAGAAATATAATGTCCTGTCCAACATGCCGTGGCAGGTGTGGGCAGCAGCAGCGTTTGTAAAAGTACATGATCAGCAAACGCACCACTAAATACACACCAGCCCAATGTTGGACTGTACATTGTGTTACTGATGTGGAGCACTGAATACTAATGTAAGAGAATTGCATAAATTTGGCAAAAAGGTTAGCACTTGCCCTTTCTTAAAAAAAAAAAAAATAAATTTGTAAGGGAAGGGGACAAATCCATTACAATAGGCCCACATGTGACCAAAACTGTAAGGCCCCTTGCAGCCCAGCGATCCTCCCACAAGGAATCACCATTGCAGCACCCAACCTGACCTAACAGCAAATGATGGTAATCACATAGCATTTTATATTGATTTGGATGATGCGAGGAAACCCATACAGTTCGGAAATGTTGTGGATAACAGTACCATAATGCAGCCAATGTTATCCAATACATTCAAGAAACGTAAGTGTTAACTTTGCAAGGAAAACAATAATTCTATAATGCTATCTGAATCCCAACAGTGCTGGGAGGTCAGGCCGGGTGCTGCAATGTAGAGTCCCTACGGAAGGAACACTCCTCTACAAGGTAACTAAAGGGCGTAAGCTATGTATACATTATACTGTACTGTGTGCGGGAGCAAAGTAGGTGACATCCCTTTATAAACATGGTGGTGATGGGGAAATTGTAATACAAAATCTGTTGCCACACATACACGGGCTAGACCACAATTAAGCGTGTCCACAAAAGGGACACAAATCTGACCTCATATAACTACTACCAAATTCATTAGGGACAACACAGGGACAAGACACAAAACGACCTCACTTGAACTAACCTAAGTCCACACGACCTCTGCTGTTGGAACGTGCCCATTCGGAAGGCCTCATGTGCCTGGCCACTTCTTCCCACGACCCATACGACCCATCTTTTTTCAGCCGGTCATGGTATAGATTTGTCCTGGTGTCCCACAACAGAACGAGTGCCAACTTCCTTTTTTTTTTTTTAAGCATCAAAACTTAAACTTCTTGGACACAGGTTGCTGGCCAAAGGATCCGCAGAAAATGCGGATGCAGATGACATTTCGATGTGACTTCAATGGGTCCGCAAACCGTATTTTGCGGCCAAAAATTGGACATGTTCTATTTTTTATGCGGAGCACGAAACGGAGCAACGGATGCGGACTGCACACGGTGTGCTGTCTGCATCTTTTGCGGCCCCGTTGAAGTGAATAGGTCCGCGTCCGAGCCGCACAATGTGCGGCTCGGACGCGGACCAAAACAACGGTCGTGTGAATGAGGCCTTAATCTGGGGTGAAGGTACAACTAGTGGGACTTAATACAAAACAAACTTTTAAAGCTTTTATCTCAAGAGGAACCCAGAATTTAACCGCAAGACCATTTATTTCCTATGGAAGACTTTTGTGCCCAGAGTTTTTCAATTTTTCCTGGTCCAGAAAACAGTTGCACTCTTTAAATCTGGAGTAAAGGTACACCTAGTGGTTCTAAACACACAACAAACATTTAAAGCTTTTATCTCAAGAGAAACCCAGAATTCAACTGCAAGAGAGATATTTCATATATTTCCTATCGTAGACTTTGGTGAGTTCTTCCGTTTATCCTGGTCCAGAAAATAGTTGTGTTCTTCAAATCTGGGGTGCGGCTATATCTAGTAGGCCTTTATACACAACAAACTTTAAAAGCTTCCATCTCAAGAGGAACCCAGAAATTTACCACATGACAGTTCTCCCATTTATTTCCTATGGCGGACTCTGATGCCTGGATTTCTTTCATTTTTTATTGTACAGAAAAAAAATGTGCTCTACAAATCTTTGGTGTAGGTCCATCTAGTGGGCCTACATACACAAAAAAATGTTTAAAGCTTCTATCTCAAGAGGAAGCCTGAAATTGACAACTAGATAGTTCTCCTACTTATTTTCTGTATGAAACTCTGATGCCTGTAGTTTTTCAATTTTTCCTGATCCAGAAAATAGTTCAGCATATCAAATCTGTGGTCCAGGTTCATCTAGTGTGCCTAAATACACAACAAATTTTAAAGCTTCTATCTCAAGAGGAACCCAGAAAATGACCGCAAGGCAGTTCTCCCATTTATTTCCTATGGGAGACTCTGGTGCCCTGAGTTCTTTCATATTTCCTTGTCCAGAAATCAGTTGCATTCTTCAAATCTGGGGTGCAGATACATCTAGTAGTCCTTTATATACAACAAAATTTCAAAGCTTCTATCTCAAGAGTAGAGACGGCATTGTGGTTTGCCCGGCGGTCGTTTCGCTGTGAACTTTGCGTGTTCGCGATTCGCCAAACATGCGAACATATGGAGAAATTTGCGCCCGCCATATTCTTTTACATTGTGAAGAACTTTGACCCATGACACATCCATCAGGTGGTACAGAACAGCCAATTCAGCACATGGACATACCGCCTACCTTATAAATAAACCTGATATGGCCGCCATTTTACATTCACTGTTTTGCCAGTGTAGGGAGAGGTTGCTGTGTGGAGCACAAATTTGAAACAATACTTAACAAATGTTCTATGGACATTATTGTTCTTAGCATTGATTTTCTACAGAAATCCATTCTCGAATCAAAAGAGAAGATAGTTGCAATTGAGACTCAGCTCTCAGCAACCACCTCTCCTCAGGAACTCACTGACCTAAAAAAATCAAATTGATAAATCTCTAGAAGATCATCGTAAATACCTAGAACAGACCAAAAGATCCAAATATATCCGTGATACAGAGGATTACCAGCTGCATCGCGTATATAGATGGCAATGGCAAGAACAGAATACTTATGGTCACTACTCACATGTGGACTATGCATCTTCCTCCTCGGGGAGCGAGAAATCGACCTATCGCAAACAACGTTTTTTCAATCGGCGCGGGAATCGCTCCCGCCGAAAACAAAGAGGATACGGAGGGGACGACACTCCAGTCGAAATGGAGATACCACCTATGCAGACCAGGTCCCAGGTAGTGACCTAGTAATCAATATCTCCTCCAGAACCCTATCTCCTGCTGAGATAATGGTCCTTTCTAAAGGCCTTTCTTACTGCCCCATTGCCCCTCTACAACAGTTTGATTTAACGCAAGATCTACATAGATTTTATCGTTCTTTACGTCTAAAAACTCATTTTGCTACTCTAACCTCTAGTGATAAAATTACCAATCAAGATTGTTTATCTGTTTCAAACTTAGGCCTTAGATCCAGAAGCACTTTCATGCCCCCCAAATTCGATCATAGTGTTGAAGCCTTTATCGATCTTGTTGATAAAGAAATACGACAGGAATTAGATGCTCAGAAAAGAGGCATATACCGAACATCAAGGAATCTGTCTAATATAGAACATACAGCTCTTAAAGATTTAATGAATGATTCTAATATTACAATTAAACCCGCCGATAAAGGCGGTGCCATAGTAGTCATGGACACCAAATATTACATTCAGGAAATCCATTCCCAACTGTCCGACACAGATATATATGAGTCAATCTCATATAATCCCACTTATAAAATTCAAAAGGAGATTAATTCATGTCTTGATTCTGCTCTACAACAGGGTATAATTGATAAGGTTACATTTAATTTTTTACATAATGAACATCCGATTATGCCAGTACTATATACACTTCCTAAGATTCACAAAAACTTAGAAAAACCACCAGGTCGGCCGATTGTAGCCTCCACTGATTCATTACTTTCACCTCTATCCATTTATTTGGAAAAAATTTTAACTCCGTTGATTAAAAAAACGGAATCATTCCTTCTAGATACCAGTCATTTCCTGAATATAATTTCGAACATTGGTCCTTTACACCAGGACGCGTTGCTGGTGACATTGGATGTGTGCAGCCTGTACACCTCTATACCACATGAGGGGGGTGTACAGGCTGTCTCTAATATACTGCAGACTTCATCATTATCTGTTGAACAACAGAAATTTTGCATTGACCTATTAAAACTTGTGTTAGGACGTAACTACTTCATGTTTGGTGATGACTACTATATACAGCGGAAGGGTACAGCAATGGGGGCTAATGTGGCCCCCCCATATGCTAATGCCTATATGGCGAACTTTGAATCAGTACATGTGTACCCCAATTCAAATTTCCAACAATATTGCAAAATATGGCGCCGCTATATTGACGACATCTTCCTGGTGTGGGAAAACACACGCGATTCGTTTGACCAATTCTTACATTTCCTCAATAATGTATCATCAGATTTACAATTTACGGTTACTATTAGTGAACATTCTGTTCACTTCCTAGATACCTTGATAACAAAAACGGATGATAAACTTACGGTAGATCTTTACAAAAAACCCACCGATAGAAATACCCTTCTTCTCTTCTCCAGCAATCATCCTCATAATACTAAAACATCATTACCAAAATCCCAATTTATGCGAGTCAAACGAATAGTCTCTGAACCCCACACCAGGGAGATTCGTCTACACGAGATGTCCCAAAGATTTCGGGAACGCGGTTACCCTCAATCACTTCTAGACACTGAGCTTAAAAAAATAGCCGCTAACGCTACACCCTCCAAAGAATTGACCTCTATTTCACGTATACCATTTATCACCACTTACCATTCTTTCGTACCTAAGATTCACCAAATTATCCGCAAACATTGGCCCTTACTCAAAAAATTCCACCCAGAGATCTCAGAATTCTCCTATCCCATGAGAATGTGTTATAAGCGTCCACGAAACCTCAGAGATTCCTTAGTTCATGCTGACATAGGTTCATTGAAACCTAAATACTCACAGTCCACCCTGGCCCCCTCAAAAAATGGCACGTTTCCTTGCCTTAATTGCGCCCAGTGCACCAACGTGAAAAAGGGCAATACCTTTTCTCATCCACATACAGGAAAAACTTATGAGATAAAAGGTTACTACACTTGTGCTACGTCCTATGTAGTATACATGATCAAATGCCCTTGCGGCCAGGCTTATATCGGCGAAACTTCGCAACCAATTCGTGATAGGATCAGTAAACACAAGTCCGACATCAGGTGCAAAAGAGCAGAACTCCCCATCCCTAGCCATTTTTTGCAGTTACAACATACGGTCAGTCAGCTAAAATTTCAGATCATAGATCATATACCAATGCCAAGACGTGGCGGTAACCGCAAATTTTTGCTACAGAAAAGGGAGTCCTTCTGGATCTACGAGCTTAAAACTGTTTCACCATTTGGATTGAATCGCGAATTTGATCTATTACTCTAAATATCCAAATTGATGTGTGTTGAATTGTGGCCCATTTTCATACTTGTTTATAATAATCATATTGTTTCTCAATTTTTTTCTCCTTTACTCAGACGCGCTGATACGTAGGTCTAGGTAGGCCTATAAATTTATTATTTTTTATGTCTAACATACTAACTGTACTTGTAATTTATCTGCGATATAACTTAGCATACTATACTATACTATGCAATACTGCTTTATGACGATTTGATGATGGAATATTGCTCTATGACGATTTGATGGAATTTTCTATACATCATTTGATCTATAACTACTCTATATTCTGTTAACTTTGTCTTAATATATACTAATCTTTGTTGTATCTAATTTTGTGACTAATCCAGATGTCATCCAAGATGATCGATATTTATGAATGGTGATTCATATCATAGAATCAAGACCCAAGCACATCGCCGAGCTAGACTACAAATATACACAACAATACCGAGAATGATACTTTAATGCCTTGTGTATTTTCGGAATATTTGTTAATAACTGTCTATTTTCATATATAGTGTGGCCATTATCAATATAATGCTATATTTCGCGCTATTTTCTTGTTTATACATTTGATTTTGTGGAGGTATGTGTATCCGTGGGTGTCCTAGGAGACGAGCGACTAATTACGCATGCGTACTTTAAAGATTTACCACTATGCGTCTCAATATACAAACAGACGCCTAATAATGATGTCTACATCATGCGCCCAGCGCTCCACACGCCAACCAGGTGTCGACTGATTACGTCAGACGTCGATTCCTTGTGCGTTCCATGTACCAACCAGACGCTGACAGATGACGTCAGACGCCGATAACCATGAGGTCCGTTTACTATAAAGCGGCAGCGCAGCTATAGCCTCCCTTGTGCCACCCACGGTTACACCTCGTCTCCATAGCGCACAGGTAACAATATGATTCTTGATTATATTTTGACTTCTATCTTGGGCCCTTTCTTTTCAACACTTGATTACTGCACTGTTATTACTACTTGACTTTCTATAAGGATTATTTGATCTCTTTGCTAGATAGCATCAGCTACCTTATAATGTACCATACTAATAGATTGTTATTTTCATTGAACCTACATACTGATGGATTGTTTGTCACTCTCAGTATGGACGGCCTGATCTGGTCGGACGACTACTGGTCATACATGTCCTATAAACTAAGTTTTACACTATCTAATGATACATAGGCTTGCATGAATGCCCATTTTGCTTTTCAAAAAATTGATATACGATATTGTTATGACCATTTGTCGCCTGCCTATTCAGGCTTCCCCCTGATGGTGAGAATTTTATCCCCCCAGCTATTGTTTGCTATATACTACTCTACAAATGTGGACTTGTAATTCTAAGTTTTTGTCTTCTAAGCATACACTATATGGTGATTACTGTGATCCAACAATTGATTTATGTTAGATATATATTTCTGTGTTATCTACAGGCCGTGATCAAGGTCCGGTTAGGACCGAAACGTTGGCCCTGCTTCTATTATACAAATAACCGTGATGGTGTTGGACACAATAATAAAACATTAATTTTTCTAATCTACTAAATACGAGTGTGCCGTGGATTTATATAGATATTTGATAGTGGCCCAACAGCCTTTCCATTGTGCACCTCCTTTTTGGGATATATTCCCTTACTCTGTGACGGGGTGCCTTCCAATTTTGTCTTATATGCTGTGTGCAGCACGGACACGCTGTTAGGGACACCAAACGCTAGCTAATAGGGCCACAAAAGTAATTTTAAGCTCTTATAGGTGTGCTATCGATATGTATGATACACAGAGGGGTGCGATATACTTACCGTATTTTTTGCCTAATAAGATGCACTGGCCCATAAGACGCACCTAGGTTTTTGGGGAGGAAAATAAGAAAAAAAATATTTTTAACCAAAAGGTGTGCTTTTGGTGGGTTTGGAACTAATGGTGGTCTGTGGATGGCAGTATTACTAGGGATCTGTGGATGACGGACACTGTTATGGGGGATCTGTGGATGACGGACACTGTTATGGGGGGATCTGTGCATGACGGACACTGTTATGGGGGGATCTGTGCATGACGGACACTGTTATGGGGGGATCTGTGCATGACGGACACTGTTATGGGGGGATCTGTGCATGACAGACACTGTTATGGGGGGATCTGTGCATGACGGACACTGTTATGGGGGGATCTGTGCATGACGGACACTGTTATGGGGGGATCTGTGGATGACGGACACTGTTATGGGGGGGATCTGTGGATGACGGACACTGTTATGGGGGGATCTGTGGATGACGGACACTGTTATGGGGGGGATCTGTGACGGACACTGTTATGGGGGGGATCTGTGGCTGGCACTGTTACAGGGGGGATCTGTGGATGGCACTGTTACAAGGGGGATCTGTGGATGGCACTGTTAGAGGGCGGATCTGTGGGTGGCACTGTTATATATGTGCCATCCACAGACCCCCCCCCCAGCCCATAACAGTGTCATCCACAGAGCTCCCCAGCCCATAACTGTGCCATCCACACATGTCCCCCATAAAAATTTCATCCACAGACCCCCCTGCCGCTCCAGTATACAAATATAATGTCTTATTCAATTAAAAGTTATTACACATGCCCCCCAACTCCTAATAGTACCGTACATCCTAACCGCTTCAGTACGACGCAGTCAGGCAGGGCGGGCAGGCAGCGCATCACTCACTGACCTCACTTGCCTGCGCCACTCGCTTCATTCATAAAGTAGGCGGCGCAAGCACGTGACATCAGGGAGTTATGCTGCCGCCCACCGGCCTGCCTGCCTGCCTGCATTCTACTGAAGCGGTTAGGGTGTAAGGTACTATTAGGAGTGAGGGGGCATGTTTAATAACTATTAACTGAATAAGACATTTTATATTAGTATACCGGAGCGGCGGGTCGGGGCTATAGTACACTGACTGCACCGCCCCGCCGCTATTGCTGGCCCCCAGCTCCTCCTCCCAGTCTCTCCCCCGCTCTCGCATACATAGCAGCCAGCAATGTAAAACTGCCAGCATTCGCCCCATAAGATGCAGGGGCATTTTTCCCCCATTTTGGGGGGAGAAAAAGTGCGTCTTATGGGGTGAAAAATACGGTATAATATACTTTTATAATGAGTCAAAACACATACAGGGAGTGCAGAATTATTAGGCAAGTTGTATTTTTGAGGATTAATTTTATTATTGAAGAACAACCATGTTCTCAATGAACCCAAAAAACTCATTATTATCAAAGCTGAATATTTTTGGAAGTAGTTTTTAGTTTGTTTTTAGTTTTAGCTATTTTAGGGGGATATCTGTGTGTGCAGGTGACTATTACTGTGCATAATTATTAGGCAACTTAACAAAAAACAAATATATACCCATTTCAATTATTTATTTTTACCAGTGAAACCAATATAACATCTCAACATTCACAAATATACATTTCTGACATTCAAAAACAAAACAAAAACAAATCAGTGACCAATATAGCCACCTTTCTTTGCAAGGACACTCAAAAGCCTGCCATGCATGGATTCTGTCAGTGTTTTGATCTGTTCACCATCAACTTTGCGTGCAGCAGCAACCACAGCCTCCCAGACACTGTTCAGAGAGGTGTACTGTTTTCCCTCCTTGTAAATCTCACATTTGATGATGGACCACAGGTTCTCAATGGGGTTCAGATCAGGTGAACAAGGAGGCCATGTCATTAGATTTTCTTCTTTTATACCCTTTCTTGTCAGCCACGCTGTGGAGTACTTGGACGTGTGTGATGGAGCATTGTCCTGCATGAAAATCATGTTTTTCTTACCTTGCAGACTTCTTCCTGTACCACTGCTTGAAGAAGGTGTCTTCCAGAAACTGGCAGTAGGACTGGGAGTTGAGCTTGACTCCATCCTCAACCCGAAAAGGCCCCACAAGCTCATCTTTGATGATACCAGCCCAAACCAGTACTCCACCTCCACCTTGCTGGCGTCTGAGTCGGACTGGAGCTCTCTGCCCTTTACCAATCCAGCCATCTGGCCCATCAAGACTCACTCTCATTTCATCAGTCCATAAAACCTTAGAAAAATCAGTCTTGAGATATTTCTTGGCCCAGTCTTGACGTTTCAGCTTGTGTGTCTTGTTCAGTGGTGGTCGTCTTTCAGCCTTTCTTACCTTGGCCATGTCTCTGAGTATTGCACACCTTGTGCTTTTGGGCACTCCAGTGATGTTGCAGCTCTGAAATATGGCCAAACTGGTGGCAAGTGGCATCTTGGCAGCTGCACGCTTGACTTTTCTCAGTTCATGGGCAGTTATTTTGCGCCTTGGTTTTTCCACACGCTTCTTGCCCTGTTGACTATTTTGAATGAAATGCTTGATCGTTCGATGATCACGCTTCAGAAGCTTTGCAATTTTAAGAGTGCTGCATCCCTCTGCAAGATATCTCACTATTTTTGACTTTGCTGAGCCTGTCAAGTCCTTCTTTTGACCCATTTTGCCAAAGGAAAGGAAGTTGCCTAATTATTATGCACACCTGATATAGGGTGTTGATGTCATTAGACCACACCCCTTCTCATTACAGAGATGCACATCACCTAATATGCTTAATTGGTAGTAGGCTTTCGAGCCTATATAGCTTGGAGTAAGACAACATGCATAAAGAGTATGATGTGGTCAAAATACTCATTTGCCTAATAATTCTGCACGTAGTGTAGATCTATATAGTGATCACCTGGAAGTCCTTTTCATTTTGAGGGATATCTTTTCCATTCACACGACCGCAAAATGGGTCCGCATCCGTTCCGCAATTTTGCAGAACGGGTGCAGACCCATTCATTTTCAATGGGGCCGGAATGTGCTGTCCGCATCCGCGGATCTGCACTTCCACATCTGTGCTTCCGTTTCCGCCCAAAAAATAGAACATGTTCTATTCTTGTCCGCAATTGCAGACAAGATTAGGCATTTTCTATTATAGTGCTGGTGATGTGCGGTCCACAAATTGCGGAATGCACATTACCGGTGTCCGTATTTTGCGGATCCGCAAAACACTTACGGACGTGTGAATGGACCCTCATAGTAAAATTATTAAAGGTTACGTTTTATCTTCATGTATATTCTAATGGATTGCCTTCCTTGTACAATGTTATAATATACTTTCTTTGTTAGAAAGTATATTATAGTGCATTTGTATTGTGTGGCAGTTGTGTGCGGTTCTGCTGCGATACTGCAGGTATATAGAGGGACACGCATTTTTGGAAGAAATAATTTCTACTGGTGTGATATACCAGTCGTCCCCCCAAAAAACTGATTGAAGCTGGGTGTTGTATACCAATATACTTTCTTTATAGTGCATTTGGGAACTGTATAGTGCATTTGCGCATGCGCGTACACGAAAATTATATTGCCGGTGTGTGGATATATCTAGTGGGAACACTAGATGTAGTTTCACCCAGATTTCAAGAGCACTACTGTTTTCTGGACAAGGAAGACTGGGAGAACTCTGGGAAATAAATGGGAGAACTGTCTTGTGGTCAAATTCTGGGTTCCTCTTGAGATAGGCATCAGAGTCACCCATAGGAAAAAAATGCCACTCTTCGGCTAATGCCTCGGTGTCTCACTTCTTAGCTCTGTTCACCTCACCATCTCTATTTCTTCACAACACATGCCTGCGCAGTGATATTGCTTAGCTTCATCCAAGATGGAGGAGCTCAGGAGCATCCTCGAATCACAGCCCATCTTATGACACTAGCATAAGATGGGCATAGCATGGAGAAGTAATGCACCAACATTGCACCAAATAGCAGCCTCCCCCCTAATAACAAAGCTCCCTACTCGCTGCCTAACTCAAAGAGAGTATGAAGATTTGTAATTGGACGTTTTTTGGTCAAAAACAGGTATTGCTGCGCTGCCCGGCAGTGACACTGAGAAACTGAAAAACTTTTTTCAAAGAGTAATACTTTACTTGTCTGCTGCTATGCTATTTTTGACTGTTTGTACATGAACCACTGAATTGTAAAGTGCTGTGGAATATGTTGGTGGTATATAAATATATATTATTATCATAAAACAGAATTCAATTACGGTCAAGGCGCCACCATTACCACAACTAAGTGGTATGGCTGCAACTGCACCACTAGCAACTCTGCCAGGTGGGTGTTCAGCTAATTGCTGGTCAATGATAGTTATCTCATGGCAACACATTCTGTTTGGATGTCTCATAATGGAGTGGACGACAGAAAGGAGGAGTCTGACAAGGAGAAGAAGAAGATGCTGCCGATAATGACAAGGACACAGTATTGTTGGGGATGCTGGCTAGCTGCCACAAAGAAGACCAGGAGCAGGAACTTTATTTTAATCCTGCAGATCTTCCACACAGGTGTGATTTTGTGTGCAGGACTTGGGGAGAAAAAACATCATACAGGGGTTGATTGCACAGAGCTAGTGGAATCAGAGCTTGGCATAGATCTTGCAGGCTTTGAACCTGCGCTCACAGTATCAACGGTATCACCAGTTCCTAAGATGACAATGGCCCTGGCAGTTCTTTTAGAGGTTTTGGCAATCCATTGCCTCTACTTATTTTTGACACCACCCTTCAGAGGTTTCCTCCTCCTCTTCGGGACCTCAATCTGGCTCCCAGGTCCTGTTCATCACACAATCATCGCTGGAGTCCTCACCATCCCCGACACTTTTAGCAGATTGTAAAATCTCATGGAGGGTTCTTTGGCTGCCCTTCCAATTCCCTGCTCGGTATTTGCATCAACTTCCACTGTCACTACCACTACCCCCACCGCCAAAACCGTGGGTACGGATGCCACTATTAACACCACCACCAACATAGCTATGTATGAGGTCCTCCCCCTCCCCCTGAACCTCCTCCTTAGGGTAGTCCAAACACTGACTGCTTTCACACAAGTCATCAACAGGGAGATTCTCTTGACTATTTGACTTAGTGCGTGGTGGGGTTTTGTTGATAACAGAAGGTGCCTGACTAGGAGGGGGCAATGAAGACAGAGAGGAGGCCACCGACAGGCTTCTCTGGGGCTGCAAGGAGAAAGAACAGAAGGAATGCTGTGACCCTGGCTCCAAACCACAGTGTCAGACTTAGAAAATAACTCCACATCATCCTGTTGTGACTAAGAGGAGGATGAGCTACTCAGTCCTAGGGTTGTCACCATTCCAAAATTTTGATTCAATTTCAATACTATAAAAAAGGATTGCGATACTTGATACCACGGGAAAAAAATAAAACACCAAAAAAGCCGTATGCATTCCACATTTTATGGAACATCCGGCACATAATCGAACAGTCCGATCCTAATTTTTGGGTGGACATGGTGACAAAAAAATGGCGAATCATGCAGTTTTTATTTTTTCTGTTACGGCGTTTACCGCATAGGAGATATTTTTTATATTTTAATAGTGCACACTGTGACGAAACCAACCTCGCCACGGTGTTTTGGAGGGGGCTGGTTG
The DNA here is from genome assembly GCF_014858855.1 of Bufo gargarizans. Lineage (NCBI taxonomy): Eukaryota > Metazoa > Chordata > Amphibia > Anura > Bufonidae > Bufo > Bufo gargarizans. Next base: position 384,559,404 of record NC_058082.1, on the reverse strand, counting down.
CTAGCCTCTTGCCTCAGGATTATGGCCCATAGTAACTTTAAAGAAAACAGGCCGGCCGCACAGCTTAAATCTGTCTTTGGAATTGTGTTTTATGTTATTATGCGTTCGGTTAAATTGTATGTTATGTGAGGGCACCCAGATAGCTAATAGTATTGTATTCGTGTATTCTGAGTGCCATTCACCTAATGATATGCACTCAGACTTGAGCTATCTGGGGATATGTTAAATGTCTGTGTTTGCTGTGGGGGTGTGCCATTGTGTGTTTGGGTGGTGATTCCTGTCCTGTTGTCCCCACATGTGTATTGGCGATCTCCCCTTTGTCCTGAGAGATAATTGGATTATCCCCCGGTTGTCTCTGGGGCAGAGAGGAGGAAACCATGATGCATTGTGGGGATGTTTTGTATCTGTTCGGTGTGTCGCAGTCTCCATTCTGGTCCCCTGGGGGCGTGTCCACCAGATGGAGACCTGTATAAATACTGGCGAGTAGCCCTCAATAAAGGTTCCTGTTTTATCCTTCATCATGCTGAGACTGGTGTTTGGATAACTGATCAAACTGGGGGATTGCTATACGCTGAAGATTTGCTATACTCCCCTGGCATAACTACTAGCTCTTGTAAGAGCTGTTCCTGCTCTCTGGCTGTAGGAGAGGTTCACCCACTGGAGCCTGGAGCCTTGTCGTAGGTCCAGCGTGGGTGGAGGACGGTGAGACCCCAACCAAGCTGCGGCGGTTCGTGGGGTCTGCAGGGCGTACGGTGTCAAGTGGAGTGCTTGGAGTCCTCGGAAAGCACTAGGAGCATCTATCGACGGAGGTACCCGGTCGGGGTGCTAGGCGTTCCGTTACATTGGTGGCAAGCAGTGGGATAGCGTCCTAGTGTGAGGAGAAGCAGCTCGGAGACACCGTTCGTGGAGTATATTGAGGGCAACGCTAGTATCCGTACAGCACCCCTGGCTACAGCAGGATGGAATCGGCTAGTCTTCGAACAGCGTTCCACTACGAGGAGGATGATGACCCGGACTGGAGGGATGCAGTCCGTAAAGGCGTCTGGCACGAGGCCCTGGAAGATGTACAGCGTCGGCGGGGTGAGTGTCTCCCCAGTGAGGAGCAGCAGTTGCGGATGCGAGTGGCCCTGCGAATGCCCCTTCTGGGAGAGGAGCCCCTGAATGAGTGGGTGACAGAACTGGAGAGCCTGGTATGGAAGGAGCTTTGGCTAGATGACGCCTACCAGGCACTCTGGTGGTATGTGATTCGGCACTCTCCCTGGATGGCTGAGCACGACAGACCCGAGGGTGAGGATTATGATGGCCCTGGCCTGTTGTTTGAGGCCTTCGCAGAACCGGAGTTCGGAGATGCTGGAGGGTCCCGGTTCTGGGATATCTATGACTACAGAGAGGCTATGCATGATTGGGCTACAGCGAGAGAGGTGAGACAAGACCTGGCATCTCTAGTGACAAAGGAGTGGGAGCTGGAGCAGGACTACCAATACTTCTTCAGCTCAATTCGGTCCCAATATACACTGCCAGAGAGCTGGGTGGCAGTCCCAGACCTACAACCCTACAGCTGGGAAGACCCGACTGAAGTATCCCCTGCTTCAGTACCAGCTACAGAGGTAGGGGTCCTCATAGACTGGTCCTGTGAGGAACCAGCAACAGGCAGGTGGAGACGGGACCGAGGGCTCTCCACCGGGATGCTGGGATGCTGGCCCAGACCCTCAGCAGCAGCCGGAGTTGCCAGGTGTGGATGCAGGTGATCCTAACTCGCAAATGTTGAGGGACCTCACAGACTGGTCCTGGGAGGACCCACAGATGGCAGGTGGAGATGGGACCGAGGTCTCTCTACTGGCCCTACAGGGATGCTGGGCCGCCTGCCCAGATCTCCAGCGGCAGTGCATATCACAGGGAGAGGAGACAACCGGTCTCTCTCCCCAGCGGCAACCTGAGTTCCAGGGGGAGGAGATGCGGGGTCCCTCTGCCTTACAGCAACCAGAGTCCTGGGGAGGAGAGGCAACCGGCCTCACCTTCCACCAGCAGCCGGAGATACCGGGAAAAGGGGAACACAAGCCCCTCTGCATGGGCGCAGATGAGACCGCGGGCTCGGTGCCAGTCCTACAGGGATGCTGGACAGTCGGTCCAGATCCCCATCCATCTCCGCAGGGATACCAGGTGGAGGAGGTAAGAGAGCCCTCCCCTTCCCAGCTACTTCCCAACAGAGTTCTGGGGGCAGGGGATGAGCCTGCGCTACCCACTGATTTCTTCCCAGCGGAAGAGCTGGCATCAGGGCAGAGCGCAGTCGGCCTCTGCCCTCCTCTATCCTCTTCTCCAGAGCCGGACATCCCACAGGCTACCCCAGCGGAAGTGCTGGCATCTGGGCAGAGCGCAGTCGGCCTCTGCCCTCCCCTATCCTCTACTCCAGAGCCGGACTTCCCACAGGCTACCCCAGCGCAAGAGCTGGCCTCTGGGCAGAGCGCAGTCGGCCTCTGCCCTCCCCTATCCTCTTCTTCAGAGCCGGACTCCCCACAAGCGACCCCAGCGGAAGAGCTGGCATCTGGGCAGAGCGCAGTCGGCCTCTGCCCACCAAGTACCTACAGCTCCAAGCTGGAGAACCACAAGGCAGCAAGGAGTCGCAGATGCCCGCTCAACAGCTGGGGACATACAGAACAGAGCCAGGCCCCAAAATTCAACAGGTCCAGTATGGGGTTGTGGTTGGACTGCCAGACTAACTCAGGTACTGACCGTGAGGTCAGGTATCTGGTTAGTCTTCCCTGGAAGGGGGAGATGTGTGACGAAACCAACCTCGCCACGGTGTTTTGGAGGGGGCTGGTTGCTAGCCTCTTGCCTCAGGATTATGGCCCATAGTAACTTTAAAGAAAACAGGCCGGCCGCACAGCTTAAATCTGTCTTTGGAATTGTGTTTTATGTTATTATGCGTTCGGTTAAATTGTATGTTATGTGAGGGCACCCAGATAGCTAATAGTATTGTATTCGTGTATTCTGAGTGCCATTCACCTAATGATATGCACTCAGACTTGAGCTATCTGGGGATATGTTAAATGTCTGTGTTTGCTGTGGGGGTGTGCCATTGTGTGTTTGGGTGGTGATTCCTGTCCTGTTGTCCCCACATGTGTATTGGCGATCTCCCCTTTGTCCTGAGAGATAATTGGATTATCCCCCGGTTGTCTCTGGGGCAGAGAGGAGGAAACCATGATGCATTGTGGGGATGTTTTGTATCTGTTCGGTGTGTCGCAGTCTCCATTCTGGTCCCCTGGGGGCGTGTCCACCAGATGGAGACCTGTATAAATACTGGCGAGTAGCCCTCAATAAAGGTTCCTGTTTTATCCTTCATCATGCTGAGACTGGTGTTTGGATAACTGATCAAACTGGGGGATTGCTATACGCTGAAGATTTGCTATACTCCCCTGGCATAACTACTAGCTCTTGTAAGAGCTGTTCCTGCTCTCTGGCTGTAGGAGAGGTTCACCCACTGGAGCCTGGAGCCTTGTCGTAGGTCCAGCGTGGGTGGAGGACGGTGAGACCCCAACCAAGCTGCGGCGGTTCGTGGGGTCTGCAGGGCGTACGGTGTCAAGTGGAGTGCTTGGAGTCCTCGGAAAGCACTAGGAGCATCTATCGACGGAGGTACCCGGTCGGGGTGCTAGGCGTTCCGTTACACACACTTTTTAGGGCATGGCGATATGTAATATGTTTATTTTTTCTGTTACGGAGTTTACCGCATAGGAGATATTTTTTATATTTTAATAGTGCGCACTTTTTAGGGCATGGCTATATGTAATATGTTTATTTTTTTGTTATTGATAACACTTTTTTAAATGTGTACTATATTAATGGTTTTTGTATTTTGAATACACCTTTGCCTCCGCTGTGTTCTTAAGATCTACTTTTCAGTACACCACTGACATGTCAGCGGTGTACAGAGTACAGATTTTATCAATGGGGAAACAGCGCAGTGAGCACAGGCAGGAGCACATATTGCTGCACCTGCCAATTCCTATTGGTGGTTTACTATATCCTGGCAAAGCACATGGGTACTGGCCCGCATGGTTTGAATGATAAGAACGATATGGCAGTGTTCTTATAGTCTATTCTGCTAGCCCACTCCGTCCCTCTATTCCCACTACTTGTTTGTGCTCATTTTTCTCATTCATTATTTGTCATATTTGTTTTGGCTATTAGTGCCTGCATGTATCGTTATGCTCTTGTACACATGTGTCTTCCTCTTTGATGTGGTCTTACTTTGTTTCTGTCTATGCACGGAGCGTCCTGCTGTCACTATGGGGATGGTTGAGGCGACGCCTATTTGTAGCACGTCTAGTGCGCAGAGACGTCATAGCGGTCTGACGAAGCGCTAGTCCAGCTCGAAACGGCCATCACCGCCGACCCTTAGTGAATGGCTTGCTCCGCTCCCCTGCCTGTCTTTTGTTCACACATGAAGGAATAAAGCCTGAAATTGTTTTCGCAACTTGGTGAGTGCCACATCTCCTTTCTCTTATTACTGCATTTATTGGACCTGTTTCTCCGTATGCAGGAGAAACAGAGGCTGATTGGTCGGAGTCTCACCGTCTATTGGGGTTATTCTTGCCTGTCTAGTAGTGCCACCGTTTTCTACATTATTTATTCGCACGGCTGAGCACACTGAAAATAACTCGCCACCCCTGTGTCATGGAACCATGAACCAGACGTACAACAAGAGATAAGTGGAAATAAGAAGGCTTTATTGAAAATCAAGCTGTAAGGCATGGCTAAACCGAAGCAGGGTCTTGCGAAGCCAGAGGTCAGGAACCAGAACGGTAGTCAGACGAAGCCTGGATCAGGAACCAGCAGGGTAGTCAGACGAAGCCTGGATCAGGAACCAGCAGGGTAGTCAGACGAAGCCAGGATCAGGAACCAGAAGCAGCAGCAGTCTTAGAAGCATGTGAACACAGGAGGACCAAGCAAGGAACTGAAGCCACAGACCTCCTATATATATGAGCTAGGCATCCAGCTCCTCCCAGTGGGAAGGAGAAGCCGCAGGGTGGGAGGCTACAAGAAACCCAGAAACCAAGATGGCCGCCAGCACATGTCAAACGAAGGAGAACAGCAAGAAGGTAAGACCATGACAGTACCTCCCCCTCAAGGGCCCCTCCTCCGCTGAGTAAAGAACGGTTTCTGAGGGAAGCGTGCGTGGAAGGCTCGGAGCAAGGCAGGAGCATGGACATCTGCGGAGGGAACCCAGGAACGCTCCTCTGGACCATAACCACGCCAATGGACCAAAAACTGCACCCGACCGCGGACCAGGCGTGAGTCCAGGATATTGCTCACCTCATACTCCTCACGATTGCCCACTTGGACCGGACGAGGCTGAGGAACCGAGGAAGTGAAACGATTACACACCAGTGGCTTCAACAGGGAGACATAAAACACGTTGGAGATCCGCATGCCAGGAGGAAGCGCAAGGGCATAGGCTACCGGGTTTACCCTGCGAAGCACTCGGAAGGGACCAACAAGGCGAGGCGCCAGCTTGGGAGTGGGCACTCGAAGGTTGAGGTTGCGGGTGGACAACCATACGCGGTCTCCGACCTGGTAGGAAGGAGCAGGCGCTCGTCTGCGATCAGCCTGGAGTCTCTGGCGCTGCGCAGAGACCTCAAGGGACCTCTGGATCTGTACCCAAGAAGCACGTAGGACGGAAAGGTGATTCTCCACAGCCGGAATATCCTGGGGAGAGAATACCTCCGGTAACACGGCAGGTTGGAACCCATAATTGGCCATGAAGGGAGACGTCCCAGAGGAAGAGTTCACCGCCGTGTTCCTGGCAAACTCAGCCCAAGGCAGGAGGTCAACCCAATAGTCTTGGTGATCGGAGACATAGCAACGAAGGAATTGCTCCAAGGCCTGATTGGATCGTTCTGCGGCCCCATTGGACTGAGGGTGGTAGGCCGAGGAGAAAGAGAGCTGAATCCCCAACTGGGAGCAAAAGGAGCGCCAGAACCTGGACACAAACTGACTCCCCCGATCCGACACAATCTCCTTGGGCAAACCGTGCAACCGGAAGACCTCCCTGGCAAAAATCGTGGCCAACTCTTGTGCAGAGGGTAACTTCTTGAGAGGAACACAGTGGCACATTTTGGAAAACCGATCCACAATCATGAGAATGACCGTATGGCCTCGGGATGCAGGGAGGTCCACAATGAAATCCATCCCCAGGTGTGACCATGGACGCTCCCCGGTGGCTATGGGTTGCAAAAGGCCCAACGGACGGTGCCGAGGGGACTTACTCTGGGCACAAACGGAGCATGCCGCTACATATGCGGCGATGTCGGAACGTAGAGAAGGCCACCAGAACAGACGTGAAACAGCCCAGGACAGCTGATTCTTTCCAGGATGCCCCGCGGCCTTGGAGTTATGGTAGGTTCGCAACAACCGAGTGCGCAACTCCTCAGGCACAAAACATCTGCCGTTGGGTCTCCCAGAGGGAGCACCAGATTGAGCCGCCAAAATCTGCTCACCCAGGGGAGAGGTCAGGCTGGTGCGAATGGCGGCCAGGATCTGATTCGGAGGTATGACCGAAGTCGGAATCGACTCCTCCCCGGACAGCTCGGAGTACTGCCGTGATAAGGCATCCGCTCTGATGTTCTTGGAACCGGGTAGGTAGGAGACCACGTAATTAAAACGTGACAAGAACAGAGCCCATCTGGCCTGACGTGGTGTCAATCTCTTGGCCTCAGAGAGGTAGGTCAGATTCTTGTGGTCCGTCAGGATGAGAACCAGAACCACCGAGCCCTCGAGCAAGTGCCTCCATTCTTTAAGGGCCTGCACGATGGCCAATAACTCCCTGTCACCAATCTGATAGTTGCACTCCGCGGAAGACAGTTTCCGGGAGTAAAACCCACAAGGAAGCAGAGGACCCTCTGGTGTTCTACGCTGAGACAGAAGGGCGCCTACTCCCGTCTCAGACGCGTCCAGCTTGAGGACAAAAGGCAACCCAGGGTTGGGATGCGACAGAATCGGAGCCGACACAAAGGCGGACTTTAGAGCCTCAAAAGCTCGGATGGCCTCGAGCGGCCAGACCTGGGGATTACTGCCCTTCCTGGTCAGATCCGTGAGAGGCTTGGCTAGCATGGAAAAGTCCCTGATGAACTTCCGATAATAATTGGCGAAGCCCAAAAAGCGCTGCAGGGCACGAAGACCACTGGGCTGGGGCCACTGTAAGACAGCCGAAACCTTCTCAGGATCCATGGAGAACCCCTCAGCGGAAATGATGTAACCTAAGAAGGTTACCTGGGATCGGTGAAATTTGCATTTCTCAAGCTTACCGAACAGCTTGTTCTCTCGTAACCGTTCCAACACTCGTCTGACATCCAGAATGTGGGCCTCCATGGATTCAGAATATACCAAGATGTCATCCAAATAGACCACCACACACTGCTGCAACAGGTCACGGAAAACATCGTTGATGAATTCCTGGAAGACTGCGGGCGCATTGCACAACCCAAAGGGCATAACCAAGGATTCATAATGACCGGTCCTGGTGTTAAACGCGGTCTTCCACTCATCGCCCGCCTTGATCCTTACCAGGTTATATGCCGCCCTCAGGTCGAGTTTGGTAAAGACCGTGGCCCCTTTGAGGCGATCGAACAGCTCGGAAATCAAGGGTATCGGGTAAGCGTTCTTGATCGTGATGCGATTGAGACCCCTGTAATCGATGCAAGGCCTCAACTCACCGCCCTTCTTTTTCACAAAGAAAAATCCAGCCCCTGCCGGGGACGAGGATTTGCGAATGTGTCCGCGTGAAAGCGCCTCCCTCACGTACTCCTCCATGGCCTCATTCTCCGCTACCGACAGTGGATAGACTTTGCCACGAGGAGGAATGGCACCAGATTGTAACTCTATGGCACAATCGTATGGGCGGTACGGAGGTAGGGCAACCGCACGCACCTTATCGAATACATCCCGGTACTCCTCGTATTCAGGAGGAAACAGAGAGTCCGAGGAAGTACACAGCAACTTGACAGACCCATGGATGCAACTAGCCCCACACTGCGGTGACCACGAGAGGATCTCAGCCAATCTCCAATCGAAAGTCGGATTATGCTTCTGGAGCCAGGGGTACCCCAAGACCACCGAGTAGTGTGGAGACGAAATAACCTGGAGACAGACCGACTCTCTGTGAACGGCACCAATGGCCATCCCCACTGGAAGGGTCTCATGAGTCACGTGTGGCGGCAGAAGGGGTCTGCCGTCTATCGCCTCAAGAGCCAGTGGGGAACCTCGAGGCTGCAGAGGAATGGAATTGGCGGCAGCGAACACACTATCAATGAACAAACCACCAGCACCAGAGTCCACCAACGCCTGGGTCGTCACCGAGCCCCCGACCCAGGAGAGGACAACAGTAATCAGTGGTTTGTCAACACGGGAAACCGGGGACGAGGAGACTCCACCCAAGATCTGCCCCCGACAGGATCTCAGGTGCGAGCGTTTCCCGGACGGTTCGGGCATGCCAACCGAAAATGCCCACCGAGACCACAGTACATGCACCGGCCCTCGCGTCTCCGGAGTGCCCTCTCCCCCTCGGACAGGCGAGCAAACCCCAGCTGCATGGGTTCACCCCCAGACAAGTCATCCCCAGGAGGCGTGGGAGGAGAGGGAGGCACGGGTGGGACAGCAAACGTAGGCGCCAATCTGTTAGAAGGCCTCCGCAGGCTCTCCTTAAAGGAAGGTCTCTCCCTGAGTCTGGTGTCAATCAAAATCAGGAAAGAAATAAGAGACTCGAGCTCCACTGGTAGGTCCTTAGCTGCAACCTCATCCTTCAAGGCATCCGAGAGACCATGAGAGAAGGCAGCGACCAGAGCCTCATTATTCCAGCCCACCTCTGCTGCCAGGGTACGAAACTCAATGGCGTATTCAGCTACGGATCGTGAACCCTGTCTGATGGACATAAGGAGCTTCGCAGCAGAGGCAGCACGAGCCGGCACATCGAATACCTTCCGAAGAGAAGCAACAAAACCGGAAAACTCGGCAACCACCGGATTGTTGTTCTCCCATAAAGGGCTGGCCCAGGCCAAGGCCTTGTCCGAGAGCAGCGAGATCAAGAAGCCCACCTTTGATCTCTCAGTAGGAAAGGCATGTGGCAGCAACTCGAAATAAATGCCCACCTGGTTAAGGAAACCTCGGCACTGAGTTGGCTCTCCCCCAAAGCGCTGTGGAAGGGGGGCAGAACCGGTCATACCCCGAAACACCGCAGGCGCAGCAACAGGTGTCGGGGTAGACTCTGGCGCAACAACCGGAGCGGCAGTAGGAGCGGGCCCAGGAGCGACAACCGACCCATCGGCAACGGAAGCTAAATGAGCCGTGCATTCAAGCAGGGTTTTCAACGCCACAGCGAACCGACCCAACAGGTGATCCTGCTGATCAAGTCTGGCAACCAGCGTAGGTAGCGAGGATGGCCCTGTACCGTCAGAATTCATGGCTTGGTCCTAATGTCATGGAACCATGAACCAGATGTACAACAAGAGATAAGTGGAAATAAGAAGGCTTTATTGAAAATCAAGCTGTAAGGCAAAAGTCCAAACGGATGGCTAAACCGAAGCAGGGTCTTGCGAAGCCAGAGGTCAGGAACCAGAACGGTAGTCAGACGAAGCCTGGATCAGGAACCAGCAGGGTAGTCAGACGAAGCCTGGATCAGGAACCAGCAGGGTAGTCAGACGAAGCCAGGATCAGGAACCAGAAGCAGCAGCAGTCTTAGAAGCATGTGAACACAGGAGGACCAAGCAAGGAACTGAAGCCACAGACCTCCTATATATATGAGCTAGGCATCCAGCTCCTCCCAGTGGGAAGGAGAAGCCGCAGGGTGGGAGGCTACAAGAAACCCAGAAACCAAGATGGCCGCCAGCACATGTCAAACGAAGGAGAACAGCAAGAAGGTAAGACCATGACACCCTGCTTGTCACGGCACCTGAAGATATGGCCACCAGCCTATACAGAGGCAGAGAGGGAGCGGATGCCTTTTTCACTGTTTGCAATGAGAAGGATTATGTGTATTCCATGAGTACTAAATCATTGGAAGCCAAAATCTTCCAATTGTCCAACAAAGAAGTGAGATTGTTTTGGACAATCGAGTCCTTGAAATCATATAAGGAGTGCAACCGAGTCCCGTGAGGACTTGGGGTATATAAAGATATGCTCCAATATGAGGATGATGAGCTTTATGTCAAAACCTGGAAGTCTATGCACTTAGAGTTTTCCATGCAGGTTTTAGTCTTGGTTTTAACATGTGATGAGAAGGGGTACGCAGTGGTGGTGCAAGAGTTGGAAAAAGTACGCACGGAACTCAAAATTAGGCTAACAGAGACATAGTATATTAACTTTGAAAAAAGACTGAGTAAAAAACTAACGATGACCCAGATGGAGATCAAAGTACGCAAGAGAGACAAGTTCTTGGGAGAGACAAGAATGACTATGAATGTGATAAGGTCTTTGACGGTAATCAATGCCGGGGCAGGAGTGAGTTCTGGACTACCGACTCTGACTCCAGTCAATCGGAGAGTGGGGCCCATACTCCAGTGACCAACTGTCCCCCTTTAGCAAAAGAGTTAGAAGGGGGCAAAGAAGTGGCAAAAGAAAGAGGCAACTACATCCGCAAGTCAGAGAGGAGGAGAAGACAAGTCTCATGGAAAAAGTAAAGACTTTTCCATTGCTGCCCCCCCCCCCATTGTTACCCCCCCAATGCTGTGGTCAACCTGACGCCACGCAAATTGCACCCAAGCTGTCTCTCACTCCTCAACCGAGAACTGGGATACAGCTTTGTAGAGCAATTCAGCGTGGTAGACTTCGAAATAGATTTATAATTGTTCTTGAAGAAAATGTTTAGTGAGTCTCCTCACATTGGTCCCCCATCCTTGCCTGGGGAAGTCCCCGAAATCATGACATGTGCTAAATTCCACCTTAAACAGCGGTTTAATCAGGAGGAGGTTGATTGCGTCACTTTTCTAGCTGAAGTTGGGATTACAGAGGATGTTGCATATGTTGATCGTAGTGGTTTCTTGGGTGGCATCAGGTCCACTTTCCTCCCTCCCATACCAGCGGGCTCTGCCATTGACCTTTTCTATAAAATAGTTCTTAGGGATGTACGTGCTTTGGTGTATCCAGTAGCACCCCCTAATACTACTCGTGAGGAATGGTCTGCCCTTAAGTGGCTAATGGGGCTTGATGACGTTGTCATCAAGCCGGCCGACAAGGGAGGTAATGTGGTCCTGATGACCAAGGATTATTATTTGGAAGAATCTGGTAGGCAGCTCGATGATAGGAGTGTTTATGAAAAACTTAGAGATAGCCCTGTTTCATCTATACTTGTCAGGTTGGAATCACTACTTAACAGGAATATTGATGCACAGTTCTTACCTAGAAATATTCTAGACAAACTGATTCCTAAATTTCCTAAGAATCCTGTTTCGTATTTTGTTCCCAAAATTCATAAGTCACTGACCCGGCCTCCTGGCTGAACTATTGTCGCGGGTGTCGGGTCAGTGACTAAACCCATATCCAGATACGTCGATTGGCTATTAAGGCCATTGATTTATGGCACCCCAACATATCTGAAGGACACCGGGGACTTTCTTCGAGCCATCAACCAGTTTGAGTGGCGGGAGGAATTCCGCCTTGTGTCCTTAGATGTTGAAAGCCTTTATACCAGGATACCCCATAATTTGGGGTTACGTGCCATCGAGGTAGTCTTGAATCAGTCTAACAAGGGCACCGTCTTTTGTAAATTCATCCAGGAAGCCCTGGATTTGATACTTACCAACAATGTATTTCAGTTTGATCGACAGTGGTACCGTCAGGTAGTGGGTACAGCGATGGGCACGCCGGTGTCGTGCACGTTCACTAAACTATACCTGGCGGTATTTAAGGGAACCTGCGTCTTCTCTGTGGATAACCCCTTTCTGAGATATATCCACTTGTTCCTACACTATGTTGATGATGTATTCCTGGTCTGGTCGGGCAGCGAAGAGGAGTGCCAGCTATTTGTACAGCATCTCAATGATATCAATCAGATGAATATGAAGTTCACTTTGAACTTTGGCGATGACTCGGTCGACTTTTTAGACGTATGGGTCACCACTGTGGATGGTACTTTGTGCACTACTGGTTACCGGAAGCCAACTGCTACCAATTCGCTGCTCCACCAGACCAGTTTCCATCCTGCTGCGGTTAAGGATGCGGTCCCCTTCGGACAGTTCATCCGGCTCCATAGAATCAATAGCACGGACAGTGGGTATCTTCGTCAAGCGCATCAGTTAAAGGATCGACTCCCAGAGAAGGGTTACCCGCGGAGGGACGTCCTCGCTGCAATGCATCGAGCGGCCAATTTCACTCGCCACAACCTACTGGCTGATCGAGTCAGAGAACGTGACAGTGATAGGTTTGCCTTTGCTTTTAAGTTTAGCCCGGCCGCTGATATAGTGAAACAGGCAGTCTTTAATAACTGGAACCTACTTGAGGGTGATTCTAGTTTGGGGGACTTGACGTCAAAGAGGCCGTTAGTTACCTTTAAGAGATGTCATACCCTCAAGGACAAACTCGTTCATAGCATGGTCAAACAATCTAAACGAGTGGATTGGCTACAAAGTAATAGGCCAGTGGGTAATTACAAATGAGGGACTTGCTCCTTTTGTCCCCGCAACTCACAGAGTTAGATTCTGCATCTGGGAGGCGTTGTATATAAAGTGAGGGAGTTCATCACCTGTTGTACACCTTATGTAGTGTACGCCATAGTCTGTGAATGTAAAAAGTTTTATATTGGGAAAACCATCAGACCACTTTTTGAGCGTGTACGTGAACATCTCGGTTTGGTTAGAACCGGCCGAGGTTCTCCCCACTTTGTGGAACATGTCTGTGCCGTACATGGTGGGGATACCCGGTGCCTCTCTTTTGCGGGATAGAGGCGGTGGGACCCATCCCTAGGGGTGGTGATCGCCACTGCCTCTTGCTGCAGCGGGAGGCACGGTGGATCATAAAAAACGTAGCTACTGGCCCGCATGGTATGAATGATAAGAACGATATGGCGGTGTTCTTATAGTCTATTCTGCTAGCCTACTCCATCCCTCTATTCCTACTACTTGTTTGTGCTTGTTTTTCTCATTCGTTATTTGTCATATTTGTTTTGGCTATATTAGTGCCTGCATGTATCGTTATACTCTTGTACACATCTTTGATGTGGTCTTACTTTGTTTCTGTCTATGCACGGAGCGTCCTGCTGTCACTATGGGGATGGTTGAGGCGACGCCAATTGGTAGAACGTCTAGTGCGCAGAGACGTCATAGCGGTCCGACGAAGCGCTAGTCCAGCGCGAAACTGCCGTCCCTGCCGACCCTCAGTGAGTGGCTTGCTCCACTCCGCTGTTCACACATGAAGGAATAAAGCCTGAAATTGTTTTCGCAACTTAGTGAGTGCCGCATCTTCTTTCTCTTATTACTGCATGCTATGCCAGGATTTGCTGAGTGGAGCGGGCTCCTGCTTCGCTAAGCTAAGAGCTGACTAAGAGGAGGCAAAAGTGTATTAAAAATACAAAAAACATGAATAAAGTACATTACAAAGGTGTTATTAGGGCACTAGGGACATGTTAAAGAGGACCTTTCATGGGTCCAGACATTATGAAATAAGTAGCAGGCTATGTAGGGCATAGAGCATGGATCTAAGAGTGCTTACTATTTTTTTTTGGGAGCAGCCCCGTTTACCCGCTGTTCCCCTGCTAATTAATAGCATCAGTACAGGGAGGAGGAGACTACCCTGTTTCTCAATGGGCGTCTCCTTCTCCCTGGCTGTAGTGCGGTCCAATCACAAAAGAGAGTGTCACAGCGTCACAGCCAGGGAGAAGGTGAGTTTTTTTTTCTTCTCCCTGGCTGACGCTCTCCTTTGTGATTGGACCGCGCTACAGCCAGGGAGAAGAAGACGCCCATTGAGAAACAGTGCAGTCTCCTCCTCCCTGTACCGATGCTATTTATTAGCATACCAGGCGGGAGAATTCAACAGGGGCAGAGCGGGCAAATGGAGTGGCACCCAGAAAAAATAGTAAGCGCTCTTAAATCCCTTCTCTATGCCCTACATAACCTGCTACTTATTTCATATTGTCTGGACCCAAGAAAGGTCCTCTTTAACAAAAATGTACTCAAAAAGTACTCTTTAAGCCTACTGTTTGATATGAGTTCACACAGAGATTTAAAATAGTACTCTGGATTAAAAAAACAAGCGTAGCACACATGTATTACGATTATTCCACTGCCACCCTCCTTCAACACCAACACATGAATTGTGCAGGGTAGACGGTTAGATTTCTGTGTATGATGAAATTAGCATTTAATTTAGCTGGTAGAAAAATGGCTACTGCTTTTGCTGCAATGCAACATGTTTTACAACAAAACATTATGCACTGAAAATTAAGAAATTAAAATATGTTTTTGCCTAAACTACAAAGTAGGGATCGACCGATATCATTTTTTTTAGAGCCGATACCAATACCGATAACCTGTGAACTTTCAGGCTGATAGCCAATACTGATATTCTGTGCATTTTCATTTTTATATTTTAATAGTTTGGATTTTGCGGACGTGGCAATATGTGATATGTTTATTTATTTACTGTTTATATATTTTATATGTAAAATTGGGTAATAAAAAATAAAAAAACATATCACATATTGCCACGTCCGCAAAGTCCAATCCAAACTATTAAAATATAAAAATGAAAATGCACAGTATATCAGTATTGGCTATCAGCCTGAAAGTTCACAGGTTATCGGTATCGGCTCTAAAAAAAAAATCAATATCGGTCAATCCCTACTTTGTAGTTTAGGCAAAAATATATTCAGTATATTGGGCAGACTAGATGGGCCAAATGGTTCTTATCTGCCGACACATTCTATGTTTCCATGTTTCCATTTATGCTTAATATTTTGGTGTTTTTTAAAACATTTTTTTTTAATAACTATTTCCCCCCTTAGAGGCTAGAACCTGGGATCTTTGAATACCTTGTCCTATTCACCCTTTAGTAACAGAGCTCTATTAGGGTGAATAGGACATTACACTCTCTATGCTGCCATGTGCATAGTACACACAGCAGCAGGGAAATTACCATGGCAGCCAGGGCTTCAGTAGCGTCCTGGCTGCCATGGTAACCGATCGGAGCCCTAGGATTACAATGCCAAGGCTCCAATGAAGAGGAGGGGGGGGACCCTGTGGCCACCAATGATTTTAATACTGGGGGGTTGGGGAAGCGCACTGCACCACCAATGATTTTAATACTGGGGGTTGGGGGTGCACTGCACCACCAATGTTTTTAACACTGGGGAGGGCGCACTGCGCCACCAATGATAATTAAAGTTTAATACAGGAGGCGGGTGTGTCGGCGCAAAATCACATAGCCAGCACCCTGCCTCAGACAGTGAGCTGCGATCAGCAGCACCTGAGGGGTTAACTGCTGCTGGATTGCAGCTTCCTTATTAGACGTTAATTATCATTGGTGGCGCAGTGCGCCCGCCCCACCTCCTCCCATCTCTCCTCATTGGCAGCACGGCACAGGGATGAGGGAGAGAGTGACTCTTTCTCCCCTGTCCTACTGTCAGCACACTTATGTTCTGTGATAGCGTGCTGGACACATTATCCGCAAGGTTAGATGGCGATACCGATAACTTTGAAAATCATGAATAATATCGGTAATTCCGATAATCGGTCTGTTAAGGGAAATATTAATTATTGATATTTTGGATAATACCAATAATTAATATTCAGAAATAGGCGTGAGTCGTCTAGTGATGACTTTGCCTATGTATACTAAAATAGAAATACACTCTGGTTGCCTATACTCTACACTGAACTAAACTACACTATACTATGGTGGCTACAACAAAAGACTATACACTGTATTATGAATAACAAAGTATTTATTACACAATAGCAAGTATACAGTCTAATAATACACTATATCTATATATTGTAACGGGATTAACTCACGGGACCGCCGTCTCCTGGGATAGATGGGCGCTATAGGCACATAAAACACAGTCCAGTCCAAGCAAGTATGGTGCAACTGGCCTCAGCCAGTTTTATTGACTTTTGCAGAAAAATAAATATTAAACAAAACAGTTCAAAACAAATGAAATACCTGGCCGTCTGGTCACTACATCTAAACAGGCAGTAGTCCCTAACTACATGAAACTGAGCCTTATGCCCATCTCCAACAAAACACACTGTTGTTTTTCACTCACCCAGCAGGGTTCTTCCCAGGAGCAGAGAGATCAGCTAGTGAGCTGTTTGCCCTTTTATAGCACACTCAGGTTCCAAGGTGATTAGCCACAGTTACCCTGAATACCTGGAGTGGCTAATTGGAGCAGGAACCCACCCATCTCTCTCTGCTCCAAGCAGCCAGGCTCTTTTAACCAGGTTTTTTTTAACAAAACCCTTGCAAAGAGAAAACCTAGTTTGCCTTGCTGTCAATTCCCTGGCTGCTTTTTAGAACGTATAGGACAGGAACCTAGGTGAAATGTAGACTCCTTCTACCACTTTCCCCCTGGTCCTGTCACATATCCTCCCCCCTGTTTCGACCTTGGGGTAGGAACACTCTGTGCCCTTAAACAGTACATCCTGGACAGGGCATCAGCGTTTCCCAGCTGACGCCCGGGCTTATGTTCAACTGCAAAACTATCATCTTGAAGAGACATGAACCATCGGGTCACTCACCTGTTTTTCCTCACGGTTTTGGCACATCCATTTAAGGGGGGCATGGTCAGTTGCCAGTTTGAATGTTCTCCCTACCAAATAATACCTGAGAGCTTCTACAGCCCACTTAATTGCCAAACACTCCTTTTCTACAATGGAGTATTTCTTTTCATGTTCATTTAACTTTTTACTCAGGTACACTACTGGATGCTCTTCCCCAGCCCTTACTTGCGACAACACAGCCACTATACCAACATCTGAGGCATCTGTTTGCACAATGAACTCCTTTTTAAAATCTGGTGTGACTAACACATAGGGCACATAGAGCCTGCTTCAGGTTCTGAAAGGCTTGTTCCGCCTCCGTGGTCCATTTGACCATGGTTGAATCCTTCACTTTTGTAAGGTCTGTTAAAGGGCTTGCAATGCTGGCAAAATTTTCAATAAAACGCCTATAATAACCAGTTAAACCTTGTTTTTTGTTCAAAGGCCTTGGCCAGCTCTGGATGGCTTCCACTTTGTTTGAGGTTTTATAACTCCTCGCCCAATCGTGTACCCCAAGTACTTTGCCTCTTCTTGCCCAATGGCACATTTTTTGTGATTCGCTGTCAAACCTGCTTCCCTAATAGAATTCAGGACGGCTTCTACCCTGGGTAGATGACTTTCCCAATCCGTGCTATGGATTATCACATCGTCTAAATAGGCAGCTGCGTATCTACGATGTGGTCTTAAAATTTTGTCCATCATCCTCTGGAATGTGGCCGGGGCCCCATGCAAACCAAAGGGAAGGACTACATACTGAAAATGGCCATCAGGGACACTAAAAGCAGTTTTTTCTTTGGCCCCTTCAGTCAATGGTACTTGCCAGTAACCTTTTGTAATATCTAAAGTGGTAAAGAACCTAGCATTACCAAGCCTATCAATCAGCTCATCCACTCGAGGCATTGGGTAAGCATTAAACTTTGAGACAGTGTTCAGTTTCCTGAAGTCATTACAGAAACGTATGGTGCAATCAGGTTTGGGAACCAAGACTATCGGACTAGACCAGTCACTATGGGACTCCTCTATAACCCCTAAATGAAGCATTGTTTGGACTTCTTGGGAGACAGCTTTACTTTTAGCCTCAGGTATTCTATAAGGCTTTTGGTTGACTCTGACCCCTGGTTCGGTTACAATATCATGTTTAATTATATCTGTTTGACCAGGTAGAAAATACATCTTTATTTTTCTGTACAAACTCCTTTGCCTCTTGGGTTTGAGATCCCGACAAAGTGTCTGCAATTTTTACCTCTGGTATCTCAACACTACATCCCTTTTTCCCACTGCTGTAAGCTGCTAACACCTCTCGGTCCTTCCAGGGTTTGATTAGGTTCACATGATAAATTTGGTAGGGCTTACGTCTACCTGATTGGTGAACCCGGTAATTCACCTCTCCGACCTTCTCAACTATTTTATAAGGTCCTTGCCATTTGGCCAAAAATTTACTTTCTACTGTGGGGACAAGGATTAATACCCTATCCCCAGGGTTGAAGTTTCTTACTTTAGCCGACCTGTTGTAAACCCGGGACTGACTCTCCTGGGCCTGCAGCAAGTGTTCTTTTACAATGGGCATTACTTTTTCAATCCTTTTCTGCATTTGGGACAAGTGTTCAATCACACGTTTGTAGGGTGTAGCCTCACTCTCCCAGGTCTCTTTAGCAATATCCAAAAGACCCCGAGGGTGCCGACCATACACTAGCTCGAAGAGAGAAAATCTGGTAGATGCTTGAGGCACCTCCCGTACAGAAAACATAAGGTATGGTAAAAGACAATCCCAGTCTTTCCCATCCTGTGCCACTACTTTTCTGAGCATCCCTTTTAAGGTTTTGTTGAACCTTTCAACTAGTCCATCCGTTTGGGGGTGATAAACTGAGGTAGACAAGTGAGTTATTTTCAACAGTTTACACACTCTTTTGTAACCTTTGACATAAAGGGCGTCCCCTGGTCAGTGAGTACTTCTTTAGTTATGCCCACTCTAGTAAACATCTGGAACAACTCCTTGGCTATCACTTTTGCAGAGGTTTTCCTTAGAGGTATTGCTTCAGGATAGCAGGTAGCATAATCAAGGACAACCAAAATGTATTGGTGACCTCTAGCAGACTTAACAAGAGGTCCCACCAAATCCATTGCAATCCTCTCAAAGGGAGTTTCAATAATTGGGATTGGCACTAACGGACTCCTAAAGGTCGCTACCGTGTTGTGTAATTGACACTCTGGGCATGAATCACAGTATTCTCTTATCTCTTTATGTACCCTGGGCCAATAAAACCTCTGCAAAATCCAGTCTTTGGTTTTTTCATAAGCCAAGTGCCCTCCTAGCACATGTGAATGGGCTAGATCCATCACCTTTTGGCGATGCGATTTTGGGATCACAAGTTGCTCCACAACTTGTCCATTTTGCTCATTACCTCTATATAAGAGTTCATTCTCTATAGAAAAATGGGGAAATATTTTCTCTACCCCAGTTTCTTGAGGCACCCCATTGACTACTTTCACACTTTGCCATGCGTGGGTTAATGTAGGGTCTCTGAGTTGAGCTGCCCCAAAGTTATCATTGGAGACTGGCAAGTCAGGGAGACCAATTTCTGGAACATCATCAGTATCACCTGCAAGCACTGCTAGGGGAAAGTTCTCGGTTTTACTCTGGGTCACCCCTACTGTTTGCACATTTTCAGGTTCAGCCAGGGGAATGGGATCTACAGCAGACCCACTTAAACACTTATCAAGCATATTCCACATTTGCCAAAACAGAGGAAAATCACACCCCACAATGACAGTATGCAATAGACTATTGACAACCACCACTTCATGGGTTACTTTCCCGCACAGGGTTTCAAAAGAGACTATAGCAGTGGGGTACTCTTTTGTATCCCCATGTATGCAGATAACCCCCATCTGTCTCTTTTGCAGCTTCCTAGTGTCCACCAGGCTACCATGCACAAGAGTCACTAGACTACCAGAGTCCAACAGAGCTTGAACTGAGTGTCCTTCAATCACCAAGCTGCAAGTTTGTCGCTCCATATCTGGGGTCAGCAAGGCAGAGTAGGCAGGTCCCGCAAACAATGACCTCCTCTGCCCACTGTCACATTCCATAGGCTCATCAGTCAAAGGACAGTTGGCAGCCACATGGCCCAGTCCTTGACATCGCCAGCAAAACAATGTTTTTGACCGCCCAAGGCTGTCTAGGGCGAACTGGCTTAAGAGGTCTGGCTAATAGATCAGTCTCAGTTCCTACTTTATGGCCCTCTCTCACCCCCTTTAGATTAGGAACAGTCTTACCATGATCAGTAGACTTCTGGCTCCCTGGGGCCGGCCAAGTAGGAGAGAGGTCTTGGAGATACTCCTCAGTGTTCAGATACCGCTCCACTAGGGCGACGAGCTGATCCACATCCCTGGGGTCCGCTTGTCCCACACAGCGCTGTATCCGAACTGGTAGACCACAAACAAACCGGTCCAGGACCACTCTTTCCACCACCTGAGTGGCTGTAGATACCTATGGCTGTAGCCATTTTTTAGCCAGGTGAAAAATATCATACATTTGCGACCTCGCTGGTTTATCCAATTAGAAAGTCCAGTTGTGCACTCGCTGGGCTCTGACCTGCTTACAGTTTTGGGTACTGTCTGGCATCCTGCTCACTCAAATCATAGTAGGCTTTCTGTGGCTCCTCACTCAGAAATGGAGCAAGAGTGTCTACCCACTGTTCAGCTGGGAGTTTCTCTCTTTTTCAGCGGCTCTTTCAAAAATGGTGAGGTAGGTCTCCACATCATCCCCTGCTACCATTTTTTGAAGGGAAGCTTGCACTTTCCATCCCACAGAGATGGATTCCTCCTGGACATGCGGCCTTTCAGCCAGCACCGCTATCTGCTCCACCAGACTTTTATTAAGCGATTGCTGTTCTCTGAAACCAGCTTGCGTAGTCTCCATGAACAACCGATTGGTTTCCTGCTGTTTAGCATTCGCCTTTTGGAGCTGTATGTTAGCCTGGATCAGCTGTTTCAGCACTTCCTCCATATGTGCACTGTTTGTTTTTTTCAGAACAGCAGACTTAACCCAGGACATAAAACTTGCTGGATTTTTTGTGCCCGCATCCTCCACCATATGTAACGGGATTAGCTCATGGGACCGCCGTCTCCTGGGATAGACGGGTGCTATAGGCACATAAAACACAGTCCAGTCCAAGCAAGTATGGTGCAACTGGCCTCAGCCAGTTTTATTGACTTTTGCAGAAAAATAAATATTAAACAAAACAGTTCAAAACAAATGAAATACCTGGCCGTCTGACCACTACGTCTAAATAGGCAGTAGTCTCTTACTACATGAAACTGAGCCTTATGCCCAGCTCCAACAAAACACACTGTTGTTTTCCACTCACCCAGCAGGGTTCTTGCCAGGAGCAGAGAGATCAGCTAGTGAGCTGTTTGCCCTTTTATAGCACACTCAGGTTCCAAGGTGGTTAGCCACAGTTACCCTGAATACCTGGAGTGGCTAATTGGAGCAGGAACCCACCTATCTCTCCCTGCTCCAAGCAGCCAGGCCCTTTTAACCATTTTTTGCAAAGAGAAAACCTAGTTTGCCTTGCTGTCAATTCCCTGGCTGCTTTTTAGAACGTATAGGACAGGAACCTAGGTGAACCTAGGTGAAATGTAGACTCCTTCTACCACTTTCCCCCTGGTCCTGTCACAATATATATTTATAGATCAATGGTTATAAATATATATACATATAGACGCACACACCACAGTAAATAAAATCCAGGACAGGTTTTCCCCTAGCCTGAGGGATCCCAGCTGAAGCCAGCAGGGATCATCAAGGGGAACTAAAGCACAGTCCAGGCTGTAAGTCTGGAGAGAGTAATGCCTGGAAAAAGCCTGGGAAGAGGGCTGTGCTGCTGGCTAGAGAAGCAGAGTTCTCTGTGTGACCTGTGTTCAATAGGTGAGCTAGGATCCTTACTGTATTAGCCAGGGCCCAGACGGGCAGGTGTTTATTTCAGTTTGGTTTATGTGTTGTCGTGCTGGTCCTTCACCTTACCCAGTGAATTATAACTGGGGATGCCTGTATTGCTGGAGTGTGATAAATAAAGCAGCTTCAACCCTGTGGTCTGCAAGAGAATCTGTCATCTCCGCCCAACCTGAGAGTGTAACCCCTTACAATTGGTGTCGGATGCGGCAAGCATCCCTGCTTAAAAAGGCAACAGTCGGTTGCTAAGGGCAACAGCGTGAGAGTTAATGATTTAATGTCCTGGGTGAAAGCTGCTGCAGCTTTGCAAAGTTCACCAAATACCATGGAGGAAATGATTAAGATGTTGTTACAGGCCAATCTGGAGGAAAGGAAAAGACATGCTGAGGATAAAAAGAGACACGAAGAAGCCTTATGTCTCCAACAACAGCCCAATGCGCAGCAACAACAGGCTAATGCGCAACAACAACAGGCTATAGCGCAGCAACAACAGGCCATGGCACAGCAGCAAGAAACTAATCGTTTGTTGATGGAGCAGATTGCTGCAATAAGAGAGACTGCTGTAACTCCAGCCCCACAAGTGGAGGTAAGCCCCCCAGAGACTTTGAATGTGAGGAGTGAGGTGCAGCGGGCCTTGCAAAAACTGACACTTGATGATGATATTGAGGCCTACTTGACCGTATTTGAGGGTGGCGGAAAGAGAGAGGCTGCCAATAGCAGAGTGGGCAGAGGTCCTTGCGACCTTTTTGTCCGGCGAACCACAAAAGGCCTACTATGACCTCAGGGAGCAGGATGTCCGGGACTATGTCAAATTAAAAATGGAGATCCTGGCTCGTTTGGGCGTTACACCAGCAGTTCGTGCCCAGAGGGTCCACACGTGGAGCTGCACCATGGACAAGCCTGCCCGATCTCAGATGTTTGATCTCCTCCATCTTGTACGGAAGTGGCTGGAACCTAAGACTTCTACACCAGACCAGATTGTGGGGAAAGTAAAGGTGGATCACTACTTTAGAGCCCTCCCAGCGGAGCTGCAACGGTGGGTCGGACATGGAGACCACAAAACTGCGGACCAGCTCGTAAACCTGGTGGAAAGGTTCCTGTCGACTGAGGACTACCTCCGTGACGTCCCTACCGCAGCAACACCTCCCCGGAGTGCCCGAACTGTGTCATCTGTGGGTAAGAGAGTTACGGCTGTTGGGGGTGTGTGGAGGGGTGCAAGAGGGAGTAAGGCTCTAGAAGTTGGGCGTGGGCTTAAGGCTGAGTAGAAGACCTGGGGCGACCCAGTGCTGGTGGTGCCGTGAGTGGGGACACATTGCTGCCTATTGCCCTCTGACCTCAGAGCCCATGGAGTTTGCCGGGAGCTGGAGACAGTCGCTGTATGCGGTGCCAGTGTGTGCGGCCTCCCCAGGACTAGAGACTGAGCCGCAGATGTGTACCGTGGTGATAAATGACTGCTCTGTCAGGGCTCTGTTGGACTCCGGTAGTCTGGTCACCTTAGTGCATGCCAGCTTCGTGGCTGGTAATTATGTGCCGGACAAAAGAGTAAGTGTGCTGTGCATCCATGGGGATGCAAAATCATACCCGGTGGCTTGCGTTAAGCTGGAGACTCCGGCTGGGACTGTATCCTATGAAGTCGGGGTCGTAAAAAGACTTATGCATGATATGATATGATATTGGGCCGGGACTTCCCCTTGTTTTGAATGTTGTGGGAGAAGCGAAACATTCCTGCAGAATATGTGCCGTCTCCTTTAAATAATTATTGCTATGAGGGGCCCATTGAATCCAATGGTTTAAAGGAAAAGACCATTGAAAACAATGGTGCCGAAAAGGTGCAAAATGAAGATGTCATGGTAACTGAAATGTCTGATGAAAATATGGGGTTATGTGACGTACCTGATAATGACTCTTTTCCATTGCAGGCGTTAGCTGGTGAAGATGAAGCTTCCCCAACTGGGGAAAATGTGTTGGACTTAGGGGTGTCTCGGGGTAACTTTGGTACAGAGCAGTTGAGAGACCCCACTCTCATGAGTGCTCACGAAAATGTTACCGTGATAGATGGTGTACCACAGGTACCAGAAGCTGACCAAAAATGTCCGCATTTTGCCATGAATGGAAACCTGCTGCATAGGTTAATAAATGTAACAATGAAATTGTGGAGCAGCTTCTGGTGCCAAAACCCTATAGACATATGGTACTAGATCTTGCACATAACCACATACTTGGGGGTCATTTGGGTTTTGGCAAAACACAGGAGAGGGTACTACAAAGATTGTTCTGGCCTGGAGTATACAAGGAAGTGGAAATATACTGCGGGTCCTGCCCAACCTGCCAGATAAGTGCCCCAACCTCACATTTCCAGAGTCCCTTTGTGCCTCTTCCCATCATTGAGGTACCTTTTGAAAGAATTGCCATGTACTTGGTAGGTCCCATTGTTAAGTCAGCTAGGGGGCACCAGTAGATCTTGGTTGTGTTGGACTATGCCACACGATACCCAGAAGTGGTACCCTTGTGAAATATGGCGTCCAAAAATATAGCCCGGGAATTATTTTTCAAGTTCTCCCGCACAGGGATCCCTAAAGAAATTCTCACGGACCAGGGTACCCCCTTTATGTCGAAGGTCATGAAAGAGTTGCGCAATTTGTTCAAAATCACCCAGATACGTACCTCGGTGTACCACCCACAGACAAATGGGTTGGTCGAGAGGTTTAACAAGACGCTGAAACAGATGTTAAAAAAAGTAGTAGAAAAGGATGGTCGGGACTGGGACTGCCTCCTGCCATACCTTATGTTCTCTGTTAGGGAGGTGCCTCAGGCTTCTACAGGGTTCTCACCATTTGAGTTGCTATATGGCCATCACCCGAGGGGTTTACTCGATGTAGCTAAAGAGACCTGGGAGGCTGAGGCTACTCCCTATAAGAGCGTCATTGAACATGTGGCTGACATGCAAGACAGGATAGCGACAGTAATACCCATTGTTAAAGAACATCTGCAAAGAGCCCAGGAGGCTCAAAGCAGAATTTATAACAGGTCTGACAAAGAAAGGACTTAAGTGGCAGGGTCCTTACAAGGTTGTGGAAAAAGAGGGCGAGGTGAACTATAAGGTGCACCAACCAGGAAGGAGAAAACCCTACCAGATTTACCACGTAAATCTGATTAAGCCATGGAAAGATCAGGAGTCATTGGTGGCCGCACAGACCATGAGTAAGGAGGTGTCACCACCAATTCCTCCGGTAGAAATTTGTGAGGCATTGTCAGTACCCCCAGAAACTGTCACGAGGGTATCGAGAACCACGCCTGACTCCGTTATACCCGGGGTCAGGAAGTCGCAGCGGTTGGCTGCACGCTCTATTTAAGATAGGGCTGTTTTCCTTATGGTTTGCTTTGCAAACCCTTTTGGCTCACTCAGGGATCCGTAGCTCCTTCTCCTCAGCTGTTCCTTGTCCAGCACTCCCAAACCTCCTTATATTCCTCTCTCACACTTCTCTGGTTGCCAGAGATAGAGCTTCCTGCCTGGACATCTATCCTGACCCACTGGAGCTGTGTTGCTGCGTTCTCTGACTGTTGATTCAGAACGCTACCCTCCGGATCCCTGTTGGACCTTTGTGGACAGTTGTTGTCGTCCACCTGGGTGTTTGTGTTTGTCTGTGTTTGTCTGTCCTCTCCCTGGTGTTTCCCTCTTAGTGCAGTGGTGAGGACTAGCGATCCCACCGGCTCGTTCACTATCTAGGGCTCATTTCAGGGAAAGCCAGGGTTTAGGCACGTGATCGCCGCACGGGTGAGGAACCCGTCTAGGGACGTCAGGGCAGTCAGGTGCCAGCCGCAAGGTGAGTTAGGGGTCACCACCTTTCCCTCTCCCTTAGGCAGGGCTTTCCCTGTTTTCCTCCCTGTGCGTGACACCGGTCATTACATTATCTCTGGCCCTTATTTTGTGTAGGTAAAATATATATATATATATATATATATATATATATTTATATTTTTTTTTTTACCTACTTAGAATCCAGTATGGATCAAATTGCTGCTCTGTCCAAACAATTTCATGGCCTGTCTTTGGAGGTGGTAGGATTGAAGGAGTCGGTCCTCCAGCAACAGCAGCAATTACAACTGACCGCAAGCCCAGCGGTTGCTACTGGTAACCAGGTTGTTGCGGAACCCAAGGTCCCTCTCCCTGACAGATTTTCTGGGGGAAGGGACAAGTTTTTGGCATTCCGTGAGGCCTGTAAGTTATATTTTAAACTGCGCCCTCACTCCTCTGGTAATGAAGATCAGCGGGTGGGGGTTGTTATTTCCCTGCTGCAGGGGGACCCGCAGTCCTGGGCGTTCTCTTTACCTACTGATTCCCAGGCTCTTCGGTCAGTGGATGAGTTTTTCGGGGCCTTGGGTCTCATATATGACGACCCTGACCGAGTAGCACTGGCTGAATCAAGATTACGGAGACTCTTACAAGGAGAACGGCCGGTAGAGGAGTATTGCTCTGAATTCCGTAGGTGGGCTACGGATACCCAATGGAACGACCCGGCTCTCAGGAGTCAGTTCTGCTCTGGGTTATCCGAAAGGGTTAAGGATGCGCTTGCATTATATGAGACCCCCTTTTCCCTTGATGCGGTTATGTCCCTTTCTATCCGTATAGAGAGACGCCTTAGGGACAGGTTGAAAGAACCGGAGAAATTGGTAACTCCTCTCAAGCAGCAGTTAGTCTGTACGGCCTTAGACGAGCCTATGCAGCTAGGAGGAACTACTCGTCAGGTCCGTCCTCGTGAGGCTCGCCGTAGGCGTGGGGTTTGTTTTTTTTGTGGGGAGAGGGGTCATTTCATTAATGTCTGTCCTTCTTTCCTCAGAAACAAAAGACCGTCGGAAAAACTACTAACCCCAGGCTGTGTGGAGGATGTCAGCCGGGGGATATACGTCTCCTCCATACGTACATCGCAATTTGTGTTGCCAGCGGTTATTGTTTTTGGTGATAAGACGGAGACTATTTCTTTTTAGACAGTGGAGCAGGGGTAAATTTGATAGATGCCCATTTTGCCCGCACTTTGGGTTTGTCTCTCTGTACGTTACAGAGACCCATTCCCATATTCACTATTGATTCTGCTCCCCTGTCTCAGAGAAACCTCACCCACATTGTTCATAATATACACCTTCGGGTAGGGGACCACCATAACGAGATGCTTTCAGGTTATGTTCTGGAGGGGCTTCCCACTCCGGTGGTGCTGGGTCTTCCCTGGTTGGTAGCGCACAATCCAGTAGTGGATTGGCAGGCCAGGGAGATATTGGAGTGGAGTGAGCAGTGCAGAGAAAATTGCTTAAATAGAAATTGCTTAGTCGCCTCCATAACTACCCTACCTACATTTATTTCGAATTTTGAGGATGTTTTTTCTGAAAAGGGTTGTCAGAAGTTACCACCTCATCGTCCTTATGATTGCCCGGTTAACCTTATTCCCGGCGCAAAATTACCCAAGACCAGGTTATATAATCTTTCGGGTCCAGAGAGACAAGCCATGAAAGATTATATCTCCGAGAGCTTGGCTAAGGGACACATCAGGCCCTCTTCTTCACCCGTGGCTGCAGGGTTTTTCTTCGTTAAAAAGAAAGATGGGGGCCTGCGTCCTTGCTTAAATCGGATAACCATCCGAGACCCATACCCTCTTCCTCTCATTCCTGACCTGTTTAATCAGATTGCGGGTGCTAGGTGGTTCTCCAAACTTGATCTTAGGGGGGTCTACAATCTGATTCGTATTAAGGAGGGGGATGAGTGGAAGACAGCGTTTAACACCCCTGAGGGGCATTATGAAAATCTAGTTATGCCTTTCGGTCTGACCAATGCTCCTGCCGTCTTTCAACATTTCGTTAATGACATTTTTAGTCATCTAATCGGCAGGTTTGTGGTAATATACCTAGATGATATTTTAATTTATTCGTCTGATCTGAGAACACATGAGGAGCATGTCAGACAAGTACTGCAGGTCCTACGGACGAATGAATTATATGCTAAGATTGAAAAATGTGTCTTCGCCGTTCAGGAAATACAATTCCTGGGTTATTTTTTATCTGCTTCAGGTTTCCGTATGGATCCTAGGAAGGTCCAGGCAATTTTAGATTGGAATCTTCCTGAGAACCTCAAAGCACTACAACAGTTCTTGGGCTTCGCGAATTTCTATAGGAAATTCATTAAAAATTATTCACTTATTGTAAAACCGCTTTCTGACATGACTAGGAAGGGGACTGATTTTTCTAAATGGTCTGACGCCGCTAAAGTTGCTTTTTCCTCTCTAAAAGAGAGTTTTACCTCAGCACCTGTACTAGTCCAACCTGATGTCTCTCAGCCTTTTATTGTTGAAGTCGATGCGTCAGAGGTGGGAGTGGGGGCGGTGCTGTCTCAGGGTCCGTCTCCTGGCAAATGGTGTCCTTGTGCTTTCTTTTTCAAAAAAACTATCTGCAGCAGAAAAGAACTACGATATTGGCAATAGGGAACTATTAGCTATTAAACTTGCGTTTGAGGAGTGGCGCCACTTCTTAGAGGGGGCAGTCCACCCCGTCACTGTGATTACGGACCACAAAAATCTCCTGTACCTCGAATCAGCTAAGCGTCTCACCCCTAGACAGGCTAGGTGGTCGCTATTTTTTTACCAGGTTTAACTTTGTTATTACCTATCGTCCTGGGGCAAAGAACACCAAGGCTGATGCACTATCTCGTTGTTTCCCTGGAGGGGGTAATGTGAGTGATCCGGTGCCCATTCTACAAAGAGGAGTGGTTGTCTCTGCGGTACACTCTGTTTTGGAGGGGAAGGTGTTAGAGGCCCAGGGGGACGCCCCGGTCTCTTGCCCCTCAGAGAAATTGTTTGTACCGTTGAACCTACGTTTCGAATTATTAAAGGAACATCATAATTCGGCACTTGCTGGGCACCCGGGTAGTAAAGCAACCTTGGAGCTATTGTCTCGTCGTTTTTGGTGGCCAAGGTTGCGTCAGGATGTATTGGATTTTGTGTCTTCTTGTTCTACCTGTGCGCGCGCAAAAGTTTCACATACACGTCCTGCAGGGTCTCTATTACCACTCGTCATTCCCAATAGACCGTGGACACATCTGTCAATGGATTTTATCACTGACTTACCTTTGTCTGCGGGTAAAACAGTGATTTTGGTAGTAGTGGACAGGTTTAGCAAAATGGTACACTTCATTGCGTTACCCACACTACCTAATGCTAAGACTCTTGCTCAGGTATTCGTCAGTGAAATCGTGAAGCTTCACGGGGTCCCCTCCGATGTTGTTTCGGATCGGGGTACCCAGTTTATTTCTAAATTTTGGAAAGCTTTTTGTTCCCGTTTGGGGGTACACTTGTCCTTTTCCTCAGCTTTCCATCCTCAGTCGAATGGACAGACTGAGCGAACCAACCAAAACCTTGAGACATATCTAAGATGTTTTGTGTCTGAAAACCAAGAGTTGTGGTCATCATATTTACCGTTAGCTGAGTTTGCCATAAATAATCGTCGTCAGGAATCCACTGGCAAGTCACCATTTCTTGGTGCATATGGTTTTCATCCCCAATTCTGTACTTTCAAAGAGGGGGGGTCTTCTGGGGTTCCCGAAGAGGAACGTTTTTCGTCATCTCTTTCATCGGTATGGCAGAAGGTGCAAGCTAACTTGAAAAATATGGGAGGTAAATACAAATGCATGGCTGATAAGAGACGGTCGCCAGGTCCGGACCTAGGAGTGAATGACTATGTGTGGTTGTCTACTAGGAATATTAAATTGAAGGTTCCCTCTTGGAAACTGGGTCCTAGGTTTATTGGCCCTTACAAAATTGTAGCCATCATCAACCCCGTGGCTTTTCGCCTGGAGTTACCTCAGACTTTTAAAATTCATAATGTTTTTCATAAGTCGTCACTCAAAAAATATGTTCCACCTCTAGAACCATCACCGCTGCCACCCCCTCCTGTTGTCGTGGATGGTAATCTAGAATTTCAGATATCCAAAATTGTTAATTCTCGTCGGGTCCGCCGCTCTCTTCAATATCTGGTGCATTGGAGAGGTTACGGTCCCGAGGAAAGAATGTGGGTTCCTGCGTCTGAGGTAAACGCCGACAGGTTAGTTCGGGTTTTTCATGCCTCTCATCCTGAGAGACCTGGTCCTGAGTGTCCGGAGGCCCCTCGTAGAGAGGGGGGTACTGTCACGAGGGTATCGAGAACCACGCCTGACTCCGTTATACCCGGGGTCAGGAAGTCGCAGCGGTTGGCTGCACGCTCTATTTAAGATAGGGCTGTTTTTCTTATGGTAGCTTTCTGGGTTTGCTTTGCAAACCCTTTTGGCTCACTCAGGGATCCGTAGCTCCTTCTCCTCAGCTGTTCCTTGTCCAGCACTCCCAAACCTCCTTATATTCCTCTCTCACACTTCTCTGGTTGCCAGAGATAGAGCTTCCTGCCTGGACATCTATCCTGACCCACTGGAGCTGTGTTGCTGCGTTCTCTGACTGTTGATTCAGAACGCTACCCTCCGGATCCCTGTTGGACCTTTGTGGACAGTTGTTGTCGTCCACCTGGGTGTTTGTGTTTGTCTGTGTTTGTCTGTCCTCTCCCTGGTGTTTCCCTCTTAGTGCAGTGGTGAGGACTAGCGATCCCACCGGCTCGTTCACTATCTAGGGCTCATTTCAGGGAAAGCCAGGGTTTAGGCACGTGATCGCCGCACGGGTGAGGAACCCGTCTAGGGATGTCAGGGCAGTCAGGTGCCAGCCGCAAGGTGAGTTAGGGGTCACCACCTTTCCCTCTCCCTTAGGCAGGGCTTTCCCTGTTTTCCTCCCTGTGCGTGACACCGGTCATTACAGAAACAAGAAGTAAAGGAGTTTCTACAGGAAAATAGAGGAAGGTTTTCTGACCTACCAGGCCATACCCACCTGATAGAACATTCCGTGAGAACTGAGCCCCACAGTAAGGTGAATATAAAGCCCTACAGGATACCAGAAGCATGCAGAAAAGCGGTATCCTCTGAGGTAAGGCGCATGCTTGAGTTAGGGGTCATTGAGGAATCTACCAGTGAGTGGTCAAGCCCTATTGTCTTAATCCCGAAGCCTAATGGGACTTGGAGATTTTGTAATGATTTCCGGAAGCTAAATGAGGTATCAAAATTCGATGCGTACCCCATGCCCAGAGTAGACAAACTAATTGAGAGGCTTGGGAAAGCAAGGTACATCACGACCCTTGACCTTACAAAAGGGTATTGGCAGATACCATTAATAGATGATGCTAAAGAAAAGACGGCATTCTCCACTCCAGAGGGGCTGTTCCAGTACACAGTGATGCCGTTCGGGTTACATGGAGCCCCTGCTACATTTCAGAGGTTGATGGACCTGATCTTGAAGCCACATCGTGACTATGCTTTATACCTTGATGATGTGGTCATTTTTTCATCTGATTGGAGAAGTCACCTCTGGAAGGTACAGGCCGTTATAGACTCCATTAGTGATGCTGGCCTAACCATAAACCCTGAGAAGTGTGCAGTGGGTCTAGAGGAAGCAAAATATCTGGGCTACATTATTGGTAAAGGGCTGGCTAAACCCCAGATCAATAAGGTAGAGGCGATACAAGACTGGCCTAGGCCCTTAACGAAGAAACAAGTCAGGGCCTTCCTTGGAATGACAAAGTACTACCGCCGGTTCATACCGAATTTTACCTCGATGGCAACACCATTGACTGACTTAACGAAAGGCCCTATGTCAGTAATGGTGAAGTGGACCCCAGAGGCAGAAAAGGCCTTTCAAAGCCTAAAGTCCGCTCTCTGTCAACAGGCGGTGCTCATTTCCCCGGATTTCAGAAAATAGTTTCTGGTCCAGACTGAGACAGGCTTGGGAGTGGTCCTGTCACAAGTGATAAATGGGGAGGAGCACCCAGTGATGTACCTAAGTAGGAAGTTGACCCCAGCAGAGAAAAATTATGCCATAGTGGAACGAGAGTGTCTAGCCATTAAATGGGCTCTGGAGTCACTTAAATATTACCTGCTGGGTAGGAAATTTCTGTTGGTAACAGATCACGCTCCTTTAACTTGGATGAAACAAAACAGGGAGAAAAACGCAAGAGTGACCAGGTGGTTTCTCTCCCTGCAAAATTTAAATTTCAAGGTTGAGCATAGGCCAGGGAAATTACAGGGGAACGCAGATGCTTTATCCAGGATACACCTCTGGTCTGGAGAAGGGGGGGGGGGGGATATGTGGTAAGGTAAACAGAAAAGTGTATGGTAAAGTCCTGGAAGGGGTGTATATCCTCAACTGGGTGAGGTAAATAAAATCCAGGACAGGTTTTCCCCTAGCCTGAGGGATCCCAGCTGAAGCCAGCTGGAATCATCAAGGGGAAATAAAGCACCGTCCAGGCTGTCAGTCTGGGGAGAGTAATGCCTGGAGAAAGCCTGGGAAGAGGGCTGCACTGCTGGCTAGAGAAGCAGAGTTCTAGGCTCCTTACTGTATTAGCCAGGGCCCAGAAGGGCAGGTGTTTATTTCAGTTTGGTTTATGTGTTGTCGTGCTGGTCCTTCACCTTACCCAGTGAATTATAACTGGGGTTTCCTGTTTTGCTGGAGTGTGATAAATAAAGCAGCTTTTGGACTTTAACCCTGTGGTCTGCAAGAGAATCTGTCATCGCCGCCCAACCTGAGAGTGTAACCCCTTACACCTAACACTACACAAAACACAATTCCAATTCCCACCCCACACACTATCTATACATTACACTTACACACATATAAATACCAGCAACCCACCCGCCTGGCTACTCACTGTTCTTACAAGGTACAAGGGCTAAAACACAAATGGTGGCACTGCAAGGGTTATTATTTGCAGGCCAGGGATATAGACAGGGAACCAGCCGTGGGTTGTTATCAAAGGGCAGAGGATCTTTATTGATCCTCTGTCCTTTGAAGAGGCCGGCTTCTCCTCAACTGGGGGGCACCTCAATGGGGGGGGGGGGGGGATACTGGCCTAAAACCGAGGCTATGAATGGGCAGTTAATAAGCCCACATATAAGTGTATATATAGACATGTGTGCAAATACAGGGGCATATACACATATCTATATATACATACTCACATATACCTGGGGCATCACATACAGGGGACATACATATATCCCCGCTTTCCATACAGGGCCAATATATACATGGCCATACAGGGAATATATATCCCTATTGGCCATATAAAGGGAACTATATATATACATATATACGAATATCAATGAAGAGGCAGATACATATATATATATGTCTATATATACGCCCACCTGACTTCCCTCTACATGGTCGATCCCTAATACACACCCTTGAAAAATGATGATGGCCTGCTGGTAACCTTTAAAAAGATTAGGAGCAAGGGCCTGCTGGTGACCCTCTAAAACATTAGGGGTGAGGGTCTGCTGCTGAGTTGACCATCTAAAACATTAGGGGCGAGTGCCTTCTGAAGATCTGACCATCTAAAACATTAGGGGCGAGGGCCTGCTGCTGATCTGACCATCTAAAACATTATGGGCGAGGGCCTGCTGGTGACCCAAGGCTGGTGACCAAAATTAGGAGCGAGGGCAGCCTAATAAGAATGTTGATATGATGGAGGAGGAGGACGAGAAAATGAAGATTGAACAATATACCCTTTTTTGTGGTGAAAGGGGTGCATGGGAATATTCAATACACAATAAACACCACATTTAAAGTGCGTTTATGTTCAGCCGCTTTCCTCTGGTGAAGTAGAGAAGTCAGGGGCAATCCAGGCCTTGTTCATTTTGATAAAAGTCAACCTGTCAGCATTTTCACTTGACAGGCGGATGCGCTTATCAGTTATTATGCCCCCATCAGCACTAAATACCCGCTCTGACAAAACGCTGGCGGCAGGGCAGGCCAGCACCTCCAAGGTGCATCACCCCTCACCATCTGTGTTGATTCCTCAAAGTTGTGTAAAACCTCACAGAGATCAGACATCCATGCCCATTCATCGCTTGTGAAGAGCGGAAGCTGACTGGAAAGGCGACGACCATGTTGTAGCTGGTATTCCACTACTGCCCTCTGCTGCTCCCAAAGCCTGGACAACATGTGGAACGTGGAGTTCCAGTGCATGCTCACGTCGCACAACAGTCGGTGAGCTGGCAATTGCAAGCACTGCTGCAGCGTTACCAGACCGGCGGCAGCTGTAGATGACTTTCGGAAATGGGCACGGCACACACATGGCACACCTTCACCAGTAGCTCAGGCAAATTGTGGTAGGTTTTGAGAAACCGTTGAACCACTGCGTTAAACACGTGGACTAGGCATGGTATGTGTGTGAGCTTGCCAAGCTTCAAAGCTGCCACCAAGTTACGGCCATTAGCAGACACAACCATGCCTGGTTCTAGGTTGAGTGCGGAGAGCCACAGCTCAGTCTGGTCCCTTATACCCTGCCATAGCTCTGCGGCGGTGTGCTGTTTGTCACCTAAGCAAATTAGTTTTAGCCTGTTGCTGCTTCCCCACTGCAGTGCTACAATGCTTCCAGCTACTGACTGATGGCTGACTGGTGCTGCAAGATGAGAATTCAGAGGTGGAAGTGGAGGAGGAGGTGGAGAAGGAGAAGAGGGGGTTGCAGAAACGAATGTAGGTAGTGGCGGAAATCCTGATGGAAGTAGGGCCCACAATTCTTGGCGTCGGTAGCACCTGCGCCATCTCAGGGTACGACTAGCTCCCAGCCTCCACAACTTTCACCCAGTGTGTCGTCAGGGAAATGCAGTGTCCTTGGCCAAAAGCACTCGTCCATGTGTCAGTCGTTAAGTGGACCTTCCTAATAATTGTGTTGGTCAGGGCATGAGTGATGTTACGGGACACCGGCTGGTGTAAGGCGGGGACGGCACACCAGGAAAACTAGTGGCGGCTGGGGACTGAGTAATGACCACCATCAGGCAGCAGGAAAGCCTCAGTGTCCACAAGCCGAAATGGCAACATTTCCAGGGCCAGCAATCTGGAAAGGTGCGCATTTAGTGCTATGGCCTGTGGGTGAGTGGCTAGGTATTTGCGCTTTCATTCGAAGACCTGTGCTAGCTCGTGGTGCTTGCGAAGGTCCAGGTGCTGGGCGGGAGGCATCCGGGCCTACGTCTTGGACAGGGGATTGGCCAGCACGTAACACAGGGGAAGAGGAGGCAGTGGTGTGACCCGCAGACACTGATTGTGGACCCAGGTGTTCGGCCCACCTATTAGAGTGCTTTGTTGCCATGTGGCCGTTCATGCTGGTGGTGGTGAAGTTACTAGTGTTCACGCCCCTGCTCATTTTGGCACAGGACCGGTTGCAAATGACAATTCTTTTATCATCCGCACTTTCCTCAAAAAAGCGCCAGACAGCGGAACACCTACCCCTTGGCAAGGGAGATTGCCGCAAGGGGGTGCTCTGGGGAACAGTTGCGGGCCTGTTTGGTGTGGCTTGCCTTCTCCCTTTTGCCACCCCACTGCCTCTTCCAGCCTGTTGCGGTGCTGCGGATCCCTCCCCCTCTGTACTGCTGTCCTCGCTCGGCTTGGGTCAGTGATTTCATCGTCCACCACCTCCTCTTCCACTTACTTACTCTGGTCATCCTCCTGATTTGTTGACCTAACAAGAACCTCACTTATTGACAACTATGTCTAATCCTCATCATCAACCTCTTGAGACACTAATTGCCATTGACTTATTGGCGACTGTGTCTCATCATTATCATCCATCTTGTGAAACACTAATTGACGTTCCCCACCGTCATCTTCTTCTGACTGTGGATGCTCAAGAGTTTCAGAATCAGTGCACAAGATGTCCTCATGTCCCTCTTCAAGCGGGCTTAACGAGAGACCCAAATCAAGGAATGGCGCTGAAAAGAGCTCCTGGGAATATCCGAGTGTCGGATAACTTGTTTGCCAAGACCCTCCATGGTGGGAGGAAGGAGGATCAGAGTGAGGATTCTGTTGGAAAGACTCTTGGCTACTGAGACTGGACTTTGTGGAAGACAGGGTGGTGCTTAACCGACTGGAAGCATTATCTGCTGCAATCCAACCGACCACCTGGTCACACTGGTGTGACTTCGAGAGTGGTGTCCTGCGCCTCCCTGCAATCTGGGACATGAAGCTAGGTATAGTGGATGAGTGTGTTTCTTGTGCTCTGGCAGCAGGCACAGTTTCACAGGGCCTAGTGTCACGGCCTCTGCGTGCACCATCAGCAGCACGGCCACTTCCTTGTCCCTTACTGCTTGCTTTGAGCATATTAAATGTTCTCTGTGCTGCTGAGGGAACATGAGCGTGCTGACAGCAGCGCACTCATGTTTTGTGATACCGCGCTGGATACATTATCGGCAAGGTTAAAGGCCTATACCGATAACTTTGAAAATCATGACTATTGGCCGATAATATCGGTAACTTCAATAATCGGTCGATCACTACTACAAAGGGAACAGGGAAAGGGAATCTTTAACTGTATTTATAATTTTGACCAGGGGTGCCCAAACTTTTGCATGACACTATATATATATATATATATATATATATATTTGTGTTCAGTACGGCTAAGCGAGTGAATACGATTCCTAATAACAGCAGTGGAGGTGTGGCGGGACTGTTATCTGTTAGGGCAGCCTAAGGGCCGTTTCACACGAGCGGATGCCGTGCGTGGCATCCGCTCCGTGAAAGAGTGCCAAGACCCGCTGCAGACTGCAGAGGCACGGAGCAGTAACATGACTGTTAATGCTCCGTGCCTCTCTGTGATCTCTTTACTACGAAATCACAGTGACTACTGTGATTTCGTAGTAAAGAGATCACAGAGAGGCACGGAGCATTAACAGTCATGGTAATGCTCCGTGCCTCTGCAGTCTGCAGCGGGTCTTGGCACTCTTTCACAGAGCGGATGTCACGCACGGCATCCGCTCGTGTAAAAACGGCCCTAAAGTGGGCCAACCTAGGTATAAAAGTTTTCAGAAAATTATAAGAAATTAAAAGGGGTATGGGTGGGTGGGTACCACAAATGCCGTAGGACTGTGCGTATGGGGAGGGGAGGAGGCCCGCAGCTTTATATATAGCTCGTAAGGGTGCCTCCCCTCCTCACAAATATCGCAAATAACATTTGCTTTACACATATATATATATATATATATTTTTTTTTACTCCTGCAGAAATCTTTGTCTGCAAATGGACAACAATAAGACATGTTCTGTTTCTTTTCGGGGCCTCGGAACAAACTTACGGCAGTGCATCTTTTGCAGCCCACATCTGAAATGCAATGTGGGTCCACATCTGAAATGCAAAAAACGCGGATCACATACAGACCAAAACTATGGCCGTGTGCATGAGCTCTTAGGCCTCTTTCACACGGGTGTTGCGAGTGAAGGCCGAATGCGTTCAGGGTGCATTGCGGGAATCCAGCGCGAGTAGGCACGCAATTTCAGTCAGTTTTGACTGTGATTGCGTTCCGTTGTTCAGTTTTTTTCCGTGCGAGTGCAAGTGTCGTGGATTCTCTTGGATTATTGTTATTTTGAAGTTTTTGATTGCTTCATCAGCCGCTGGCACCCACCACCAGAGTATACTGCTGTGCTGTTCACACTTGCTGGAAATAGTGTTGGATATTGAATCTCAGTGGACTGGCACGCATTTAACATGGAACATATGGGCAATTTCCCCAGACTTTTTTTCATATATGCAGGATGACGTTAGCAGGATTTTGGGTGTATGCAGAGGAGATGCCAGCTTTCTGTCTACACTAATGATGCTGGATGTCAAAAGGAATTATGAGACGGCAAGAAAGAGGATGATCTCCTTGGAATTACATCTGATGACATTGAGTACTACAAAGCTCACCGCATTCCAAGAGGATTACGTACCCATTGTCAACCAACTATGTACATGAAGGACAATGAATTTTGCTCTAAATATGAGTTGATTGCGAACAAATTTTCATCAGACCTGATACCAGTTAATATGGAGTTCCTCCAAAAGTTTTAGATTTTAGAAAAACAGACTTTTCAAAAATGAAATTAGTCATAAATGAGTCCTTATCAGACTGGAACGGATTACATGGAGTCCAGGAGAAATGGGACTACTTAAAAGGTGCATTATTGAAGGCAACAGAAAATTGCATTAGACTTGTCAGTAAAAGCAAAAAAAGGAAGAGACCACTGTGGTACTCAGCAGAAGTGGCCCAAATCATTAAAAATAAAAAGCTAGCATTTTGTAATTATAAAAAAAAAAACAGAGCAATGAAGATAAGGAAATCTACATGATTAGGCAGAAAGAGGCCAAGCAAGTTATAAGAACTTCTAAAGCTCAGGCAGAAGAAAAACTAGCTCAGTCTATGAAAAAAGGGGATAAGACATTCTTCAGATATATAAATGAAAAAAGGAAATTAAAACAAGGAATAACTAAATTAAAAACAAAGGACGGAAGGTATGTAGAAGAGAATAAAGGGCTAGCCGACTGCCTTAATGAATATTTCTGTTCAGTTTTCACAAAAGAAAAAGGAGAAGGACCTCCACTAGAAAGGATGACTATTAAATCGTTTTATGCATGTGTCTTTACAGAGGAAGATGTTCTAAGTTTGCTGTCTAAAGTGAAGACAAATAAGTCACAGGGGCATGATGAGATACACCCAAAATTATTAAAAGAGCTTAGTGGTGAGCTGGCAAAACCGTTAACAGATTTATTTAACCAATCATTAGTAACAGGAGTCGTCCTGGAAGATTGGAAATTGGCAAATGTCGTGCCCATTCACAAGAAAGGTAGTAGGGAGGAATCGAGCAACTATAGACCAGTGAGTCTGACATCAATAGTAGGCAAATTAATGGAAACCCTACTAAAGGATAGGATTGTGGAACATCTAAAATCCCATGGATTGCAAGATGAAAAACAACATGGGTTTACTTCAGGGAGATCATGTCAAACAAATCTTATAGATTTTTTTGACTGGGTGACTAAAATAATAGACGGTGGAGGTGCAGTAGACATCGCATTTCTAGATTTTAGTAAGGCTTTTGACACTGTCCCACATAGAAGACTTATCAATAAACTGCAGTCATTGAGCATGGACTCCCATATTGTTGAGTGGATTAGGCAGTGGCTGAGTGACAGACAACAGAGGGTTGTAGTCAATGGAGAACATTCAAAACAAGGTCATGTTACCAGTGGTATTCCACAGGGATCTGTACTGGGACCAATTTTGTTTAATATCTTCATAAGTGATATTGCAAAAGGCCTCGATGGTAAGGTTTGTCTTTTTGCTGATGACACAAAGATATGTAACAGGGTTGATGTTCCTGGAGGGAAAAGCCAAATGGAAAAGGATTTAGGAAAACTAGAAGAATGGTCAGAACTCTGGCAACTGAAATTTAATGTGGATAAGTGCAAGATAATGCACCTGGGGCATAAAAACCCAAGGGCAGAATATAGAATATTTGACACAGTCCTGACCTCAGTATCTGAAGAAAGGGATTTAGGAGTAATTATTTCAGAAGACTTAAAGGTGGGAAGACAATGTAATAAAGCAGCACGAAATGCCAGCAGAATGCTTGGATGTATAGGGAGAGGTATAAGCAGTAGAAAGAGTGAAGTGCTTATGCCGCTGTACAGAACACTGGTGAGACCTCACTTGGAGTATTGTGCGCAGTACTGGAGGCCATATCTCCAGAAGGATATAGATACTCTAGAGAGAGTTCAGAGAAGAGCTACTAAACTAGTACATGGATTGCAGGATAAAACTTACCAGGAAAGGTTAAAAGACCTTAATATGTATAGCTTGGAAGAAAGAAGAGACAGAGGGGATATGATAGAAACTTTTAAATACATAAAGGGAATCAACTCGGTAAAGGAGGAGAGCATATTTAAAAGAAGAAAAACTACCACAAGAGGACACAGTTTTAAATTAGAGGGGCAAAGGTTTAAAAGTAATATAAGGAAGTATTACTTTACTGAGAGAGTAGTGGATGCATGCAATAGCCTTCCTGCAGAAGTGGTAGCTGCAAATACAGTGAAGGAGTTTAAGCATGCATGGGATAGGCATAAGGCTATCCTTCATATAAGATAGGGCCAGGGACTATTCATGGGATTCAGATATATTGGGCAGACTAGATGGGCCAAATGGTTCTTATCTGCCGACACATTCTATGTTTCTATGTTTCTAGGATCTGATGGATACCATCAAACAGAGGGATATAGCAGAAACCCTTTTGAAATCATTGTTGCCTGGTGAAGATTTTGATACTTATTTATCCAAATGTACTCCTCATCTAGAGAAGTTATATAAGGAAACTCAGGCTATTAAACGCAACAAGTGGCAGAGAGACATGAGGGATT
This sequence comes from Bufo gargarizans, assembly GCF_014858855.1. Classification (NCBI taxonomy): domain Eukaryota; kingdom Metazoa; phylum Chordata; class Amphibia; order Anura; family Bufonidae; genus Bufo; species Bufo gargarizans. The sequence continues at coordinate 384,519,436 of NC_058082.1, read as the reverse complement.
ACAGTGCCAGTGCGGTATACAACTGGACTGGTTTGAAGAACTTACCACAATACAACAACAATGATAGAAGAAGCCAAAAGAAAATGTATGTCAGAGAAAAGAACGATATACTTCTACCATCTACTTTTTTAGGGGTGACTTCAACTCCGGATTCAGGAAACCAACCAGGAGAGGTGTGAAAGTAATCTGCTTCTCAATGCACCCTGATTCCTCCTCTGTCTCCGAAGACAGGCCTGGAGAACTATCAATGACAAACACAGTATGATGTCAGAAACAGCTCTGTTTTAATCTTGACCATACAGCCTTTTATATATTCATCAATACATACAGGAAACAGCTAAGGCAGGAACAGCTGTTCCTTTTAGAGACATAAGGTCAATGTAAATATATTACCACCCAACCTCCTGTCCTTCATATAGATCATATAGCTTATTCTATTTAACCCTTCAATCCCATCTTAAGTCATGAATATGACTTATCTTCTTTCTCTCATAGAGAGGTAAGTAGCATATGATTGTCCAGGGTCTGTGGGTTTTGGACGCATTACACAAAACATCTGTATGAGGGAAGGGATACATTAGATACAACAACATATGACAATCAAGGAAGCAATTATAATTATAATACTGACAAATAATGTTCTTAACCAACTCAAATCTGACAGCCAGCTCAATAACCAGTCCCACCAAGAGGATGAATCAACATCTGTCACCGCTAGTTCTGTGAGAAGGTCTGTTAGACGTTTTCTCTACCTCTTGTATGACGTTCTTTGTTTTGGTTTCACTTTGTCATCTCCTTTCCTTCTCCTAATTGTCACCTATTTACACTAATTGTCTCCCTTTATATTCCCTCCCATACTGCCTCACTTTGGGGTTTATACTTCTTCCTGGATGAGTTGTTCACTGCTGGAGGCTGCTACTGCTGATTCCTCAGATAAGTCTTTTTCCTTTACAGTGGGATGCGAAAGTTTGGGCAACCTTGTTAATCGTCATGATTTTCCTGCATAAATCGTTGGTTGTTACGATAAAAAATGTCAGTTAAATATATCATATAGGAGACACACACAGTCATATTTGAGAAGTGAAATTAAGTTTATTGGATTTACAGAAAGTGTGCTATAATTGGTTAAACAAAATTAGGCAGGTGCATAAATTTGGGCACCACAAAAAATAAATGAAATCAATATTTAGTAGATCCTCCTTTTGCAGAAATTACAGTTTCTAAACGCTTCCTGTAGGTTCCAATGAGAGTCTGGATTCTGGTTGAAGGTATTTTGGACCATTCCTCTTTACAAAACATCTTTAGTTCATTCATGGTTTGATGGCTTCTGGGCATGGACAGCTCTCTTTAAGTCACACCACAGATTTTCAATTATATTCATGTCTGGGGACTGAGATGGCCATTCCAGAACTTTGTACTTGTTCCTCTGCATAAATGCCTTAGTGAATTTTGAGCAGTGTTTAGGGTCGTTGTCTTGTTGAAAGATCCAGCCCCGACACAGCTTCAGCTTTGTTACTGATCCCTTGACATTGGTCTCCAGAATCTGCTGATACTGAGTGGAATCCATGCGTCCCTCAACTTTGTCAAGATTCCCAGTCCCTGCACTGGCCACACAGCATGATGGAACCACCACCATATTTTACTGTAGGTAGCAGGTGTTTTTCTTGGAATGCTGTGTTCTTTTTCCTCCATGCATAACGCCCCTTGTTATGGCCAAATAACTCAATTTTAGTTTCATCAGTCCACAGCACCTTATTCCAAAATGAAGCTGGCTTGTCCAAATGTGCTTTAGCCCACCTCAAGCGGCACTTTTTGTGCTGTGGGCGGAGAAAAGGATTCCTCTACATCACTCTCGCATACAACATCTCCTTGTGTAAAGTGCGCCGAATGTTTGAACGATGCACAGTGACTCCATCTGCAGCAAGATGATGTTGTAGGTCTTTGGTGCTGGTCTGTGGGTTGACTCTGACTGTTCTCACCATTCGTCGCTACTGTCTATCTGAGATTTTTCTTGGTATGCCACTTCGAGCCTTAACTTGAACTGAGCCTGTGGTCTTCCATTTCCTCAATATGTTCCTAACTGTGGAAACAGACAGCTGAAATCTCTGAGACAGCTTCCTGTATCCTTCCCCTAAACCATGGTGAACAATCTTTGTCTTCAGGTCATTTGAGAGTTGTTTTGAGACCCCCATGTTGCTACTCTTCAGAGAAAATTAAAAGAGGAGGGAAACTTGCAATTGACCCCCTTAAATACTCTTTCTCATAATTGGAATCACCTGTGTATGTAGGTCAGGGGTCACTGAGCTTACCAAGTCAATTTGAGTTCCAATAATTAGTTCTAAAAGTTTTGGAATCAATAAAAGTGCCCACATTTATGCACCTGCCTAATTTTGTTTAAACAATTATAGCACACTTTCTGTAAATCCAATAAACGTCATTTCACTTCTCAAATATCACTGTGTGTGTCTCCTATATGATATATTTAAGTGACATTTTTTATCGTAACAACCTATGATTTATACAGGAAAATCATGACGATTAACAAGGTTGCCCAAACTTTCGCATCCCACTGTATTTGTGTTTCCTTGCTGGCTTAATTCTAGGTGACCCTGACTCTGTCCGTATTAAGTGCAGGGAGCTGGTGGTCGTGTCCCCTCACTATTATAGGGTTTTCAGTATTAGGTACGTGGGCATGCAATTGTCTACCATAAAGACCTTTGCATGGGCATAGCAGTCAGGGAGAGCTCTAGGGGTTTTATAGGGCTTACCCATATGCTCCTTAGTTTGGGATCAAGCCAGTCGGATGTTTATTTATAAGTTCCAGCTTTCTGCAACACCATCCGTGATAACATCTTTCTTAATATTATTGGCAATTTCATGTAACGCTTGAATATGGGACTGGATTGATCTGGAATGGTCAGATAAATTAAAGCAATGCATTCATTTAAAATCTTGACATCCTATATTATGTTTAAGTAACAGATAATCCACTTTTTATGTCTCTACTATCACAATATAAAGTCATGTCCTGGGAAAAGGTAAAGAAAAGTCTCTGCTGCAGTCACATTAATAGTAATTATTCTAATATCATCCCTGCTATTTCCTCATTTCTGACACTCCCCACAGAAGTCACACAAGGGAATTAAAGATTGTGTATTGTTAGCCATCGACCAGACTTCAAGGAGGGATTCATCTGGTGTAGGCACAGCAATAACACATGTTTGTATAAGATCCCGTGGGCTCTGTAAGTCTTTAAGGCACAATAAACTAACATTTAGGGCATTTGCCATCCTGACTATACTTTTCTGTTCAGAATAAAAGGGGACGGGAGCAAAGGGATCTTGCTCCTGAGCTCTTTAATATACTGACTGATTATTTGGTGCACCGCAGAAGAAACTCATCTCCTCTAGGTGATAAATACATATAGTAATAAGCCAGACTTGCAAGAAAACACAAAGATTAATAATTATCAACAGACAAACAAATCCCCCAGAATATTGTGGGGTCATCATCTTCAGCCTGTGGCAAGGCACTTTTCAGGGAAACTTCTTCTGAGCTCCTCTCTTTGTTCAGGGATTTCACACCTGCTTCACCCTCTTTGTTTTTGTCCATTACTGGAGAAGAAGCCTCAGGGACCCTTTTCACTCTGCTAGCGTGAATCCAGATTGGAGCCTCTTCTGTGAGAATCGCTGTTCTGGTGACTGCTACCACTCGGGTGGGTGGTCCAAACGGGAACTCAGTCTGTTTTCGTCCTTTTGCCAGGCGCTGGACTATCACCACGTCTCCTGTTTGGAAAGGATGCGTAGGTTCCTGTGGAGAGAAAGGAGAGGCACGAGCAACATCTTGTTCAATTTGATCTAAGACCTGGTATAAAAAAAATCTCTCCTAATGAGGTCAGAGGTTGTCTGTGCTCCCCTATGGCCAAGACCATGATATTGTGCAATTAAAATCGGGGCGCTTGCAACTGGAATACATGGTTTCCCCTCTTTGCAGATAAGACCCGTATCAGGGTCTTGTACTGCACCTACCGACTGCCATTCTATTTTGTCACTATTGCTAGCCAAATCCTGGAGGCTGAACAATAGATTGTCAGTAAGGGTAATGTCTGGAACAAGGGAGGGCAATTTAACTGTTGCTGTCGTTCTAATAGCAGCCTCTTTTGCTGCCTGATCAGCTAAGGCATTCCCTTTAGCTATGTGCGTTTGGAGACCAGTATGTGCCTTACAATGAATAAAAGCAACCTTGCTTGGTAATTGTATGGCAGCCAGGAGATCATGTACTAGGGTGAAATGTGAGATTTGTCTACCATCTGCAGCTATGAAGCCTCTCCTCTGCCAGATTACCCCATGATCATGTACAACCCCAAAGGCATACTTGGAATTAGTGTATACATTTACATTTCTCCCCTCAAAAAGACAACAAGCTCTAAGTGAGGGCAATCAGTTCAGCTGCTTGGGTTGACTGAAAAGGTATAGGATTCGATTCCAGTATAACAACAGGGAGTTGAACCACAGCATATCCTGCATGATAAGTGTTGTCATTAGGGCAGGAACAGGATCCATCCACAAAAATATCAGGTGTTCCTTCAATCGGTGTGGACTGTAAGTCAGGCCTAGGTGAGGTATGTTCATGTATAAGTTCAGTACAGGCATGGGGAGGAGGCAAATCATCCTGCTCTCCCTTGCAGCCAAGTAGGGAAAAGAGTATAGCCATTGGACCGAATGTGGGTGCTAAGTATTTGATATGAAGTTGAGGATTAGATAGCAACAAAACTTCATATCCACTCAGTCTTTGTGCTGACATATGTTGCGTATGTATGTTCCTCAACAGGGCCTGAACATTGTGTGAGGTATGTAGAGTAGTGGGATGACCTAGGGTGATAGGCGTGACCATCTCAGCGACCATAGCACAGGCTGCCAAACTCCTGAGACACGCAGGCATGCCCTGAACCTGTACGGGAACCACTTTTGAGAAAAAAGCAACAGGGTGGAATTTGCCTCCATGATCTTGTGCCAGGATTCCTGCCATGGTTTTACAATTGTCCCTGGCAAATAGGTGAAACATCACGCCATAGTCAGGTAGGCCCAAACCAGGACTTGAAACTATTGCACATTTCAAATGACTAAAAGCTTGTAACATTTCATCAGACCATTTAATGAAGTCAGGCATCTCAGTATTAGTGGCTTGTCTCAGAATATTATCATAGTAGGAACAATCAGCAATCCATTGGCGGCAGTGACAATCATGCCAAGAAAGGTCAACATGTCTCTGGATGTTACCCTTGTCCTGGTATGTTGACCTGCTTGTTATATGTGGGGTATTTGTTCTAAATGGTTTTCTTTGTTTTAACTTGCAGATTTTGTACAGTTGAGCATTTGGAGGACAAGAAATATTGATTTGGATCCCTGCAACACATGAAGATGCTGGACAATTGTTATATAGATATATATTGATAATTGTGTACTATTGTTTGAGACTATACACATGATATTACTTTTTTTTTTTTACATGTGTGCTCTGTCTTCACTTGGAATTCTTGGACCTAACTTGGTACAGCTTGTACCCGATTCCGACTGGGATAAGTGGCAGATAATTACTATAGTATACAGTGGGATTCAATTGAAATGGGCTGGGGCTCCTAGGAACGGGAGCCTAGCACACGTTTAATAGTCCCCTTTGGACATTTTGAAATGAGGCCACCTGATATTCTCTCTGAACATGGTTTGAAGAGATATGTATGGTGGACAAATCCGTTCTGTCTTTAAAGTTCTACTCTGCGGTTTTTCTAGGGGATTGGCAGGCACGACGATACTTGCACTTGGGGACAAGTGCGGTATGGACTGAGCCACCTACTGATACATCTAATGACGTTTAGCGATGTCCGCAGTTGTTGAGGACCCCTTTAATGCAGAATTTGGATCTGCCTCTTATGCTCTGTCGGCACGTATGACTTCTAATTGAGATCTTTCTCTGATGTCCATGAATTTACAGTGGTGAACGGAGGTCACGAACTTAGGATGATGGAAGCTAGCTCTATCTATTATGAAGCTGGCTGCATCATCCTATAAAGTAACATCATGATACAGATCCTGCAAAAGTTTTATATAGAAACTGCAGGACCTGAGACACGTGATTGTTTCCGTGGCAACACTTAGAAACAGTCCACATGTGACTTCAATACTCCGGTCACCTGACCTGAATCAGCTGACTTGGAGATCAGGTGATACATGTGTTCGTAGAAGATGACTTATACTACTGATGAATGCCCACCACGCCAGAACTCCATGTGTCGCTCGGATCCTCATCAGGTTACAAACGTTCAACTATTGTTTTTAATTATGTATACATGCAATCACCTGGGTATTGATGAAAGTCTTAACTATTATGAAATGTGATTTAGTCTTTTTATGTCCAAATACGTTTGGGATAGATATTTTTTGTTACATATAGATTACACATACGTCACACTTGCTTTTGAATCATGTTTATTTGGATTTTAATACATGATTTTATGAAGTTTATCATGTTTTATACTTAATGATGTTATTGATTAATTGATATGCAATACGCTATATATACACTATGTGCACCTCCCCTTTCTTTGTATCACTGCTTGAAAAAGGTTCAAGTGTGCGAACCGAAACGTTGCTGTTTGGTGAATAAATTACACGCTTTTACACAAGGAAGTGCCGTGGATTCTCTTGGATTATTGTTATTTTTAAGTTTTTGATCGCTTCATCAGCCGCTGTCACCCGCCACCAGAGTATACTGCTGTGCTGTTCACACTTGCTGGAAATAGAGATGGTTATAAGGGAAAATAATAGCATTCTTAATACAGAATGCCTAGTAAAATAGGGCTGGAGGGGTTAAAAAAATATTTAACTCACCTTAACCCCTTAGGGACACAGCCTTTTTACACCTTTTACATTTTTTGAAAATCTGACCAGTGTCACTTTAAGTGATGATAACTTTAAAACGCTTTGACTTATCCAGGCCATTCTGAGATTGTTTTTTCGTCACATATTGTACTTCATGACACTGGTAAAATAAAGTTAAAAAAAAAAATTTTTTTTGCATAAAAAAATGTCAAATTTACCAAAAATTGGGAAAAATTAGCAAATTTCAAAGTTTCAGTTTCTCTACTTCTGTAATACATAGTAATACCCTTAAAAATTGTGATGACTTTACATTCCCCATATGTCTACTTCATGTTTGAATTATTTTGGGAATTATATTTTATTTTTTGGGGATGTTACAAGGCTTAGAAGTTTAGAAGCAAATCTTGAAATTTTTCAGAAATTTACAAAAACCCAATTTTTAGGGACCACTACAGCTCTGAAGTCACTTTGCGAGGCTTACATAATAGAAACCACCCAAAAATGACCCCATTCTATAAACTACACCCCTCAAGGTATTCAAAACTGATTTTACAAACTTTGTTAACCCTTTAGGTGTTGCACAAGAGTCATTGGCAAATGGGGATGAAATTTGAGAATTTCATTTTATTGCCTAATTTTCCATTTTAACCCATTTTTTCCACTAACAAAGCAAGGGTTAACAGCCAAACAAGACTGTATCTTTATTGCCCTGACTCTGCCGTTTACAGAAACACCCCATATGTGGCCGTAAACTACTGTACGGCCACACAGCGGGGCGTAGAGTGAAAGGTGCGCCGTTTGGTTTTTGGAAGGCAGGTTTTGCTGGACTGGTTTTTTGACACCATGTCCCATTTGAAGCCCGCTGATGCACCCCTAGAGTAGAAACTCCATAAGAGTGACCCCATCTAAGAAACTACACCCCTCAAGGTATTCAAAACTGATTTTACAAACTTTGTTAACCCTTTAGGTGTTGCACAAGAGTTATTGGCAAATGGGGATGAAATTTGAGAATTTCATTTTTTTTGCCTAATTTTCCATTTTAACCCATTTTTTCCACTAACAAAGCAAGGGTTAACAGCCAAACAAGACTGTATCTTTATTGCCCTGACTCTGCCGTTTACAGAAACACGCCATATGTGGCCGTAAACTACTGTACGGCCACACAGCGGGGCGTAGAGTGAAAGGTGCGCCGTTTGGTTTTTGGAAGGCATGTTTTGCTGGACAGTTTTTTTGACACCATGTCCCATTTGAAGCCCCCTGATGCACCCCTACAGTAGAAACTCCATAAAAGTGACCCCATCTAAGAAACTACACCCCTCAAGGTATACAAAACTGATTTTACAAACTTTGTTAACCCTTTAGGTGTTGCACAAGATTTAATGGAAAATAAAGATACAATTTCAAAATTTCACTTTTTTGGCAGATTTTCCATTTTAATATTTTTTTTCCAGTTACAAAGCAAGGGTTAACAGCCAAACAAAACTCGTTATTTATGGCCCTGATTCTGTAGTTTACAGAAACACCCCATATGTGGTCGTAAACCGCTGTACGGGCACACGGCAGGGCACAGAAGGAAAGGAATGCCATACGGTTTTTGGAAGGCAGATTTTGCTGGACTGGTTTTTTTGACACCATGTCCCATTTGAAGCCCCCTGATGCACCCCTAGAGTAGAAACTCCAAAAAAGTGACCCCATTTTAGAAGCTACGGGATAGGGTGGCAGTTTTGTTGGTACAAGTTTAGGGTACATATGATTTTTGGTTGCTCTATATTACACTTTTTGTGCGGCAAGGTAACAAGAAATTGCTTTTTTGGCACCGTTTTTTTTTTGTTATTTACACCATTCATCTGACAGGTTAGATCATGACGTAATTTTAAAGAGCAGGTTGTCACGGACGCGGTGATACCCAATATGTATACAATTTTTTTTATTTATGTACGTTTTACACAATAATTTCATTTTTAAAACAAAAAAAATGTTTTAGTGTCTCCATAGTCTAAGAGCCATAGTTTTTTAAATGTTTGGGCGATTATCTTAAGTAGGGTCTCATTTTTTGTGGGATGAGATGACGGTTTGATTGGCACTATTTTGGGTTGCACATGACTTTTTGATTGCTTGCTATTACACTTTTTGTGACGGAAGATGACAAAAAATGGCTTTTTTTACACCGTTTTTATTTTAATTTTTTTACGGTGGTCATCTGAGGGGTTAGTTCATGTGATATTTTTATAGAGCCGGTCAATACGGACGCGGCGATACCTAATATGTATACTTTTTTTTTTTATGTAAGTTTTACACAATGATTTCATTTTTGAAACAAAATAAATCATGTTTTAGTGTTTCCATAGTCTAAGAGCCATAACTTTTTCAGTTTTTGGGCGATTATCTTGGGTAGGGTATGATTTTTGCGGGATGAGATAACGGTTTGATTGTTACAATTTTGGCGTAGATGCGACTTTTTTGATCACTTTTATTACCTTTTTTGGGAAGTAAGGTGGGCAAAATTCCAATTTCATCATAGTTTTTAATTTTTTATTTTTATGGCGTTCACCGTTCGGGTAAAGTAACATGACCGTTTTATAGATCAGGTCGTTACGGACGCGGCGATACCAAACATGTGTAGGGAATTTTATTTTTTTCATTTTTAATCAGTGATAAATGTGTTTTTTGATTTTTACTTTATTTTTCACTTTTTTCACTTTTTTTTTGACCCAGACCCACTTGGTTCTTGAAGATCCAGTGGGTCTGATGTCTGCATAATACAGTACAGTACAATATATATTGCACTGTACTATATTTTACTTACACTGAACAGATCTATGCTTTCAGCACAGATCTGTTCAGCACCATGGACAGCAGGACGCCTGAGCAGGCGTCCTGTTGCCATGGGAACCTTCCCCGTCTGCTCAGTAGTGGCCAGAACTGCGCAGACGGGGAAGGGTAAGGACAGGGCTCTGGGGGGGCTGCCTGGGAGCTCTCTCCCTCTCCATTCGGGGGACTGCAAAGGCACAGCAGCCCCCCGATGGGAGAGGGAGGGAGCTCCCTCTTACTGTTAACCTTTTCCATACAGCGGTCCGTACGGACCGCTGTATGGAAAGGGTTAAACGGCTGACATCGCATCACCGATGTCAGCCGTTTATACCAGGGTGCCAGCAATGTGCTGGCACCCTGGTATAACCCACTAGACGCCAACGATTACGCAATGGGAGGCGGGCGGGGGATCGCGATCCCGCCTACCGCACCGCCCGCCTCCCGCGCCTCCCGCACCGCCCGCAACCCTCCCCCTGCACCTCCCACCGGGCAAAAATCACTAAGGGGTGCAGGGGGGAGGGATACATTTATATTTTACCAATGCAAAAGTTTCTGATCCCCGCGGTCAGGGACCGCGGGGATCAGAAACTGCAGAAATCGCAGCAAACCGCAGGTCTGAATTGACCTGCGGTTTGCCGCGATCGCCGACATGGGGGGGTCACGGGACCCCCCCGCGCATTTAGCCTAGGTGCCTGCTCAATGATTTAAGCAGGCACCGGGTTCCAATCACTGCCAGCCGCACGGCAGTGATCGAAAATGCACAGGGCGTACGTGTCCTTAAGGGGTTAATCCACTTGCTCGCACAGTCAGGCTTCTCTTCTTTCTTCTTCTTTGCTGTGCAGGAGGAAAAGGACCTGTGATGACGTCACTGCACTCATCACATGGTCCGTCACCATGGTGATGGATCATGTGATGAGTGCAGTGACGTCACCACAGGTCCTTTACTCAGTGTGGCAATGTGAACATTGAGGTGTTGTTTGCACCTCAATGCATGTCACCAAGGGGCCCGGCCTTGGTGGAGTAAAAGCCCTAGTCCAGGTGTCCACTAAAGTTGTTGGGGGACACCATATAGATATTGTAGCTGGTTCAGCTATTTCAGGGCAGGCTTTTACTGGGAACAGGCAATGTGTTGGGTGGGTGCCTGTTCCTCATGCTCCAGTTCGGGACTCAGGGCATGTTCACGTCGAGGGATTCTATTTAATCTGGTTTCTGGAAGTGGGTGTGTCTCACTCCTCACATTTTTTTTAACCCCTCCAGCCATCTACACATCCTTGAACCCAAACCTGAACTTCAGTGAAGAAGTTCGGGTCTGGGTACCACATTCAGTTTTTTATCATGCGCGTGCAAAACGCATTGCACCCACACGATAAAAACTGAACAATGGAACGCAATTGCAGTCAAAACAGACTTTAATTGCGTACCTACTGGCACGGGTATGCACCCGGGACGCATCCTGAGGCAAAACGTGACGAAAGAGGCCTTAGGCTACTTTCACACTAGTGTTTTTTTTTTGCAGATCTGTCATGGATCTGCAAAATGCTTCCGTTACAATAATACAACCGAATGCATCCGTCATGAACGGATCTGGTTGAATTATATCTTATATTGCCATGACGGATGCCCATTGAAAGTCAATGGGGGACGGATCCGTTTTCAGTTGTGTCAAGGAAAACGGATCAGTCCCCATTGACTTACATTGTGTGCCAGGACGGATACACCCTGCTCCACACTAGGGCTGCAGCTATCGATCATTTCAGTAATCAAGTAATCTATGGATTAATCCAACGATTAAGGCCTCATGCACACGACAGTATTTTTTCACGGTCCGCAAAACGTGGTTCCGTTGTCCTGTGATCCGTGGCCGTTTTTGCTTCCGTTGTGCTTTCGTGTGTCCGTGTTCCCGTTTTTTTTGCGGCCCGTCAGAAATCCTGGAATGGTTAAAAAAATTTCATTTTAATATCTCCACCCAGGATACTGGTATAAATGAAGGGCACCTGAGTATGCATTTGTAGCCATTTTCTGTAGTCTTTCCAGAGTATAGAGGTTATTTTGGCTGCTCTCTTTGCTGTATCACCATGTCTGATTCTGAGGACGAGGTCGTGCTGCATTGGCTGGTTTCTCGGCGTTGGGGACAGCGCACTCCTTTGATGAATGAGATACCGAGTAGAAGGCGACGATTTTGGGTCCATCCGATTGTTTCACAACGGTACCGGAAAGGACACTTCCATACGCTATACCAAGATCTTCGCCGCCATCCGGAGAAGTTCTTTTCCTTCTGTCGGATGTCAGTGGGTACTTTTGATCGATTGCTGTCGTCTCTACGTACTGTCCTTACCTTTATGGACACCAATATGAGGCGCAGCATTACTCCTGAGGAAAGGCTCATCGTCACGTTGAGGTAAGCAGTATACTACTTGTTAAGTTTCACCAGTAATGTGCAAGGCTTGTGTCAGGAGGAACATGTGCTAGAAAATGGCTGCTGTGAGACATGTGCTACTGTTTGCTGAAGTAGCATTTCTTTGCCCATATTGTTTTTTTTTGGGGTTTAATGGTTTGTTTCGTAACACGTTAATCCCTGTCACATGACTTATCATTTTTTGTCTTTTTTTTTTAAAATTTGGAGGAAGTTTCAAACTTGTGTTCAGGTATCGTCCTCCAGACACTCCAAACATACGCTGCACTCGCCAGGAGTTTGTTAAAAATGGTGTTTAATCCAGTCAGTCCGCCGTGATTCAGCAGGCTGTAACCGTCCTTTCTGAGTTAATCTTTCAAAAAATTTTGTCAAATACTGGCGAGTGCCGGGGTTTTTTGTAGTGTCTGAATGAAATTGGTCCCTCTGTCAGGATCTCTCTCTGCGTGCACCACCCTGTTCAAAGTCTATGTTCCGGTCTGTACCCTATTTTGTATGATTGTGCTGCTGGCAACCCCTGAGATTTTTTGATAACGTCCTCATCATGCATAATGTTCTCATAATTGAGAACTTGCACAGCATTTACTGCATTTAAAAGGGGCTAAACATAGTTGTTGTCACTTAGTTGGGGTAGTACTCCCCCCACCCCAATAACTGTTATTGTTTTGCTCCTATACCCCGTTTGTTGTTTTACAAATTTAATGCAAGCAAATACAAAGGTCAGTGAGGGCGAGCCGTTTTCAGACTGAGTTTTTATCCTGCTACCCTTCAACTACACGTTTTGTGTTATATTTAAATACGCCAAATTACCCTGCAAACTATAGTCCAAGTTAGTTTGGCGTCAATGCATTTTCTCTTTTAGCTTTAATAGGCTGCTTCAATTCAGTGCTGCCTGTCCTTATCATGGTGTGCCCTGTGCTGCTCAATGCTTTGTAAAGTCTAAGGTGTATATTGGTGAACCATAGACTTTTCAAAGGGTGTGTGTACCCACACACAGGGCCTTCAGTGCCGACTATGGCACCCGTTCCATAGGTTCGCCACCACTAGACATAGGGTGTTTTCAATCCTGTAGTGTATTCAGCATTATACTAGAATCATGAATCTGTTGTTACATGTGATTTGTTGCTGACTGTTTTTTTAATATCCTTTTTCCTACAGATTCCTTGCCACTGGGAACTCTTTTGCATCCCTGCATTTTGAGTTTCTTTTAGGGACCTCAACGATCTTGAGAAATGTACGACACACCTGCCATGTCATCTGGCAGCAACTCCGAGAGACGGTGATGCCGCAGCCCAAGGTGGACGATTGGCTTCAGTAGCTTTTGTTTTACATTGTGTTTTAAAATGTAAATGTTGTGTGTAGTGTGCAAATAAAACAATAGTCAATTAGTTGGGACCCAAACCATACTTTAGTAAAATTTTGGGCTCACCCAAAACACAGTCAATGGTAATTATCCAACATTAAACCAATAACATATAAAGTGCTTTTTGTAAAAAAAAAACCCAAAAATTACAATTCAAGAAGGTCCTGAGAGAACGACCCAGGCGCAAAAGAGGACCGTGGCCTAACATGGGCCTGTGGTGGTGCCCCAGTTGCTAAACTGGGCTGGTAAAGGGGCTGTCCCACAGAATGAATTGGCCCCTGAGGTGGAAGGTACTGTGGTGGGGGTGCATAAGAAGGGCCTTGGGTGGGTTGGGGAGGGAATTGATATGGGGCAGGATTGGGCTGCTAGCCAGCATTTTCAATGTCAATTTGCATGGCCAATGATGTCCCCATGGTTGGGGCAAGTGAACATTTTTATCACAATGGCTATAGAAGCCACGCAGTCAGGATGTTCATTCGGTGCGACCTGCTGCAGTAGCGGGCCCAGTCCCCTCAACAGCTTTTCCTCCTTGCTATCACTCCTCCTCTGGGCCAGAAAATCGATGACGCGGGCATCAATAACCTCCCGACTCTCTGGCCCAGAGGTAGAGGGAGGGACTTGGCGGCGCCGTCTGGGCTGGGGCTGGACAATCCGGGGTGGACTGGCCAGTGGTAGGGGGGCCTCGGCCAGCGTGGAGTCCTCTGGGTCCTCAGCCGGCGTTGGATCAGGACTTGCTTGTGGTGAAAATACCGCAGGGGTTTCACTGCCCGACGTATCGGAATCTTGGGACGCATCCAGACTGTCCACAGTACTGTATTAAAAAAAATGAATAAAAAAAAACACATTAGATCATTTGATTTCCACATTACAAAAGCACATAGATTATTTTAGGTGCAAAACAACCGTGCAAATAGAATATATATACGGAGTGGCAGCATACATCAGAGATTTGAATTTACACAACGAATAACTGCTTCAATGTGAAATGTGGAAATCCAATTTAAATTGCATTTGGAATCTATTGATGGGATAAGTCTTGTAAAGGCCTATTGTTTCGGAAATGGGAGAACATTGTTTGCTGCTTGGAGCTGTCCAGCCTCTGAAGAGGATTCCTCATTCAAGGATCAAAACCAGTGCTGAAATTGAGGCCAACTCATCTGTATGTGCCCCGCTACCAACATGTAAAGATACAAGATGTAATTTGAACCTAGTAGAACATAATTTACAGATAAACAACATGTACCAGGCCACACTTGACCATGGTGAGAGTACTAGTTGTAATCCTGCTGCTCAAGCGTTGTTGCAACCTCAGCTTTCCACTTTTGCCTAGGATGTGGTTATTGTCATTTTATAGGAGGAATGTAAGGAAACCATGTGGTGTTTGGTGCAATACCAATTCTGCTATATAAATTACAATGCCAATACGTAAAGGGTACCCATTTCCAAAACAAACAAAATTTAGTATGTCGCTATGGTAAAAATCTCATGTCGCCCTAAAATATTTTACCAAAAAACCCTAGTCCGGGCTCCCATTAAAACGGGAGGCTTATAAAAAGCTTTTTAAACATTGGTGTGTGACTAGGAGCCGACAAACACGATGATCTACTGTATGAGGAAATAATGCGTGCAGTGCGCAAGTGTCATCTCTATTTGCTTTTCTTGTTCCAATTTGAAACATCTATGTTCCAGGAGGGACAATAAATTGCTTCTACACCAACAAAACAGAGAAGGGAGGCGCCATCTGCACACTTCACGTGTCGTCTCATCATTCAGCTCCTAAGCGGTGGACCCTGGTTTGACTCCACCACTAAACTTATGTAGGCAACCAACACCAGGCATGTACAAACTGTTGCCCTCCAGCTGATGCCCAACTACAACTCCAAGCAGGACCGAGTAGCTTACAGCTATTCTATCATGCTGGGAGTTTCAGTAGTTAAATAACTGTTATCAGTTATGACATGGCTGCCCTACAGAAAGTATAGGTCTTCAATAGAACAACTCAACTGTATCCATTATTTTCGGGGACACTTTAGCTTGGCCCAAAAAAACGTAAGTGTGCAAATATCAAACACAGGAATCTCAACTCTCCCGGAGGTTCAGGGAGTCTCCCGCTATTAGATAGCGGCTCCCTGACACCGCATGTGAAACAATATCTCCCGGAAAGGTTTATCTCAGTCAGATAGCAGAGCAGAGAGATAAGAGAAGTGACAGGACAGGGTTTAGATTACAGGTTGAATTAACCCTTTAGGGTCAAATTGGCTTCTCAAGGAGATATATATGTTAAAGGCATCCCTTCTGTCTCATTCAGTAGCTATATAACTATTGAGAGAGATGCATTTTTTTTAACCCTCCATTTTAATTATATTATTTACCCCAGTGTTAAATTCACACCCCCTGGATGCTTTAATCATATATATATAAATATGATAATTTGGGGCAGGGTAATGAGCCCGGTCCTCCACACCATAGAGCAAAGTGTGCAGATACTTCATATGTTTGGAAAATGTAAATGTAAAGTTTGTGAAAAAAAACAAAAAAAACCTCCCTGAAATGAGTTTTTGCAGGTTGGGATGTCTGCAAACATTTTGAAAAAAACTTTAAAAATACTTACGGCCTCAATTCTATTACTGGCCGCAGAAACTGCAACTGGGCCGTATAAATATAGGCCCGTTTCCGCGATGTTCCCTCCCCACTCCGGCCTTTGCTGGACATCTCCCGCCGGAACTGGTCCCGGCAACTTGCCCAGCGGGTTTTGGTTTGTTTAACTGTTTAGAAATGACATAGAAGACAATTGTGAGGTAAATAATTAATAAAGGGGAAAAATAGACGCCTCATTAAAAAACCATGTACAGGCCTTTTGGCAAAAGGAGGCTGGACCACCCAAAAAACACTATTGTCACCTCAGGGAATTTCAAACTACATCTTAGGGCCACACAGAGGGCAAGGACAGCACAACTACATTGATAACACTTACCTAATTCGGCCCGGCCTCGGCTATCAGCCTTGGCCCATTCACTTCTGCGCATGCTCCGTGCCACTTGCTCCCACGAAGCATCCTTTTTTAGTCGGTCACTATAGGAATTTTGCCGGGTATCCCATAGCTCGGGCCTCTCCTGGACGAGGGAAATTAGTTTTTCCACATTCCATCGTGGCATTGTGGATGTAATTTAACCTGCTGCAATAGCTGCCTCACCACACAGAAGCTGTTTACCACAGATGGCTAGAAATTAGCATATCCTGTCACCTAAAACTTCCTGTCTATTTTTTTTTTCTATTTTATTGCCACAAGTTTTGGCCAGACAATTTGCCCATGCCATAAGAAGAAATAAAACGGGCACGGACGCGGATGACAAACGGGTGTGCAACCGCGTTTTTCACGGCCTCATTCACTTGAATGGGGCCGCGACCCGTTAGCCGTGAAAAAAATAGGACAGGTTATATTTTTTGATGGGCAGGAAACACGGGTCACGGGCGCGGGTGACAAAACGGTGCAGTAGCCAAGTTTTCAACGGACCCATTGAAAGTCAATGGGACCGCAGAGAAAAACGTTACACGGCCCAACGGCCACGGGTGCACACAACGGTCGTGTGCATGAGGCCTAATCGAGTACTCTAATAAGAAAGAAAAAAACATTTTCCTTTATAAAATGTCAACATTCTCCAGCAGACCTTTAACATTTACCTCTCCTGTATGGGCGCCGCTCCACAACTCCTCTGTCTTCTTCTCTGCGCGCTGCACTGTTGTCCTGACATCACGCAGCGTTAGGTCATAGTGCACGCATATGTGCACTATGTCCTGACGATGTGTAAGGAGGACAGTGCAGCGCACGGGCCGGCAGGTGACCACAGAGCAGTGAGTAGTGGCAAGCGCTTCACTCCCACTCCGTGGTCACATGACACAAACAATTCCTCTATGCAAAATATTTGCATTGAGGATTTTTTATGTCGATTACTCTATTCAATCGAGTAATTGTTTCAGCCCTACTCCGCACCACATCGCGGATAGAAAAACTCTGCTTGCAGCGTTATTCTGTCTGCGATGGGAGTGCAACCAAATGGAACAGAATGCATTTTAGTGTATTCCGTTTTGTTCAGTTTTGTCCCCATTGACATTGAATGGGGACAAAACTGAGGCGTTTTCATCCGCTATTGAGAGCCTATGACGGATCTGAATAGTGGAATTGAAGACGCTAGTGTGAAATTATCCTTAGTTGAAAAAGTTATAGTGACATCTAAAAAAGGTAGCAATCACAGTATAAATTTGGTATCTGTAAGCATGTCAGTTAGGTGCAATTCGTGACATGAAAACGCAATCGCAGACAAAACTGACTGAACTTGCTTGCAAAATGGTGCAAGTTTCACTGAACGCACCCGGACCTAATCCGTCACACTCGTCTGAAAGAGGCCTTAGGCTGAGATCACACGAGTGATATTTCCGCGCGGGGGCAATGCGGGAGGTGAACGCATTGCACCCGCACTGAATCCGGACCCATTCATTTCTATAGGGCTGTGCACATGAGCGGTGATTTTCACGCATCACTTATGCGTTGCGTGAAAATCGCAGCATGCTCTATATTGTGCATTTATCACGCAACGCATGCCCCATAGAAGTGAATGGGGCTGTGTGAAAATCGCAAGCATCCGCAAGCAAGTGCGGATGCGGTGCGATATTCACGTACGGTTGGTAGGAGACGATCGGGATGGAGACCCGATCATTATTATTTTGCCTTATAACATGGTTATAAGGGAAAATAATAGCATTCTTAATACAGAATGCATAGTACAATAGCGCTGGAGGGGTTAAAATAAATAAATAATTTAACTCACCTTAATCCACTTGCTCGCGCATGTTGTGGAAATTTTATTAGGATGTGTTTATTTTTAATATACTGTGTATTGTCATCATGTCTCTCAGTGTCAGGGTAAACCATTGGAGTGGATATCTTCCCGTGTATGTCCTGTCACAGCTGCTGGGCACAGGGGTCTCCATCGGCGAATGGTCCATGTGCTAAGCACTGGGCTGTGGGCCGGGGGAGACTGATGTGTTCAGCAGAGCAGGGTTTTGTTGGCTCATGTATTGCCGCCGGCTAGGGCCCCCGCGCAAGACGCGTATTTATTGGCTTGGCGTGGATGCATTTGTTAAGAGAACAATATAAACGAAAGGAACGTGCGTTTGTTGTCTCTTGTGCGCCTGATCAGCCGCTGGAGATAATGACGTTGTCCTGTAAATAAACCTGCATGTGGATCATAGTAACTTTATCTGGAATTGATCACTGAGCAAGGCTGGATAAAGTTTGCTCCAGTGGAAATGGGTGATTATTGTATCTAAATGCTTGTCTTCCTATGCCATCACTTCCTGTATTGCATACATGTGTTTGTTAGATGTTATTCTAAATGATTGTATCTTGTCTTCCTATGTCATCACTTCCTGTATGTCATCACTTCCTGTATCCTTGTCTTGGGCCAGCCCCTTTTACACCTTTTGTTTAGTCAATAAAGGACGGAGACTGGGCAGGGCGGGGGAGATGGCTCAGGAGAATTCAATCAAGATGGTAGCATTTGGGTGGTTCTCTGGCTGCAGCTGAGGGAAGATGGACTTACCTTTTTCCTTACACAAACTTTGATGCAAGCTGATTGCAACCATTAATTTGTCTACAACAGATTATTGCAGATTTCTATTTCACGCAGCTGGCATCTCTTCTGTCTTCTTCTTTGCTGTGTACAGGAAAAGGACCTGTGGTGACGTCACTTCGGTCATCACATGATCCATCACCATGGTAAAAGATCATGTCTGTTAGAACGAAAGAACCAGTTTGAGTATTCCTTCTTTGTGTGGCTTTTCATGCTGTATTGACGTGCTGAGCAGAACGGAAGTTGTTAGACAGCTGGTAATCCATTACATAGTATTGGATCCCAGCCAAACTCTGACAAGAGTCTTTAGGACAGGGTTAAAACCAATTATCATAGGCGATTGGATGTTTTGTAAGATTTTGCATCTTATGTAAGATTTTGTATCCCGGTGAATGGACCAGGGGTCTTCACCAAGAGATATTGTGGGCTCGATACTATTATATTATATTATATATCGCTTTATCTGTGTGTAACTGCGCTTAAGTTTGCGGATTCGATAATAATTAGAGATCGTTTGATCTTTGTGGTACCACAAAAATGGGAAATTCTAGCGTTGGAGGATATAGTGAGGAGATAGCAACAGCGGCTCAGCTAATGCAGTTAAGAAAAAAAGTTGAAAGCATTTTGTCATACTAAGTAGCAGCGATTTCCGGTATTATCCAGA
Source organism: Bufo gargarizans (assembly GCF_014858855.1). Classification (NCBI taxonomy): domain Eukaryota; kingdom Metazoa; phylum Chordata; class Amphibia; order Anura; family Bufonidae; genus Bufo; species Bufo gargarizans. The sequence continues at coordinate 384,499,680 of NC_058082.1, read as the reverse complement.
AATACACAGTATTTTGTAAGAGTTCCCCCTAGAGGTTGCAAATGCAGTAGGAGATAGATTAAATGAAAGGTTATGGATAAGTGTATTGAAGGAAAAGGAATGTTGATTAAAGGGTAATAGGCTGGTGCAAGCTGAGTTATGGTTGAAATTGTATATGAAAGTGATTGATAGAAGTTGAAGGCAAAATGGAGGATTGTAAATCATACAAAGAACAAAGAAGTTGCCATGTGGCATCCTATTCCCCTTTCTCAAAATCTGCTGAAACCCTAAATGGTTAATCTGTGACTAATAGTTCCACAAGAACATTTACTGTTTTTCCTCTGGAATGTGCTCTTCCAGAGAGAACCCTTCCCATCATGTATTTTGCTCCTTTCCTTTTCATGTGCTCTTCCTGAACCGCCCCTCAGGAATTCAACCCTCCTCCATATGGGGGTTGGGGGCTGGTAATGCATCTGAAAGAGCCAATTCAGGTTATAGATTAAATCCAATGATGCATCTGCAAATAACCTCTCACAATTGTATGTTTCACTAGTTAAGAAAGTACCCACAGTGATTGCTCCATGATGCCAATTGTGTCCAATACTATCAATCTAAGGTTGCACCCATTCTTAGCCCTTATTCAGATATTTGGGTTGCAGTAAGAGAAAAGTGTAGGGATATCTGCATCATTGTATGATGTATGACATCTACTACACCCAGTAGTAACATCAATTTTGCCATGGTGAATAACATTCCCAATTCAGCTGCTTTATAGAAAATACATTTAAATATGGAGAGTTTTCTCATATTATTGGTGAGATTTGGAAAATTAAGTCCAATGTAGAGCTGGGGATTTAATGCATAGTGAAGATCATTGAGTCTGGGAGGAAGCATTTAGGTGATTAGCCTGTCACACTGTCTGAATATGCATCAGGACAGAGAGCGTGGAGAAAGTTTTCACTAGACTCCAGGAAAGTTGGGTGGATATGGGAGTTTGAGCTTACCTTAGAGATGCATGAGAAAATCTTAAGTTCTGCCTTTGTGGATGGTGTTGGGGATCATATGGAAAGGTCTAGTATTATAGACAAGAAAAGAAGAAAAAACACAGCGCCTCATGTGTGGTATCGTCTTATAAATAATATAATATTAAGTGCGTAATTCGCTTACCAGATGCTGTTGTGAAGAGTCACAACAGCTGTAGATGCTTTGGCTGGTATCTATCCCCACCAGCTTAAGCGGATGCCGTGCTGCTGCCTGGGCCTCTTCCTGTCTCGATAGTTCCAGGAGCAATTAGTATACACGTTATCACAAAAGTGGGAGACCACTATCCGGCGCTGCAGGCATATAGATGAGTCTTCAGGTTTTGTAATGATTTTTTATTTAGGTCAACGCGTTTCAAGGGCGGAGTGCCCCCTTCGTCAGGACAATTCACAGAATTGTCCTGACGAAGGGGGCACTCCGCCCTTGAAACGCGTTGACCTAAATAAAAAATCATTACAAAAGGTCTAGTATTAGCTAGGCTTGAGAGAAGTTCATTTTGTCCCTTCATGTTGTTAAAGTTAAATCAAACAAAGGCCTAAGTCGGGCGTGGCTTCCTATTAGTCCTCCCCACTAGAGGGGGGAAGGAAGACTTTGTATGTACTTGCCCACTTCCTCGCCCGTGGGAGGAGCCACAAATGTTCAGCCTTTCAAGGGCAATGCCCATAGGAAATTAACAATCCACAATCAAATGCTGGATCCCTATTATCTATACAATCCTTAGGATCTAATTTAATTGCCTTTTTGCAAACATGTTCCATGATCTCGCCTGGCTAAGGGTAATATCACATGTGTAGGAGTAGATAGTAATGCAATTCCTACTCCTCTGACCAATTAATCACCGTCTTAAAGGGAACCTGTCACTGGGATTTTAGGTATAGAGCTGAGGACATGGGTTGCTAGATGGCCGCTGGCAAATCTGCAATACCCAGTCCCCATAGCTCTATGTGCTTTTATTGTGTAAAAAAAACTATTTGATACATATGCAAATTAACCTGAGATGAGTCCTGTACGTGAGAAGAGTCCGGGACAGGACTCATTTCAGGTTAATTTGCATATGTATCAAATCGTTTTTTTGACACAATAAAAGCACACAGAGCTATGGGGACTGGATATTGCGGATGTGCTAGCGGCCATCTAGCAACCCATGTCCTCAGCTCTATACACAAAATCCCGGTGACAGGTTCCCTTTAAGGGTGTACAAAATTAGATCCAACTACTCTGCTGCGTCAGGAGGTGGGGAGGGAGTAGTAGTAAATAAAAATACTTTCCCACCTCTGTAAATAAAAATAAAAAGTGCTTTCTGGGAGTAGTAAATAAAAATTTAAATTTAAATGACTGTCTACAATTAATAACCACATTTTTGAGTTTCTGGTAGATAATTTCAGGTTCTTGGAAGATGGATCATCTTGGACAGGATATGATGTTCCTACTTAATCTGATGTTGTCAAGAAAGAACCACTCTCTCCAGCAATGTTAGTGCAGGAGACAAAGCTGAAGACACTTGCTGAGGTTTGTAAGATGGCTGAGGGTAAGACTGCTAACATCAATATTAATCCAGGTATGTCTTCGGTATCACTAATTATTATGGTCTAATCTGGTGAAGCAGAGATTTTGTTTGATCCGTGGGTAAGACCATCAATAATGAATGCTGAGTGTATGAAAGATGTTTGATTCCCTGATGCTGCCTGAGAAGGTAGAGGCTAACCTATTACCTGAAGTCTACGCTAAGTGGAAGTCTGTGTGATACAGGATGGCTTAGCGCCAGTGGACTTCCAAAAAGTTTGTCTTTTTTAGATACAGGCTACAGAGGCTGAAAGGAAACCTCAAAGGATAGAGGTAAAAGGGATGATTGAGAATGGACTCTGAAGGGTTGGTAAGAAACTTTTCCTTCAGGGGGCACTCTACCTAAAGAGGATGGATTTAGAATATGGACAAATCAAGAGAGAGAAGGTGTGATTGGGTTCTGTGGTGGATGGCTCCTGGGTTCAACAATGCTGCCATTAGGTTAGTTGAAGGTGAATGCTGTAATAATGATGGCAGAACTATGGGACTTCCAGGAAGGCATATTCCAAGGTCATTTCAGAGACTGCGGATTGAGTACATTCAGAACAAAAGTGGAACAGTGTGAATATGTCTGTATTGATCTCTTTCCAGGACATTTGGAGATTTGGCCTGTAGCAAAGGCTACAGCTAAAAGATACTGACTGAGGCCCGCTGTGCCCCTGTTGAATTCTCCCGCCTGGTATTCTAATGAATAGCATCGGTACAGGGAGGAGGAGACTGCCATGTTTCTCAATGGGCGTCTCCTTCTCCCTGGCTGTAGCGCGGTCCAATCACAGCTAGGGAGAAGGTGAGATTTTTTTTCTCCCTGGCTGAGAAGCTCTCCTTTGTGATTGGACCGCGATACAGCCAAGTAGAAGGAGACGCCCATTGAGAAACAAGGCAGTCTCCTCCTCCCTGTACCGCTGCTATTCTTCCGCCCATAAGTGTGTTCGGTGACGTCACTGTATCCGATGGGCGTGCTTTAGCGCTGCCCTAGCTGTTTTACTGGCTAGGGAAGTGCTAAAGCCTGCCCAATAGTGCCAGTGACAATACCGGGCTTCGTGGCAACCACATGGAGAGCCGGGTTCGTCAACGGAACTTCTGAAAATGCCTTTGCCTTGCCCGATTTAGCGATGCTCAAGTCAGGGGGGCTGCCTGGGTGAAAATGAAGGTATGTCTGGGTTCAGCTCTGAACCCGGACAACCCCTTCAACACTGAAATTTCCACATGTAAAGGTGTTGTAAAAATGCCTGAAAAAAAAAAAAAAAAAAAAGCCAAGCCCTACGGCATGCTGCATTTTTCTAAAGAAACAAGACAAAAAACAAAAACATACTAGCAAAACAGGCTTGTGTTCCATAGTTCCCAAAGAGCTTCAGATATCTGGAGAAGGCATTTTTGCAGTGAAAAATGTATCAAAATGCAGGCATAAAAAAACGCAACAAAAACGTGTGAACCCACCCTCTTAATAGCGCACGCATATCGTGCATATTTAAGCATGGTTATCAGCAATTAAACACAGCCGCTTAGCAGCAGCATCTTGTGTTTGATATTCTGTTCCCAATCTCGCATAGACGTATGTAGGTAGCACGGAGACTATTATGCGTTACCAGTATTGTATTTGAACAAGCTTTATTAATCCATGTCTGAGCACAGCAGAACATCTGACATACGTGTCACGGCATCACGTTGCCCATACACAATACCAAGGATTAGTTGTTTGTGGAATGTCCGTGTGACGTAAGTACGTATGTCTCGGAAGTGGCGGTGGAGGCGTGGTTGCCGGGGTGACGGCGGGATGGGGAAAGAGCAGGAGCTGCTAGAAGCCGCTCGTACCGGAAACCGGGCAGTGATAGAGAGATTGCTAGGGGGTAAGAGATTAAGTGGAGCCGGTCAAGGTGGATCTTCAGGAGGCGGGCCTGGGGCGAGTGGAGGAGTGTCTGTTAGTCACCCACTAAGTAGTCTGCTCAGGTAAGATACGCTTACTATAACCTCGAGATAACTTGTTATTGCAGTTTAATATAGCGATGTTTCTGGTGTGAAGATGTTTTTTCCTGTGGTTATATAATTAACATGTCATGTTATTGCCTCCTATTAATATCTGAAGAGCATTCTTAGATTAAGTGTAACAGTTCACTAGCCAGTGTTTAGCTCGCAGTGAATATGTTCGTTTTTGTTCCCTGCAGGTGGTATTATAAGATCTCCTGTGTCACTTTGGTATAGAATAGCATAAAGGTTAAAGGGAACCTGTCACCGGGATTTTGGGTATAGAGCTGAGGACATGGGTTGCTAAATGGCCGCTAGCACATCCGCAATACCCAGTCCCCATAGCTCTGTGTGCTTTTATTGTGTTAAAAAAACGATTTGATACATATGCAAAATAACCTGAGAGGAGTCCTGTATGTGAGATGAGTCAGGGACAGGACTCCTCTCAGGTTATTTTGCATATGTATCAAATCTGTTTTTTTACACAATGAAAGCACACAGAGCTATGGGGACTGGATATTGCGGATGTGCTAGCGGCCATCTAGCAACCCATGTCCTCAGCTCTATACCCAAAATCCCGGTGACAGGTTCCCTTTAATTTACCAAAAGCAGACTAATATATAACACCGCAGCACATCCGATAGGTGAAAAACAGTGGGATCCTTTATTCACCCATGCAACGTTTCGATCAGCTTGCTGGGACCATTTTCAAGCAATACATCTCAGTGAACAGTGCATATTTATGAGGTCACATATTAGCATACATAAGTGAAAATCAACTTTAACATAAGAAAATATGCTCCAGGCAACTCATGTGTACATATAAATACATCGTGCTTAGAAGAAGACATCATTTGATCCAAAAATTCATATAAAAAATTTAGTGATCTTGAAGAAATGCTCATATTTTACAACAAATAAATTGTCACCTGTGTATTCAAAGTGGTGGGAGGGCCAGGCATGGAGTTAGGCGTGCTCAATGGTAGGAGGATACAATGTCAAGGGACTTCAACACATGGATACGGTGTTCCGGAACTTAACCACTTCAGCCCCGCTAGGTGAAACCCCCTTCATGACCAGGCCACTTTTTACACTTCGGCACTACACTCCTTTCACCGTTTATCGCTCGGTCATGCAACTTACCACCCAAATGAATTTTACCTCCTTTTCTTCTCACTAATGGAGCTTTCATTTGGTGGTATTTTATTGCTGCTGACATTTTTACTTTTTTTGTTATTATTCAAAATATAACGATTTTTTTGCAAAAAAATGACATTTTTCACTTTCAGCTGTGAAATTTTGCAAAAAAAACGACATCCATATATAAATTTTTTGCTAAATTTATAGTTCTACATGTCTTTGATAAAAAAAAAATGTTTGGGCAAAAAAAAAAAATGGTTTGGGTAAAAGTTATAGCATTTACAAACTATGGTACAAAAATGTGAATTTCCGCTTTTTGAAACGGCTCTGATTTTCTGAGCACCTGTCATGTTTCCTGAGGTTCTACAATGCCCAAACAGTAGAAAAACCCCACAAATGACCCCATTTCGGAAAGTAGACACCCTAAGGTATTCGCTGATGGGCATAGTGAGTTCATAGAACTTTTATTTTTTGTCACAAGTTAGCGGAAAATGATGATGATTATTTTTTTTTTTTTTTTCTTACAAAGTCTCATATTCCACTAACTTGCGACAAAAAATAAAAAATTCTAGGAACTCACCATGCCCCTCACTGAATACCTTGGGGGTGTCTTCTTTCCAAAATGGGGTCACTTGTGGGGTAGTTATACTGCCCTGGCATTTTAGGGGCCCAAATGTGTGAGAAGAACTTTGCAATCAAAATGTGTAAAAAATGACCGGTGAAATACGAAAGGTGCACTTTGGAATATGCGCCCCTTTGCCCACCTTGGCATCAAAAAAGTGTCACACATCTGGTATCGCCGTACTCAGGAGAAGTTGGGGAATGTGTTTTGGGGTGTCATTTTACATATACCCATGCTGGGTGAGAGAAATATCTTGGCAAACGACAACTTTTCCCATTTTTTTTATACAAAGTTGGCATTTGACCAAGATATTTTTCTCACCCAGCATGGGTATATGTAAAATGACACCCCAAAACACATTCCCCAACTTCTCCTGAGTACGGCGATACCAGATGTGTCACACTTTTTTGCTGCCAAGGTGGGCAAAGGGGCACATATTCCAAAGTGCACCTTTCGGATTTTGCAGGGCATTTTTTACACATTTTGATTGCAAGGTACTTCTCACACATTTGGGCCCCTAAATTGCCAGGGCAGTATAACTACGCCACAAGTGACCCCATTTTGGAAAGAAGACACCCCAAGGTATTCCGTGAGGGGCACGGCGAGTTCCTAGAATTTTTTTTTTTTTTGTCACAAGTTAGCGGAAAATGATGATTTCTTTTTTTTTCTCTCTTTTTTTCCTTACAAAGTCTCATATTCCACTAACTTGCGACAAAAAATAAAAAATTCTAGGAACTCGCCATGCCCCTCACGGAATACCTTGGGGTGTCTTCTTTCCAAAATGGGGTCACTTGTGGCGTAGTTATACTGCCCTGGCAATTTAGGGGCCCATATGTGTGAGAAGTACTTTGCAATCAAAATCTGTAAAAAATGACCGGTGAAATACGAAAGGTGCACTTTGGAATATGCGCCCCTTTGCCCACCTTGGCATCAAAAAAGTGTTACACATCTGGTATCGCCGTACTCAGGAGAAGTTGGGGAATGTGTTTTGGGGTGTCATTTTACATATACCCATGCTGGGTGAGAGAAATATCTTGGCAAACGACAACTTTTCCCATTTTTTTAATACAAAGTTGGCATTTGACCAAGATATTTTTCTCACCCAGCATGGGTATATGTAAAATGACACCCCAAAACACATTCCCCAACTTCTTCTGAGTACGGCGATACCAGATGTGTCACACTTTTTTGCAGCCTAGATGCGCAAAGGGGCCCAAATTCCTTTTAGGAGGGCATTTTTAGACATTTGGATCCCAGACTTCTTCTCACGCTTTAGGGCCCCTAAAAAGCCAGGGCAGTATAAATACCCCACATGTGACCCCACTTTGGAAAGAAGACACCCCAAGGTATCCAATGAGGGGCCTGGCAAGTTCATAGAATTTTTTTTTTTTCGCATAAGTTAGCGGAAATTTATTTTTTTGTTTTTTTTCTCACAAAGTCTCACTTTCCGCTAACTTAGGACAAAAATTTCAATCTTTCATGGACTCAATATGCCCCTCAGCAAATACCTTGGGGTGTCTTCTTTCCAAAATGGGGTCAGTTGTGGGGTGTTTGTACTGCCCTGGCATTTGAGGGTCTCCGCAATCATTACATGTATGGCCAGCATTAGGAGTTTCTGCTATTCTCCTTATATTGAGCATACAGGTAATGAGATTTTTTTTTCCGTTCAGCCTCTGGGCTGAAAGAAAAAAATGAACGGCACAGATTTCTTCATTCGCATCGATCAATGTGGATGAAAAAATCTCTGCCCAAAAAAAAAAATGGAGGGGAAAGGCGTCTGCCAGGACATAGGAGCTCCGCCCTACATCCATACCCACTTAGCTCGTATGCCCTGGCAAACCAGATTTCTCCATTCGCATCAATCGATGTGGATGAATAAATCATTGCCGGGATTTTTTTATATATATATAATATATATATACAAAGTGCTTGCCAAAGCATAGGAACGCCGCCTCCTCCTCAGCTCGTATGCCTTGGCAAACGTATCTGTCACTGCAGAGGAGAAAATCTCGTCTTGCAGCGCCGCATACACCGACTTGCGTGTAATCTGACAGCAGCGCAATGCTTCTGTCAGAATGCACATCGGTGCTGCAGCTAGTAGATCGGTTGGTCCACCTGGAAGGTAAAAAGACAAAAAAAAAAAAAAAAAAAAAAATCAAAAACCAGGCCACAACGCAATAATTTTATTAACTTTGGAACAGAACATGTAACTTTAACTTTTGGAACTAAACATTAACCTGTTTGCTTACCTGTTTTTTTTTTTACCTTTATAGAACAAACCTCTCCTTCCCCATGGGTCAATGTGCAAAGCGCAAATCGCCCAAAGATGTGGCGAAGTGCGTTATGCACTTTGTCCCATGTGAAAGGAGACGTTTGCAGCAGCTGTGAGTGAATGGGCCCTAATAGCCCTGTGTGCCTATCCTGGTGAGATGTGATCCCTATGCTAGGTGTACCTGTGTGTGGTACTTTCGGAAACACTCCCCTAAGCATAGGGCAGGGTGGTCAGGGCAGTTAGGACAGAAATAGCGGGTGTCACGCCTTATTCCACTCCTGCTACAGACACAACATTTTTTTCGGGGTGGCGGTCGGTTTGAGGTACCAGCAACGACACTGGGGAAGTGTCGCTCGTGTAGACGGCTAACTACACTGGTGGATGGGGCCACGGAACCTCCTGGATACAGGAGGTTCGCGATGATCTCTTCCTGAAATTTGAGGAAGGATCCAGTTCTCCCAGCCTTACTGTAGAGAACAAAACTATTGTACAGAGCCAATTGAATTAAATATACAGACACCTTCTTATACCAGCGTCTGGTGCGTCGGGAAACTAAATACGGAGCCAACATCTGGTCATTGAAGTCGACCCCTCCCATGTGGAGGTTATAGTCGTGGACTGAGAGGGGCTTTTCAATGACACGGGTTGCTCGCTCAATTTGTATTGTCGTGTCTGCGTGAATGGAGGAGAGCATGTAAACGTCACGCTTGTCTCTCCATTTCACCGCGAGCAGTTCTTCGTTACACAGTGCGGCCCTCTGCCCCCTTGCAAGACGGGTGCTAACGAGCCGTTGGGGGAAGCCCGCGCGACTAGTTCGCGCGGTACCACAGGCGCCAATCCGTTCTAGAAACAAATGCCTAAAGAGGGCCACACTTGTGTAGAAATTGTCCACATAAAGATGGTACCCCTTGCCGAATAAGGGTGACACCAAGTCCCAAACTGTCTTCCCACTGCTCCCCAGGTAGTCAGGGCAACCGACCGGCTCCAGGGTCTGATCTTTTCCCTCATAGACCCGAAATTTGTGGGTATAGCCTGTGGCCCTTTCACAGAGCTTATACAATTTGACCCCATACCGGGCGCGCTTGCTTGGGATGTATTGTTTGAAGCCAAGGCGCCCGGTAAAATGTATTAGGGACTCGTCTATGCAGATGTTTTGCTCAGGGGTATACAAATCTGCAAATTTCTGGTTGAAATGGTCTATGAGGGGCCGAATTTTGTGGAGCCGGTCAAAAGCAGGGTGGCCCCTGGGACGGGAGGCGGTGTTGTCGCTAAAGTGCAGGAAACGCAGGATGACCTCAAATCGTGTCCTGGACATAGCAGCAGAGAACATGGGCATGTGATGAATCGGGTTCGTGGACCAATATGACCTCAATTCATGCTTTTTTGTCAGGCCCATGTTGAGGAGGAGGCCCAGAAAAGTTTTAAATTCGGAAACTTGGACTGGTTTCCACCGGAAAGGCTGGGCATAAAAGCTTTCCGGGTTAGCGGTGATAAATTGTGTGGCATACCTGTTTGTCTCTGCCACGACTAAGTCTAAAAGCTCTGCAGTCAAGAACAGCTCAAAAAATCCCAGGGCCGAACCGATCTGAGCCGTCTCAACCCGAACTCCAGACTGGGCGGTGAAAGGGAAAACTACAGGTGCGGCTGAAGTTGGGGACTGCCAATCAGGGTTTGCCAGCACCTCAGGGATTCTAGGGGCTCTACGGGCACGTCTTTGCGTTGGCTGCGACGGGGTCACTACTGCACGTGCCACCGTACCAGCTTCAACTGCCCTTCTGGTGCTCGCTACTTCACCAGGTTGTACGGCAGTGCTGGTACTAGGTCCAGGAAGGGCTGGGCTGCTGGTGTATGCCTCACCACGTAATCCGACAGCACCAGCCCCACTCTGCTGCTCTTGAAGCGGATCCTGCGCAACCTGCGGTCTAGCGACACGGGGCTGGGTACGCCTGGTGCTATCAGGGACCTCAGCCTCCTCGTCCGAACTTTGGGTCAGAGAGCCACTGCTTTCTACAGGTTTGTATTCTGACCCGCTGGATTCTTCAGATGAGGGTTCCCACTCCTCATCCGACTGGGTCAGAAGCCTGTAGGCCTCTTCAGAAGAATACCCCCTGTTAGACATGTGGGCAACTAAATTTCGGGGTATTCCCTGAGACTACCCAAGAAAAAAAAAGCAAGCCTGTCTTACAAATGGGAGGCTAGCGAAGTACCGGAGGCTGCTGCGGTTGATAAAAAATATCAAAACTGATTTTTTTATCGCCGCAGTGCGTGTAAAGTGAATGTGCAGTGATCAAAAAAAAAAAATTTTTTTGTCACTGCGGTGGGGCGGGCGTGGGCAAACGCACGTGTGGGCGACCGATCAGGCCTGATCGGGCAAACACTGCGTTTTGGGTGGAGGGCGAACTAAAGTGACACTAGTACTATTATAGATCTGACCGTGATCAGTTTTGATCACTTTCAGATACTATAAAAGTACAAATGCTGATTAGCGATACGCTAATCAGCGAATAACGGACTGCGGTGCGGTGGGCTGGGCGCTAACTGATCGCTAACTACCTAACCAAGGGACCTAAACTATACCTAAAACCTAACGGTCAATAACAGTGAAAAAAAAAAGTGACAGTTTGCACTGATCACTTTTTTTCCTTTCACTAGTGATTGACAGGGGGGGATAAAAGGGGTGATCAAAGGGTTAATTGGGGTGATCTGGGGGCTAAATGTGGTGTGGTGGGTACTCACAGTAATGATGTGCTCCTCTGCTCCTCTGCTGGAACCAACCGACCAAAAGAAGGAGCAGAGGAGCACAGCAGCCATATAACCCCATCATATTTACTAATATGTGGGGTTATATGGCTGCTGATTGGTTTTTTTAAAAATCAGCAGCCTGCCAGCCAATGATCGTGGCCGGCAGGCTGCTGACGAAATAGTCTTCTGCGAAATGCCGGCCCGCGATGCGCATGCGCGGGCCGGCTGTGACGTAATCTTGCGTCTCGCGAGAGGACGCGCCGATGCGTCCAGGAGGAACTAAACAACCACCTCCCGGACGCATCGGTGCGTACAGCGGTCGGGAGGTGGTTAAATTGCGCATGTCCGTGATGTCACTCAGGAGAATCATGTGATCCCGAGTAGCACATCCTGTGACACGTCACATGATCTATCACATGAGCAACGCGTCAGAGAGGTAAATACGTCATAGAAATGTGTAAAAGCCAACCATAAGTCGGGACAATTCACCCTGGATACACTATCGGGGAATGTGCTATCTCTCGATGCACTAACCTCCGAAATATGTAAGTGGAAATAGCGGGGGGCCAGCGGCAGCTGTTACCCACTAGTCCCACCCACAAATAGTTAACCCTTAGCAGGCGATAATGTCCTAGGTGGCCGTAATAAGTACTATTAGAACAAACTCATTCATAAAGCGCACATAGTAGAGAGCCCAATATAAATATATAAATATATGTCACGGAATATGCCCTTAGTATCCAAAAGCATCCAACCAACTGATGAGCTAAGCCCTTCCATCCGTAGGGCCTAAAAGTGAAAATTTCAAATATATTATCAAAATATATTATATTAAAAAAGAGCAGTTTTTTTCAACACATCTGCTGACAAGGACAGGAAAACATGAGATCATATTAACAGCCAGGGTTTATATTCCACATTCAGCCCCTCAGTTTGACTTTTTGCAATTTAAAGATCCACTCGGATTCGCGCTTTTTTTAGCATTTTAATACGGTTGCCACCTGTACGTGGCAGTGGGACGTGGTCAAGGATCTTAAATATGAGATAACTTTCACCATGACCCTTGTCCACAAAGTGATGGGAAACCGGCAGGTCTTTCCGTTTTTTGCAAATTGAGTAACGATGCTGATTTTTGCAAGATTTAAAATTGCATGTGGTCTCGCTCACATACAATAGCTTGCATGGGCACCATAAAACATAGATAACATAACAAAGAATCACAGGTCAAATACAATTTAAGAGGATAGGAGATCCCACTCTTTGGATGTGTAAATTCTCGTCCCATCACCATGTATTTACAATTTACACAGTGAAGGCACGGGTAACTGCCCCATTTTTTGGGGGCCAGATAAGATTGCTGTATACCTTTGTGTGAACCAATTTCATTTTTTACCAGTTTATCCTTTAAGTCACGGGCCCTTCTATATGACATTATGGGTCTATTGGAAAATTCTAAGATGTTCTTGTGCCCAGTATTTAAAATTGACCAGTGTTTGTTAATAATTTTATTAACATATGGACTGGCTTCACAGAAAGTGGATACAAAGGGTATTTTTTTGGAATGATCTCTCTTAGTGCCCTGGAACAATTGGCTTCTAGCTCTTTGATCAATGCGAGTACGTTGCTGTTGCAATGTGGAAGCTGGTAACGTCTCTGTCTGAAGGATTGTGTCATTTTTTCCAGTTTTATCTAGTGTAGATGTATCACTGACTATCCTCTTAGCTCTGATGAACTGGCTGTAAGGTAGTGATCAAACCATCATCCGCGGATGAGCACTGTCATATCTGAGGATGGGGTTGCGATCAGTGGGTTATGTATAGACCTCAGTATTCAGAGTGGTGCCAATACGCTGAATATTGACATCCAAGAAATGTAGCGATTCAGTAGAGAATTCTAGGGTAAACTGTATGTCAGGAATCAGGCTATTCAAATAAGTATGGAACAATTTAAGCTCAGGTACCGTGCCTGTCCATATGACAAAAATATCGTCTATGTATCTCTACCACCTCAGCACATGGCTGAAGTGGTGGGAAACATAGACGTGTTGTTCCTCCAAATGAGAGACGACCATGTTGGCATACGTTGGGGCCACATTCGTCCCCATGGCCCGTCCCCCTGATTTGCATATAAAATTCATCTCCGTAAAGGAAATAATAATTATATAAAATCAAACGTAGTAGAGCAAGTAAGAAAGTTTTGGCCTCCATGGTGTAATCTGAATTTGCCAGGGCCGACTCAACGACTGCTAACCCAATATCATGCTGTATTGAAGTATACAGACTGACAATGTCGAAGGAGGTCAAAATGGCGCCCTCCGGCATCGACAGATCTGCCAACTTACATACAAGACACAACTGATTTTTTGGGTAACATTTTGATCTTACTACATGTGTGAAGTATTTTGTCCCAAAAAATTGACGCATTACTCAGCAGGGAACCCCGTCCCGAAACAATTGGTCTACCTGGGGGGCACCTTAAATCTTTGTGAATTTTGGGTAATAGATAAAATAAAGATTTCCCAGGGGTCACTGGGAAATCTAGCAACAAAAATTCACTAAGTGGTTCATCTATAAGGCCTGCCTGTGCATACTTGTTAACAAGAGACTTAAGTTCACGTTGTATTTCAAATTTAGGGTCTCTTTGGAGTTTGACATAAACCGCTGTATCTGAAAGTTGGCGTGCAGCTTCTGCAAGATACATAGAAGTATCCATGACCACTACCGCACCACCCTTATCAGCTGATTTGATTGTGAGGGAGTGGTCATGGATTAACTGATTCAAGGCCTGTAGTTCCTGTTAAGTCATATTAGGATGCTGTAGGGGGTGGGCGATATGGCCTAAAATCTATATTGCGATATAATTTTAAGCATGTGCGATATGCGATATATATCGTGATATATATTTATTTTATATTTGGGGGTGTGTTTAAACATTTTTTTTTTTTTTTTTTTACTTTTTATTTAATAACTATTAGACTCCTTAAGGGCTAGAACCCTTGTCATATTCACCCTAATAGAGCTCTATTAGGGTTAATAGGACTTTACACTCTCCCTGCTGCCCTGTGCTTTGCGCTCACAACAGCAGGGAGCTGACAATGGCAGCCAGCCCCTGATCCGCCCCCCAGCCTTTCATGTGCCCCCCAGCCTCTGATCAGCCCCCTCTGGTAACTCAAACCCAGCCCTCCCTCCCCAGTATTAATCATTGGTGGCAGTGGCCACAGGGTCCCCCCCCCCCATAATTGGTGGCAGTGGGCAGTTCCGATCGGAGTCCCAGCAGTGTAATGCTAGGGCACAGACAGAAGAAGGAGCGACCGGCGGCCACGGCGCATGTGAGTATAATGCTGCTCCCCCAAGTCATATTACTGTCTCAGCTGTAATACCGCAGAAGCCAGTGGTGTGAATAATGAAACTGTAATGAGCAGGGGAATGGATTGCTACTTTCGTTCCTTGTGAAAGCTCACAGAAAATGCTGGCAAGTTGAACTGTGAATTGATAACCTGTATACCATTGTAACAATGAAAAGAAATGGCATCTGCTTGAGAAACTGATTGTGGTTTAGATTTGTCATAATTCACAGATGGAGGGCATGCCTTATGACTTGTTCATAGGTCAGCCACAGTCCCTCCCCTCCTCCTCTCTGCTCTCATTGGTGGGCAGCGGCAGCCGTGCACAGTGGGGAGGGAAGGACTCCCTCCTTCTCCACTGTGCCAGCTCAGGAGAACATAGTGCGCGCCGAGAGCGAGATCATATCGCAGACCGGCGATATGCACAAAACCCATATCGTGGCACAAATTTATATTGCATATCGCCTATATCGCCCACCCCTAGGATGCTGTATATGATCACTTAAACCGGATTGTTTTAATTCCTGTGTATCTCTCAGCACTGGATCTGAGAATACCTCGAAGGCCTTCGAGGATATTTGAGGAGAGAAATCCTTTTTTAATTTTAACCCCCAATCAGATATACAGAATTCATGAACAGTGTTATGTACTTCTTGAAAATTGATGGGGGAAAAAAATTTCTTCTTCCCATCACCCGTAATCGAGTGTTTACCCCGTCACCATGTTTGTTTTTCATCTTGGGGGTTACTACTCCCCCACTGATTAATTTCAGTAATTGTAGTTTTTTCACTGTTGGTATATACATACGCTTAAATATTAAAGGTAATTTTAAAAAGTCACTCTTTTCGTATATGTAATTTACTTCTAAAAACTACTGTGACAAAGCATCTTCTAAAAAACTTCTAAAGCTGATAATACAATTATAGACATGTCCCGTAGTATAATCCATTACATCACGTTGCCATTTCCCTCTTTTAGTTTCATGGATCTCATTTTTAAGTTTGTCCAGGTGAGGTTGGAAATTTTTACAGTAGTCCTCAAATTCTTGTCCAATTGTGAGGGAACAGATAGAAAATCCACATTGCCTCTACACGTCTCAATAATCCTATCCTTGTCGGCTTCCGTGTATGAAAAAATAGCGGGTGAAGATTGGCTTAGCAGCGGATCCATGATGCCGGGAAAAAGTAGGTGATAGGCACAATAAGTATACTGGTGGGTGCCAGCTCCTGGCAATTGTAAAAAGTTCAGGGCAGCACTCCTGGTAACACAGCTGATGGGTGCCAGCGGTGTTGCACTTTACCAAAGTGATGATCCATAAAAATTAATAAATACACCGCAGCACATCCGATAGGTGAAAAACAGTGGGATCCTTTATTCACCCATGCAACGTTTCGATCAGCTTGCTGGGACCATTTTCAAGCAATACATCTCAGTGAACAGTGCATATTTATGAGGTCACATCATATTAGCATACATAAGTGACAATCAACTTTAACATAAGAAAATATGCTCCAGGCAACTCATGTGTACATATAAATACATTGTGTGTGTGTGTGTGTGTATAATGTACAGTACAGACCAAAAGTTTGGACACACCTTCTCATTCAAAGAGTTTTCTTTATTTTCATGACTATGAAAATTGGAGAGTCACACTGAAGGCATCAAAACTATGAATTAAAACATGTGGAATTATATACATAACGAAAAAGTGTGAAACAACTGAAAATTTGTAATATTCTAGGTTCTTCAAAGTAGCCACCTTTTGCTTTGATTACTGCTTTGCACACTCTTGGCATTCTCTTGTTGAGCTTCAAGAGGTAGTCACCTGAAATGGTTTTCACTTCACAGGTGTGCCCTGTCAGGTTTAATAAATGGGATTTCTTGTCTTATAAACGGGGTTGGGACCATCAGTTGCATTGTGGAGAAGTCAGGTGGATACACAGCTGATAGTCCTACTGAATAGACTGTTAGCTGCTTTTTTCTTGCCATAATACAAATTCTAAGTAAAGAAAAACGAGTGGCCATCATTACTTTAAGGCCCCATGGTTTAGTGCTCTCATTAAGAGAAACAAAATATTTAAGGTCCCATGCACACAACAGTATTTTTTCACGGTCCGCAAAAACGGGGTCCTTAGGTCCGTGATCCGTGACTGTTTTTTCATCCGTGGGTCTTCCTTGATTTTTGGAGGATCCACGGACATGAAAAAAAAAGTCGTTTTGGTGTCCGCCTGGCCGTGCGGAGCCAAACGGATCCGTCCTGAATTACAATGCAAGTCAATGGGGACGGATCCGTTTGACGTTGACACAATATGGTGCCATTTCAAACTGATCCGTCCCCATTGACTTTCAATGTAAAGTCTGGAGTCCCTTTTATACCATCGGATTGGAGTTTCCGACAGTATATTCTAACACAGAGGCGTTCCCATGGTGATGGGGATGCTTCTAGTTAGAATATACTACAAACTGTGTACATGACTGCCCCCTGGCAGCACCCGATCTCTTACAGGGGGCCGTGATCAGCACAATTAACCCCTCAGGTGCGGCCCCCCCCTCCCTCCCTCTATTGTAATAATCGGTTGGTGGCACAGTGTGCGGCCCCCCCCTTCCTCCCTCTATTGTAATAATTTGTTGGTGGCATAGTGTGCGGCCCCCCGCCCCCCCTTCCTCCCTCTATTGTAATAATTCGTTGGTGGCACAGTGTGCGCTCCCCATCGGCCCCCCCTTCCTCCCTCTATTGTAATAATTTGTTGGTGGCACAGTGTGCGCTCCCCATCGCCCCCCCCTTCCTCCCTCTATTGTAATAATTTGTTGGTGGCACAGTGTGCGCCTCCCCCCCCCTTCCTCCCTCTATTGTAATAATTCTTTGGTGGCATAGTGTGCGGCCCCCCGCCCCCCCCCCCTTCCTCCCTCTATTGTAATAATTTGTTGGTGGCACAGTGTGCGCCCCCCCCTTCCTCCCTCTATTGTAATAATTTGGTGGCACAGTGTGCGCCCCCCCCCTTCTTCCCTCTATTGTAATAATTTGTTGGTGGCACAGTGTGCGCCCCCCCTTCCTCCCTCTATTGTAATAATTCGTTGGTGGCACAGTGTCCGCCCCCCATCTCGGCCCCCCTCCCTCTATAGCATTAACAACATTGGTGGCCAGTGTGCGGCCTCCCATCTCCCCCCCCCTCCTCCCCAATCATTGGTGGCAGCGGAGTTCCGATCGGAGTCCCAGTTTAATCGCTGGCGCTCCGATCGGTAACCATGGCAACCAGGACGCTACTGCAGCCCTGGTTGCCATGGTTACTTAGCAATAGTACAATAGTAAAAGATTCATACTTACCTGGGAGCTGCGATGTCTGTGTCCGGCCGGGAGCTCCTCCTACTGGTAAGTGACAGTTCATTTAGCAATGCGCCGCACAGACCTGTCACTTACCAGTAGGTGGAGCTTCCGGCCGGACACGAACATCGCAGCAGCCAGCAGGTAAGTATGAATCTTCTACTATTGTACTATTGCTAAGTAACCATGGCAACCAGGACTGCAGTAGCGTCCTGGTTGCCATGGTTTACCGATCGGAGCCCCAGCGATTAAACTGGGACTCCGATCGGAACTCCGCTGCCACCAATGATCGGGGGAGGGGGGGGGGCGATGGGGGGCGCACACTGTGCCACCAACGAATTATTACAATTGAGGGAGGAAGGGGGAGCTATGGGGGGCGCACACTGTGTCACCAACGAATTATTACAGTTAAGGGAGGAAGGGGGGGCGGGGGGGCCGCACACTGTGCCACTAACGAATTATTACAATGGAGGGAGGGGGTGGGTGGTGAGGGGTGCCACCAACAAATTATTACAATAGAGGGGGGGGGGGGGCCGCACTGGCCACCAATGATATTGAAACTGGGGAGGGGGGGTGGGTCTGCCCCCTGCTGCCTGGCAGCCCTGATCTCTTACAGGGGGATATGATAGTACAATTAACCCCTTCAGGTGCCGCACCTGAAGGGGTTAATTATGCTGATCACGGCCCACTGTAAGAGATCGGGTGCTGCCAGGCAGCAGGGGGCAGTCTTGTACACATTTTGTAGTGTATTCTAACTAGAAGCGTCCCCATCACCATGGGAACGCCTCTGTGTTAGAATATACTGTCGGATATGAGTTTTCACGAAGTGAAAACTTAGATCTGAAAAAGCTTTTATGCAGACGGATCTTCGGATCCGTCTGTATGAAAGTAACCTACGGCCACGGATCACGGACACGGATGCCAATCTTGTGTGCATCAGTGTTCTTTCACGGACCCATTGATTTGAATGGATCCATGAACCGTTGTCCGTCAAAAAAATAGGACAGGTCCTATTTTTTTTTTTTTACGGACAGGATACACGGATCACCGTCTCGGCTGCAAAACGGTGCATTTTCCGATTTTTCCACAGACCCATTGAAAGTCAATGGGTCAGCGAAAAAAAACCAACTGAAAACGGCACAACGGCCACGGATGCACACAACGGTCGTGTGCATGAGGCCTAAGAAATGAAAGTCAGTCTGAAAAATTGGAAAAACTTTGAAAGTGTCCCCAAGTGCAGTCACAAAAACCATCAAGCGCTACAAAGAAACTGGCTCACATATGGACCTCCCCAGGAAAGGAAGACCAAGAGTCACCTCTGCTGCGGAGAATAAGTTCATCCGAGTCACCAGCCTCAGAAATCGCAGGTTAACAGCAGCTCAGATTAGAGACCAGGTCAATGCCACACAGAGTTCTAGCAGCAGACACATCTCTAGAACAACTGTTAAGAGGAGACTGTGTGAATCAGGCCTTCATGGTAGAATGTCTGCTAGGAAACCACTGCTAAGGACAAGCAACACGCAGAAGAGACTTGTTTGGGCTAAAGAACACAAGGAATGGACATTAGACCAGTGGAAATCTGTGCTTTGGTCTGATGAGTCCAAATTTGAGATCTTTGGTTCCAACCACCGTGTCTTTGTGCAACGCAGAAAAGGTGAACGGATGGACTCTACATGCCTGGTTCCCGCCGTGAAGCATGGAGGAGATGGTGTGGGGGTGCTTTGCTGGTGACACTGTTGGGTGTTTATTCAAAATGGAAGGCATGGCTACCACAGCATCTTGCAGTGGCATGCTATTCCATCCGGTTTGCATTTAGTTGGACCATCGTTTATATATTTTTCAACAGGACAATGACCCCAAACACACCTCCAGGCTGTGTAAGGGCTATTTGACCATGAAGGAGAGTGATGGGGTGCTGCGCCAGATGACCTGGCCTCCACAGTCACCGTACCTGAACCCAATCGAGATGGTTTGGGGTGAGCTGGACCGCAGAGTGAAGGCAAAAGGGCCAACAAGTGCTAAGCATCTGTGGGAACTCCTTCAAGACTGTTGGAAGAACATTTCAGGTGACTACCTCTTGAAGCTCATCAAGAGAATGCCAAGAGTGTTCAAAGCAGTAATCAAAGCAAAAGGTGGCTACTTTGAAGAACCTAGAATATGACATATTTTCAGTTTTTTCACACTTTTTTGTTATGTATATAATTCCACATGTGTTAATTCATAGTTTTGATGCCTTCAGTGTGAATCTACAATTTTCATAGTAATGAAAATAAAGAAAACTCTTTAAATGAGAAGGTGTGTTCAAACTTTTGGTCTGTACTGTGTGTAATAGTAGATATAGATATAGATATATATATATATATATATATATATATATATATATATATATATATATATATATATATATTACTCTCTATCTCTATCTTTCTACTTTCACACTCATGTTCTGGCTTTCAGTTTGTAAAATCCGTTTAGGGCTCTTACAGCGGTCCAAAACGGATCAGTTTGCATTCTAATGCATTCTGAATAGAAAAGGATCTGCTCAGAATGCATCAGTTCAGTCTCCATTCCACTTTGGAGTCTGACACACTTGCAGCATTTTGGTGTCCGTCTTATTATACTGAGCAAAATGGATCCGTTCTGACACACAATGTAAGTCAATGGGGATGGATCCATTTTCACTGACATTCTGACACAATAGAAAACTGATCCGTTCTCCATTGACTTTCAATGGTGTTCAAGACGGATCTGTCTTGGCTATTTTAAAGATAATACAAACGGATCCGTTCTGAATGGATGCAGACGGTTGTATTATCTGAACGGATCTGCACAAAACGCAAGTGTCAAAGTAGCTTTACTTTCACACTCGTGTTTGGTGCGGATCCGTTATAGATCTGCACAGACGGATCCGTTCAGATAATACAAACGTCTGCATCCGTTCAGAACGGATCAGTTTGTATTATCTTTAACATAGCCAAGACGGATCCGTCTTGAACACTATTGAAAGTCAATGGGGGACGGATCCGTTTTCTATTGTGCCAGATTGTATCATACAAAACTCATCTGTCCCTATTGACTTAGATTGTGTGTCAGAACAGATCTGTTTAGCTCAGTTTTGTCGGACGGAAACCAAAACGCTGCAGGCAGATAATATAAAATGATCTATTCTGAATGGATGTAGATGGTTGCATTATCTAATCGGATCTGTCTATGATGGATCCGCACAAAATGCGAGTGTGAAAGTAGCCTTAGAAAGAGACCATCATGTACTATATGATGGTCGATTTTTCTTTTTTTTTTTTTTACATTAGTCACCCCTTTAACCTCTTGAGGACATAGGGCGTACAGGTATGCCCTGATGTCTCGGTACTTAAGGACACAGGGCGTACCATATTTATTTCAGCAGGCACCCTGGATCAATGCACCCGCATCGGTCATCGCTGCGGATTAACCCCTTCTATGCCGCTGACCGCAGCATAGAAGGGGTTTGTGTCAATGTCTCAGAATGCTGCCCGATGCCTTGCACGGCATCGGGACCTGCCTTCTACGGGATCCGAGCTTAGGCAACCTGTTAGTGTTTGACTTAGTGTCATACACTTACAGGCAATGCATTACAATACAGATGTATTGTAATGCATTGCAGAGGGAATCAGACCCCCAAAAGTGAACATCACAAATAAAGTAAAGAAAAAAGTGTTTTAAATAAAATTAATAAAGTAAAAAAAGAAAAAAAACACCCTTTCCCCTTATTTTATAATTAAAAAAAAAAAACACACATCAGAAAAACAAACAAAAACCCACACGTATCACGGTGGGTATCGCCGCGTCCGTAATGACCGGGTCTATAAATATATAACATGATCCACCCTGTCCGATAAATATCAGTCATCATTCCCCATATGTCTGCTTTTTTTTTTTTTTTTTTTTTTTCTAGGACTTTAGAAGGCTTAGAAGTTTAGAAGCCATTTTTCTAATTTTCAACAAAATTTCCCAAACCATTTTTTTATGCACCGATTTAGTTATAAAGTGATTTTGAGGGGCTTACATAATGAAAACCAGCCATAAATGACTCAATTTTAGAAACGACACCCCTCAAATTATTCAAAACTGATGTTGCAAGCTTAGTTAACTCTTTAGGTGTTCCACAAGTATTAAAGGAAAACGGAGGCAAAATGTAATTTTTTTTAATGCATATTTTTCATGTTAATCAATTTTTTTCTTGCAACACACCAAGAGTCAAAAGCAAACTAAACCTCACTATACATTACTCAGATTCTGCAGTTTACAGAAATAGCCCATGTTGTGGTAAACTGCTCTATAGGCACGTGGCAGTGGTCAGAAAGAAAGGAGGGCCATATGGATTTTGGAGGCAGATTTTGCTAGAATATGTTTGGGCACCATTTTGTATTTGAAGAAACTGTGACGTACCCCTACAGTGGAAACCCTCAAAAAGTGACCCCATTTTGGAAACTAAACCCTTCAAAGAATATTTTAAGGGGGATACTGAGCACTTTGACCCCCTAAGTTGTTTGAAAACACTTGGCTGTGAAAAACTAAAAAGTTGCTTTACACCCACAATTTTCATTTCCACAAGGGGTAACAGGAGAAAAAGCACCCAAAATGTGTTACCCATCTTCTCCTGAATACCGCAAAACCCCATATGTGGGGGTAAACCGTTGAAACCGTTGTGGGGGCACATGGCAGGACTCAAAACTGAAGGAACGCCATATGGCTTTTGCAGCACAGATTGTGGTGGATTGGTTTATGAGCACCATTGGTTTTTATTTTTTTAGTAATTGTCTTAAGTGGGGGCTAATTTTTGTGGGAAGTTTTAAACATTAAGGCCTCTTTTACATCGGCGTCCCGGATTTGCTCCGAACTCCTCGTGTGTGGGCACACAATTGCAGTCAGTTTTGATGGCGTTCCAATGTTTAGTTTTTTCCGCGTGAGTGCAATGCGTTTTGTGCATGAGAAAAAACGGAATGTGGTACCCAGACCCGAACCCGGACTTCTTCTTCACTGAAGTTTGGGTTCGGGTTAGGTGTTCTATTAATTTTACTATTTTCCCTTATAACATGGTTATAAAGGAAAATAATAGCATTCTTAATACAGAATGCTTACTAAAATGTGGCTTGAGGGGTTAAAAATAAAATAATAATAATTAACTCGCCTCATCCTCTTGTTCGTGCAGCCGGCATCGTCTTCTTTCTTTCGTCTTTCAGGACCTGCAAAGGAATCTTAAGGAGATACAAAAGAGGTTCGCTCGATTCAGGATATCATGTTTGGGGGCCTGCAGACTAAGAAAAGAAGAGCCTTTTTTATCCACAAGAATGTAAAGGCCATGATGAATAGAGAGTGGAAACATCTGGATAAAAGAAGCTTTATCCCATCAGTAATCAAAAGAAAATATCTGTTTGAAGAGGGTGAATGTTCTCTATGGGATAGGGCCCCCAAAATTGATGTGCCCATAGCTAAAGTGTCATCCCTACCCTTTGATGATTTGGGCAATCTTAATGATCCGATGGACAGAAAGGCTGACACCTTTTTAAGGAGAACATGGGAATCCATAGGTGCATCCTTTAAACCTAATATAGCTTCCACTTGTACGGCTAGGGCACAAATATTGTGGATGAAATAGCTGGAGACGCAGATCCGGGATAAGACCCCTAGAGATAAATTATTAGAATCGGTTGAGGCCATTGGAAAAGCAGCCGTTTGGTTTTTTGGCAGACGCCTCTGCGGATGCAGTTAGGTTGTCCGCTAGGGCTTCATCCATGGCTAATTCTGCTCGTAGGGCTATTTGGCTCAAGAATTGGTCAGGAAATGTGGCCTCAAAAAATCGCTTATGTGGTATCCCTTGTGAGGTGAAATATTTGTTTAGGTCTTCCTTGGACAACATATTAGAGAAGGCAGGGCATAAAAAGAAGGGGATCCCGTCTTCTTTTCAGTCGTCCTTTCGTAAGCAGGACCATTTTTCCCAGAGAGGCAGAGGAAATAGGGATAGGAATAGGAGTCCAGCAAATAGGAGTGACAGATGGAAATATTTAAGGTCCAAAGGGCTCCTGTTCAAAAATCAAGTAGATCATTCAACTTGGACTGCCTTAGAAGAGGAGGTTTCAAAGCTCAATCAAAAAGTTGCACTCATTCAGTGTCTGGAAGAAGAAAAGGGCGCAGGATCTTATTCTGCTGTTTTTAGTAAGAAAACCAAGTGGAGAATACAGCACTATCATCAAGTCTCTAAACAAATACCTGTTATAACAACGCTTCTTTAAAAGGACGGTTTTATGGCAGTTTTAGACATCAAAGATGCCTACTATCGCCTTCCGATTTTTCCAGGGCACCAGAAGTATCTCAGAGTGGCCTTAAGATTCCAGGGGGAACTGAAGCATTTTCAATTCCAGGTATTGCCTTTCGGAATCTCTATGGCGCCAAGGATTTTTACAAAATTTATCTGAGATGGCAGCCCGTATCAGGGAAAGGGATATCCTGTTTATCCCATACTTGGATGACTTTCTGATTGTCGCACTGTCTTACCAGAGATGCTTATTTCAGGTCCAGCAGGTGGTAGAATTCATGACAACCCTGGGCTGGATCCTAAACAGAGAAAAATCGAGACAGATTCCAGAAAAGAAACAACAGTTTCTGGGAATCTTACTGGATTCAGTGTCTTGGAGATCCTTCCTAACCTCAGAAAAGATTCATAAAATGAGGTCAGTGGTTCACACCCTGATAAACAATCCGTGTGTATCCATAAGGAAGGGGATGTCAGTACTGGGAACTCTGACCGTCTGTATACCAGCAGTTCAATGGGCTCAGATCCATTACAGAGCCCTACAAGAGGAAAACTTGGGGAACTGGTCAGGAGGAATGGAGGACTTGGAAAGCAGTATAGTGATATCAGCCCAGACTTGACACTAAAGTGGTGGTTGTCACTAGGGTTGGGCGATATACCAGTATCACAATATACCGCAGTATTAAAAAAACGGCGATATGGCGATATCGCTGTTTCCTAAATACCGCAGTATATTTTGTGACGTCATCGCTTTAAAAATTGCGTCCGTGGCTGCCCTCCCCCATCATTATCTACCAGTTTCTTCCAGCAGCGGCTCCTCCTGCTTGCTCCGAATGTGCTGTCTCCGCCCACGAACCGACGTCTCACGTCAGAATCAGGTGACGCCCCCAGGCTGAGTTGAGCAGCGCAGTACAGCAGCGACTGCTGAGTCGGCTCAGTCTCATGTCTTTCAGGACCTGCAAAGGTTCCCCCCCCCCCCCCCCGGACGGACTTGTCGGGAGACAGGGAGCCGCAGAGCAGGAAGCCTGGCAGGGACTCGGTGACACGCCTCTGACTCATTCGATTCTTTTAACTAATAAACTCTCAGACGATTCTCTGAGTCTCTGCACGACTCCCCCTGTGCTGTGAGTCAGTTCTGGACTGCTGGTTGCCTCTGATTGGTTGGAGGGCGGGGAGGGGCGGGGCTAGCTTCCACTGTAGGCTCCTATTACACTGCCTGCTGCTGCCTCTATGCTAATCGCAGTGAGCCATCATGAGTCCCTCGAGTACCTCCCCCATGACATGATGAACAAGGAGGAATTATGGTGTCCATAAGACATGGGGGGAGGCGGGGGCTGCTGCGCTGCTGCCCCCATACTGTAATGTCTCCTTGCGGCTGCGCTGCTGCCCCCAATACTGTAATATCTCCTTGTGGCTGCTGCTCTCATCATCATGTCTCCTTGTGGTCACCCATACAGTATAATTTCTCCTGCTGGCTGCTGCCCCATAGTACATTATAACGTCTTCTTTTGGCCCCCATACAGTATAACATCACGTCCCCTTGTGGCCCCCCATACAGTATAACATCACGTCCCCTTGTGGCCCCCCACGTCCCCTTGTGGCCCCCCATACAGTATAACGTCCCCTTGTGGCCCCCCATACAGTATAACGTCCCCTTGTGGCCCCCCATACAGTATAACGTCCCCTTGTGGCCCCCCATACAGTATAACGTCCCCTTGTGGCCCCCCATACAGTATAACGTCCCCTTGTGGCCCCCCATACAGTATAACGTCCCCTTGTGGCCCCCCATACAGTATAACGTCCCCTTGTGGCCCCCCATACAGTATAACGTCCCCTTGTGGCCCCCCATGCAGTATAACGTCCCCTTGTGGCCCCCCATGCAGTATAACGTCCCCTTGTGGCCCCCCATGCAGTATAACGTCCCCTTGTGGCCCCCCATGCAGTATAACGTCCCCTTGTGGCCCCCCATGCAGTATAACGTCCCCTTGTGGCCCCCCATGCAGTATAACGTCCCCTTGTGGCCCCCCATGCAGTATAACGTCCCCTTGTGGCCCCCCATGCAGTATAACGTCCCCTTGTGGCCCCCCATGCAGTATAACGTCCCCTTGTGGCCCCCCATGCAGTATAACGTCCCCTTGTGGCCCACCATGCAGTATAACGTCCCCTTGTGGCCCACCATGCAGTATAACGTCCCCTTGTGGCCCACCATGCAGTATAACGTCCCCTTGTGGCCCACCATGCAGTATAACGTCCCCTTGTGGCCCACCATGCAGTATAACGTCCCCTTGTGGCCCACCATGCAGTATAACGTCCCCTTGTGGCCCACCATGCAGTATAACGTCCCCTTGTGGCCCACCATGCAGTATAACGTCCCCTTGTGGCCCACCATGCAGTATAACGTCCCCTTGTGGCCCACCATGCAGTATAACGTCCCCTTGTGGCCCACCATGCAGTATAACGTCCCCTTGTGGCCCACCATGCAGTATAACGTCCCCTTGTGGCCCACCATGCAGTATAACGTCCCCTTGTGGCCCACCATGCAGTATAACGTCCCCTTGTGGCCCACCATGCAGTATAACGTCCCCTTGTGGCCCACCATGCAGTATAACGTCCCCTTGTGGCCCACCATGCAGTATAACGTCCCCTTGTGGCCCACCATGCAGTATAACGTCCCCTTGTGGCCCACCATGCAGTATAACGTCCCCTTGTGGCCCACCATGCAGTATAACGTCCCCTTGTGGCCCACCATGCAGTATAACGTCCCCTTGTGGCCCACCATGCAGTATAACGTCCCCTTGTGGCCCACCATGCAGTATAACGTCCCCTTGTGGCCCACCATGCAGTATAACGTCCCCTTGTGGCCCACCATGCAGTATAACGTCCCCTTGTGGCCCACCATGCAGTATAACGTCCCCTTGTGGCCCACCATGCAGTATAACGTCCCCTTGTGGCCCACCATGCAGTATAACGTCCCCTTGTGGCCCACCATGCAGTATAACGTCCCCTTGTGGCCCACCATGCAGTATAACGTCCCCTTGTGGCCCACCATGCAGTATAACGTCCCCTTGTGGCCCACCATGCAGTATAACGTCCCCTTGTGGCCCACCATGCAGTATAACGTCCCCTTGTGGCCCACCATGCAGTATAACGTCCCCTTGTGGCCCACCATGCAGTATAACGTCCCCTTGTGGCCCACCATGCAGTATAACGTCCCCTTGTGGCCCACCATGCAGTATAACGTCCCCTTGTGGCCCACCATGCAGTATAACGTCCCCTTGTGGCCCACCATGCAGTATAACGTCCCCTTGTGGCCCACCATGCAGTATAACGTCCCCTTGTGGCCCACCATGCAGTATAACGTCCCCTTGTGGCCCACCATGCAGTATAACGTCCCCTTGTGGCCCACCATGCAGTATAACGTCCCCTTGTGGCCCACCATGCAGTATAACGTCCCCTTGTGGCCCACCATGCAGTATAACGTCCCCTTGTGGCCCACCATGCAGTATAACGTCCCCTTGTGGCCCACCATGCAGTATAACGTCCCCTTGTGGCCCACCATGCAGTATAACGTCCCCTTGTGGCCCACCATGCAGTATAACGTCCCCTTGTGGCCCACCATGCAGTATAACGTCCCCTTGTGGCCCACCATGCAGTATAACGTCCCCTTGTTGGCCCACCATGCAGTATAACGTCCCCTTGTGTCCCCCCCCCATACAGTATAACGTCCCCTTGTGTCCCCCCCCCATACAGTATAACGTCCCCTTGTGTCCCCCCCCCATACAGTATAACGTCCCCTTGTGTCCCCCCCCCCCCCATACAGTATAACGTCCCCGTTGTGTCCCCCCCCCCATACAGTATAACGTCTCCTTGTGTCCCCCCCCCCATACAGTATAACGTCTCCTTGTGTCCCCCCCCCCATACAGTATACCGTCTCCTTGTGTCCCCCCCCCATACAGTATAACGTCTCCTTGTGTCCCCCCCCATACAGTATAACGTCTCCTTGTGTCCCCCCCATACAGTATAACGTCTCCTTGTGTCCCCCCCATACAGTATAACGTCCCCTTGTGTCCCCCCCCCCCCATACAGTATAACGTCCCCTTGTGTCCCCCCCCCCCATACAGTATAACGTCCCCTTGTGTCCCCCCCCCCCATACAGTATAACGTCTCCTTGTGTCCCCCCCCCATACAGTATAACGTCTCCTTGTGTCCCCCCCCCCATACAGTATAACGTCTCTTGTGTCCCCCCCCCCATAAGTATAACGTCTCCTTGTGTCCCCCCCCATACAGTATAACGTCTCCTTGTGTCCCCCCCATACAGTATAACGTCTCCTTGTGTCCCCCCATACAGTGGTGTCCCCCATACAGTATGTCTCCTTGTGTCCCCCCATACAGTATAACGTCCCCTTGTGTGTCCCCCCCATACAGTATAACGTCCCCTTGTGGCTGCCCCCCTCCATACAGTATAACGTCCCCTTGTGGCTGCCCCCCTCCATACAGTATAGCGTCGCCTTGTGGCTGCCCCCCTCCATACAGTATAGCGTCGCCTTGTGGCTGCCCCCCTCCATACAGTATAGCGTCGCCTTGTGGCTGCCCCCCTCCATACAGTATAGCGTCGCCTTGTGGCTGCCCCCCTCCATACAGTATAGCGTCGCCTTGTGGCTGCCCCCCTCCATACAGTATAGCGTCGCCTTGTGGCTGCCCCCCTCCATACAGTATAGCGTCGCCTTGTGGCTGCCCCCCTCCATACAGTATAGCGTCGCCTTGTGGCTGCCCCCCTCCATACAGTATAGCGTCGCCTTGTGGCTTTATTTCTTTAAAACGGGTATTTATCGCAATAAATATCGTTATTGCGATAAAAAAATTATATCGTTATCGTCTGAATATTTTTGATATCGCCCAACCCTAGATCAAAGATCCCCTTATAGTTACCACGGACTGCCGTATGTTGGACAGTTCTTCAAATCTAAAAGAGCTTATGGCAGTTTTTTTGGCCCTTCAGGAGTTGCTCCCTCTGATCAGGGGTCGACACGTGAGAATTTTATCCGACAATGACTCGGTCGTAGCCTATCTGAATCATCAGGGTGGTACCCGGTCCGTGTCCCTGCAGTCCCTGGCACTTCAGATTTTTTTCCCTAGTGGAGGGGGTAGCGTTGTCCCTCTTGGCCCTTCATATCAGAGGTGTGGACAATTGGAAGGCCGATTTTCTAAGCCGTCGATCTCTGGATCAGAAGGAATGGTCTCTGAACCTTTCTGTTTTCAGCAAGATTGTCAAGTTATGGGGGATTCCTCAAATAGATCTTTTTGCCACCAGGGAGAATAGGAAGGTAAAAAGATTCTATTCCCTGTCTCCCAGGGATCGACCCGATGCGATAGACCCTGACTCCAAGGCTGAACCAGAGCGTCTATTATATGCCTTCCCTCCACTTCAGTTGATACCGAGGGTTCTCAAGAAGGGCAGGGAAGACAAAGGCAGAATCATCATGATTGCTTCCTTCTGGCCATGTCGAGCTTGGTTCTATTGGCTGAAAGTGATGTCAGTAGCAGATCCTTGGGTCCTTCCGAAGATCCTAGATCTTCTTTTTCAGGGTCCTATTGTCCACCCCCCTGTGAAAAGGCTCCATTTTAAGGCGTGGCTTTTGAACGGCGCCTTTTACTAGATAGAGGTCTTTTTGAATCGCTGGTTGCTATCATGCTGGGAAGCCAGTAACTACTAATATCTATGCTAGAACTTGGATTACCTTTTTTTTTTAAGTTTCTAGGAGTCCCTCGTTGCACATCCTACCCTCTTCAGTTAAGTACAATCTTGGATTTTTTTCTGAGAGGTGTAGAGAAAGGCCTAGAACTAAGTACCATCAAGGTCCAGGTAGCCGTACTCAGTGTTTTATTTGATTACAGGTTGGCATGTCATCCTTGGATTATAAGGTTTTGTAAATCAATATCTAGGAGTCTCCCTGCCAGGAATTTCAAAGCTCCTCCTTGGGATCTTAATCTGGTGTTAAGGGCCTTGGTTAAACCTCCCTTTAGTCCTATAGACTCTCTGCCAATTAAGTTCCTGACCTTGAAATGTATTTTTTTGGTAGCTATTACATCAGCCAGGAGAATTAGTGAGCTTCAGGCTCTTTCCATCAGCCCTCCATATACGATTTTCCAAGATGATTGTGTCCGTCTTAGGCCAGACTCAGCATTTTTACCCAAAGTAGTATCTGAATTCCATAGAAGTCAGGAAGTGATTCTTCCTTCCTTCTACGAGAATCTGAAGAACGAGGAAGAGGCAGATTTCCATTCTTTGGATGTTAGAGAATGTGTCCTACAATACTTAGAGGCTACAAAAGGTTGGAGGAAGTCCTATTCATTGTTTCTTATTTTCAGGCCAGAATAAGGAAAAATCATCTAGTAAAAGTACTTTGAAAATTTTCTTTTTATTGAGAAAATAGCAAAAGATACACACTACATCATCACACAGTGACATTGACCAGTAGTCGAGAGCGTACTGTATCAAGCACATACAATACAGAGCATCAGTCCATAAACATGGGCCTGAGTAGACTTCTGCACATAAATACAGGGCAATAACGACTTACATAGCTCAGGTACAGAGAATGTCCCAATCACATTGTGCTAGTGCGGTATAGCAGATACAAACGTACCCTTCAAGTATACATAGATCATGTAGCATGCCCAATGACCATAGAAGCATAAGAAACAGGGAGAAAAGGGGTGGGAAGGAAGGGACAGGGAGGGAGGGTCAGGAAGGAGAAGGGTGAAGGGTGAAGGAAGGGAGGGAGAAAAAGGGAGAACCAAAAACAACATTCCATCCATGACATTTGTACATCGAAAGCACATTAGGTGAATAAAGTGCAATGTGAAGAATTAACATAATCACAGGTATAATTTAGCATCGACTCAGTCATGTGCTAAAAAGACTTGTTAAAATTCTGGAGAACAACACCTACTGGTGAGCCCCTGAGACATCACCTCTAGGAGGCTCGAGCACCCCATCCCTAAATAAGAGCCAAGGTGTCCATAACTTAACATATTTTTTGTGGTTCCTGTCCTCCCAGCTCGCAAGCTCCTCCATACGACAGATATGATCTACCTTCTTCAGCCATGCC
The DNA here is from genome assembly GCF_014858855.1 of Bufo gargarizans. Taxonomy (NCBI): domain Eukaryota; kingdom Metazoa; phylum Chordata; class Amphibia; order Anura; family Bufonidae; genus Bufo; species Bufo gargarizans. The sequence goes on along the minus strand of NC_058082.1, from coordinate 384,468,290 downwards.
TCAACAGAAGGAGGCTCTGTGCTCAACCAGTATTGCGGGATGAGCAATCTCGCGGCCTGGAGTAATTGAGTGGTCAAGCATCTTTTTGAGGGGGAGAAGGAGGGAGTTGGGAGCCCCAGGAGCACAAGGGTAGGAGGCACATCCACCGTGACTTTTGTTATCTTCTGAATAGTGGACAGGACCCCCTCCCAATATGGCCGTATCTTTGCACAAAACCATAGGATGTGGGACAGAGTGCCTATACCCTCTAGACATCTCCAGCACACGTCATCCTGTCTCATACCCCTAATAAACATCTGCTTTGGAGTTAGGTACCACTGGGTAAGGACCTTATATGTGTGTTCTTGCACCCTGGTGCACCGTGAGAAGCTGTGAGAGTGCGCATGTATGCGCAAGATGTCAGTTTCGCTCAGCTCAGTTCCCAGTTCAGCAGCCCAGTGCCTCAAATACTGCGGCATTCCAGGGGAGCGGGGGTTAACCAGTGCCAAATAACACAAAGAAATCAATTTACGTGGAATAGACTCAAGTGTCAGTAGTTTTTCAAACCACGACCGAGTAGGCTTATGTCTATTGCTCTCTAATAGTGGTTTAGAGACTGAGTTGAGTTCAATCAGTTCCAGAAAATTACATGATTTTATAAGGTTATGCAGAGGATGTTGGGCAGGTGTATCTCCCGAGGCTACTCCCAAAAATTCCTCTGTGGTGAACCTATGCAGTCTCTGCCATGTCGTAGCTATCTGTTTCGAATTTGGTCTCATAGCAAAGGGTAGAAGGTCAGCTGGCATAGAGGGAGAGGGGCTGTTTAATAGGTTCAGTCTACCGGACACCTGTTGGATGACCGAAGCAGTGCCTCTGAGTAGGATCTGTGATCTGAGATTAGAAGAAGCGAGACCCCAGAGGCCCGCCCTCTGAACAGAAGAGAGCTGGGCCATTTCCAAGTCACAACCCCAAGTTTGATATTTAGCAGCGTGTAACTGAAGCCATCTTTTTAGATGAATCGCCTGATAATATAAGTGTGCATCCGGCAACCCAAACCCTCCCGTGTTCTTGCGTTGTATCAGCCTATTATGGGCCAATCTAGCTGACTTTCCCCCCCCATAGGAACGTTCTGAACATTCTCCTAACCTGACAAAAGAAGGACATGGGCAGGAAAATTGGCAGCATCTGCATAACGTAGAGGAGCCTGGGCATGATGAAAGCCTTCAAAAGGTTCTTTCTTCCCATCCAAGAAACGTATGGGATTTTAAGCGAGTGAAGCTGTTTCTGCACCTCACCTAGAAGGGGTTGATAATTTAAACTAAAAGTGTGGTCTAGATCCGCCGGAAGCTTGATCCCTAGGTAAGAAAGATGGGAGTCCTGCCAGATGAACAGGGTTGTGCCCTTCAGAGAGGAAATCACTTTACTTGGGGCAGAAACGTTCATCGCCTCAGACTTCGTGTAGTTGACTTTGAAATTCGAGATCCTCCCGTATAGTTCAAAAAGGGAGAGAAGATGCGGAAAGGCCTCGACAGGGTTTGCAATCATAACCAGGAGGTCGTCTGCATAAGCGGCATTTGTATATTCAGCAGAACTACCTCTGACTTTTAGGCCCTTTATACCAGGGTGTTCTCTTATAGCTTGCAACAATGTCTCCATCACCATGACATATAGTGTAGGTGACAAAGGGCAACCCTGACGGGTCCCGTTTGTAATCGAAAATGGCTGAGATAAAGTACCGTTCACCCGAATACGAGCACTAGGTTCATGGTAAAGAGACATAACGGCAGTTTGGAATTGTTCTGGAATGCCAAATTTATGTAGAGTTTTCCTCATGTAACCCCAGCTCACCCTGTCAAAGGCCTTTTCCGCATCCACACCCAAAAGGACCAGTGAGGCCCTCTCCTTTTTAGCAAGTTGCATTGCTGATAGAACCCTGCAAGAGTTCTGATTTCCCTCTCTTCCAGGCACAAATCCGGCTTGGTCCGGATGGATTAGCTTAGTCAGAAGGGGAGCAAGGCGGGAAGCCAAAAGCTTTGCCCATATTTTAACGTCTACGTTGAGAAGCGAAATCGGCCTATAACTGCCGCATTGATTAGGATCCTTGCCCGCTTTCGGTAGGATTGTGACCGTCGCTTCTAGGGATTGCCTATGGAGGGTAGAACCACTCAGGAGGGAATTGCACCAAGTGACCAGTCGTGGGGCCAGAACCGATGACAGTTTTTTATAGTACCCCACAGAAAACCCGTCGGGTCCCGGGCATTTCCCCATTGGCATAGAGCTCAGAATTTTTGTTATTTCCTCTATTGTGACGGGAGCAATGAGCTGTTCCCTCTCCTTGGTTTCCAGTGTGGGCAGACTAAGGTCCCTTAAAAACCTATCAGCCGCCTCCTCTATACCCGCCTCTGTGTCTCCTTCTGGACATTTGAGACCATAAAGCTTACTATAGATTTTATGGAATTCTCTGGCAATATCTGAGGTTCTATGTACTAGTTTGCCATCTTTATCCTTAATTCCAGCTATATATGAAGCATCCTTTCTCTGTTTTAGGAGCGCCGCCATAAGCTTCGTCCCCTTGTCCCCGTGAGCATAGAAGCGGAATTGGGCATACTGATAGGACTTAGCCTGGTGGTAGTTAAGGTGATCTTTCAGTTTTTTCCTAGTTAGTGTTAGCTCCTGCTGGGCCTCAATAGATTTGGATTTCTTATGCAGAGATTCTAAAGCTGATATCTTCTCTAACAATGTAAGAAGTGTTTTTTGTCTTTCTTTCTTTTTCCTACTGCCTAAGGCAATCAGCTCCCCTCTAATGACCGCCTTGTGTGTTTCCCAGACAGTGGTGACAGAAACGTCATCCGTGGTGTTCTCTTTAAAAAACTGCTGTAGTTTAGTTTCCATGTCACTCACCACCGCCGCGTCATCCAACAGTGTTTCATTCAATCTCCACTGTCGAGAAGGCTGAGGTAGCTCAGAGAACACCACGGATGTCGTGACAGGGGCGTGATCAGACACCATCATAGGATCAATGGTAGAGCCACTTACCAAACCGGCATGGATATCAGTAACAAAAATATAATCTAGCCTGGAGTAAGCCTTATGAGGAGCTGAAAAGAAAGTGTAATCTAAATCTGTAGGATGGGTCAGTCTCCAGGTGTCCAATAAGTGAGCCCCTGCTAAGAGCTTGTTAATCCTACCAATGGCCGCTTGAGTCAGCTGAGATGAGTGATTAGAAGCATCCATTAGTGGGTTTAAGGCCACATTAAGGTCTCCCCCCACTAGGCAGATACCCTCTGCAAAAGAAGTTAACTTGGACAGCGTAGTCTTCAACCACACACCCTGGCCCCTATTAGGGCTGTATAGACTTGCTAGCGTTACCATCACCGTCCCTATGGTACCTTTAATAAACATAAAGCGACCCTCGGAGTCGGTCAAAGAAGAAATAAGGGAGAAGGGAACCCTTTTGGATATGGCAATCCCCGCTCCCCTGGAAGCTTTGACATGCGAGCTGATGAACCACTGACTGAAATAAGACTGGGAGAGCTTGGGGACATGGCCTAGCTTTAGATGTAACTCTTGGAAAAAGCAGATATCGGTGTGCCTTTTCTTTAACAATCTGATAACCTGTGAATGCTTTTGAGGGGTATTAAACCCCCTTACATTGAATGAAGTGCAGTTAACTGCAGCCATTGTTGTAGTAAAATATGCTCATACTGGCATATATCTGAGTACGTGTACATGGACAGGAGAACAGGGGAAACAAACAGGATAAAGCCTTGCCTTGAGCAAGTGCCTTTGAACCTTTTAGCCATAGGTTTGTTAGGAACATCAAAGTGAGTGCTACCTGAGGCCAAGAAGGGTCAAAGGAAATAATGAAACTCCATGTAGGAGCACAGGAACCACCGGTGACAAGGTGGAAGCAGTCCGACATGTTCAGTGCCAGATAGTACTACTCCCGGTCACAAATCAGGGTCCCATACCCCACAAAGTGTGCCATACAGTGAACAAACATGTGTGAACATAGCCACAATCATAACTGCCTGGCAGAATCTGGCTATATGTAACAGGGAAACATGAAATACTGTATGCAACCTCTCATTGCCATAAGAAATAGTGCTGAGCAAACATGACTTCTATAAGAGGCACATATGACAACAGAAAGTGAGTACGGGTTTCTAACATGTGCCTTGGAGGCACTGGCAAACCGTAATGTACGCGCGCTCCTACAACCTCAGAAACATTATCTGTGGAGCTCGCCTGATAACAAAACATATACGATCTGCTGAGAATGTTCAGGTGATTCTTTGTTTAGCTCTTGGGCCTTTTCTTGACGGCACTTTTGACCACCTGGAGCTTTCAGGCAGTTCTGGGAGCGGGACGCCAGTGTCCTCCGAGGGCAGCCATGACGGTATGTCCTGTGGCGTGGCGTTTAGCAGCTCCCAAGCCGCCGGCAGATCACTGGGGGTCCGGATCGTGCACCTCTTGCCATCCCTGGAGAAGGTGAGCCCAAAGGGAAAGAGCCACTTAAAGGGAATCTTGCTGTGGCGAAGGATCTCGGTGACAGGCCGCAGGATTCTTCTTTTATTCAGGGTCGAAGGCGCGAGATCTTGGAAAAGCAGGATCTTGTTGCCATCATATTTTAGATCTCCTTTCTCTCTGGCCGCTTTAAAAATTGCAGCAGTGTCGACATAACGCAAAAGTCCGCAGACTACATCACGAGGGGGTTCTCCCTCTCTAGGTTTGGGTCGCAGGGAGCGGTGAATGCGCTCTATTGTGACTGCAGACGCACCTTCAGGGCCCAGCAGGGATGTGAAAATGGCGGACACTGCTGCAGGAAGATCCTCATGTGGCACCGCTTCTGGCAGTCCCCTGAAGCGGACGTTCTTTCGCCTTCTTCTATTTTCCTGATCTTCGATCAGGGCATAAGCGTGATCCAGGGAAGACAGGTAAGCAGAGCTGTTGTCCCCTAACACGCGAGCATGTTCCAGTATGGCCCCTTGTGTAGATTCCAGCCTCTCGACTCTATGGCCGATATGTTTAATGTCCTCCTTTATTTCAGTGAGCTCCTGCATCACCGGCTGTATCACAGACATGAGCGCTTGCTGCAGGAAACGCTTTGAGATGGGTTCAGCTGCTTCAGCTTGCGATCCCTGAGAGCCCTCAGTAAACGGGCTGTCCGCTCTCTCAGCTTCCTCCATGCCGTCCTCAGGATCCGGCGGCGCCATCTTAGGTCGCTCTGCTACCGGAGCTGCAGGCCGCTTGTTAAAGTATTTCTCCATTTCGGAGGGTCCCCGATCTTGCTTGAGGGGTTCAGGACGGTCTTTGGGCAACTATTTGCCGATTTTCCCCATAATTCAGCAGTCAGTACGCGAAATAAACCACTTTGTGAGGCTATGGAGAGGAGAGCTCTTCTCACATGCGGCCGGTCAGGACGCCGGTCAAGCTCCGCCCCCCCCCCCCCCTTAGTAAACGTACTTTAACCACGTTGGATCAAGCAGGCTATTTCTTTGCCATATCTTTCTATGCAGGAACCTGTCCCGTCTGGCTGGTTGGCCCATCCCACAAGAGCGGTAGCAACTTTCTGGGCAGAAAAGGCAGAGGTTCCTATACAAGACATATGGAGAGCAGCAACGTGGTCTTCTGCTTCTACCTTCTATAGACACTATAGATTAAACCTGTCAGAAGTGTCAAATCTTTCCTTTGGACGCAAAGTCCTTCAGGCTGTGGGCCCCCCTAATTTTTCACTCTGGGATATCTCCTGGTGCTGTTATAGGACGAAGGGATAAATGATCATTACGTACCGGTAATGTTGTTTTGCCCAGTCGTCTCCATGACACCAAGTCCTGAGATTGACTTCCTTCTGATTGGACAGGAAAAACACAGAGAGGTTAAAAACCCCACCCCCTCCCTACATCGCCAGTGTTTTTCATGTCCCATCAGGATAGGAAGCAGGAGAGGTACATGGAGCTCTAACGGGCTCATCTGGATCTTTTTCCTTCAGGGCAGCTCTCCCTCCTCCCTCCGGTTAGGCCTGGGCTCGAGCGCATAGCGGTATGCCCCCCTGCGAAGATTCCCTCTGCGGCTGCCCAGGAGGGCTTAATGCAGAGGGGAAAAGAAGATACGGCGGATCGGCACTGAGATGTGTCCCTTCCGGCCGGCAGGTGGGTGACGTCAGACGCCAGAGGCGGAGCAAGTGTCCTGACGTCATCAACATGCGCCACAGGTCCTGAAAGGTAAAAGGCACTATAAAACCCCACAGGACCTGTAGAATGGCGCCCTGCATAGCGCGGCTTCCTCTTCTCGAGAGTGCGCCCCTGGAAGCGGTCGGGAATTGAGATGAGTACCCCCCCCCCCTCACGCCGGGCTCTGGAACCGAGCCTGCATCAAACCCAGGGACTGTGAGTAGCCTGCTCTCAGGCACATGTTATGTATTGCTGGTTTGGTCTGCTCATCCTTTACTCCCTTACCTTTTCAGAGAGAAAAGGATTCGGCTACTGCCACAAAAAAAAACTAGGAAATATGGTATCTGCTGTAAACGACTGTCTAACATAGGATCTAAACCCCTGTGTAAAGAATGTACATCCAGTGTCGTCAAATCTGAATCTTCCAGCCTGCTTGAAGATATTAGGAAAGTAGTTAAAGAGGAGGTTCAGCTGGCCTTAACGGCTAAGGAACCAACTCCCCCAAAAATTACTCCTCCTCAGGACACCCGCAGTAATCGGTCACTTAACTTGGACTCAGATTCTGAGGGACTGGCGGTTTCGGACTCAGAGTCGGTACAAAAACACCCCGCATCCTCAGACGAAGAGGGTGAATACAAATGTTTTCTGTTTAATTCAGAAGACATCGACAAGCTTATCAGGGCCATTAGGGCTACCATTCAGATGGAAATGCTAAAGACTCCTAGATCAACCCAGCAAGAAATTTTCGGGGGACTAGGAGAAAGAAAAAAAGCGTTTTTTCCAGTACCAGATAGTGTCTAGAAATTGATATTCTCTGAGTGGGAGAAACCAGACAAGGGATCCTTTATCCCAAGGGGAATTAAAAGGCGCTACCTGTCTAGTCCAGAGGACTGCACTGACTGGGAGACTATACCTAAAGTAGACGCACAAGTAGCTAAGGTGGCGAAGCATACGGCTCTACCTTTTGAGGACTCGGCACAGCTGAAAGATCCTCTAGACAGGAAAGCAGAGTCTCTTAAGAAAGACCAGGTGTTGCCTCAACTTGTGTAGCCAGAACACTAAACTTATGGCTAGAACAATTGGAGATACATCTAGTCAATAAGACGCCTCGTGATCAAATACCTGTTAAAGATGGCAACCTCTTTTCTAGCAGATGCAGCAGCAGAATCAGTTAAACTGTCCGCCCGAACATCTGTTCTATACAATACAGCGAGACAGGCGTTATGGCTTAAAGCGTGGTCGGGAGACAGCACTTCTAAAAATAAATTAATTGCGCTTCCTTTCCACGGTCAGTATGTCTTTGGAGAAGACCTAGATAAAATCCTAGAGAATGCAACCAATAAAAAAAGGGGTTTCCCAGAGAAAAGGTACAAACAAAAAAGGCCGTCCTTTCATGACCGACACTATCGGCCTGAAAATAAGATAGATAAAGGAAAGACCGGTAGGTGGAGCTATGCGAAGGGAGGCAGGGGAAGAAATGTCCTCTTCAACCCGAATCGAGCAGAAACCTCCAATACCAAGCAATGACACCATACCAGTGGGGGGGGGGGGGGGGGCTCAGCTCCTTCCAAAAATCTTGGGAGCACATAAGAAAAAGTGCATGGATACTAAATATTATAGAAGAGGGCTACATAATAGAACTACTCTCTCCCCCTCCACAGAAATTTGTTGTTACTACCCTTCCCCCATGTCAAGTTGGTACCTTTAAAAAACTTGTTAAGCTTGGCCGCAATAGAACCCGTCCCAGAAAATCAGATGGGAATGGGATTCTATTCCCGTCTCTTTATTATTATAAAAAACACAAAAAAAAACGAGTGGTGATAAATTTTAAATGCGTAAACAAATATGTGAGATACCAAAAGTTCTAAATGGAAACTCTAAAGTCGGCAGTGAAGCTTATAAAAAAGGATGCAGTGAACGCCACAATAGACTTAAGGGATGCCTACTATCATGTCCCAATACACAGGTCATCAAGAAAGTTCCTAAGGTTTGCGATAGAATTAAAGGGACACATTCCACACTTTCAGTTCAAGTGTCTCCCCTTTGGAATCTATTCAGCCCCAAGAGTTTTTACAAAGGTAATGGCGGAAGCCATAGCAATCCTGAGAAAAAAGGCAATCTGTGTGATCCCTTATCTGGACGACCTGTTAGTAGTTGCAGACAACATAGCTACCCTAGAAATCCATCTTGGGTTAGTTCTGGACCATCTACAGAGCCTAGGTTGGATAATCAATTGGGAAAAAAACTGATTTAATCCCGGACAGACAGAAGATATTTTTGGGTATAACTTTAAACACTGTTTCCCAAAGATCCTTTCTTCCACCTCAAAAAATAAAGAAACTTCAAACAACTTTAAGGAATTTCAAGAAAAAGAAATTCTGTTCCGTCCGGCAGGCCATGAAAGTGTTAGGAAGTCTTTCAGCATGCATCCCAGCAGTGGCCTGGGCACAGTTTCATCTAAGGCCACACCAAAAATTCATTTTAGCCAAGTGGAACAGATCACAATCGACTCTAGAGAGACGAATATTCTTAGATCCAAAAGTGAAAAAGTCACTGAATTGGTGGCTCAACGAAACCAACCTAAAGAAAGGGATATTTTGGGCACAAGAACTACCCCTAGTAATCAGAACGGACGCGAGCCTCCAGGGTTGGGGAGCGTTAGTCCAGGGAAACTCCTACCAGGGAAGATGGAGAATTATGTAAAACGTCAATCCTCAAATTTCAAAGAACTGAGGGCAATTTGGGAGGCACTAAAACACATGAGTCGGTTGTCAGCGGGACGTCACGTCCTAATATATTCGGACAACGCAACAGCAGTGGCCTTCATCCAACACCAGGGAGGCACAAGACATCATCTACTACAGGGCCTAGCAAACAAAATTTTCTTTAATTTGCACTAGAACAATACAATTGTCTAGAAAAAAACAGGTGTGGGGGGGCACACTTCAAATGACAACACTCTGAGGGATGGTAATAATACAATTTAATAAAATTTAAATTAAGATTACGCCCCTAAAACATACATAAAATGTGGTACATCATTGAATATGTTCCAATCAATTAAAATGCACACTCAATTTGCAGGATGGCTCTGTAAAGCAATGTATACTGTCGTCCACAATCGGCAGTGCTAACCAAACAATTGATAGCTAAAGTCCGGCACCTTCAAGCTAAAGTCCGGCACCTTCAAGCTAAAGGTGATAGTGTCCCGCAAGTAAGTAGGGCAGATGTATATATTCACATCCACTGTTTGTTCCAGTGCCCTCTCAATCTCATGCCCACACTTAGGAGCTGACAGTCAAGAACTTGAAAATGCTGTTATGAGGTAAAGTATGTGCTCCAAACCGAGCCCGGTCTTACCCTTCACCGTTGTTGTAGCGTTGTTCCAGGAGGCCGCACACCCGCAGCGTCCCACGTGGTGTGCTGCTGCCTGTACGCGGCGTCCCACGTGACCTGGTTTCCAAGGGGACCGGATGCAAGCTCGTGTGACGTGTAACTTGTGCGTCAGCGTCCACTCTGTGCTTTTAGTTACGTAATTCTTTCTTTTCTTTGCCGGCTTTCTCGCTTTTTCTTTGCTCGTGTGTAGATCAACGCTTACTCTAGACACCGCCAGACGCGTTTCGGGGTCTCAAGCCCCTTCCTCAGTGGCTTGAGACCCCGAAACGCGTCTGGCGGTGTCTAGAGTAAGCGTTGATCTACACACGAGCAAAGAAAAAGCGAGAAAGCCGGCAAAGAAAAGAAAGAGTTACGTAACTAAAAGCACAGAGTGGACGCTGACGCACAAGTTACACGTCACACGAGCTTGCATCCGGTCCCCTTGGAAACCAGGTCACGTGGGACGCCGCGTACAGGCAGCAGCACACCACGTGGGACGCTGCGGGTGTGCGGCCTCCTGGAACAACGCTACAACAACGGTGAAGGGTAAGACCGGGCTCGGTTTGGAGCACATACTTTACCTCATAACAGCATTTTCAAGTTCTTGACTGTCAGCTCCTAAGTGTGGGCATGAGATTGAGAGGGCACTGGAACAAACAGTGGATGTGAATATATACATCTGCCCTACTTACTTGCGGGACACTATCACCTTTAGCTTGAAGGTGCCGGACTTTAGCTTGAAGGTGCCGGACTTTAGCTATCAATTGTTTGGTTAGCACTGCCGATTGTGGACGACAGTATACATTGCTTTACAGAGCCATCCTGCGAATTGAGTGTGCATTTTAATTGATTGGAACATATTCAATGATGTACCACATTTTATGTATGTTTTAGGGGCGTAATCTTAATTTAAATTTTATTAAATTGTATTATTACCATCCCTCAGAGTGTTGTCATTTGAAGTGTGCCCCCCCACACCTGGTTTTTTCTAGACAATTCTTTACATTTGGTCCTAAGGGTGGGACCAGGGGGTGTGCACCTTATCCGTATAGGAAGAGGGTGAGCCACCGCTGCCGTTTGATTAGAACAATACAATGCTGCCACCTAGTGGCCTGTATTGGTATAGTCATCTAATAGGCTCTGAAGTCTGCTTGAGGCTTCAGCTTATTAGAGCAGTGTAACAGGTTCCCCCATCTCAGCCAGGGAACGCTGTTACTGGAGCGTAAGCGCTTGACTTCAGCTTCTGGACTGCACAGATGCTGTGGTCACATTTGACCACGGCATCTGAAAAGGAAAATGTATGCGATCAGCCTTATGTGGCCGTGGGTCTCTGCTATTTAAAATAGCAGAAACCCGACGACTGTGGCGTCAGCTGCACGTTTGAGCGGGCGTCATGTTTGGGCACCGGAACTCTGCCGTAGTACAGCAGAGGTCCTCTTAATTTTTATTTTTTTTTAAACTTTATTAACACCTTAAGGACCGAGCTCATTTTCACCTATAGGAACAGGCCATTTTTTGCAAATCTGATCCGTGTCACTATATGTGGTGATAACTTTAAAACGCTTTGACTTATCCAGGCCATTCTGAGATAGTTTTTTTTTTTTTCGGCACATATTGTACTTTATGACAATGGTAAAATGAAGTAAAAAATAAATAAAAATATTTATAAAAAAAATTACAAAATTTACCAAAAATTTGTAAAAAATTGCAAATTTCCAAGTTTAAATTTCTCTACTTCTATAATACATAGTAATACCTCCAAACATAGTTATTACTTCACATTCCCCATATGTCTACTTCATGTTAGAATCATTTTGGGAATGATATTTTATATTTTGGGGATGTTACAAGGCTTAGAATTTTGGAAGCAAATCTTGAAATTTTTATGAAAAAAACTAATTTTTAGGGACCAGTTCAGGTCTGAAGTCACTTTGTGAGGCTTATATAATAGAAACCACCCATTCTAGAAACTACATCCCTCAAGGTATTCAAAACTGATTTTACAAACTTTGTTAACCCTTTAGTTGTTCCACAAGAATTAATGCAAAATAGAGATACAATTTCAAAATTTCACTTTATGGCAGATTTTCCATTTTAATATATTTTTTTCCTGTTACAAAGCAAGGGTTAACAGCTAAAGAAGACTCAATATTTATGGGTCTGATTTTGTAGTTTACAGAAACGCCCCATATGTGGTCGTAAACCACTGTACGGGCACACGGTAGGACACAGAAGGAAAGGAATGCAATACGGTTTTTGAAAGGCAGATTTTGCTAGACCTGTTTTTTTTTTTTTTTTTTGGACACCATGTCCCATTTGAAGCCCCTCTGATGCACCCCTAGAGTAGAAACTCCATAAAAGTGACCCCATCTAAGAAACTACACCCCTCAAGGTATTCAAAACTGATTTTACAAATGTCGTTAACCCTTTAGGTGTTCCACAAGAGTTATTGGCAAATAGAGATAAAATTTCTGAATTTACATTTTTGGCCAAATTTTCCATTTTCCATTTTTTTTTTCCAGTTACAAAGCAAGGGTAACAGCCAAACAAAACTCATTATTTATGGCCCTGATTCTGTATTTTACAGAAACACCCCATATGTCGTCGCAAACTGCTGTATGGCACACGGCAGGGCACAGAAGGAAAGGAATACCATACGGTTTTTGGAAGGCAGATTTTGCTAGACAGTTTTTTTTTTTTGGACACCATGTCCCATTTGAAGCCCCCTTGATGCACCCCTAGAGTATAAACTCCAAAGTGACCCCATTTTAGAAACTATGGGATAGGGTGGAAGTTTTGTTGGTACTAGTTTTAGGGTACATATGATTTTTGGTTGCTCTATATTACACTTTTTGTGAGGCAAGGTAACAAGAAATAGCTTTTTTGGCATTGTTTATTTTTGTTATTTAAAACATTTATCTGACAGGTTAGATCATGCGGTATCTTTATAGAGCAGGTTGTCACGGACGCGGCGATACCTAATATGTATACAATTTTTTTATTTATGTAAGTTTTACACATTTCATTTTTGAAACAAAAAAAAATGTTTGTGTCTCCATAGTCTGAGAGCCATAGTGTTTTTTTTTTTTCCAGTTTTTGGGTGATTATCTAAGGTAGGGTCTCATTTTTTGAGATGACTTTGAGATGTTTTATTGGCACAATTTTTTTGATCGCTTGCTATCACACTTTTAGTGACTTAAGATGACTAAAAATTTTTTACACCATTTTAATTTTTTTACGGTGTTCACCTGAGGGGTTAGGTCATGTGATATTTTTATAGAGCCGGTCGATACGGATGCGGCGATACCTAATATGTATACTTTTTTTATGCAAGTTTTACACAATGATTTCATTTTTTAAACAAAAATAATCATGTTTTAGGGTTTCCATAGTCTAAGAGCCATAGTTTTTTCAGTTTCTGGGCTATTATCTTGGGTAGGGTATGATTTTTGCAGGATGAAATGACAGTTTGATTGGCTCGGTTTGGGGTGGATATGACTTTTTGATCGCTTGCTATTATACTTTTTGTTTATTTAGCACAGTTTTTATTTTTTACGGTGTTCATCTGAGGGGTTAGCTCATGTGATATTTTAGAGCTGGTCGATATGGACGCGGTGATACCTAAAATGTATACTTTTTTAAATTTAAGTAAGTTTTGCACAGTATCATTTTTGAAACAAAAAAAAAAATCATGTTATAGTGTCCCCATAGTTTTTTTTATTTTTTGGGCCATTTTCTCATTTAGGGGCTCACTTTTTGCAGGATTAGGTGACTGGTACTATTTCGGCGTACATGCGACTTTTTTTAATCACTTTTATTACCTTTTTGGGGAAGTAAGGTGGGCAAAATTTATATTTCCTGATAGTTTTAATATTTTTATTTTTATGGCGTTCACCGTGCGGGGAAAGTAACATGACCGTTTTATAGAACAGGTCGTTACAGACGCGGCGATACCTAATATGTGTAGTGTATTTTATTTTTTTCATTTTTATTCAGTGATACATGTGTTTTTATTATCTTTACTTTTTTCCCTTAAAGGGGTTGTCCAGGTTCAGAGCTGAACCTGGACATCCCTCCATTTTCACCCCGGCAGCCCCCCTGACATGAGCATCGGAGCAGTTCATGCTCCGATGCTCTCCTTTGCCCTGCGCTAAATCGCGCAGGGCAAAGGCATTTTTCAGAGTTCCGGTGACGTACCGGGCTCTCTATGGGGCTGACAGGCAGCCCGGTGACGTCACCGGCACTGATGGGCGGGATTTGGCTCTGCCCTAGCCAGTAAAACGGCTAGGGCAGAGCTAAAGCCCGCCCCTCAGAGCCGGTGACGTCACCGAACACACTGCTGGGCGGAAGTTACCGCCCGGCAGTGTGTTATTGTAAACACAAGAGCCCGTGCCCTGCGCGATCTAGCGCAGGGCACAGGAGCGCATCGGAGCATGAGATGCTCCGATGCTATGCTCAAAGGGGCTGCCGGGGTGAAAATAAGGGTATGTCCGGGTTCAGCTCTGAACCCGGACAACCCCTTTAATTTTAAATTTTTGGGACCCAGAGCCACTTGGTTCTTGAAGATCCAGTGGGTCTGATGTCTGTATAATACAGTACAATACACCATATAGTGTATTGTCCTGTATTTTGCTTACACTGAGCAGATCTATAACTTTAGCATAGATCTGCCACAACTGAGCAGACGGGGAAGGAGAAGGAGCGGATCTCCCTCCCTCTGTCACCCCATCCATCGGTGGGCTGCAAAGGCACCGCAGCCCCCCAATGGCAGAGGGAGGGAGCTCTCTGACTTAACCCTTTCCATACAGCAGTCCGCAGCGATGTCAGCCGTTTATACCAGAGTGTCAGCAATGTGCTGAAACTCTGGTATAAACCACTGACTACAAATGAATATTTAGGAGGAAGCAGGCGGGGGATCCCGCCTGCCGCAACTGCTGCACCGCCCACAACCCTCCCCCCTGCACCCCGCCCACACAAAATCATTAAGTGGTGCGGGGGGGAGGGGGGGGGGTTAAAATATTTTTACTTTGGCCATTTTAAAGTTTCAGAAACTACAGAAAGCGCTGCAGGGATCAGAAACTACAGAAAGCGTTGCAAACTGCAGGTCTGAATTGACCTGCGGTTTGCAGCGATCGCCGATACGGGGGGGGGGGGGGGGGGGGGGGGTCACAGGACCCCCCTCGCCATTGACCCCGGGTGCCTGGCTGTGTGTAATAGCCGGCACTCAGCGCTGTCACTATGTCTGCAGACATGGTGACAGTTTAATGCCAGGATGAGTATACTTGTCCTGGAGCGCTAAGTATCAGTGCTCCAGGATGAGTATACATGTTAAAGATTAAACATTTACAATTAAAATACTGAAAAACATGTAAATTACCCCCCCCCCCAACCCCAACCCTTACCCACCCATGATGCGTCCTCCCCTCACCACCTCCTCCCGGAGACCGACAGGGGAGAGATGGGAAGGGCTGGAGAAAAAGAAAGAAGCTCAATGGACTCCAGTCTCCCCAGATTCTAAGCCATTTTTCATCACTATTTCTGTGCTTATACAAAATATATTCATATCTCTTGTTTTGTATTTATCAGATTTAACCATATATTCATACTGGGAGGATCTTGTGAAAACCAGGAACGAGCTATCAGCAATCTGGCAAGAAACATTTTCTTGTAAAGAAGATTCATTTTTTTTTTTGCATTGCTGACACCCCACCTTAGCAAGATCGCAGAGTACCCAACATTCAGCAGTGAAAGGAATCAATACATTCAGTTTTACCTCTATGTAATCATGAATAGTCTCCCAATATTGTTTCAGCTCTTGACACAACCAAAACATATGCAAATAATTCGCGCTGGGAATATCACACCTCGGGCAGTTAGAATCTCTCCTAATACCACATCTCTTAAGCCAAAGGGGAGTAACATAAAGTCTATGTAAAATATTAAACTGCACCATAACGTGATTAAAATTATGTGAAACCACTTTTAAGTTATGTACTACCTTTTCCTGATCACCCAAGCAAGTCGTAGCACATTCGTTTTGCCAAGCCCTCTGTCCTGGAGAACAGGTATCTTCAAATCGTGGTATAATTACATTTTTATAAAGTTGAAAAATCTTCATCCTGTGCTCCAAATTCCCTATCAAGTCATTGAATTGTGTAGAAGTGTGTATTTCAAACCTATTTTTGTTTTTAATACTTGAAAGTGCCGATCTCAACTGTAAGTAGCGAAACCATAGTAATTTCTGCGACTTTTCTATTTGTGATAATACCGTGTATGAAACTATATATCCCCATTACCTACTACCTGTCTAACAAATAAAATATTACTTTTTTGCCAGTATGGATCTCTACCCAACTCAAAGTGTGCATATGCCTATTATACGACAAGGGAGTACATCCAATTGAACCCTTCAATCCAAACCAAAATCTAATAGAATACCATGACTTCATGAAGAGATTCCTGGCAAATATAAATTCCTTTTCAGGATCGGTCAATTGATCTGACTCCAGGAACGTAAAGAAATTGTCATATGGAGATCTATTCAGCAAATACCTACAGAGTGGGCTATCCTCCCACTCCCGGAAAAAAAAAAAAAGAAAGAAAGCTGTATTAGCTAAAAAGTAACCCTTGAAGCAAGGGAGATTAACTCTTCCCCTCTCCAACGGTTTATACCAATGTTCTTGTTTGAATCTTACCCGTTTCCTGCCCCAGAGTAGATCATTAATAATTCTTTCTTTTAATTTAAAAAACCTATCCCCTATCCCAGACTGGAGAATTCCTAAAAACTGAGTAAACTGAGGGAGAATCACCATCTTAACTAATGAAATTCTATCAGCCTTCGATAAAGATAGGTGAAGCCATGTTGTTATTTAGACCTCCAACTTGTTTATCAATGGCAATAGGTTAAGCGGAATAAAATCTTCCACCTTAGGAGAGATTGTAATGCCTAAATACTGAAAGGATTGAGAAAATTTAAATGTATTAAATGGGGCAGCCTTCGGAAATGTAAATTTATACGTAATCATACTATCTAGTGGCATAAGGGTAGTTTTTTCCCAATTTACCTCCAAGCCCGAAACCTCTCCAAACTGATTTATCATTTGAACGATGTGTAACAAAGTAGATTGGGTCTGTTGGATATAGAATAAAATGTCATCTGCATAAAGAGAAATACGATCTTCCATTCCTGAAACCCCAAAACCTAGACTTCTCGGGTCTTGTCTAACTCTAGCAGCCAGGGGCTCAATATAGATGTCAAATAATAGAGGAGAGAGTGGACATCCCTGGCAAGTACCTCTGGTCATAGAAAAACTGTTGCTAAATCTGCGGCCAAAGCCCACCTTGTAAAGCACTCTCTAGAGAAATCCCCACTCAACCCCATCAAAGGCCTTGGAGGCTTCAATAGACAGAATGGAACGTGAAACCCCTCCAGAGGACTGTAGGTTAGCGAAAAGACGATGCAGATTATAGTGGGTCCCTTTATTGGGCATAAAACCATTTTGATCTGGGTGAATAACTGATGTAATAACCCTCGAGAGCCTCAAAGCTAGAATTTTGGACAAAAGTTTAACATCTGTATTAAGAAGAGAAATAGGTCTATGTGACCCCAAATCATTGGGGTCTTTGCCCTTCTTTAATATTACTGTAATCACCGCCTCTGTCATTGTTTCTGGAAGGGCTCCCTCCTTTATTGAATCTAACAGTGTTCTCCACAGATGAGGAAGAAGAACCTCCCTATATTTACGATAAAATTCATAAGGGAGTCCATCCAGTCCTGGAGAGGAATTACCAGAACAGGAGTCGATTGCCTCCTCTATCTCCTGAAGAGAGAGATCCATCTCCAGTCATTCCTTTTGACTATCTGCAAAGACTGGGAGGGAAATGGACTCCAAGTGAGTCAATTGTTTCCTCTGAGAGAACACTCTTTGATTTATATAATTCAGAGAAATATATAAATGTTTCTATTATTTCCTTCTGATCTTTAATAATTGTCCTGTCCGCCATACGAATACTACGAATCTCTTTATTTGTATCCTGGCTAGCTATTCCCCTCGCCAGCATCTTCCCGGGACGTCCTGCCTCTGAAATTTTTTTTTGTCCTTTGTAGAATAACAAGAATTAACTATAGGGCCAGGTATGTCAGACAGGCCCACTAAATCCCAAAATTATGTAGCATGAATACTGATCCCGTAGGACAGAGGGATAAAACTTAACATTTAATTTTTGGTCAATCTAAAATTATAGACACCAGAGGAGGAGCCTCTACACAAAACAAAATTTAACAAGACAGCCCAGCGGGCAAAATGGTACATATAAAGACAGTGTGACCAGAATGTTATAAAAAGCAGGAACGTTCTCACCCGATTGTGGATCATGAGGAAGACTGGAGGTGGAAACTGTCCTTTGATGCTTCTCATTAACACAAAAAGGATAGGTGTGCCCCTTCAGATTGGGTGGGTGACGGGATGGTTGGCCCTAGGCAACCCTAAGAAGGGGGGCAGGGGCTAGTATGCCCTACCTATCTATACAGGGACTTACCCCGCAAGGAGCGTCCCTGTCCGGATACCATGCTCCCAACAGAAAATCATCAGGGGAGATCAATGGTACACACAGGGCTATGGATTGGGCCCGTGCGACCAAAGAGACAGAGTAGTATGAAAAAAATTTTTTTTTTTAACGTGGGTCAAAGGCCTGGAAACGTATGTAGCCAGTCAGGCTAAAGCACACAGGGCATGACCACATTAAAGAATATGTTAAGCAATATAGATGCACCAGTGGGTGCCAGCTATACGATAACACTAGGCCACAGGATGGTTAATCCGAGGGCAGGCTGTCAGCAGGGTGTACTCACCACTCTGTGTCTTAAATACACTCCAATACCGCCGGGTTCCCATGCCGCTTCCTTCTTCCGGGCATGTGACTAGGTGAACAGGATGTCACATGCCCGGTGGAACGCAGGAGGTGAGCGTGCGTTTCACCCAGACGCGGCCCGTGGAGCGCGTCGCCAGGAGATGACGCCGCACGGCATGCGATGAATCACATGACCAGTAACTGGTCACGGGGCGCGTCGGGCCGAAAAGAACACGCCCACTGCCCCAGCGCAGAGGAGGAAGCCCAAAGTGTATTGGCAGGTGGCGGATCGGTGTGTGGGCAAAATAATTGGGCACATTTGTTGATTGTCACACAATTAATTGCCAAGTGGATCCAAGGTTATAAGGATCCATGGTAACATTTCATTTATATGAAGTAAATAAACTAGACTATTAGAGGCAGATTCAAATGTACATCGGCCAAAGGAGGGGTATAACCGGCCTGGCGAGGGAAGAGAGAGTACAGATAATCGGATAATCAAATAAAACAGCTAAAATTGAGCTGTTCATTTAATCCCATGGGGGTCACTGTTTTCAAATAATAAATCCAGCGCAATTCGCGCTGCAATATGGCACGGTCCCAGTCCCCTCCGCGTTTGAGGGGTAGAACGCGGTCAATGCCCATCACAGTGATGCGGGCTTTCCCATTGTGTTGACGGTGAACATGATTGGCGCCCGGAGTGTCCTTAGCTTTGGCTATGTCGCCAAGATGTTCACCGACACGTCTGCGCAGCTCCCGGATAGTTTTCCCTACATATCCCTTGCCGCATTTGCACGACGGGAGATAAACAACGCCACGGCTCCTGCAATTGATGAAGTGGTGTATGTGATATGTCTTCCCTGTGACCGTGCTACTAAAGTCTTTACCGGTTTTTAGATAGGGACCGGCAATACACCCACTGCATGTAAAGCATCCCTTAATATCTGATTTGAGCCAAGCTGAACCTGACACAGAGGGTGGGGGTATGAATTCGCTCGACACTAATGTATCGCGAAGACTCCGTCCTCGGCGGTAAGTGACGTGAGGGTAGTCCCCCACCACTTCTTTCAAATCTGGGTCTAGTTGGAGAATACCCCAATTTTTTTTGAAGGATGCGTCTAACTTCCCCAGCGGCCCTATCAAAGGTCATAATGGGGCGAATAATGTTTGAAGATGGCGTAGTGCAGGGTTTAGGAACAAGGAGGGATGTTCTATCTGAGTGTAATGCAAACTCAAATGCTCTCCTTAGGACCTTGTCGGGATAGCCACGTTGAAGGAACCTTGTACGTAAGTCGGCAGCTTGTCTGACAAATTATCTTTTCGTGGAGCAGTTGCGCCTGATTCTGAGGTATTGCCCTTTGGGAATACCCCGCCTAAGTGGGAGAGGATGACTGCTCTCCCACCTAAGCAGGGTATTGGTAGACGTCAGTTTACGGTAAATCTACGTCTCCAGAACGCCAGCAGGTGTGTGGGAGATGAGGACATCAAGAAATGGTAACATGGTGCCCCCAACCTCACAAGTAAAGTGCATGCCGATCTGGTTGTCATTGAACATCCTCACCAGCGAACGGAACGAAGCACCGCCCCCGTTCAAAATGATGATGTCGTCAATGTACCGCGCCCACAAGCCGAGTGTTGGAGTAGAGGGCCTCCACATCTATACTCGCCAGAAGGCTCGTGTTATCGATGTGAATGCCCTCCAGTTGTTTGAGCAAATGTGTAGTATCCAGAGTGTAAGATGGTAGCGAAGTCACAAAAGGGGCTAATACACGGTCCACATAGATCCCTGCATTTTGGGATAAGTTCCCTACCCCGGATACAATGGGGCGCCCTTTCAAAGGACGTGTTCCCTTGTGGAGTTTGGGCAGACAATAAAATGTCGCCAAGCGTGGATGAGTGGGCAACATGAATTTATGTTCGTCCTCAGAGATAATAGACGCAGTTTTAGCTTCATCAAGAATGCTTTTCAACTCTAGTCTATATCTATTTGTTGGGTTCGCAGAAAGAACCTCGTACGTGGATGAATCCCTCAGCAGGGCCTCGCACATATCCGTATATTGGCCATGGTCCATGACCACCGTGTTGCCCCCTTTATCGGAGGGCTTGATCACTATAGAGTGATCAGTCTCCAGACTAGATACAGCGGTGGCAGGGGCCTGGTCAATATTAGAATGGAAAGTGGGACGTAGATTCTCAATCTCCTGCGAGACCGTACTGAAGACATCCACACACGACAACTCACCCAGATTGGGAGGCATCCTATTACTCTTAAGCTTAAGATTAGTAAATGGTCCCTGACCTTCTAGTTTGTCAAATTCTCAGTCTAGTCCATATAGCAGGCGGACGTCCGCTAAAATATCCAGGGGTATACCTAACTCACGGCACTGTTTTTTATCCTGGAGTTTGTGGAACTTGTGCCAACGGAGCTTCCTGACAAATAGATTGAGATCTTTAAATGTTTCAAACAGATTGAAAGAGGGGGTGGGAACGAAAGGCAGGCCCAATTGGAGAACCTCTATCTCAGTGAAATTAAGATGGATCCACATTCATGATTAAACACCATATGACATGTCAATCCTGCTACGTAATATACCTAATCGAGTGTAAATGTGGGCTCCAGTATGTAGGACGCACAACCCAGGCCCTACACAACCGTCTAAACCAACACAGATATAATATACGCAGACAATACCTCAAACACAGCCTGTCCAGACACTGTGCATCCACAATTGAGAAAGACAAACACCCCCTAACCATCACTCCAATTGATTTCATACCTGAAAACCCCTTCAACAGATTTAATGCCCTGCAAAAGAGAGAAGTATACTGGATATACCAGCTGGACACCCTTGCACCATATGGACTCAACGCAATTTCAGAAACCATACTGTAAACACACATCTTCCAATTCATCCCCCAAAAAATAATCTCTAATACACAGAACACCCCATCCTTCTCCCCTTCCCACCACCTTCTCCATCCAATAACCAAATACAACCAATAAGACATTTGAACCTTGCTCTAAGCGTATAATTATGGTAACAATATATCCTTTCAAATTGTTGCCACATGGGGAAAAAATATACATACAAAGATACAACATCCTTCCTCTTGCTACAGCATCGCTTCCTAAAAAAACTAATGACAAATACAGTGATATCACCTTCGGATGATGTGATTTTCTCCAACCAGGCATCATAATAAATAAGACGACCTACAAAAAAACAAAAAATGTAACAAAATATAACATCAACATAATAAATTTACCGGCAGTACCTACATTAGACACAAATACAACAAGACATAATGTTCGGCATATATATATACTTCCACACCACAAATAAAAATAAAAACATAAACTCAATTCCAAACCAAGAAGAACTACTACACCCCTTGTCTCTTCACCTGGCCAAAAATGCCAGAAAATAACTCACAAAGGACATACCTCTGCACCAAAGGAGAACAAATACGGGGACCCCGCCGCATCCACATACGGAAAAACACAGCTATCTATAATATGCTCCTTGCGGCTGCATGCTAACAACAACAAAAAACAACAAAAAATATTTCTTTATCCACAAGAACACCCAAACCATGCAGTAGAACACCATCCGCCCCTCATACACCAACACAAAAAAGAACCATAGCGCCAACATAGTCCGGCACCTCTTTTCAGAATAAACATATAATCCCTCCTACACACAAATCAATTTACCTATAGCGCCAACACAGTCCAACATTCCCTCACAGAAGGATCATCCAAACACTAATAGCAGACCACGGTCCGCTCCCTACAAAACTTTAAAAACTATAGCGCCAACATAGTCCGGCATTTCCTCACAGCACACTGAGAGGTCAGGCGGGACGGACCGCCTCTCCTCCTCTCCAACCTCTCCTCTCCCCCACTCATCTCACAAAGATGCCAATTACCGTGCCTGACAACTGCGGGCGTCTGGATTTCTGCCGAGCCACCTATCCTTCCCACTTCACAGTGCCGACAGCAGACCTTAATGCGCATGAAACACCGGATCATAATACCGGAATATGCCACTTACCAGCGAAAAAAATGGCAACATATATCAATACCAAAAAAGATATGAATATAGTATATCTAGAAATCAACCGCTATTAAAATTAGCATCCACAGTATCTCCATCAACAGCCAGTAAATGAGGGGCGTTCCTCAAAGTGACGCCACAAATGACGTCATACACATCTGTTTCTCGCCCAACCATGATGGTGAACGTAACCCTGCAGTAACCCAGCAAGTTTCTGTGGACTGATGTGTTGTGGTAACCTGTAGGTAGTAGCACAATAGTAGTCGGCGTGTAGCTGTGCCTTCCGACAAAAAAGAGTATTTACAGTAAAAAAATATTTTATTTACTAGGCTGCTAGCAGCCTCATACCTCTCAGCATTATATTTTCTTATTTTGTTTTCAGCCTCCAACATGCAGAATGCCTTATTGTTAAATGGCTTCCATGTTTAACCCCTTAAGGACACGGCCCTATTTCACCTTAACCACTTCAGCCCCGCTAGCTGAAACCCCCTTCATGACCAGAGCACTTTTTACACTTCTGCACTACACTACTTTCACCGTTTATTGCTCGGTCATGCAACTTACCACCCAAATGAATTTTACCTCCTTTTATTCTCACTAATAGAGCTTTCATTTGGTGGTATTTTATTGCTGCTGACATTTTTACTTTTTTTGTTATTAATCAAAATGTAACAATTTTTTTTGCAAAAAAATTACATTTTTCACTTTCAGCTGTAAAATTTGGCAAAAAAAACCCGACATCCATATATAAATTTTTCGCCAAATTTATTGTTCTACATGTCTTTGATAAAAAAATAAAATAAATGTTTGGGCAAAAAAAAAAAAATGGTTTGGGTAAAAGTTATAGCGTTTACACACTATGGTACAAAAATGTGAATTTCCGCTTTTTGAAACGGCTCTGATTTTCTGAGCACCTGTCATGATTCCTGAGGTTCTACAATGCCCAAACAGTAGAAAAACCCCACAAATGACCCCATTTCGGAAAGTAGACACCCTAAGGTATTCGCTGATGGGCATAGTGAGTTCATAGAACTTTTTTTATTTTTTGTCACAAGTTAGCGGAAAATGATGATGATTTGTTATTTTTTATTTTTTTCTTACAAAGTCTCATATTCCACTAACTTGCGACAAAAAATAAAAAATTCTAGGAACTCACCATGCCCCTCACAGAATACCTTGGGGTGTCTTCTTTCCAAAATGGGGTCACTTGTGGGGTAGTTATACTGCCCTGGCAATTTAGGGGCCCAAATGTGTGAGAAGAACTTTGCAATCAAAATGTGTAAAAAATGACCGGTGAAATCCGAAATGTGCACTTTGGAATATGTGCCCCTTTACCCACCTTGGCAGCAAAAAAGTGTCACACATCTGGTATCGCCGTACTCAGGAGAAGTTGGGGAATGTGTTTTGGGGTGTCATTTTACATATACCCATGCTGGGTGAGAGAAATATCTTGGCAAAAGACAACTTTTCCCATTTTTTTATACAAAGTTGGCATTTGACCAAAATATTTTTTTCACCCAGCATGGGTATATGTAAAATGACACCCCAAAACACATTCCCCAACTTCTCCTGAAGACGGCGATACCAGATGTGTGACACTTTTTTGCAGCCAAGGTGGGCAAAGGTGCCCAAATTCCTTTTAGGAGGGCATTTTTAGACATTTGGATCCCAGACTTCTTCTCACGCTTTAGGGCCCCTAAAAAGCCAGGGCAGTATAAATACCCCACATGTGACCCCACTTTGGAAAGAAGACACCCCAAGGTATCCAATGAGGGGCCTGGCAAGTTCATAGAATTTTTATTTTTCGCATAAGTTAGCGGAAATTGATTTTTTATATTTTTTTTCCTCACAAAGTCTCACTTTCCGCTAACTTGGGACAAAAATTTAAATCTTTCATGGACTCAATATGCCCCTCAGCAAATACCTTGGGGTGTCTTCTTTCCAAAATGGGGTCAGTTGTGGGGTGTTTGTACTGCCCTGGCATTTGAGGGTCTCCGCAATCATTACATGTATGGCCAGCATTAGGAGTTTCTGCTATTCTCCTTATATTGAGCATACAGGTAATGAGATTTTTTTTTCCGTTCAGCCTCTGGGCTGAAAGAAAAAAATGAACGGCACAGATTTCTTCATTCGCATCGATCAATGTGGATGAAAAAAATCTCTGCCCAAGAAAAAAATGGAGGGGAAAGGCGTCTGCCAGGACATAGGAGCTCCGCCCTACATCCATACCCACTTAGCTCGTATGCCCTGGCAAACCAGATTTCTCCATTCACATCAATCGATGTGGATGAATAAATCATTGCCGGGATTTATTTTTTATTTTTTTATATATATACAAAGTGTTTGCCAAAGCATAGGAACGCCGCCTCCTCCTCAGCTCGTATGCCTTGGCAAACGTATCTGTTACTGCAGAGAAGAAATCTCGTCTTGCAGCGCCGCATACACTGACTTGCGTGTAATCTGACAGCAGCCCAATGCTTCTGTCAGAATGCACATCAGTGCTGCAGCTAATCGATCGGTTGGTCCACCTGGAAGTTTTTTTTTAACCTTTTATAGAACAAACCTCTCCTTCACCATGGGTCAATGTGCAAAGCGCAAATCGCCCTAAAGATGTGGTGAAGTGCGTTATGCACTTTGTCCCATGTGAAAGGAGACGTTTGCAGCAGCTGTGTGAGTGAATGGGCCCTAATAGCCCTGTGTGCCTGTCCTGGTGAGATGATCCCTATGCTAATGGTGTACCTGTGAGTGGTACTTCCGGAAACACTCTCCAAAGCATAGGGCAGGGTGGTCAGGACAGTCAGGACAGAAATAGCTGCTGTCACGCCTTATTCCACTCCTGCTACAGACACAACATCTTTTTCGGGGTGACGGTTGGGTTGAGGTACCTGGAACGACATTGGGGAAATGTCGCTCGTGTAGACGGCTAACTACACTGGTGGATGGGGCCACGGAACCTCCTGGGTACAGGAGGTTCGCGATGATCTCTTCCTGAAGGAAGGATCCAGTTCTCCCAGCCTTACTGTAGAGAACAAAACTATTATACAGAGCCAATTGAATTAAATATACAGACACCTTCTTATACCAGCGTCTGGTTCTGCGGGAAACTAAATACGGAGACAACATCTGGTCATTGAAGTCCACCCCTCCCATGTGAAGGTTATAGTCGTGGACTGAGAGGGGCTTTTCAATGACACGGGTTGCTCGCTCAATTTGTATTGTCGTGTCTGCGTGAATGGAGGAGAGCATGTAAACGTCACGCTTGTCTCTCCATTTCACCGCGAGCAGTTCTTCGTTACACAGTGCGGCCCTCTGCCCCCTTGCAAGACGGGTGGTAACGAGCCGTTGGGGGAAGCCTGCGCAATTAGTTCGCGTGGTACCACAGGCGCCAATCCGTTCAAGAAACAAATGCCTAAAGAGGGCCACACTTGTGTAAAAATTGTCCACATAAAGATGGTACCCCTTGCCGAATAAGGGTGACACCAAGTCCCAAACTGTTTTCCCACTGCTCCCCAGGTAGTCAGGGCAACCGACCGGCTCCAGGGTCTGATCTTTTCCCTCATAGATCCGAAATTTGTGGGTATAGCCTGTGGCCCTTTCACAGAGCTTATACAATTTGACCCCATACCGGGCGCGCTTGCTTGGGATGTATTGTTTGAAGCCAAGGCGCCCGGTAAAATGTATCAGGGACTCGTCTACGCAGATGTTTTGCTCTGGGGTATACAAATCTGCAAATTTCTGGTTGAAATGGTCTATGAGGGGCCGAATTTTGTGGAGCCGGTCAAAAGCAGGGTGGCCTCTGGGACGGGAGGCGGTGTTGTCACTAAAGTGCAGGAAACGCAGGCTGGCCTCAAAACGTGCCCTGGACATAGCAGCAGAGAACATGGGCATGTGATGAATTGGGTTCGTGGACCAATATGACCGCAATTCATGCTTTTTTGTCATGCCCATGTTGAGGAGGAGGCCCAGAAAAGTTTTAATTTCGGAAACTTGGACTGGTTTCCACGGGAAAGGCTGGGCATAAAAGCTTCCCGGGTTAGCGGTGATAAATTGTGTGGCATACCTGTTTGTTTTCGGCTACAACTATGTCTAAGAGCTCCGCAGTCAAGAACAGCTCAAAAAATCCCAGGGCCGAACCGATCTGAGCTGTCTCAACCCGAACTCCAGACTGGGCAGTGAAAGGGAAAACTACAGGTGCGGCTGAAGTTGGGGACTGCCAATCAGGGTTTGCCAGCACCTCAGGGATTCTAGGGGCTCTACGGGCACGTCTTTGCGTTGGCTGCGACGGGGTCACTACTGCACGTGCCACCGTACCAGCTTCAACTGCCCTTCTGGTGCTCGCTACTTCACCAGGTTGTACGGCAGTGCTGGTACTCGGTCCAGGGAGGGCTGGGCTGCTGTGTATGCCTCACCACGTAATCCGACAGCACCAGCCCCACTCTGCTGCTCTTGAAGCGGATCCTGTGCAACCTGTGGTCTAGCGACACGGGGCCGGGTACGCCTGGTGGTATCAGGGACCTCAGCCTCCTCGTCCGAACTTTGGGTCAGAGAGCCACTGCTTTCTACAAGTTCGTATTCTGACCCGCTGGATTCATCAGATGAGGGTTCCCACTCCTCATCCGACTGGGTCAGAAGCCTGTAGGCCTCTTCAGAGGAATACCCCCTGTTTGACATTTTGGCCAACTAAATTTAGGGGTATTCCTTGAGACTACCCAAGAAAAAAAAAGCAAGCCTGTCTTACAAAGGGGAGGCTAGCGATGTACCGGAGGCCGCTGCGGTTGATTAAAAAATATCAAAACTGATTTTTTTTATCGCCGCAGTGCGTGTAAACTGATTGTGCAGTGATCATAAAAAAATATATTTTTGTCACTGCGGTGGGGCTGATCGGGCAAAGACTGCGTTTTGGGTGGAGGGCGAATAAAGTGACACTAATACAATTATAGATCTGACCGTGATCAGTTTTGATCACTTCCAGATACTATAAAAGTACAAATGCTGATTAGCGATACACTAATCAGCGAATAACGGACTGCGGTGCGGTGGGCTGGGCGCTATCTGATCGCTAACTACCTAACCAAGGGGCCTAAACTATACCTAAAACCTAACGGTCAATACCAGTGAAAAAAAAAAGTGACAGTTTACACTGATCACTTTTTTCCTTTCACTAGTGATTGACAAAGGGGTGATCAAAGGGTTAATTGGGGTTCAGGGGTGTGATCTGGGGCTAAAGTGTGCTGTTTGGTGTACTCACTGTGTAGCCTGCTCCTCTGCTGGATCCAACCGACGAAAAGAACCAGCAGAGGAGCAGGCAGCCATATAACAGATCATATTTACAAATATGATCTGTTATCTGGCTCTCTGATTGGATTTTTTGAAAATCATCAGCTTGCCAGCCGCGATCATTGGCTGGCAAGCTGATGACGAAATGGTCCTCTACGAAATGCCGGCCCGAACTGCGCATGCGCGGGCCGCATAGCGCGTCATCTCGCGTCTCGCGAGATGACGCGTATATGCATCGTTGTGCGCAGCGCTGCCGCCTCCGGACCGCACATCTGCGTTAGGCGGTCCGGAGGCGGTTAAGGACCAGGCCATTTTTTTGCCAATCTGACCAGTGTCACTTTAAAGGGGTTGTCCGGGTTCAGAGCTGAACCTGGACATACCCTTATTTTCACCCCGGCAGCCCTCCTGAGCCTGGCATCGGAGCATCTCATGCTCCGATGCGATCCCGTGCCCTGCGCTAGAACGTGCAGGGCACAGGCTCTTGTGTTTTCAATAACACACTGCCGGGCGGTAACTTCCGCCCAGCAGTGTGTTCGGTGATGTCACCGGCTCTGAGGGGCGGGCTTTAGCTCTGCCCTAGCCGTTTTACTGGCTAGGGCAGAGCCAAATCCCGCCCATCAGTGCCGGTGACGTCACCGGGCTGCCTGTCAGCCCCATAGAGAGCCCGGTATGTCACCGGAACTCAGAAAAATGCCTTTGCCCTGCGCGATTTAGCGCAGGGCAAAGGAGAGCATCGGAGCATGAACTGCTCCGATGCTCATGTCAGGGGGGCTGCCGGGGTGAAAATGGAGGGATGTCCAGGTTCAGCTCTGAACCTGGACAACCCCTTTAAGTTCTCATAACTTTAAAATGCTTTGACTTACCCAGGCCGTTCTGAGATTGTTTTTTCGTCACATATTGTACTTCATGACACTGCTAAAATTGGGTAAAAAAAGTTTATTTTTTGGCATTAATTTTTACCAAAAATTTTGAAAAATTAGCAAATTTCTAAGTTTGTTTCTCTACTTCTGTAATACATAGTAATACCCCCAAAAATTGTGATGACTTTACATTCCCCATATGTCTACTTCATGTTTGTAGCATTTTGGGAATGATATTTTATTTTGGGGGGATGTTTATAAGGCTTAGAAGTTTAGAAGCAAATTTTGTATTTTTTCAGAAATCTTCAAAATCCCACTTTTTATGGACCAGTTCAGGTTTGAAGTCCTATTGTGAGGCTTAGATAATAGAAACCTCCCAAAAATGACCCCATTCTAGAAACTACACCCCTCAAGGTATTCAAAACTGTTTTTCCAAACTATATTAACCCTTTAGGTCTTCCACAAGAGTTAATGGCAAATGGAGAAACAATTTTGAAATTTCTATTTTTGGGAAAAGTTTCGAATATAATCAATTTTTTCCAGGAGTAAAACAAGGTTTAACTGCCAAACAACACTCAAAATGGGTTGCCCTGATTCTGTAGTTTGCAGAAACACCCCATATGTGGTCGTAAACTACTGTTGGCCGAACGGTTGCACATAGGAGGGGAACACCATATGGGTTTTGGAAGGCAGATTTTGCAGGACTGGTTTTGTTTATACCATGTCCCATTTGAAGCCCCCTGTTGCACCTCTAGAATAGAAATTTCAAAAAAGTGACTCCATCTAAGAAAGTACACCCCTCAAGGTATTCAAACTTTGTTAACCCTTTAGGTGTTCCACAAGAGTTATTGGCAGATGGAGAAACAATTTAGAAATTTCTATTTTTTTTAAAAAAAATTCCAATATAATCTAGTTTTTCCAGGAGTAAAACAGGGGTTAACTGCCAAACAAAACTCAATATGGGTTGCCCTGATTCTGTAGTTTGCAAAAACACCCCATATGTGGTCGTAAACTACTATTTGGCTAAACGGCAGGACATAGAAGAAGGGGAACGTCATATGGTTTTTGGAAGGCAGATTTTGCTGGACTGGTGTTTTTACACCATGTACCCTTTCAAGCCCCCTGATGCACCCCTAGAGTAGAAACTCCATAAAAGTGACCCCATCTAGGAAACTACGGGATAACGTGGTTGTTGTTTTGGGACTATTTTTGGGGTAAATTTGATTTTCGGTTGCTCTATATTACTCTTTTTTTGAGGCAATGTAAAATTCTAAAATTGTTTCTACAGTCACTATTTCGTTTTGTGGAACACCAAAAGGGTTAACATAGTTTGTAAAGTAACTTTTGAATACCTTGATGGGTGTAGTTTCTTAGATGGGGTCACTTTTTTTGAGTTTCTAGTCTAGGCTACATCAGGGGGGGCTTCTAATGGGACATGGTGTAAAAAAAAAAAATGTCCATCAAAATCTGCCTTCCAGAAACCGTATGGAGTTCCCTTCGTTCTATGTCCTGCCGTGCAGCTATATAGCCATTTACGACCACATATGGGGTGTTTCTGCAAACTACAGAATCAGGGCAATAAATATTTAGTTTTGTTTGGCTGTTACCCCTTGCTTTATTACCAGCAAAATGGATTCAAATTGAAATTTTGCCCAAAAATGGGTGTTTTGGCACAGTTTTTATTTTATATTTTTTAACACCGTTCATCCGAGGCGTTTGGTCAAAAGTTATTTTTATAGCGACGACTTTTACGCACGCGACGATGCCCAATATGTATGGCTCTCAGACTTTGGAGACATTAAGCAGGCATCCTAAAACTGCGGCCCTCCAGATGTTGTAAAACTACAATTCCCACCATGCCCTGCTGATGGCTGTAGGTTGTCTGGGCATGCTGGGAGTTATAGTTTTACAACATCTGGAGGGCCGCAGTTTGAGGATGCCTGCACTAAAACTAATATTTTTTGGGGAAAGAAAAATTGTTTCCGTGTCTCCAAAGTCTGAGAGCCATAGTGTTTTTTATTCTCTAGTGGACTGTTGGGGATTATAAAAATTTAGTACTCCATGGAAGTGTGATACTCCCTGAAGCAATCGATAACGCAGAGGCCCGGATGATCGAGGCACGTGTCACATTGAGTAGTGGTGTCCTTCCGTATCCCCCTCTTGTGACACACTCTGCACTTTTTTTTGGTTAGTCCCTTCTTTCCAGTATGGGGGACCACACCTGGAAAATGTTGGCCAGGGACGATCCAGGCGCCTCCAGTTCCCGAGGTACTCCGGCCTGCTCTTTCCTGGTCTGAAAAGATCAGGGCCTTGAGGACTGCCTCATAGAATTGGAGGAATGTCCCTTTGCTGCCAGCGCTTCGGGATAGTACAAAAGAGTTGTACATGGCAACCTGCACCAAGTAGATCGCAACTTTTTTGTACCATGCCCGGGTTTTGCGCATGGCGTTATATGGCTTGAGGACTTGATCAGAGAGATCAACTCCTCCCATATACCGATTGTAGTCGACGATACAATCGGGCTTGAGGACCGTTGCCGCGGTACCTCGCAAAGAGACTGGGGTGGTGCTGTTACCGTGGATTGTGGACAGCATAAGGACATCCCTCTTGTCCTTATACCTGACCAGCAACAGGTTTCCTCTGGTAAGTGCACGGGTCTCACCCCTGGGGATAGGTACCTGGAGGGGGTAGGCAGGGAGGCCGTGTTGATTTTTCCGCACGGTCCCCGAACGTGGATCTGGCGGCAAGGGACCTGAACAAGGAAATGCTGGTATAAAAGTTATCCACGTAAAAGTGGTAACCATTATCCAGCAGTGGGTACATAAGGTCCCACACAAGTGAATACGGGAATCTCGCCCCTCGTACACACGAAATTTGTAAGTGTACCCTGAGGTACTCTCACAAATTTTGTATAGCTTCACGTGGCGTGGGGGTCTGGGGTCTGATAGATGGATAGATGGAAGTTTGGAATAAAAGTACTTTTTCTTATTTTTTTCCCCTAACTTACTTTTCCCTTCTTTCCCTGCCTAACGGTGCCTCTCCCTCACTGACCCTAACCTACCTGGGTGGCGATGGGTGCAGGAGGGTGATGGATGGCAATTAGGGGGACACAGGAGCTGGTGCTGGACGATGCTGCACGGTCAGGGTGCTGGACAGAAAGAGGAGGGGAGAGAGGAGCGC
Source organism: Bufo gargarizans (assembly GCF_014858855.1). Classification (NCBI taxonomy): domain Eukaryota; kingdom Metazoa; phylum Chordata; class Amphibia; order Anura; family Bufonidae; genus Bufo; species Bufo gargarizans. The sequence continues at coordinate 384,436,538 of NC_058082.1, read as the reverse complement.
AGGAAGTTTGAATCTCGCGCCTCTCTCCCCTGCACCAATTAGCACCCTGGACAGCGGCGTTTAGCACCAGGCCCAGCACCGCCTCTCCAAATGCAAGGACTGTGATTGGTGGTGTATAATTATGCCACCCATTGCAGTCTTTTTCCGTTTCATCGGGTCACCCCCCCCCCCATCCCCCCTGCGTTGTTTCCGATTAACCCCTGCGGCGGCGGAATCCTGATTTTAAGTTAGGACGTACCAGTACGTCCTGTGTCCTTTAAAGAGGACCTTTCACTCGTATACAAACTAAAAACTAACTATACCTGTGGGCAGAGCGGCGCCCAGGGGTCCCCCTGCACTTACTAGTATGCCTGGGCGCCGCTCCGTTCGCCCGGTATAGGCTCCGGTGTATCAGCTACGTCTGTTGTATTGGACTGATTTTTTTGTAGGAGGCGTGTCCCTTGCTGCAGCACTGGCAAATCGCAGCACACAGCTCATAGCCAGTCTATGAGCTGTGTGCTGCGATTGGCCAGCACTGCAGCAAGGGACACGCCTCCTACAAAAAATCAGTCCAATACAACAGACGGAGCTGAGATACCGGAGCCTATACCGGGCGAACGGCGCGGCGCCCAGGCATACTAGTAAGTGCAGGGGGACCCTTGGGCGCCGCTCTGCCCACAGGTATAGTTAGTTTTTAGTTTGTATACGAGTGAAAGGTCCTCTTTAAGGACTCGGGAAATAGGGCGTACTGGTACGTCCTGTTTCCTTAAGGGGTTAATTATTGCATTTGCCTTCGTTCTGTTCGAGAAGACAGAAATATGAGCTATGTATTGTTGTGTTGCAGTTGTGATTAAATGACTTTTCAAGATGTAATTCTTTTATTTTACTCCACTAAGGCTACTTTCACACTTGCGGTAGGTAGCAGGGTCCGGCAGGCTTTTCCAGCATGGGAAGAGCCTGCTGGATCCTTGCTAACGCTAGTCCACCATACCGCTGGAAGTCCGCTCCGGCTGCAGCACGGCAAACAAGAGGCGGACAGACAAAAATTGCAGTATGCAGTTGTTTTTGTCTCAGAACAGCCTGCCAAACCCCGCTACCGCAAGTGTGAAAGTAGCCTAAAAATCTTTTGCTATCAGTTCCTTTTTGTGTATATTGGTATATACATAAAATGTTATATATAATTTTTTTTCTCATTTCCTAGCATTTGGCGTGGACCCAATGTGAATTGTGTTGACAGCTCAGGATACACTCCTTTACACCATGCCGCTTTAAATGGTCACAGGTAAGCACCATGATCTGAAAAGTAAGAAAAGGAGCTGCTTTTTTTATTTTTTTATTTTAACATATATGTTATAGAGCAGGAGCAGCTGAGCAGATTGAGATATTATTTTGTGGAAAAAGATTTTTATATGTGTAATTTCTGTACTCTGCTCTGCTCTGTATGACACACTGTTTAAATCACATTTTTATGTTTAACATGATAATTTGATGATATTCTTAGTTTTCCATGTCTAAATGTAAACAAAAACCATACAGTCCTGCAGTGTTTGCCCTGGTCACTAAGCCTAATAATAGGTTCTAGTTCGTAGTCTTCACTGCAGTTACTGGCTTACAGCTGGGGCAGTGATCAGGACTGTGACAAGCGGTCTCTGATCACGTGATCGCTGTGATACAATGTATCAAGGCGATCACTGCAAATGCCAGCAGCAGAGCTGCCGACAGTAGACTTTCTCCCTCCTCTCATCTAAGAGAGGAGGGATAAAGTATCCAGTGCCAGGATCGGGTTCCCCATCTTCCCCGTAAGCTGGGTCCCGATCCTCACCCCACCCCCCAGTACCTCAACAAAAATGGCAGCGGCCCTTATAACAGTTCTCTCTCAGGAGAGGAGAGTTTGTGAATTATTATGCCCCGATCAGGTCCCCCAGCACTCCTATCGGGGCAATGTGGCCCCAACAAGTTTAATAGAGCGCAGAAGTCCCCCCCCCCCCCATAGAATAAAAAAAATTGGTCCATGATCATGTGGTCTCCATGATAACCCTATCATGGATATTGCATCCATTATATTTACTAAACACAGCTGGTACAGAGGCTGTGCTACTCTCGCCCCTCAGTGCAGTTGTTCTGTGAGGAGAGAGATCAGACTTCTGTCCCGGCTGTGCGATTTACTGTCAAAAATAGAAAAATCTTTTCTTAAACTGTCCGTCCCTAACTGGCGGGTAGTGTGCGCCAGTCACTAAGCGACTGTTAGTCAGTCAATGGGCGTCCATCATTAGGCGTCTATTAGGGATGGTTAGTTACCTCCATTCATTAGCGACCATGTATCCGTCTGTTACTGGCAGGCAGAGACCATCTGTCACTGTCCATCTATTAGTCGGTCTGTCGGTAATTTTTAGGGTAGGATATATATATATATATATTATAATTTTTTTTTTCTTTCTGAGCTTTTTAATAAAAATAAAAAAATGGCTCAAAGATTAGATATTGCAGAGCAGGCATATGAATTTCTTTGCTCTGAAAACTCTGAATTCTACACTGCTTCAGAGGTGGAAATATTTTGAGGTAGTGGGGGCTCTAGCGCCGCTTCAAAATGCGGGACAACTGTTTTGTTAGCGAGACAGTCATATGTACACACAAATGCTTTTTTAGAAATCTGCCTCCCTTGTAAGTGCACAGCTTCACTTCTCATCTGTATGCACCACAAAGATAAGAATGTGGCGGATTCTAAGACAGTAACAGAGTTACCCATCTAAAAATATTTTTTATCCAATTTTCTGTGCAAATTTTATTAACAATTTGAATACCTTATTTTTCGCCCCGTTGCGGCCCATAAGACGCACCTAGGTTTTTGAGGAGGAAAATAAGAAAAAAAAAAATTTGAACCAAAAGGTGTGTTTTGGGTGAGTTTGAACTAATTGTGGTCTGTGGGTGGCGCACTGTTATGGGGGATCTGTGGGTGGCGCACTGTTATGGGGGATCTGTGGGTGACGCACTGTTATGGGGGATCTGTGGGTGACGCACTGTTATGGGGGATCTGTGGGTGACGCACTGTTATGGGGGATCTGTGGGTTGCTATGCTATGTGTCATCCACAGATTCCCTCCATAAGTGTCCCTGTAGTGAATGACCCTCAATACAGGGGGTGGGGGTCGCATCTACTTTTATAATGACAGTGGGGCCCGTGCAGGGACTGTATTCTACTACACGGGCCCCGCTCACTGTATGAATGAAGCAGGCGGCGCAGGCGCGTGACGTAGTGACTCACGCGGCCAGCGCCCGTCCTCCAGGCCTCCCTCCTCTCTGCTACCTACCGAGCGCTTGTAGTTGTAAGTAATACAGGCGCTGATTATGCGATTATATACATAACAATTAACTATTCGAGATACGATTATACAGTGAGCGGGGCTCGTGTAGTAGAATACAGTCACTGCACAGGCCCCGCTGTCATTATAAAAGCAGACGCCGGGCCCCAGCCCCTCCTCCCTCACAGCTGATACACCCGCCACGCAGCATCGCGGCGGGTGTATCATTGAAAATTCTGCAAAATCAGCCCTTTTGGGGGCGGGAAAAGTGCGTCTTATAGGGTGAAAAAATACGGTAAAACCATATATAATTATTTTAGCTGATAATAATTTTGCACTCTGCATGCTCACTTCACCACTAGATGCATGCTTTAAGGGATTTAATTTTTAAAATTGGGTCATTTATGAGTGTTTGCTGTCATTTTGGAGCTCAACGCCATTAAAAGTGTGCAATTAGGCCTAAAACATTTTGAATTTATTACCTGAAAGCCACTGGGTGTTCCTTTTTAAAAATTTTTTTTTTTTTTTCCCACCTGCTTAGCATTTATTTCTTTAAAAGCTGAGGGGTCAAAAAACTCATTATGCCACTAGATGAATACCTTTAGGGGGTCTAGTTTTCAAAATGGGGTCATTTATGGGGGTTTCCATAATTTTGGCAGCTTAACACCATACGTGTGCTTATGTGTGTGCAATAGGGCCTGAACCGTTTTCAGTTTATTATCTGAAAGGCCCCAGGTGCTCCTTCATGTTTGGGCCCTGCCGTGTGTCAAGACATAAGATTAGGGCCGCAGTGGGGATATTTCTGAAGACAGGCGAAAAGGGATGATACATTTTGGGGTGTACTTAATTTTTATGTGCTCTGTTGAAAAAAATAAAAAAAATAAACTGCATTTAAATTGACACTAGTGTTTAAAAAAAAAAAATGAATACATTTTCCGTCTGCTTAGCATTAATTTCTACAAAAATACTAGGGGGTCTAAAAGCTCATTACATCCATAGATGAATACCTTAGTGGGTCTAGTTTTCAAAATGGAGTCATTTATGAGGGTTTTCTATTGTTTTAGCACCTCAACGCCATTACAAGTGTGTAAAACATTTTCAATCAAATTTTGTGTTCTGAAAGCCACTGCGTGCTCCCTTTGTTTGGGCCCTACCGTGTGTCAAGACATAGGATAAGGACCACAATGGGGATATTTCTGAAGACAGGAAAAAAGGTTTGATACATTTTGAGGTATACTTCTTCATTTCATTTTCATACCATAGGCTTGGGTTGGAGGGGCCAGGAGATCGGCGGTAGTCCAGGAGGCCGTCTGTTTCTCCAACGGGGCAGGCGGTTCTGTGTCCCTCAGGAGAGTGTGGCCACACCAGGGAGCAAGCGTGGCCAGAAGGCCTACTATATTGCAGAAGCACCGGGACACCAGCAGCATAGTTGGAGGTAAGGCAGGGTGATGGTGTCAGCAGGATGTCCTTGCGTTCCACGGCCAAACGCTTCCAGTGAGGTGACTGGAAGTTCGGCATTCAGCGCGGTTTTTAAAATTCCGGCAACATGGTGTGCGGCATGCAGGCGGATCTCAGATAGAGATGCTCTGGGATTTGGCTGGCGTATCTGTTTGCTCCAAGTGGCATCCAGTGCATGGTGGGTCTGCAAAGATGGAGGCAAGCTCTCAGGTGAGAGGTATGCTATGGTGGCAAATGATCATTGGTGTTCTATTGGATTGTATGCAGGTGTAACTGCAGCTATGGAAGAAGAAAAGAGGTCTGAAAATACGGATATTGAAATTCAGCCACCGGTATTGTGAGATGTAATGGATTGTTCCTTAAAGGGGTTACGATTGTTTCCATAGAAATGGATATATTTTTTCTCTATAGATGGCCCCCAAGAAGCTGGTGGCAAAGAGAAAAAATAAAGAGTGTGCTCCATGTAAATGTCCTCTGTCATCTTCATACTCAAAGAAGCTTTGTCAACAATGTATCGAGAAGACAGTGGCAGATGAGACACCAAGTTTCTTGAAAGACTTGACATCTCTTATCAGATCAGAAATAAAAGTCTCCTTAAAAGCCTGTAAAAAAACATAAGAAATCAATAGAGCAGGTGGAGTCAGAGATTCACTTGTCAGAAGACAACGAGACTCCTTTTGGAGACAAGGATTCGGACGATTCCTCCTCAGGGGAAAATAGAGGAGAATTTTTTTTGTTTCCGGATGAGGATATGGATAAATTTCTTAAAGTAATTAGATCTACGCTAGAGTTAGAAGATATCAAGGAAGATAAGTCGGTGGCAGGCTCGGTTTTTGGAAGTCTTGGGGAGAAAAAACTAAGATATTTCCCATTGCATAAAAGTATTACGGCGGCAATCGAAAAAGAGTGGAAGAAACCCGATAAAAAGCCCTTTATATCTAAGACCTTTAAGAGAAAATTTCCATTTGTGGAAGAAATGTAAACTTCTTGGGAGAAAGCCCCAAAACTGGATGTGGCGATTTCTAAAATCTCCAAAAAGTCATCATTGCCCTTTGAGGATATGGGTTTCCTAAAAGATCCTTTGGACAAGAGGATTGACTCGTCACTTGAAAGTACATGGGAGGCTTCGGCTGCTTTTTTCAGACCTAGCATAGCCGCCACTATGGCTAGATTTATGTCAGTTTGTTTGAATAGGCTAGAAAGTCAGATCAGGGACAAATGTCCAAGGGAGCAATTGTTGGCCTCTATTCCTACCTTCCAAAAAGCAGTAGATTTCATTTTGGATGCTTCTATGGACACTGTGAGATTGAAGGCCAGAGTGCCCTCCCTCTCTTAATTCTGCACGCCGTGCTCTATGGCTGAAGAATTGGAGGGGTGATGAAATGCCCTCCAAATTAAGATAATGTGGTATTCCTTGTGAAGGTCAGTTTTTATTTGGGCCAGAACTGGACGCTCTGCTTGAGAAATCGGCAGATAGGAAGAAAAAGTTCCCACAGGAGTCTTTTGCTCAATTTAAAGGCTATAAGCGGCCCTTTCAGACATTGTCCAGATTTCAGGGGAAAAGACAGGCTGGAGAAAGAACAGGGAACGAGAACCAGGCCTTCGGGGAATAAAGGCTTCTTGTTCGGATCGGCCTCCGCTCGTTTGGATAAGCAATCCAAACAATGACGCCATGTTCCCAGTAGGAGGAAGATTGAAATTCTTCCTACCTGCTTGGGAAAAAATTGCAGAAACATGGCTTATAGATCTCTTACGACACGTATTAAAGCTAGAATTCAAAAGCAATCCTCCAGAAGGTTTTATGATTACAAAATCCTCACAGGCCTTGATGGAAGAAATAAACAAGTTGATAAGCAATAGTGTGTTGGTTCCAGTATCGGTGCTAGAGAGGTCAAGGGGTTTCTATTCAACAGTGTTCCTAGTAAAGAAACCGGATGGTTTATTTTGGGCAATCATAAATTTAAAACATCTAAACACATTTTTGAAGGTCAGGAAATTCAAAAGGGAGACAATCAGATCGGCGATTTATCTTTTGTTTCCGGGCTGTCATATGGCGGCTCTGGATTTGAAAGATGCTGATCACCATATTCCCATCCACCCAGACCATCAAAAATTCAGATCCTTCACTTTCAGTTTCAAGCATTACCGTTCCGCCTCTCTATGGCACCTCAAATTTTTACCAAGGTGGTGGCGGAGATGGCCTCTTTCTTTCGAAAGGAGAACATCACGTTCCTACCTTATTTGGACAATTTCCTGGTGGTAGCTCAATCACAAGATGTGTGCATAAGAGGGGTAGAGCAGGTGGTGAGGATTCTGAAAATTCTAGGGTGGATGTTGAACATGCAGAAATCCAGAATTTAGCCTCTACAAATCAGGTGTTCTTAGGCTTACTTCTGGACTCCGTACGAGAAAGGACCTTTCTCACGGAGGAGAAGATAGTCCGTGTTCAGCAGGAAGTGCAGAGAGTCCAAACAGTAGAACCCTTGACCATAAGAAAAGCCATGTCACTACTAGGAGTCCTAATGTCTTGCATTTCGGCAGTACAATGGGCCCAGTGGCATTCTCGCCAGCTACAAAGAGATATTTTGACCGCAATGAGGCAGAGAGGAACATCCTTGGAGTCAATCTTGACCGTGTCAAGCCAAACCTTGATATCCCTAGATTGGTCGATAGATTCGAGAAATCTAATCCAGTGGTTGCTTTGGTCCTACCCAGACCCAGTTGTAGTGACAACGGATGCCAGTCCCTGGGGTTGAGGGGCTCACGTCAAGGACCAGTTGTTTCAGGGAGAGTGGTCCCAGGGTCAGAGGTTTTTCTCTTCCAACCGAAAAGGGTTACGAGCTGTTCTTCTGGCGCTAAGGGCAGTTTTGCCGGAAATCCAGAACGAGCATATCAGGATAATGTCTGACAGACAGTGGTTTCGTACTTGAATCGCCAAGTGGGAACCAGGTCAGAAACGTTGCTAAGAGAGACAGAATGGATATTCAGGGAGATAGAAGGTAAGGTAGTTCATCTTTCTGCTTTCCACATAAGAGGAGTAGAAAATATCCAAGCAGATTTTTTGAGCCGGCACAGTTTGCGGCAGGCACAGTAGACGCTAAATCCGGCTGTTTTTGCGTAATAGTAGATCTGTGGGGTCGTCCATCTGTAGACATGTTTGCTACAAGGGTGAGCAGAAAGGTCGAGAGCTTTTTATCCCTCAGTCCAAAAGAGTGCCCATCTGGAGTGGATGCCTTTCTCCAGAGGTGGGATTTTCCTCTGGGATATGCATTCCCTCCCCTACAGCTAATACCGTTGGTTCTGAAAAAGATCAGGCATGAAAGGGCAAGATTAATCCTGATAGCACCCTTTTGGCTGAGAAGGGCATGGTTTTCGCTACTGAGAGCCATGTCAATTTCGGACCCCTGGATTCTGCCAGAGATCCCGGACCTATTATCACAGGGTCCTGTATTCCACTCAAAGGTGGGGTCTCTACATCTTTCGGCATGGAATTTGAGAGGTCATTTCTAGCCAGTCAGGGGTTCTCAAAGGAATTAGTCTCTACTCTAATGAAGAGCAGTAAGGAAGTAACTAATGTCATTTATGCTAGAGTGTAACGGAAATTTTTGTCCTTCCTAGGTATGGAGAGAGTTTCGTGGCCCTTGGAATTCTGTGTCACAGGTGCTTGAATTCCTCCAAAAAGGTTTATCCTTGGGATTGGCAAAAAGCGCTCTGAGGGTTCAAGTTTCTGCACTTTCGGTATTAGGTAGGAGAAATTTAGCAATGGATCCGTGGATAGTGAGATTTTTTTAAGGCAGTTGACAGGATGGTACCAGTGAAAGGCCCCTGTTTCCCGCCATGGAATCTGAATTTGGTCTTAAATGCCTTAACAAAATATCCCTTCAAGCCTTTAGAGTCCTGTTCAGTAAAACAACTTACCCTTAAGCTAGTATTGCTGATAGCCTGGATCTCACTAATCCTCCTGGCCGAAGTTAAGGCTATCTCCATCCCCCCCCCCCCCCCCTCCTTTCATGTCAATCAGGGAAGACAGAGTAGTGTTAAGACCAGACCCAGGTTTTCTGCCGAAGGTTCCATCTAGAGCAAATAGATTGCAGGAGATGGTTCTCCCAGCTTTTTTTTTTTTTTTTCCAGATCCCAAGGATGACAAAGAAAAAGAATTGCATCCTCTCAATGTCAGAAGGTGTATCATACAGTACCTAGAGGTCATTAAAGTCTGGAGAAGGTCATCAGCCCTGTTTATTCTTTTTGGTGGGGCTAAGAAGGGTAAAACGGCTTTGAAGGCTTTGATTGTTATATGGATCAGAGAAGTCATCTCTATGGCATATTCTGTGTCTAGAGTTCCTCCACCTATCTCTTTGAGAGCTCATTCCACTAGAGCGGTGTCAACTAATTGGGCGGAGAGGGCCAGTGTATCTATTGAACAAATTTGTCTGGCTGCTACCTGGTCTTCTCCCTCTACTTTTTATAAGCACTACAGGCTTTAACTTGATTCCATCTCTGACTTATTATTTGGTACTAAGGTTTTGGGAGTTGTTACCCACCCTTGATTTATCTCTGTAATCTCTCTCTAAGGTGCTGTCGTGGGGAGGGGAAAAACAATGATTACACTTATCAGTAATCAGATTTTCCTGACCCCACGACAGCACCGTTACTTATTCCCTCCCTATGATGTTGGTTCTGTGTATTCACGGGTGTTGCAGAAAAATATAAATAAATAAATGTATGTGTGTGTGTATATATATATATATATATATATTTATATTATAAAGAGGAGTCCCTCTAATGCTCGGATAACTCACTGAGGTGGGAGAGTGGCTCCACCTTTTTTATGCTGCAGGTTTCCACTCCTGGGAGGCGGAGCCATCTCTCTAAGGTGCTGTTGTGGGGTCAGGAAAATCTGATTACCGGTAAGTGTAATCATCGTTATTTAGTCTGGAGAAGAGACTTCTAAGGGTACTTTTACACTAGCGTTTTTCTTTTCCGGCATAGAGTTCCGTCACAGGAGCTCTATTCCGGAAAATAACTGATCAGGTATATCCCCATGCATTCTGAATGGAGAGTAATCCGTTCAGGGTGCATCAGGATGTCTTCAGTTCAGTCGTTTTGACTGATCAGGCATGCTACGGTTTTATCTCCGGCGAAAAAAACTGAAAACTTGCCTGAATGCTGGATCCAGCCTTTTTCCCTATAGTAATGTATTAGTGCTGGATCTGGGATTCAAAATGCCGGATCCGTCCTTCCGGCCTGCGCGTGCGCAGACCGGTAAAGATGTGATGAAAAATAATACAAGATGGGTCCGTTCTTGCAATGCATTTGTGATACGGATCCGCGACGGAACTGCCCGCCGGATCACACTGCCGCAAGTGTGAAAGTAGCCTAAGGAGGGACATGATTAACCTATACAAATATACAAATTGAGCCTACAAAAAAATTGGTGAAAAAATGTTCCATGTAAAATGCCCTCAAAAGACAAGGGGGCACTGCCTCCGACTGTAGAAAAAAGTCTCCAGAAGCGTCAAAAGAATTGTGAATCTGTGGAATAGACTTCCTCAGGACGTGGTCACAGCAGGATCAGTGGACAGTTAAAAGTAAATGTCATTAATGCTTATGAAAATGTGTAGAAATCGGAGTCTCGCTTCCTTCTGGGATTCGCGTCCCTATCTGTCCCTTGGTTCCATATCATCACCACGACGGCCATACAAGGAGATTGACCCCTGACCTCTGTAGGGGCAGGAAGCAGAAAGAGGTTTAAATACTCCCCTCCCACCACCAACACCAGTGGTTCATGTCCCTACAGAGGACAGGGCTGCAGAAAAGTCTCCGCAGGCAGCTGCCGTGGAGATGAAGGTCCCGAAGTGGATGGAGTCGCGTACCTGCTTTAGCGGGATCCCCCTGTCAGCCCGCGGTCTCGTACTAACGCCGCCGGACAGGGAGAGACTCGCCTCAGGTTTATCTGGGGCCTGCTCCCGAACGCCCACTGGTTCACTGAAACCATGCCGGTTGTGCGCCCAGCACCATACGGCGCTATACAAATTCATCACTTCCGGGTAGCCGTGACGTTTCCGGAAGTGACGCGGGGGCGGCGGGAGAATTCAAATGGATCCTCCTGCTGCAGCGTCCTGCGGTGAGAACTTACCTTACTCTGGCTGTACTTCAGGATGTCTGCATCTGAGCATACTGAGGCCGCTACTCTGCCGTCCGTAAGTTCCCCATGGGGGAGAGTTTTCTTTTTCCCTCTCTCACCTGGGCACATTATTGATGGGTTTTTTTCTCGGTTTTTCCAGACTGCTAAGGATTCTCTGAGAAAACCCAAGAAGTCATCAAAGTGTATTTCTTGTCTTAATCGACTACCTGATGACCACCCTAAGAAGTTGTGCAGGGATTGCATTTCTAAGATTGTCCGGGAGGAACAGCCGTCCCTCATGGATGAGATAAAGTCTATGATGCGGGAAGAGATTAAATCCTCCTTTGCGGCTTTTACCTCTCTTCAAACCTGTTGTTTTGGAGCCCCCCCGCCAAACGCCACAAATCGGACGATTATATTTCATCTGATTCTGAGGTTTATGGGGGATCGGCTTCCTCCTCTAGACATATGGAGGATGAAGACAAGCTCTCTGAACGAGAATTTTCAGAAAACAGAAGGAAATTTTATTTCTCTGAGGATATGCCCGAGCTTTTAAAAGCCGTCAGAGCTACTATGGGAGTAGAGGAGGTGCCTTCTACTCCATCAGTACAGGATGAGATGTTTGGAGATCTCAGGGTAAAGAAATCCAGAGTCTTTCCTATTAACGATAATATCAAGGGGATGATTTTGGATGAATGGGCAGATCCGGAGAAACGGCTTCTCTTCTCTTTGATCAAGAAGAAGCTAAGACCTTCAATACCATCCCTAAAATTGACGCCAAGGTAGCTAGGGTCAATTAAAAAACCAGCCTACCATTTGAAGATGCCTCTCAGCTCAAAGATCCACTGGATAGAAAGGCTGATGGCTTATTGAGAAGGTCTTGGGAGGCGGCCATGTTCACTCTTAAGTCGAACATAGCAGCCACATCAGTTGCTAGATCTATGTTCATCTGGCTCTCAGAGTTAAAGAATAGGGCCTCCAGCGATCCCTCAACAGATGAGGTTTTCAGTGCTATTCCCCTGTTAAAATCTGCTACAGCTTTTTTGGCGGACGCCTCCGCAGAGTCGGTATTTTTTTCAGCAAAGGATGCGGGTCTGTCCAATGCAGCTCGCCGTGCCCTGTGGGTGAAATGCTGGTCGGGGGACAAAGTGTCAAAATCCAGGCTATGTGGCATCCCCTTTTCTGGAGAGTATGTCTTCGGACCAAAATTGGAAAAGATCCTAGAAAGGGCCTCCGATTAAAAATAAGGGTTTTCCGGAGAAAAAAGTCTATAAAAGGAAGTATCCCTTTCGTGCCCCTTCCAACCAAAGTAGTCAGTACACTGGTAAGGGCAAATCGGGCCGTTTCAGTTACCCCAAAGGGGGAGAGGTAGGGCTTCCGCTTCTGCCCGCCAAAAAGGAAATGGAAACCAGTGACATCAGGGTGGGGGGGGGGGATTGAGGATGTTTTTTCCCTGTTGGGAGGAGATATCCTCAAACTCCTGGGCTCTGAGTATTGTAGAGTCGGGTTACAGAATACAATTCTGGGATTTTCCCCCAAAGAGATTTCTAGTCACCAGGGTTGCGATCCCAGACTTCAATCGTCCTATTCACGTGGGCATTCGGGAACTACTCACAAAAGGGGTAGTGGTGAAAGTACCACAATCCGAACAAGGAAAGTGTTTCTATTCGAACCTCTTCCTAGTGAAGAAGAAGGAGGGATCCTATCGCACAATAATAAACTTAAAGCGCCTGAACAGGTATATTACCTATCAAAAATTCAGGATGGAGACCCTAAGATCTATAGTCCCTCTGCTCCAGAACAATTCAGTAATGTGCTCGGTCGATCTGACCGACGCCTACTATCATGTACCGATACATCCCAGCTCCCAACGGTTCTTAAGGTTCGCGGTCAGAGACCATCTGGGCAGAATCCTCCATTACCAATTCACCTCTCTCCCCTTCAGCATATCACCCCCTCGAGTTTTTACAAAACTAATGATCGAGGTAGTGGCTTATCTAAGGAAGGAAGGTCTGACAGTTTTTCCATACTTGGACGATTTTCTGATCTCAAACAGTTCCGCTCTTCTTCTACAGAGAGATCTAAATTTTTTCTGTCAAACCCTAGAGGGTCTGGGTTGGCTGATCAACATAAAAAAAATCACAGTTAGATCCGACAACAAAGATCCAGTTCCTGGGGGTTATTCTGGATTCCCAGAAACAGATAACCTGTCTACCTCCGAGCAAGATACAGGACATCCAAAAGAAAATCTCCATCTTCAACTCAAAAAGTTTCTGCTCCATCAGAGACTCAATGAGTCTCCTGGGGATCCTCACATCCCACATACCGTCCGTTCAGTGGTGTCAGATCCATTTCCGAACCCTGCAGATGTGGATCCTCAGGGTTTGGGACAGAAGGGAATCTTCCCTAGTCCAAAGGGTGATCATCCCTCAGAGGATAAAAACCTCCCTTCTTTGGTGGATAAACAGGCTCAATATCTCCAGGAGGGTGCAGAGGTCAAAGAATCCCTATGCCCAGATCACCATGGATGCAAGCCAGTACGGTTGGGGAGCGAAGGTCGGAGACCTTTATTACCAGGGAGTTTGGCCAGAATCTTCCAGTCTCCAGTCATCAAATCTTCGAGAATTGATGGCAGTCTGGGAAACTCTAAGGCAAGCAAAGATTCATCTTCAAGGCCATCACGTAAGAGTCCTGTCAGACAATACGACAGTGATAAGGTATCTAAACCATCAGGGAGGCATGGGTTCAAGCAGCCTGCTGGATTTGTTGGCAAAGATATTCACCTGGGCCGAAGCGAATGTCCGGTCAGTGTCTGCAGTCCACCTGAAAGGGTCCCTAAATGTGGAAGCAGACTACCTAAGACGGGCAAGGATAGATCACTCAGAATGGTCCTTAAACGAGGAAGTCTTCCTGATTATAGTGGACAAGTGGGGGAGACCAACAATAGATCTCTTTGCCACTCGAGTAAACTCAAAATTGCCAGTTTTTTGTTCCCTACATCCCAGAGACAGCCTGAGATTTCTGGACGCTTTCTCTTTCAGATGGAACCGGGGTCTCCATTACGCTTTCCCTCCTCTTCCGTTAATACCGAGAGTGGTACAGAAGATCATACAGGACAGTACGAGACTTCCTTCACCAGGGTCCGATTCTTCACCCGGACTTCCTCAACCTAGCAGCCTGGATCCTGAGACCCAGATCCTAAAGCATCAGGGACTTTCGGATGCGGTAATTTCAACCCTAAAAGCTTCCAAAAAGAAAGTCACCTTTTCAATTTACCTGAAGATTTGGAAACGTTTCTGCTCGTGGTCAGGTTTGCCCTCACCAAATACCTCAGCTCCAAACATCCAAATGATTCTGGACTTTTTACAAAAAGGCTTTGACATGGGGTTAAGACCATCCACACTCAGGGTACAGGTATCAGCCCTCTGAGCCCTCCGAACTGGCGAACCATTGGTGGATAAAGCGATTTATGAAGGCAGTAACGAGGCTACGTCCGACTCTAAGGTCTCAGGTACCTTCCTGGGATTTAGACATCGTCCTTAGGGGACTATGACATCATCCTTTTGAACCTCTGAGTGACTGCTCTTTGAAGCAAAAATCCTACAAAACTGCGTTCCTGGTTGCCATCACCTCAGCCAGAAGAATAAGTGAACTACAGGCCCTTTCAATTAGAGAGCCTTACCTACAGGCCCTGGACGACAGGATAGTTCTAAAACTAGACCCGTGTTTTCTACCAAAAGTAGTCTCGAAGTTTCAAGGACCAGGAGATCACTCTTCCCTCCTTGTTTAACAACCCATCTAATGATTGGGAATCTACCCTTCATTCACTTGATGTCAGACGGGCAGTACTGGATTACTTAGAGACCACTAAAGACTTTAGGAAGTCAGGCTGCCTCTTTATCCAGTTTGGAGGAAGAAACAAGGGTCAGAAAGTTTCCAAGTCCTCCATTGCCAGATGGATCAAAGCTGCTATCGCTTCTTGTTATTCCTTACAGAATCGTTCCTGCCCTGATAATATCAGAGCCCACTCTACCAGGGCAATGTCCTCTTCTCAAGCAGAAAGAGCGGGCGTCTCCCTTGAGGAGATCTGTAAGGCAGCCACTTGGTCCAGTATCCATACTTTTGCCAAACATTATAGATTGGATCTTTTAAAAAAAACTGATATGTCTTTCGGACAAAAAGTCCTTCAGTCTGTGTTTCCTCCCGTAGATTCATATTTGATATACCTCCTTGTATGGCCGTCGTGGTGATGATATGGAAAGCCGGAATTAGTACTTACCGGTAATTCATTTTCCATGAGATCACCACGACGGCCCGTATTTCCCTCCCTGTTAATTACCCGGGGGTTGATATGATGAAATATTTTCTCCTGTTTATTTATTTATTTATTTTTTCACGTGTGTATCCACCACCCTTTACTCTGGTATTTTGAAAGCACTGGTGTTGGGAGGGGAGTATTTAAACCTTTCTCTGCTTCCTGCCCCTACAGAGGTCAGGGGTTAATCTCCTTGTATGGCTGTCGTGGTGATCTCATGGAAAATGAATTACCGGTAAGTACAAATTCCTTTTTTTTTTTTTTTTTTTTTTTTTTTTTAACTATCAACTAAAAAAAAAAGACAGTCCAGCAAAATCTGCCTTCCAAAAACCGTATGGCATTCCTTTCCTTCTGCGCCCTGCCGTGTGCCCGTACAGAAGTTTACGACCACATATGGGGCGTTTCTGTAAACTACAGAGTTAGGGCCATTTAACAGGGCCTTTTGCAGCCACCGCCCCTTTAACAGGGCCTTTTGCAGCCACCGCCCCTTTAACAGGGCCTTTTGCAGCCACCGCCCCTTTAACAGGGCCTTTTGCAGCCACCGCCCCTTTAACAGGGCCTTTTGCAGCCACCGCCCCTTTAACAGGGCCTTTTGCAGCCACCGCCCCTTTAACAGGGCCTTTTGCAGCCACCGCCCCTTTAACAGGGCCTTTTGCAGCCACCGCCCCTTTAACAGGGCCTTTTGCAGCCACCGCCCCTTTAACAGGGCCTTTTGCAGCCACCGCCCCTTTAACAGGGCCTTTTGCAGCCACCGCCCCTTTAACAGGGCCTTTTGCAGCCACCGCCCCTTTAACAGGGCCTTTTGCAGCCACCGCCCCTTTAACAGGGCCTTTTGCAGCCACCGCCCCTTTAACAGGGCCTTTTGCAGCCACCGCCCCTTTAACAGGGCCTTTTGCAGCCACCGCCCCTTTAACAGGGCCTTTTGCAGCCACCGCCCCTTTAACAGGGCCTTTTGCAGCCACCGCCCCTTTAACAGGGCCTTTTGCAGCCACCGCCCCTTTAACAGTATTTAATCACAGTATAGATGAAATATACCTGTGCGAAGCATGGTCCTTCTGCTAGTAAGAGATATATATAAAATTTCGTTTCTGTCTGTCTGGATGTTCTTTATGCGCAACCAAACGACTGGACTGATCTTCACCAATCAGGTGTCCGGGAAGATTTTCACCTCTCTGGGACTTGCCGTTCCTGAGAGATCCCCCAAAAATGACCTGCATTAGCCAATAGAAGCCAGCAAGCTTTTCACTTAAATCCGAACTGCCATATACACAGTCACATGTCCCTTATTAGCCAATAGAAGCTCGCAGGTCCTACTCCAGGTTGCCATAACAACTGATCACAGGTTTTAGCAGTTCGCAGGTCCTTTAATATTCAGTCATATGACGTATGATCGAACAACTACACTGCTACATGCATGGGGGTTATGGAAACCTGGAGTACAACTCTGTGTAAGTGGAGACTAAAAGCCTGCGAGCTTCTATTGGCTGAGTAACATCACCGCGGCGGGCGGTGATCGCAACAAGGTGCCTGCTCAAATCATTGAGCACACACCTTGGGTCAATGCGCGGGGATCGCCGCAAACCGCAGGTCAATTCAGACCTGCGGTTTGCGGTTTTTACCTGGTGCGGCGGGCAGCGGTACCATCGGGTCCCCATGCGGCTGTAGGGGGGACCCGATGGCATGGAAGGCAGCGTGATGCCTTCCTTAGGCATCGGCGCTGCCTTCCTGTTACGTGCCTGTGAGATCCAGCCCCCTGGGTCTCACAGGCATGTAACAGGAAGCTGTAAGAATATGCCCACCACGTTTGACCATGTCCACTGGACTTTTCTAGACTCTACCCTGAGACAAATTGGGTTAGGTCCCAGATTCTTAGATGGGATTCGTGCCTTATATTCCCCCTCTGCAGCCAAAGTGTGGGTAAACGGGCTTTTATTTCTTTCCATCTCAATCCGGAATGGTACCAGGCAGGGGTGTTCGCAGTCCCCTCTGTTGTATGTCTTAGTGATGGAACACCTGTCCAACGCATTCCGTCATAACACATATGTACAGTCATGGCCAAAAGTTTTGAGAATGACACAAATATTAGTTTTCACAGTGTTGGCCCTTCTTTTTCAGGATCTCTGCAATTTGACTGGGCATGCTCTCAATCAACTTCTGGGCCAATTCCTGACTGATGGCAACCCATTATTTCATAATCACTTCTTGGAGTTTGTCAAAATTAGTGGGTTTTTGTTTGTTTGTCCACCCGCCTCTTGAGGATTGACCACAAGTTCTCAATGGGATTAAGATCTGGGGAGTTTCCAGGCCATGGACCCAAAATGTCAATGTTTTGGTTCCCGAGCCACTTAGTTATCACTTTTGCCTTATGGCACGGTGCTCCATCATGCTGGAAAATGCATTGTTCTTCACCAAACTGTTGGATTGTTGGAAGAAGTTGCTGTTGGTGGGTGATTTGGTACCATTCTTTATTCATGGCTGTGTTTTTGGGCAAAACTGTGAGTGAGCCCACTCCCTTGGATGAGAAGCAACCCCACACATAATGGTCTCAGGATGCTTTACTGTTCGTATGACACAGGACTGATGGTAGCACTCACCTTTTCTTCTCCGGACAAGCCTTTTTCCTGATGCCCCAAACAATTGGAAAGAGGCTTCATCAGAAAATATGCCCCAGTCCTCAGCAGTCCATTCACCATATTTTCTGCAGAAGATCAATCTGTCTCTGATGTTTTTTTTTGGAGAGAAGTGGCTTCTTTGCTGCCCTTCTTGACACCAGGCCATCTTCCAAAAGTCTTTGTCTCACTGTGCGTGCAGATGTGCTCACACCTGCCTGCTGCTATTCCTGAGCAAGCTCTGCACTGGTGGCACTCCGATCCTGCAGCTAAATCCTCTTTAGGAGACTATCCTGGCGCTTGCTGGACTTTCTTGTATGCCCTGAAGCCTTCTTAACAAGAATTGAACCTCTTTCCTTGAAGTTCTTGATGATCCTATAAATTGTTGATTGTGGCTACTAAGATTGCACCTCAATATCCTTGCCTGTGAAGCCATTTTTATGCAACGCAATGATGGCTGCACGCATTTCTTTGCAGGTCACCATGGTTAACAATGGAAGAACAATGATTTCAAGCATCACCCTCCTTTTAACATGTCAAGTCTGCCATTTTAACCCAATCAGCCTAACATAATGATCTCCAGCCTTGTGCTCGTCAACATTCTCACCTGAGTTAACAAGATGATTACTGAAATGATCTCAGCAGGTCCTTTAATGACAGCAATGAAATGCAGTGGAAAGTTTTTTGTGGGATTAAGTTAATTTCCATGGCAAAGAAGGACTATGCAATTCATCTGATCACTCTTCATAACATTCTATAGTATATGCAAATTGCTATTATAAAAACTTAAGCAGCAACTTTTCCAATTTCCAATATTTATGTAATTCCCAAAACTTTTGGCCACGACTGTACATGGTATAACAATTCAGGGTTCCCAGTATAAAACAGCGTTATACGCAGACGTTCTACTGCTGTATATCACTCATCACTCTTTCCTCGATACTAAGTGAATTTGAACAATTTGGCCATTTGAGCAACTGTAAAGTTAATTATACAAAATCTACAATTCTCTATATTTTCATCCCCCCGGTAGTTTTTGCTAGACTTCTTGCCCTGTTTCCTTTTTAGGCACCAACCATTTTCAATTAAATATTTGGGGGTGCAAATTCCCTTGGACCCGGATGTTTTATATTATCTGAATTATTTTCCCTTACTGGAATGTACAAGCCAATAAAAACGTCTTGTCTTGGTTCGGTCGAGTAACTGGCTTACCATAGTCAAAGTTTAGCCTTAGAGGAGTACCCCAACTGAGAACTATACCACTTTCCCCATTTCCGCTTTGGAGACAGACACCAAAGCACTGCTTGCAGCGTCTGATGAAACTGAGCCAAATGGATCCGTCTTGGCACACAATGTAAGTCAATGGGGAGGGATCAGTTTTCACTGACACAATCTGCCACAGTAGAAATCGGATCTGTCCTCCATTGACTTTCAGTGGTGTTCAAGATGTATTTGTCTTGGCTATGTTAAAGTTAATACAAACGGGTCCGTTCTGAATGGATGTAGGCAGCTGTATTATCTGAACAGATCAGTCCACGACGGATCCGCACAAAACGCGAGTGTGAAAGTAGCCTAATTTGACCATGCCAAATATACTGCATCGCAAGGTTTACCTCTTTGGGCTTATTGATGATCTTCCTCTTGCTGTGGCTTTACGCACCAACAACCATGTTCTCAATGAACCCAAAAAACTCATTAATATCAAAGCTGAATATTTTTGGAAGTAGTTTTTAGTTTTAGCTATTTTAGGGGGATATCTGTGTGTGCAGGTGATTATTACTGTGCATAATTATCAGGCAACTTAACAAAAAACAAATATATACCCATTTCAATTATTTATTTTTACCAGTGAAACCAATATAACATCTCAACATTCACAAATATACATTTCTGACATTCAAAAACAAAACAAAAACAAATCAGTGACCAATATAGCCACCTTTCTTTGCAAGGACACTCAAAAGCCTGCCATCCATGGATTCTGTCAGTGTTTTGATCTGTTCACCATCAACATTGCGTGCAGCAGCAACCACAGCCTCCCAGACACTGTTCAGAGAGGTGTACTGTTTTCCTTCCTTGTAAATCTCACATTTGATGATGGACCACAGGTTCTCAATGGGGTTCAGATCAGGTGAACAAGGAGGCCATGTTATTAGATTTTCTTCTTTTATACCCTTTCTTGTCAGCCACGCTGTGGAGTACTTGGACGCGTGTGATGGAGCATTGTCCTGCATGAAAATCATGTTTTTCTTGAAGGATGCAGACTTCTTCCTGTACCACTGCTTGAAGAAGGTGTCTTCCAGAAACTGGCAGTAGGACTGGGAGTTGAGCTTGACTCCATCCTCAACCCGAAAAGGCCCCACAAGCTCATCTTTGATGATACCAGCCCAAACCAGTACTCCACCTCCATCTTGCTGGTGTCTGAGTCGGACTGGAGCTCCCTTCCCTTTACCAATCCGGCCACGGGCCCATCCATCTGGCCCATCAAGACTCACTCTCATTTCATCAGTCCATAAAACCTTAGAAAAATCAGTCTTGAGATATTTCTTGGCCCAGTCTTGACGTTTCAGCTTGTGTGTCTTGTTCAGTGGTGGTCATCTTTCAGCCTTTCTCACCTTGGCCATGTCTCTGAGTATTGCACACCTTGTGCTTTTGGGCACTCCAGTGATGTTGCAGCTCTGAAATATGGCCAAACTGGTGGCAAGTGGCATCTTGGCAGCTGCACGCTTGACTTTTCTCAGTTCATGGACAGTTATTTTGCGCCTTGGTTTTTCCACACGCTTCTTGCGACCCTGTTGACTATTTTGAATGAAACGCTTGATTGTTCGATGATCACGCTTCAGAAGCTTTGCAATTTTAAGAGTGCTGCATCCCTCTGCAAGATATCTCACTATTTTTGAGTTTTCTGAGCCTTTCAAGTCCTTCTTTTGACCCATTTTGCCAAAGGAAAGTTGCCTAATAATTATGCACACCTGATATAGGGTGTTGATGTCATTAGACCACACCCCTTCTCATTACAGAGATGCACATCACCTAATATGCTTAATTGGTAGTAGGCTTTCGAGCCTATACAGCTTGGAGTAAGACAACATGCATAAAGAGGATGATGTGGTCAAAATACTCATTTGCCTAATAATTCTGCACTCCCTGTATATAATTGTAAGTACCCCAAGAGGCCCACCAAAAATGCCTGGCTTAGAGAGATGAATATGGTACTCCCCCTTGAAAAGCTAAGTTGTTTATCCTGAGGTTGTCCTGATAAATTTGACATACCGTATTTTCCGGCGTATAAGACGACTGGGCGTATAAGACGACCCCCAACTTTTCCAGTTGAAATATAGGGTTTGGGCTATACTCGCCGTATAAGACTACCCCTCCAACAACATTTACTTTGGCATCAAGATCTGCAGGTAATTGTTGTGCAATTTTCGTCTTTTGCCTCAGTACCATACTATGCCTTTCCAAGACTCTAGTACACCAGGATGCAGTGGCCTTAAATCTGTTGCTGTGATCTGGGTTAGATTTGGCTTACTGAAGTGCAAACAAACGTATTTTATTGTGTGTCACTACATAACCGTTTTGGTGATGCTCATTCACCACCATGTCTGCTACATGTTTTTAGAGTTCTGGCCAATGTGGGGTGCCTCTCCTTAATGCACACTTACCCCTTGGCATACTCTTTAATGCTTTTAATTTGCTTTCCAGTCGCAAACCATCTTTTCTGTTACTCCATATTGTCTTGCAGCAGCGCAGTTATTATGTTCCATGGCGAAGTTTACAATTTTAAATTTGAAACTGGCTTCATATTTCTTTCTTCTTGCTGGTAGAGCCATGATGGGGTCTTGACTGTTAGCCATTTGTATACTGTACAGTTTGTACTGGTGCTATACTGTACGAACCGATGCAGATACTGGTGCCTTACTATATGTACAGATACTGGTGTTGTTACTGTATTCACCACCACATGTATCTGCTCCCAGATAGACTGTTTTTTTCACCACAGATAAGATGCACACCAAACTTCATTAGAGATCCGCCAACATTAGAATTGGCTGAAGTGCAGATGCTCCTGCTCCCCCCCCCCCCGCCTTCCCTCAGAATCGCCAATCCAACCCAGTATACAACAACCAGCCAATCACAGTAAGCGATGTACCGGTATTTTCTGTGCACACTGCATACAAAGCCTGCTTGGATTGGGTGGGTCAGCTCTCCCTGCCTGCCCAGCCCTCCCTGTCTTCAAGACGATCTGAGCGGTAGTACGCAATGTGATACTGCCGGCATGAGAAAACCACTGAGAGCAGGAAGAGGGGGCTGCTTCAGGAGCGGCTGGCCGGTGGATGCAGCACACGGTGGCTCAGCTAGAGGGTGCCTGTCCCTGAAGCTGGAGAAGGACAGCTTCTCCAGTCTTGCTAGGAAGTAAGTTTCAGCACGCTGTATACCGGCATATGAGACGACACCTGGCGTATAAGACGACCCCCACCTTTGAGAAGATTTTCATGTGTTAAAAAGTAGTCTTATACGCAGGAATATACAGTAATTTGGGACCTTGGTTAAGGATTCTTTCCCACTGGTTTGGGACCTTTTGGCTCCTTAGCCTTTATTTCTTTTAGATGGCCATGCTTCTTTTTTTTTTTTTTTTATAACAATACCCATGTCAAGTATACATTTCCAGACAGTAGGACATGTGGCCATTAATAGTAAATACACCAGTTGCTTAAATTAACTAAACATTATGTGATTGGCCATCAAAGTAATAGCATATATGAGTGGTTACTTGTGTTTGATCTAGATTAGAGATGAGCGAATTTCATATTTAGAAATTCGTTCACACTTCGTTTGTTGGTAAAATGGGAATTGCGTTATAGATTCTGTTTATCACGGACCATAACACAATTCTATGACGGAATGCCTTTAGAGGCATTCAGTTATTCATTCCGTCATAATAGAAGTCTATGGGCTGCAAAACGGATCCGCCCCATTTCCGTTATGCAGAGGAGAACTCCCCTGCAGAACTGAAACCGGACGGATCAGTTTTGCAGCCCATAGACTTCTATTATGACGGAATTAATAACTGAATGCCTCTATAAAGGCATTCTGTCATAGAATTACATTATGGTCCATAACGCAATTTACCTTTTACCAAGAAATTAAGTGTGAACAAATTTCAAAATATGAAATTTGCTCATCTCTAATCTAGATCAAACAGCAACCACTTATATATCCTATTACTTTGATGTCCAATCACATAATGTTTAGTTAATTTAAGGAAATTGTATATTTACTATTGATGGCCACACTTGCCTTTTTTTCATACCGTTTCTTTGAATAAACTTTCTTTAAAAAAAAATATAAAAATTAGTAAAACCTTAAAAAATATATAAGTTTGGCATCTCCATAACTGTATCAACCCACAGAATACAATTATCATATATTTACTACAAGAGGAATCCCATAAAAAAAAATCTAAATCCAAAACACAATTGCCATTTTTGCCCCCGTCACCTCAACATTTTTTTTTTAAAGTGACTAAATAAATATATATACACAGAATAGCCAATTTTGCCCACCTTACCTCAACAAAAATTGGTATAAAAAGTGATCAAAAAGACATATGAACCCCAAAATGTTACCAATTAACCCCCCCCCCTCCCCCCCGAAAGAGTTAATAAAAGCGAATTAGTAAATTTTACTTTCTGTTGCTTGGCTAAATACCTTTTGCGTCTAGCCCTGCTTGGCTTGAACGCCTTTTGCGTCTAGGCCTGTGAGCAGGGCCGCGGCATCCCCGGGCAAGTGCCGGGGCCCAATGCTCCTGGGGGTCCCACTGAGCTGCTATGAGCACTTCCATCAATACAGATGGGAGCTCTCACTGCTGTCATTTCACTGACGCAGCACCCCTTTGGTGGGCCCTCTGAGCTGCAGAGACTCAGACACGCCCCCTCTATACAGGACATGCTGCCTGAGGAGAGAGACCACAGGGCTGGAGCAGAGAAGTGTGAGAACAGTCTGTGAGTAAGTCTGCACTGTGACTGTATCTTGTCTGTGGGACAGAAGGGGGGGGGGGGACTCTTCGATCTGCCGCTGCTTCATTCTATTTAGTTGTGTTACTGTTTCATTAAGCAGTTTGTCTCCATGACACCTGCCCCCCCCCACACATATCCTGTCCTATCTCATCCTCATGGGGCCCCTGCTGTCTCCTTTCCTCCCTCATGTATCCAGAGATCCTGTCCCACCCTCCACAGACCTCCTGCCCCTACTTCTTGTATGAATCCCCCTCAGAGCCCCTTCCACCTACTTGCTGTGTCCACCCCTCCTGTCCATCCAGGGCCCCTGTCTCACTCCTCTGCCTCTCATTATGGTGGCATCTGAACAGCATTTACCATATGGACCTTCTAACGTTACAGGGTCATGTGACTGTGACCCCCACCCCGTACTGTGCCCGCTTACCACACCCTGTGCAGTGCCCATAGTCATTCCCTGTACTGTGCCCTCTTATACCCTTTTATCCGGTCACTGTATGGTGGTTTTATCATTGTATGGCGGTGTTATCACTAGATGGCGGTGGTATCCAATAACTGCATGGCCATAACTGTATCCCCTTCCATGCCCACACCACTTTTTTTAGACCTGGCATGAGCAGGAAAAGATACAGATTGCGGTGTTAAGGACCTTTGCGCCACAATCTGTGATGTATTTCTATATAATAAATGACCCCCTAATTGTATTATTATTCGGGAGTAGGGCTAATATCTTTATATTATATAGATTCTAGTGTCTAGTGACTGTGCCCAGTCAGTTCTAGCTACATCACTGCACATCTCCTTCTCTCCTCCAGGCCTGGCTCACTGCTGCAGCGGGCCGCCGGAGAGAAGGAGCGCAGGGAGCTGCGGTTAGTGAATGACAGGACCACCAGCTCCCCTGCAATGATAGGTATGTGATGGGGCCACTGGGGGTCATTCATCACACTGTGAGGGCCCCTTACACAGTATAATGACTCCCAGTGCCCCCCATTTAGTATAATTATCCCCCTTGACCCTCCATTTAGCATAATGACCACCAGAGCCCTTATTAAATATAATAACCCCTCGTGCCCCCTCCAAACAGTATAACCCCCAGTGTGGGGGCGAGTGGGGGTCATTATTCTGAATGGAGGGTCACTATACTGTGGGGTCATTATACTGTGAGGGCCCTTTACATAGTATAATGACCCCCAGTGTCCCCCATTTAGTATAATGATCACCAATGACCCTCCATTCAGTATAATGACCCCCAGAGCCCCCTCCATACAGTATTCCCCCAGTGTGGGGGCTACTGGGGGTCATTATTCTGAATGGGGGCGACTGGGGGTTATTATTCTGAATGCAGGGCCACAGGTGGTCATTATACAGTGGGGGTGGGAATTGGGGGTTCATTATACTGTGTGAAGGGCCACTAGTAGTCATTATACTATGTGAAGGGCCACTAGTAGTCATTATACTGTGTGAAGGGCCACTAGTAGTCATTATACTGTGTGAAGGACCACTGGGGGTCATTATACCGTGTGGGAGCCACAGGGGGACATATCAATGTAAAAAAATGCCTCATGGGGGCCCACTGGGATTTATCGCCCAAGGGCCCACATGAACCTGGACCCGGCCCTGCCTGTGAGCCCAGGAGGTCTTAGACCTCTTGCAAGAGATCAGTGGGCTCCTCCCAGAGGGATGGATGCCACAGGCTTCCATTATGGTTAGAGAGTTGCAAAAAAATTGGAGATTTTACAGTCTGAAGTACCTAGAGTAGACGTAACAGAAAAATAGATAGCAATTTTCACTTTGCACCACCTGCTGTAAATGAATTTCTGCAAAACACTTTTGGGATCAAAAAGGTCACTACACCCATTGGTAAATATTGTTAGGGTTGTCATTTCTAAAATGGGGACATTTATTTTTTTATTTTATTTTTTCCTATTTTAGCCCACATCCTTTATAATTGTCAGCCAGTGCTATACAAATTACCAAACTAGGCCACAAATGCACATCGATACTTTAGTACCTGTATGGATTCAATACAGGGATTTGCCTTTTATCGATACTAGGCTGCGCTACTGCACAGCCTAGTATCACAGAACATGGAACACACTGCTCTCAGCGTGTGCCATGTTCCCTCAGCAGCACAGGGGAGAAGGAGGGAGTCTCTCCCTCCCCTCTGTGCTGCTGCTGCCACCAATGAGAGGAGAGAGGGGTGGAGGAGGGGAGGGACTGTAGCCACTGCGCAATTAATGAAGATAATTAACTTTTAATACAGATAGGAGGCGGGTGCCGGCGGCAGAATCACATAGTCGGCACCCGACCTCTATGAACGGGAGCCTAAATCGCCGGCAGTTAACCCCTCAGGTGTGGCATCTGTATCTGTATTAAATGTTAATTATCTTCATTGGTGGAGCAGTGCGCCCCAACTCCCCCAGTATTAAATCATTAGTGGCAGTGGCCACAGGGTCCCCCCCTTCCATCATTGGTGGTGCAGTGGCAGTTATGATCGGAGCCCCAGCAGTGTAATCGCGGGGCTCCGATCGATTACCATGGCTGCCAGGACGCTACTGAAGCCCTGGCTGCCATGGTAAGCTCATTGCTGCTGTGTGCGCAAAGCACAAGGCAGCAGGGACAGTGTAAAGTCCTATTCACCCTAATATATCTCTATTAGAATGAATAGGACAAGGGATTAAAAGATCCCAGGTTCTGGCCCCTAAGGGGGGGGAAATACTTTATAACTAAAGTAAAAAAAAAAGTAAATTAAATAAATATATATATTAGGTATAAATCATCCCCTTTCCCAATTTTACATAGAAAATATATAAACAATAAATAAACATATTGGGCTACTTTCACATTAACGTTTTGGATTTCCGTTTGTGAGATCCGTTCAGGGCTGAACTGATCTGTCTGTGCAGATCCATGACGAATCCACACCAAACGCGAGTATGAAACTAGCCTAACATATCGCAACTTCCGAAAAGTCCAAACTATTCAAATATTTTAAAAAAAATCTATGTGGTGAATGCCATAACAGAAAAAAATAAATGCGCGATTCGCTGTTTTTTTACGTTTTCTTGTCCCCTCAAAAAATAGGATAGGACTGTTCAATTATGGGCTGTAAAATGCAGAATGCACGCAGCATTTTTTGGTGTTTTTTTTTTTTTTGCGTGGTATTGAATAGTATCGAGTATTAAAATATTTTTTTTATCATATCGAAATCGAATCAAAATTTTGGTATCGTGACAACCCTACTCTGCAGTGCTCAAACAGCAGTTTATGACTATATATGGGTTGTTGCCGTATTCAGAAGAAAAAGGGTAACAAATTATGGTGTGTATTTTCTCCTGTTACCCTTTGTGAAAAATTTGGGCCTAAAGCAACATTTTTGTATAAAATATGCAATTTTTAATTTTAATGGCAAAGTGTTCCTAAATTCTATGAAATGTCTATTGGGCCAAAATGCTTACTACAATCCTTGAAATATTCTTTGGGGAGTGTAGTTTCCAAAATAGGGGCCATTTCTTGGGGTTTTCCACTTTAGTGATACCTCAGGGTCTATTTAATATGTGACCTGACACTCAAAAACCATTCCAGGTAATCTGGCCTCCTTTTCTTCAGAGCCCTATGGTGTGCCCATTCAGCAGTTTAGGACCACATATGGGGTGTTTCTGTTAAATGGGTTGTCCGGGTTCAGAGCTGAAACCGGACATATGCCTGTTTTCACCCAGGCAGCCCCCCTAATTTGAGCATCTGAGCATTTCATGCTCCATTGCCCACCTTTGACCTGTGCTGGAGATCCGTGGGGAAAGCTAGATGTAGATGTCACCGGCACCAATGGGCAGGCATTAGCGCGGCTCTTACCTGTAACACTCTGACCTGAAAAATACATATATTGCTGTTTACCCACACAGCAGGATATGAGCACATATGGGAGTTTGGCACATTCAGGAGAAAATGGTGACAAACAGTGTGGTGCATTTTTTTTTTCCTGTTACCCTTTGTGAAAAAAAAAACTGGGCATAAGGGTGCTGGCACACAGTGCAGTTCTGATATGCATTCAGAGTGCAGTTTTCAATATAATCAGTTTAGCATCCTCATTCACCCCTTCACTACCAGCACTGTACATGTACGGCGTTGGAGCGAAGTGCAAACATGGTGCCATCTTGTGCGTGCAGCGCGCCTCATGGCCGGTGGTTCTCCTCCATTTCAAACAGCAGCAAACCTAATGAATGCAACCAGCAGTAATGCTGATTCTGGTCATTAAAGCCTTATAGATGTCGTGATCAAGTGTGATCATGGCATCTAATGGGTGAAAATCTAATGAGGATGATGATGATTGGTTTCAATACGCTGGATCTCTGAAGAGGGTATTGAAACTGCAATTCTTATTTGGGCCAGCAGGTGGCAGGACAACATAGGAAATTAGCAATTTTCCTCTAATCATGGGTCTAAAAGGAAAAAAAAAAGCTTCAAGCTTCAAAACCATAAAAAAGTAAAAAATAAAAAATAAAATTAAACCACTGAAGAAGGAACAGTGTTGTTCCGAAACGCGTTTGGTACACAGCATGGACCATTACGGATTCACCGTTTACAAGCTACACTTTGGCCATTATCTTCTCTTCCGGCACCAGCCTTTTCAGAGATTACTAGTAGTAGCATCATTACACAGCTGATGGACTGAGTCACGGGATTCACTTTAACACACGAGGGACGCCACGTAGTGCGAGCATAACGTGACCGCGCTGAAAGATCCAACGCCGATTCCTCAGTCCTGCAGTGAAACTCCAAATGTGCAGCCACAGCACCCAATGAACCAGTAATGTACACGAAAAATATCTGTGTGTATGTGTCCGCATTATAACAAGTTTGGGTGTGAAAAGTGAACCACAGAGTGCTGTTAAAATTGTGAGAAAAACAGGTGCTTTCATTTGAGATCTTGAAGAGGTGTGGATCTGCTGAGTAGGAAATTTTCTTTACAGATACGCTGCTTCATATGAACTATCTTTTCATTTATAACCAAGTGCAATTATTTGACATTGACCAACTATTGAAGTATCATATTTATTCTGCAGATATAGGATTCTGGATTTACTATTTATTCCTTATGGTATGGATTGCTGACTTTTTATCTATGTATAAATAGATTTTATAAATATTAATAAATATTTATTGTTTAGTCCACATTGCCCCAGATATTTTGTGTGCCCTCCATCTAGGGCTGAAACGATTACTCGATTTAATCGAGTAATTCGACACAAAATAATCCTTGATGCAAATTTTTTGCATCGAGGATTCGTTTGGGTCATGTGACCATGGAGCGGGAGTGAAGCGCTTGCTATTGCTCACCGCTCTGTGGTCACCCGCCGCCCGCACCGCGCTGTACTGGATCCTGACACATCGTCAGGTCATAGTGCACGTAAGCACGCACTATGACCCGACGCTGTGTGCTGAGTGGCTGGCAGCGGAGGAGGCGGGGCGCGAGTGGCGGTACAGATTAGAACTGCTGGTTATCGGCGGAAGGCTGGTAAGTGGCTGCATGTGTGGAGAGGCACTGTGTGATTAGTGCTCACCATGTGTGTCCCAGCACGGAGAACCCCCATGATAACATGTTTACCACCGTACTCCTGTAGTCTGTTCCCACAGAGGAGCAGACTACCAGAGTACACTGTATGCCGGAAACCCGCCGGATCCCATTGTAGTGAACAGGAGATGTGAATCTAGCCTTACTCACTCACAATCTCCCCACCTCTGCTGTTCTGATGCTTCGGTCCCATCTGGTCCCTAGTCCTAGCTCAACATACAGGAAATTCCCACTCAGGCAATCGCTGGCTAAGGCGGTCCACGGTTGCGTCGCTGTGTGTCAAGCCAGAACCAGGAAGTGGAGAGCAGCGGGCACCAGAACAGCAGTGTCTGGGAGTTGGTGAAGGCAAGCAATGCTTATTTTTCATTTCTAGCCTATGGTATTCTGGAACTTTTTTTTTCTCCCCCTAGAAAACACCTTTTTTTAAAAAATGTATTTCTTGGGTTTATAGATACTGTATGCCTCTTATATAGCAACACAACTTCACACTGCTAGACACCAAAGCATACAATTTATAACAGACCACCGCTTATCATGTGCTTTTTTTCATTTTGGTTTCTTCTCATGTGACTACGGGAATGTTGGGTGGAGCATGGACTTCTAGTTAGAGCTGTGTCACCTGTGCCGGAATGGCCAGAGGATGATAGGGGTAGTAGTGCTCACTGGCCTTGTTTAGAGGGGCTGATGATTGGCAGCATAGGGTGTTAGAGCACCCCCTGTCGTTAGTGGCTGGTTCAGCGTGGTTTGGGTTTTGTTTCCTTTTAGTTTCTGATGTGGGTATATCCCTTCACCATGACATCACTGTGCGCACTATCCCTGCACTGTGACATCACTGTGCGCACTATCCCTGCACTGTGACATCACTGTGCGCACTATCCCTGCACTGTGACATCACTGTGCGCACTATCCCTGCACTGTGACATCACTGTGCGCACTATCCCTGCACTGTGACATCACTGTGCGCACTATCCCTGCACTGTGACATCACTGTGCGCACTCTCCCTGCACTGTGACATCACTGTGCGCACTCTCCCTGCACTGTGACATCACTGTGCGCACTCTCCCTGCACTGTGACATCACTGTGCGCACTCTCCCTGCACTGTGACATCACTGTGCGCACTCTCCCTGCACTGTGACATCACTGTGCGCACTCTCCCTGCACTGTGACATCACTGTGCGCACTCTCCCTGCACTGTGACATCACTGTGCGCACTATCCTTGCACTGTGACATCACTGTGCGCACTATCCTTGCACTGTGACATCACTGTGCGCACTATCCTTGCACTGTGACATCACTGTGCGCACTATCCTTGCACTGTGACATCACTGTGCGCACTATCCCTGCACTGTGACATCACTGTGCGCACTATCCCTGCACTGTGACATCACTGTGCGCACTATCCCGGCACTGTGACATCACTGTGCGCACTATCCCGGCACTGTGACATCACTGTGCGCACTATCCCGGCACTGGGGGAGAACGAAGGGCGTTGGGGACTGATGGCAGGGGGTCTGGTGAATTTTTATTAATTAATTTTTTCTTATTAGAATACTCGATTAATCGTAAAAAATAATCGATAGAATACTCGATTTCTAAAATAATCGTTTACTGCAGCCCTACCTCCATCTATACACAATCATTTATTTTTCTTGCTACAACCTGGGGTGGGTTGTGGAGTGAGCACCTATATACAGTGCAGACCAAAAGTTTGTAGACACCTTCTCATTCAAAGAGTTTTCTTTATTTTCATGACTATGAAAATTGTAGATTCACACTGAAGGCATCAAAACTATGAATTAACACATGTGGTATTATATACATAACACAAAAGTGTGAAACAACTGAAAATATGTCATATTCTAGGTTCTTCAAAGTAGCCACCTTTTGCTTTGATTACTGCTTTGCACAATCTTGGCATTCTCTTGATGAGCTTCAAGAGGTAGTCACCTGAAATGGTCTTCCAACAGTCTTGAAGGAGTTCCCAGAGATGCTTAGCACTTGTTGGCCCTTTTGCCTTCACTCTGCGGTCCAGCTCACCCCAAACCATCTCGATTGGGTTCAGGTCCGGTGACTGTGGAGGCCAGGTCATCTGGCGCAGCGCCACATCACTCTCCTTCATGGTCAAATAGCCCTTACACAGCCTGGAGGTGTGTTTAGGGTCATTGTCCTGTTGAAAAATAAATGATGGTCCAACTAAACGCAAACCGGATGGAATAGCATGCCACTGCATAATGCTGTGGTAGCCATGCTGGTTCAGTATGCCTTCAATTTTGAATAAATCCCCAACAGTGTCACTAGCAAAGCACCCCCACACCATCACACCTACTCCTCCATGCTTCACGGTGGGAACCAGGCAAGTCCATCCGTTTACCTTTTATGCGTTGCACAAAGACACGTTGGTTAGAACCAAAGATCTCAAATTTGGACTCCTCAGACCAAAGCACAGATTTCCACTGGTCTAATGTCCATTCCTTGTGTTCTTTAACCCAAACAAGTCTCTTCTGCTTGTTGCCTGGCCTTAGCAGTGGTTTCCTAGCAGATATTCTAACATGAAGGCCTGATTCACACAGTCTCCTCTTAAAAGTTGTTCTAGAGATGTGTCTGCTGCTAGAACTCTGTGTGGCATTGACCTGGTCTCTAATCTGAGCTGCTGTTAATGTGCGATTTCTGAGGCTGGTGACTCGGATGAACTTATCCTTCGCAGCAGAGGTGACTCTTGGTCTTCCTTTCCTGGGGCGGTCTGCATGTGAGCCAGTTTCTTTGTAGCGCTTGATGGTTTTTATGACTGTACTTGGGAACACTTTCAAAGTTTTCCCAATTTTTCGGACTGACTGACCTTCATTTCTTAAAGTAATAATGGCCACTCGTTTTTCTTTACTTAGCTACTTTTTTTCTTGCCATAATACAAATTC
Organism: Bufo gargarizans; assembly: GCF_014858855.1. Taxonomy (NCBI): domain Eukaryota; kingdom Metazoa; phylum Chordata; class Amphibia; order Anura; family Bufonidae; genus Bufo; species Bufo gargarizans. Next base: position 384,404,251 of record NC_058082.1, on the reverse strand, counting down.
TTAACAGTCTATTCAGTAGGACTATCAGCTGTGTATGACTTCTCCACAATGCAAATGATGGTCCCAACCCCATTTATAAGGCAAGAAATCCCACTTATTAAACCTGACAGGGCACACCTGTGAAGTGAAAACCATTTCAGGTGACTACCTCTTGAAGCTCATCAAGAGAATGCCAAGAGTGTGCAAAGCAGTAATCAAAGCAAAAGGTGGCTACTTTGAAGAACCTAGAATATGACATATTTTCAGTTTCATACTTTTTTTGATAAGTATATAATTCTACATGTGTTAATTCATAGTTTTGATGCCTTCAGTTTGAATCTACAATTTTCTACAATCTACAATGAAAATAAAGAAAACTCTTTGAATGAGAAGGTGTCCAAACTTTTGGTCTGTACTGTATATCCACTCACCAAGTGTAGCCACTACTACCTTTATTCATACAAAAAAAAAAAATGCATCCTGAATGCATGTCAAAACAGCTCTGTGTGCTGACTTTTTCACAGCTGTGAGACACCTGTTTAGCCAGAAATACCCTTTCCACCGCTTAACTACTTTTAAGTACTGTTGGGGAATGGTAGGGGTTATTGAGCTGCTAGGCACTTTTGCAGATGTGCCATGGGCTCCATACCCATTCGGAGTATTCAGCAGTGTATTATACTGGTGTTTTTTCTCTTGATGTTTTTGCAGCTCTTATTGTTGCCTATATGTTTTGCAGCTGCTATTTTATTGGTCTCATGTATAACTGCTTGTCAAAGTCTTATTGTGTACTTTAATTCTGTTGCTCATAAGTTGATGGTTTATCTTTGTATCCCTATAGGGAATTGGTAGAAGTTCTGTTGAGGTATGAAGCTGTAACAAATATCGCAGATTGTAAAGGATGTTTTCCATTGCATCTAGCTGCATGGAAAGGAGATGCCCATATTGTGCGACAACTCATTCATCATGGACCTTCACATGCTAAAGTTAACGAGCAGGTATTTAAAATCTATCCTTTCTTTACCCTTTAAGAATATTTCTGAACTGTATGACAATGACTATAGAAATAAATACAAAAAATACATTTGTATTTTTCTATTAACCCCTTCCCGACATATGACGTAATAGTACGTCATAGCGGGAAGAGACTTAATGATTGGGCGGGCCCCTGCGGTATGTAAAAGCGATGACCGCGGCATGGAGTGTGTTTTGCTGCGGGTGAGGGTCTAAAGAAATAAAATGACATTTACAAAATGATTCAAACATAAAGTAGACATATAGGAAATGTTAAGTAATAAATATTTTATGAGGTAACATTTTCTGTTTTAAAATCAGAATAATATAATTTTTTTTAATTGGGAATATTTAGAAATTTTTGCAAAATTTTGGATTTTTTATTTATTTTTGTAAATAAAGGTGAATTACATTGACTCCAATTTAAGACTGTCATTAAGTCTAATGTGTAATGGGAAAACAGTGTTAGAATGGTTTGGACAAGTAAAAGTGTTACAAAGTTATTGCCTCATAAAGGGACACATGTAAAATTTGCAAAAAATGGCCTGGGCAGGAGGGTGAAAACTTTCCAATAGGGCTTATAATCTAAGTTCCCTATCAGTATGGTTTTCTTGTGTGGGAAGAAATGTAAGTATCCAGAGAGGCCCATAACAGTGACATTCACAGTGCCCCCATAACAGTGACATGAACAGTGGTTTCAGAACGGTGACAGCCACAGTGCCCCCATGAGCATGCACAGACTGGGAAACTGGATTCGGTTTTCTGGATCACTTGGTACTGGATTCGGCATTAATACATTTCAATGGAAATTAATGCTGGATCCGGCATTCTGGAAAGTGTTCCAGAATTTTGGCTGGAGAAAATACTGCAGCATGCTGCGGGATTTTCTCCAACCAAATACCATAATAGGGACTGAACTGAAGTCATTCTTTTTTTTTTTTTTTTTTAAATCACATTTTATTAAAGGAGATTCATTTTGCATACAGACACTGTATAATGTTCCATACATCGAACTCAGTGCACAATTACAATGCCATCCTTTTGCAAGACAACAAAATTCCAATTACCATCTCCTCATACATTTTTTAGAATTCCCTTCCCCCCCCCCTCCCCCCCGCAACAAACCAAACCTTACAACCATAAACCTTTGGTCACAATCCATACATTTCTCAGCCGATCTGGGCCCGATATTGATACCATCCTGCCTCCCATCCGTTCGGTCCTCCCCAAGTGCCTTGTCATCTTGTATATTTCGTTAAACCCCTTAATCCATAGACAGATTTCTTAACGTCCCCTTCAGTTGTTCCTCCAAATACCATCTGGAGTTAAGGAAAGGAGTCACAACCTCTTTCCTTTCTACCAAATCCAAGGAGAATTCTATGAACTGTCTCCACTTATGGAAGAACTGCTTGGTTGCTTTCTCCTTATTGCTCTCCGCGTCTAACCTATCCATGTAAAGAACATGCTTCATTGTCCCTATCGCCTCATCTAATGTGGGAATAGACGCCTTTATCCAGTGTCTAAGAATAGTTTTCTTGACAGCTAATAAGAATAAATGGACCCCCTTTATTTGTGTAGAGTGTGTGATTTCACCCCTCTTATCCAACGGAACATAATGGAAGATGCAATTAAGTGGGGTAAGCTGGGGTTCTATCCCCCATACCTCTTTTATATAACTAATAGTTTCATGCCATAGCGTCTGCAAAACTGGGCATTCCCACAACCCATGTAACAAGCCTGCTTTCGGAAGGTGGCATTTTGGGCACCACCTTAGGTAGTGACTTGGTGCATCTCTATACGAAAGATCAAATGCGTATGTCGCCTTATGTAATATTCTAAAGTGCATCTCCCTCCAAGATTCACTGGAGATGGCCCCTCTCACCCTTTCCAGGCCTTCCCGAAGTTTCCCTATCAGAGAAGTGTCTCCTAATTCCTCCTCCCACTTCTTAAACACCTTTGCCCCAGTCGGAGACAAATAAACGTTTCTAATCTTTTTGTATAAATCAGACAAGGATGTCTCCTGAGATCCCACCAAGTGCTCAAACCATGCCATCCTCTCTGCCTCCCCCAAAATTGCTGATTGTGACTTACAGTACGACACAATCTGCCCATATGGTAAAAAATGAGAGGCCGGCAAATCATATTTAGACTGGAGCTCTTGCCACCCCATGATCCCCGTCCCCGAGGCAGACAGGATCTGTTTTACCGTGTGTATGCCCTTCTCTCTCCACTGTACGAACATCTTGGATTGCCTACCCTGCAAGAAACCTGGCAGGGACCACAATGGCATATACGGAGTAATATACATGGGCAACTTATATAGCTTTCTTACTAATCTCCAGGCCTTCATAGTGTCCCTAATCAAACTAAGCTGTTTTATTCCCACTGGAGTATCCCTGATCCTGGTATGTAAAAGGGCAACCAGATCCCAGGGGTGCGCCAATTCCCTTTCGAGGGGGGTATTGGAAAACTGCGATGTACACTTCACCCAATCTCTCACATGTCTAAATAATGCTGACAAATTATAAAGTCTGATATTCGGTAGCTGTAAGCCCCCCTCCCATTTTGTTAAACACAGCTTGTCATATGCGATACGCGCTCTCTTTCCCCTCCATAAGAAACGGGAGAAAGCTCTTTGTAACCTGCTCACATCCCTATGCTTTATCAACAATGGTATGGTCTGCATAGGGTATAGCAGTCTGGCGAAGCTCACCATTTTCAAGAGGTGTGCCCTCCCGAACAGTGTTAATGGCAAGTGCACCCACTTCTCCAATTCCAGCTCGATTTTCCTGATCAAAGGTTCATAGTTTAGCTGGTAGAGAGCAGAAGATTTTCTCCCTATCTTAATTCCTAGATAGGTCAGGTAAGTGTGAGCTATGTCCACCTCTAAACTCCCTTCCCCTCCTTCCCTCCCGGGCCCTCTGTCTCCTAGATATAGTAGTTGACTCTTGCCCACATTTATTCGATACCCCGTAACCTTCCCGTAATATAGGATGGAATCCAAGATATTCTTTAGGTGAGCCTTCGGTGAGTTCACAAATAGCAAGACATCATCCGCAAAGCAGATCAACTTTACCTCTCTATTCCTAATTTTAATACCCTTATATACCGTAGACTGCATTAGGAACTGGACCAACGGTTCCAAAGCTAAATTAAAAAGTAAAGGTGATAAAGGGCAGCCCTGCCTTGTACCCCTAAAGAGACAGAAAGGTTCCGACAAAAATCCCGGGGTATTCACCCTCGCCTGAGGATTTTTATGTAGTCTGTCCAAGAAAATCCCAAAAGGACCACTCAAACCAAAGGCTTCCAGGGATCTCTTGAGCCATTTCCAGTTCACATTGTCGAAAGCCTTTTCTGCGTCTACTGATAGCAAGGCAGGGCTGCAGTGAGTAGTATCACTTCCTGACAGAAAATCCTGGACTGCCAAAACCGTCCTTATGTTTGATACTGCTGCCCTACCCTTTATAAAACCTACCTGGTGGGGGCCAATCAAAGTAGGCATGTATATGGCTAACCTATTTGCCATCAACTTGGACAGTATTTTTAAATCCTGGTTAATTAGCGAGATTGGCCTATATGAGCCAGGTAGTGTTAAATCCTTTCCCGGTTTAGGGATAAGTTTTATATGAGCCATGTTGCCCGAGGCCATTATATCCCCTCCCTGTAGGCATGTATTAAAAAGGGCAGTCAAAGTTGGGGCCACTTCAGTATGTAATGCCTTGTAGAATTCTGCCGAGTACCCATCCGGGCCCGGCGCCTTGCCGTTTTTCAGAGATTTTATAGTCAGTTTAACCTCCTCCTCAGTGATCTGTCTGTTTATTTGAGATAGCATCTCCGCTGACAATTTAGGAAGGGAAATACCCTCAAGGAGTTCCTCCGCCCTAGTTGACTCATATTCTTCCTGCATATATAAACGCTCAAAATATCGTCCCAGGTGATCTGCTATTTTTTTGGGATCAGTCAATTTTTCCCCCTTATCATTTTTAATACATTTAATGTGTGAGGGCTGGTATTGGGGTCTCAGTAGGTTAGCCAACATTTTGCCCGACTTATTCCCAAACTTAAATAATGATGCTTGCTTATGGTCCATATATAGTTTTGCCTGCTGATGTAAATGGTGATCATAGCTATGTTTCGCGGTAACCCATTTAACTCTATTCAGATCCGAGGGATCAATTAAAAAAGTGGTATAGGCTGCGCGAACCGCTTCCGTGGCCTGCTGTAAATTAAGCTTTATTTTCTTCTTTTTTGCCGCCGTGAAAGAGATTATCTGTCCCCTAATCACAGCCTTAGCCGTATCCCAGAACAAACTATGATTCTCCCTATGACCCTCATTATTGTCTGAGAACTCCCACCACCATCCTCTCAATCTATCTATGAATTCCTCATCTGTAGCTAGATATGTGGGGAGCCTCCAGATATAATCCGTCCCCCTTGGAATAATGTCAGCTAAAACTATGGAGACCGGTGCATGGTCAGATATTACCATATCCGATATTTCGGTCGCTACTACTCTCTCCATGAGCTTATTAGAGGACAAGACATAATCCAGTCTGGACCAAGACTGATGAGAATGGGAAAAGTGAGTAAATTCCCTCTCCACCGGGTTAATGGCTCTCCACGTATCTATCAAATGTGTGGCCCCCAAAAAAGGTTGGAGAGTGAACTTTCCCCTTGTTTTAACTATCGAGTCCTTCCTCCGATCAGTCTCCCCCAGGTGTCTTCTGTCTTCATCAATATGATGGACCGCATTAAAATCTCCTGCCACGAGAATCTGGCCCCCCTCTTCCCGCAGAATTTTTGATTCCAGTTCCCTATAAAAGGGGGCCTGGGCAGAGTTAGGGCCGTAGACATTGAATATATTTAAAATGCCCGCATCAGTGTCAAGTTTCACCCTCAAAATCCTCCCCTGCCTGTCACAATCAGTGGAGAGAATCTCATGTCGTACCCTCTTGTGTATGAGCAAGATGACCCCTGCTTTCCTCCCATTGGATGGAGAACCCAAAACCTTGCCCACCCATAGCCGGTGCATACGGTACAGATCCGCCTCCTCCAGGTGTGTTTCCTGTAGTAGTGCTATATCCGCCTTCAATTTTTTCAAGTGCCTGAGGACCATTATTCTTTTCTGAGGGGCTCTCAACCCCTTCACATTCCAGGTGATAATCTTTATAGTGCTCTCTCTGTTTGGATTAAGTGTAAATGACAACCTGGAGGAGGCCGATCCCCCACCCAGCAGTACAGCATCATCAAAGCTTTAACGTTATAGATCATGACCACATAATAAAGAAAAAACGCAAACCCTCCCAAACCCCTAGAACCTTTTCTGTAACCTAAACACAGAACTTTTCCCCTCATGGAGGTATGTCCAGCCTGGAGACCCTCTGGACTTCACTTTTTTCGCTCCCACTTGGCCGAGACCGCTGGAAGTCCGCGTGCCAAGCTCGATCTGGTGTAACAAGAAGAACTCCCCAACCAGCTCCCCCCCCCCCCCCCACCACAACGGCCTAATATGCTTGAAAGCCCGACTATTCCTCCCTCCACTTTTAATTCTAGCATCCCAAACACTTTAGCATCCCTCCACTTTTAATTCTAGCATCCCAAACTCTTTAGCATTCTTTCATAACAGTTACAAATGAAACCTAAGCTAGTACCCCTACCCTTGGTGCACTCTTCCCTATCCCTAACATACTGGCTGTCCGTCACTCCCTCTCTTCACATCAATCAGCTCTCGACCTCTTGCAAGGAATAACCTCCCATGTCCAATACTTGCAGCAGGACTTTCAATCCCATTCCGGGCTGGATGACGGGTCTCTCTCCCTCGCCGGCGATCTCCGAACCCGACCAGTGGCTGTGTTATCGTTGCCAACCTCTTGACCTCTTCCCCTGGGTGAAGATCTTCCTCTAGGTGCAGCAGCCTTCCCGCCATCTACCCCGGAGTCGCCAGACTCTAAAGCCTCCCAAGCGTCTTTGGGCGACATGAAAGTGTCAATCCTGCCATCATGCCTGAAGACCCTCAAGATAGCAGGGTATATAAGAGCAAATTTTATCTTCTGCTGCACCAAATGGGTGCATAGCTGCGAGAAGGCCCTCCGCTTCCTGGCCACCTCCGCCGAATAGTCCCCAAAAAGCAAAATTCGGTGGCCTCTCACTTTCAAAGGCTGGTTAAGGCGTCTGTATTTTTGGAGGACAGCTTCCTTGTCCGCATAATTCAAATATTTAGCAATCGCAGGACGCGGTCTCGCTCTCGACCCATCTGTTGTGGTTTCTCTCGGTGGGCCTGTTCTATGCGCCCTCTCCACGGTCACAGGGGATTGGAGTCCCAGAGCTTTTGGTATCTCTTCTGCGCAGATATTCACCAGCTGTTGTGCCGACACACTTTCTGGGATACCAATTATGCGCAGATTGCTCCGGCGCGAGCGATTCTCCAAATCCTCAACTTTCTCTCTGAGCATTCGGTTATTACGCAAAACTTCTCCAATTTGAGACTGGGCCTTCTCCAATTCTTCCTCTATCAGTCCCACTCTCTGTTCCAGCTCCGCAATCTGAGCCGCATTCTGTGCTACTTCCCCCTGCAGCTGCTTCAAGGTAGACGCGACCGTTGCTTCCAACGTGGCCTTGATGTCTGGGGCGAGCAACTGTGCTACCGCTATGGCCATTTCTTTGCACGATAGGTCAATGCCTTGCACCTGCTGGGATGTATCTTTCAGCAGCTCCTGGGAGTCACTTACTTCCGAGCAATGAGGTGGTTGCGAGGAGGCGCGGGTGTTTCTTTTTTTTCCCGTCCGCCATCTTCTCCCTCTGCTTCTCTGCCGACTCGCGCTGCGGGCGTGGAGACTCTGTCAGTAGGGCGCCGCCACGAGTAAGATATTTCTCCATTGACCTCCTGAGTACTGCAGGAGGAGAATTCGGTGGGATTTTATCCCCGGTCTGCAGCGATTCCCCACGTTATGTGGAGGGGTGGTGCGGAGCTCTCACCCGCCGTCTCCTTACATTCGCGCGCCGGAACCGGAAGTCACTGAAGACATTCTAATGCATACTCAATTTAGCTTTTTATTCAGAATGCATTAGGATAAAACTGAAGAGTTTTTTTTTTTACGGTATTGAGCCCCTGTGACCGAACTCAATACCGGAAAACTTTAGCGCTAGTGTGAAAGTGCCCTTAGAATAAAAGACCTGCGAGCATCTGTAACTCAATAGGAGTAATTTAAAGGGTTGTGTCACTTCAGCTAATAGCATTTATTATGTAGAGTAAGTTAATAAAAGGCACTTGCCAATGTATTGTGATTGCCCATATTGCTTTCTTTGCTGTCATTTTTCCATCACATTATACAATGCTTGATTCCATGGTTACGACCACCATCCTGCAATCCATCAGTGGTGGCCGTGCTTGCACACTATAGGAAAAAGCACCAGCTTATGTGTGCTCCCATGGTCCCGATCACCAGAAAGGCCAACACTTTTTCCTATAGTGTGCAAGCATGGCCACCACTGATTGATGGATTGCAGGGTGGTCATAACAATGGAAACAGGCAGTGTATAATGTGATGGAAAAATGCATCAAGCCAGCAAAGGAAGAAATATGGATAATAACAATACATTACTAAGGGCTCTTTCACACTTGTGTATTTCTTTTCCGGCATAGAGTTCCGTCGTCGGGGCTCTATGCCGGAAAAATCCTGATAAGGATTATCCCAATGCATTCTGAATGGAGAGAAATCCATTAAGGATGCATCAGGATGTCTTCAGTTCAGGACCGGAACGTTTTGTGGCCGGAGAAAATACCGCAGCATGCTGCGCTTTTTGGTCCGCCCAAAAATCCTGAACACTTGCCGCAAGGCCGGATCCTGAATTAATGCCCATTGAAAGGCGTTAATCCGGATCCGGCCTTAAGCTAAACGTCGTTTCGGCGCATTACCGGATCCGACGTTCAGCTTTTTCTGAATGGTTACCATGGCTGCCAGGACGCTAAAGTCCTGTTTGCCATGGTAAAGTGTAGTGGGGAGCGGGGGAGCAGTATACTTGCCATCCGTGCGGCTCCTGGTGCGTTCAGAGTGACGTCAGGGCGCCCCATGCACATGGATGACGTGATCGCATGGATAACGTCATCCATGCGCATGGGGCTCTCTGACGTCATTCTGGAGCACCCTGGGAGCCGCACGGGTTGTAAGTATACTGCTCCCCCGCTCCCCACTACTGCTATGGCAACCAGGACTTTAATAGCGTCCTGGCTGCCATAGTAACACTGAACGCATTTTGAAGACTGATCAGTCTTCAAATGCTTTCAGTTCACTTGCGGTGTTACGGATCCAGCGGGCACAATTTCAAAAATAAAAACAAATTTGCAATTTTTTTTCACTTCAACTACCCAATCATTTTTTTTATCAAAAGTGATCAAAAAGTCGCACACACTTAAAATTGGTATTACTGAAAAGAACAGATCGTCCTGCAAAAAATGAGCCCTCACACAGCTGCAAAAAAGTTATAGGGGTCAGAATATGGTTATGAAAAAAAAAAAAATAAAATTCCCTCAAAGGTAAAAAATTTTTGTATTGTATTAAAACTCAAGAAAAATTATCCAAGTGTGGTATAGTTGGAACCGTACTGAGCTGAATAATGAAGATAACAGGTCAATTTTACAGCAGTGTACAATGTATAAAAAATAAAAACCTTTATTGTTTTTTCCCAATTCTACCCCATTTGGAATTTTTTTCCCCGCTCCATGGTATGCAACCGTAAAAAAAAGAAGTGTTTCTTGAATAGTTGAATGGCATTACAGTAAATTTATTTTAATAAATGATAGTGATGCCATTCAAATAACCCCTCCCCTCCAAATATTTTTTTTTATTTTTATAAATGAGTATATATATTTATGGTAATTATATTATTTAACATTATATATATATATATATATATATATATATATATATATATATATATATATATATATATATAGACACACACACACAGTACAGACCAAAAGTTTGGACACACCATCTCATTCAAAGAGTTTTCTTTATTTTCATGACTGAAAATTGTAGATTCACACTGCAGGCATCAAAACTATGAATTAACACATGTGGAATTATATTCTTATCAAAAAAGTATGAAACTACTGAAAATGTCATATTCTAGGTTCTGCAAAGTAGCCACCTTTTGCTTTGATTACTGCTTTGCACACTCTTGGCATTCTCTTGATGAGCTTCAAGAGGTAGTCACCTGAAATGGTTTTCACTTCACAGGTGTGCCTTGTCAGGTTTAATAAGTAGGATTTCTTGCCTTATAAATGCGGTTGGGACCATCAATTGCGTTGTGGAGAAGACGAGTGGATACACAGCTGATAGTCCTACTGAATAGACTGTTAGAATTTGAAAATAAAGAAAACTCTTTGAATGAGAAGGTGTGTCCAAACTTTTGGTCGGTACTGTGTATGTGTGTGTGTATATATATGTGTGTGTGTGTGTGTATATATATATATATATATATATATATATATATATATATATATATAATAAATAAATAAATAAAATTTTATTTATATTTTTTGTATATTTAGCTAAAGGACCTGGCTTTGCTCGGGTATTTTTAATCTATTTAATTTAATGTTTGTGTGTGTTAAAAGATATCACCACTTTAACAGTGACATCTACAGCACCCCGCCCCCTTATCAGTGACCTCCACAGCCCCCCATCCCTTAACACTGACCCTCCCCCTAGTGCCCCGTCTCTTAAAATTGGACCTCCACAGCAGCCCACCCCCTTAATGTTGACCTTTACCGCAGCCGTCCCCTTCAACAGTGAGTTTGGCGTGGCTTATTGGGCCCTAGAAGTTGGTTTTTACCTTAATTCTTTCAAAATTGGGAGTGGGAGGGGGCATTTCCTAACCAGATGTGGGGCGTTGTTTAGCGAAACCTGGGGGCAGAGTTTTAAGTTTCGCCTTTTAAGGGTAGACACATTGTGGCAGGGGGTGTGTCTGGGCTCCTTCCTCCAAGAGTGACCTGAGTACAGCGACACCAGAAGTGTCACACTTTTTTGCTGCCAAGGTGGGCAAAGGGGCACATATTCCAAAGTGCACCTTTCGGATTTTGCAGGCCATTTTTTACACATTTTGATTGCAAAGTACTTCTCACACATATGGGCCCCTAAATTGCCAGGGCAGTAGAACTACCCCACAAGTGACCCCATTTTGGAAAGAAGACACCCCAAGGTATTCCGTGAGGGGCATGGCGAGTTCCTATAATCTTTTATTTTTTGTCACAAGTTAGCGGAAAATGATGATTATCATATTCCACTAACTTGCGACAAAAAATTAAAAATTCTAGGAACTCGCCATGCCCCTCATGGAATACCTTGGGGTGTCTTCTTTCCAAAATGGGGTCACTTGTGGCGTAGTTATACTGCCCTGGCAATTTAGGGGCCCATATGTGTGAGAAGTACTTTGCAATCAAAATCTGTAAAAAATGACCAGTGAAATCCGAAAGGTGCACTTTGGAAAATGTGCCCCTTTGCCCACCTTGGCATCAAAAAAGTGTCACACATCTGGTATCGCCGTACTCAGGAGAAGTTGGGGAATGTGTTTTGGGGTGTCATTTTACATATACCCATGCTGGGTGAGAGAAATATCTTGGCAAAAGACAACTTTTCCCATTTTTTTTTATACAAAGTTGGCATTTGACCAAGATATTTTTCTCACCCAGCATGGGTATATGCAAAATGACACCTCAAAACACATTCCCCAGCTTCTCCTGAGTACGGCAATACCAGATGTGTGACACTTTTGCGCATCTAGGCTGCAAAAGTGCCCAAATTCCTTTTAGGAGGGCATTTTTAGACATTTGGATCCCAGACTTCTTCTCACGCTTTAGGGCCCCTAAAAAGCCAGGGCAGTATAAATACCCCACATGTGACCCCACTTTGGAAAGAAGACACCCCAAGGTATTCAATGAGGGGCATGGAGAGTTCATAGAAATGCATTTTTTTGGCAAAAGTTAGCGGAAATTGATTTTTTTTTGTTGTTTTTTCTCACAAAATCTCACTTTCCGTTAACTTTGGACAAAAATTTAAATCTTTCATGGACTCAATATGCCCTGCAGCGAATACCTTGGGGTGTCTTCTTTCCAAAATGGGGTCACATGTGGGGTATTTATACTGCCCTGGCTTTTTAGGGGCCCTAAAGCGTGAGAAGAAGTCTGGGATCCAAATGTCTAAAAATGCCCTCACTTAGTAGGACCTGTGATGACCTCATAGCCATGTGACCAGTAATTGCTAGTTACTGGTCACATGGTAATGATGTCATTAAGGTCCTAGAGCAAAACTCATTAAGGTCCTAGAATTAAGATCATTCACACAGTACGATCATGATGCCTGTGTAGCCGACAGCCTGACACCCGGGGCAGTAGCTAGCAGGGCTCAAGAGGCAGCTGCCTTGGGCCCCCCAGGAGCAACTGGGCCCAGGGCAGCTGCCCCTTTTGCCTCTTGGTAAAGACGGCCCTGTCCACAACGCAAATAAGTAGTGCATGTGCTACTTTTTTGAGGTGTGGACCATCGAATGCGGATTGTGAGTGTGTAACATAGCCATGACTGATCCGTTATAAACACCATTGAAAGTCAATGGGAGACGGATCTGTTTTCTATTGTGTCAGAGAAAATTGATCCGTCCCCATTGACTTACATTGTGTGCCAGGACGTATCTGTTTGGCTCAGTTTTGTCAAGTGGACAGCAAACTGATGCATTCTGAGCGGATCCTTTTCCATTCAGAATGCCCTAGGGCAAAACTAATCCGTTTTGGACCGCTTCTGAGAGCCCATGAAGGATCTCGTAAACAGAAAGCCAAAACGCGAGTGTGAAAGTAGCCTAAGCCTATCTAGGGTGATACTGTAGCAGATACATTGCTTTTGCAGCACAGCATTATACAGTCCTGATCAAAAGTTTAAGACCACTTGAAAAATTGCAAAAAATCTTATTTTACATTGTTGGATCTTAACAAGCTTCCAAGTAGAGCTTCAACATGCAACATACCTTTAACCTCTTCAGGACACAGGGCGTACCGGTACGCCCTGAAGTCCTGTTACAAACACCATATGGTTTCTGGAAGGCAAATTTTGATGGACTAGTTTATTTACACCATGTCCCATTAGAAGCCCCCCTTAAATTTACCTTATCAGGCAGGATGTTTATTTTTTTTCTCACAAAGTCTCCGTTTCCGCTAACTTGAGACAAAAATTTCAATCTTTCATGGACTCAATATGCCCCTTAGCGAATACCTTGGGGTGTATTCTTTCCAAAATGGGGTCATTTGTGGGGATTTGTGAGGTGTTTGTACTGCCTTGGCATTTGAGGGTCTCCGCAATCATTACATGTATGGCCAGCATTAGGAGTTTCTGCTATTCTCCTTATATTGAGCATACAGGTAATGAGATTTATTTATTTTTTCCGTTCAGCCTCTGGGCTGAAAGAAAAAATGAACGGCACAGATTTCTTCATTCGCATCGATTAATGTGGATGAAAAAATTTCTGTCAAAAAAAAGAAAAAGGAGGGGAAAGGGCGTCTTCCAGGACATAGGAGCTCCGCCCAACATCCATACCCACTTAGCTCGTATGCCCTGGCAAATCCGATTTCTCCATACACATCAATCGATGTGGATGAATAAATCATTGCCGGGATTTTTTTATTTATTTTTATATACAAAGTGTTTGCCAAAACATATGAACACCGCCACCTCCTCAGCTCATATGCCTCGGCAAACGTATCTGTTACTGCAGAGGAGAAATCTGGTCTTGCAGCGCCGCATACACCGACTTTTGTGTAATCTGACAGCAGCGCAATGCTTCTGTCAGAATGCACATCAGTGCTGCAGCTAGTCGATCGGTTGGTCCACCTGAGGTAAAAAAAAACTTTTATAGGACAAACCTCTCCTTCCCCATGGGACAATGTGCAAAGCGCAAATCGCCCAAAGATGTGGCAAAGTACATTATGCACTTTGTCCCAGGTGAAAGGAGAGGTTTGCAGCAGCTCTGTGTGAATGGGACCTAATAGCCCTGTGTGATGTGATCCCTATGCTAAGTGTACCTGTGTGTGGTACTTCCGGAAACACTCCCCAAAGCATAGGGCAGGGTGGTCAGGGCAGTCAGGACAGAAATAGCGGGTGTCACGCCTTATTCCACTCCTGCTACAGACACAACATCTTTTTCGGGGTGACGGTTGGTTTGAGGTACCAGCAATGACATTGGGGAATCGTCGCTCGTGTAGATGGCTCACTACACTGGTGGATGGGGCCACGGAACCTCCTGGATACAGGAGGTTCTCGATGATCTCTTCCTGAAATTTGAGGAAGGATCCTGTTCTCCCAGCCTTACTGTAGAGAACAAAACTATTATACAGAGCCAATTGAATTAAATATACAGACACCTTCTTATACCAGCGTCTGGTGCGTCGGGAAACTAAATACAGAGCCAACATCTGGTCATTGAAGTCCACCCCTCCCATGAGCGAATTATAGTCGTGGACACAGAGGGGCTTTTCAATGACACTGGTTGCTCGTTCAATTTGTATTGTCGTGTCTGCGTGAATGGAGGAGAGCATGTAAACGTCATGCTTGTCTCTCCATTTCACCACGAGCAGTTCTTCATTACACAAGGCAGCCCTCTCCCCCCTTGCAAGATGGGTGGTAACGAGCCGTTGGGGGAAGCCCCTGCGACTAGGTCGCACGGTGCCACAGCAGCCAATTTGTTCTAGGGACAAATGCCTGAAGAGGGCCACACTTGTGTAAAAATTGTCCACATAAAGATGGTACCCCTTGCCGAATAAGGGTGACACCAAGTCCCAAACTGTCTTCCCACTGCTCCCCAGGTAGTCAGGGCAACCGACCGGCTCCAGGGTCTGATCTTTTCCCTCATAGATCCGAAATTTGTGGGTATAGCCTGTGGCCCTTTCACAGAGCTTATACAATTTGACCCCATACCGGGCGCGCTTGCTTGGGATGTATTGTTTGAAGCCAAGGCGCCCGGTAAAATGTATCAGGGACTCGTCTACGCAGATGTTTTGCTCTGGGGTATACAAATCTGCAAATTTCTGGTTGAAATGGTCTATGAGGGGCCGAATTTTGTGGAGCCGGTCAAAAGCAGGGTGGCCTCTGGGACGGGAGGCGGTGTTGTCACTAAAGTGCAGGAAACGCAGGATGGCCTCAAAACGTGCCCTGGACATAGCAGCAGAGAACATGGGCATGTGATGAATTGGGTTCGTGGACCAATATGACGGCAATTCGTGCTTTTTTGTCATGCCCATGTTGAGGAGGAGGCCCAGAAAAGTTTTAATTTCGGAAACTTGGACTGGTTTCCACGGGAAAGGCTGGGCATAAAAGCTTCCCGGGTTAGCGGTGATAAATTGTGTGGCATACCTGTTTGTTTTCGGCTACAACTATGTCTAAGAGCTCCGCAGTCAAGAACAGCTCAAAAAATCCCAGGGCCAAACCGATCTGAGCTGTCTCAACCCGAACTCCAGACTGGGCAGTGAAAGGGAAAGCTACAGGTGCGGCTGAAGTTGGGGACTGCCAATCAGGGTTTGCCAGCACCTCAGGGATTCTAGGGGCTCTACGGGCACGTCTTTGCGTTGGCTGCGACGGGGTCACTACTGCACGTGCCACCGTACCAGCTTCAACTGCCCTTCTGGTGCTCGCTACTTCACCAGGTTGTACGGCAGTGCTACAATTATAGATCTGACCGTGATCAGTTTTGATCACTTCCAGATACTATAAAAGTACACATGCTGATTAGCGATACGCTAATCAGCGAATAACGGACTGCGGTGCGGTGGGCTGGGCGCTAACTGATCGCTAACTACCTAACCAAGTGGCCTAAACTATACCTAAAACCTAACGGTCAATACCAGTGAAAAAAAAAAGTGACAGTTTACACTGATCACTTTTTTCCTTTCTCTAGTGATTGACAAAGGGGTGATCAAAGGGTTAATTGGGGTTCAGGGGGGTGATCTGGGGCTAAGAGTGTAGTGTTGGTGTACTCACTGTGTAGCCTGCTCCTCTGCTGGATCCAACCGACGAAAAGAACCAGCAGAGGAGCAGGCAGCCATATAACAGATCATATTTACAAATATGATCTGTTATCTGGCTCTCTGATTGGATTTTTTGAAAATAATCAGCTTGCCAGCTGCGATCATTGGCTGGCAAGCTGATGACGAAATGGTCCTCTACGAAATGCCGGCCCGAACTGCGCGTGCCGCATAGCGTGTTATCTCGCATCTCGCGAGATGACGCGTATATGCGTCGTTGTGCGCTGCGCTGCCGCCTCCGGACCGCACATCTGCGTTAGGCGGTCCGGAGGCGGTTAAACAACACATGTCGCATCCCTACACTGCCAAATAACTCAAAAGTAGTGCATGATACAAAACTTATACAAATAATCATATACCGTTTGTAAGAATAATATCTCCACAGGAACACCGCACACCCCGACGCGTGTTTCGGTGGAAATCTTCCTCTGGGGGCACTGGTGCTTGAGCAAAATTGCAAGTGATTGGCTGAATTCAGCTGATCATGCTATCAACAAGCAATTTCGGCTGATGAATGGCTGATCATGCTATCAACAAGCAATTTCGGCTGATGAATGGCTGAAGTATTCCAGCAATAGCGGATTACATTTTCAGCAGACAAGAGTCTGCTGTTAGAGATCATGAACAGTCACATGTTCTGACATATAAAACCGAATGTACCATAATGCTAGTTCCCAGCGATCGATCCATAATCTTCTCAGGACTAACCTATCCTGATTTATCGCCCTATAAACCTTTCCCGCCTTTTATGCTAATTAACATAAAATAGCCATATCTTGCTTGTTTGATGTGAGAAGAGTCAAGCACCTCAGCTCCACCTAAGAAACGCCCCTATAGATAAGATCTCGCGCATGCTTAATATTCATTTTGGGAAGAGCTCCTTTGCGTAAGTATTGCAAAGCGGATATTTGAGAACATTCCAGCACTTAGTGGCGTAAGAGGGACATAAAGGGCAAGTGTGTGCGATTTCGGACGAGATTACAAGCAGTGAGGGCAAAAATAGGCTGTCAATGAAAGTTTAGGGGATGGGAAATGGTGTGAGGGGGAAGGAATGGTTTATGCAAATGAGCCTAAGGGCTGGTAAAATTTATAGGGCGATAAAATGGGACAGGTTAGTCTCTGGGAGCTATTGGGGTAACCAAGCATTAAGGTACATTCTGCTTTATATGTCAGACCAACATGGTGACAGGTTCCCTTTAATCTTGTGTGTATGGCCACCTTAAGAAAGAATGTAATAGCCTTGTAATTAAAGGGGTTGGCCACTCTTTAAATACTCTCCACTACAGTGTGGCAGGCAGGGAAAAAATTAAGTTCCTAATATACTTCATTTAACATACCTGCCTTCTTTTCTTTCAGTTATAAGCCACGCCCCCTAGGTCCTGCTCTACCTTGCAGCTGAGTTCGTCCATAGCCTCACGCGACATGGAGGAGCTTAAGGCTGGGTTCACACCTGAAAGGAGCGCTCTGTATGTGCGATTGTACCGGCGTTTACAATCGCGCATACAGAGACAAGCGAACGCCCATTGTCACGCGTTCCCGAAAGTCTATGTACGGGAATGCGCGACAAAACGCTCCAAAGAAGATCAAGAACGCTCAAGTGTGAACCAGGGCCATAGGGAAGCATTGGTTTTCATGTGTTGAGCGTTTTACAGCGCGTTTGAACGCGCTGTGAAACGCTCAGGTGTGAACCCAGCGTGAGAGGAAGCTCGTCCATGCGCATGTGCAGTCTGCTCCTGTCAGTGGTCGCCTCCCTGCTGCCCGCTCCAACTGTGACAGGAATCAGCTGCTTGTTCCCTCTCTACAAACAGCTGATTCCTGTCAGAAGCTGGCTGTGATTAAAAACCTTCATAGTCCTTACTGCAGTAGCTACTTAGTCAATCCCCATCCCCCCTGCACTATCACCACACAGCCGACCCGCTAAGCCACACTCTTCTGTTCCGTTAGGCCACGCCCCCTGCAACCAACAGGGAACGCAGGACATCTAGCCAGGAACTATGATTTTGTGTGTGTGTGTGTGTATATGTATGTGTGTATGTGTGTATGTGTGTGTGTGTGTGTGTGTGTGTGTGTATAGAGATAGAGAGAGATATATATAGAGATATAGAGATATAGAGATATAGATATATAGAAATGGAAATTCAAGGCAGCACTCCTGGTAGTAGATGGTGTGGGTGCCAGCGGTGGAGTCACCTCACCAAGGTGTATCATATAGAAAGAAGAATAACACCGCAGCACTCCATTTAGTGAAAAGAGTGGGACCCTTTATTCACCTATGCGATGTTTCGGTCCGCTTGCTGGGACCATTATCAAGCAATACAACATTGTGAAGACTGTGGATATTTATCCAGTCGTGGCTAATTGTCTAACATAAGTGACAATTTATTAAAATATTCAAAAAACAAAATGTACAATACATATCATCAAAGAAAAATGTGGCTTATCTGGAGGGTAACAAAGAGTGAAGCCATAATCGGTATATATCAAGCCCCCAGATATACATATTCATAGTTATTACAATCAATATACATAAGTGACAGTAAATTGTGAATCATCATCACCTGTGAGTATAAAAAATTAACAGGACCAGACGTGGAATCAGGCGTGCTCAATCCTGGGAGGATACAATGTGCTGAGGTGGTGGAGATACATAGACGATATTTTTGTTATCTGGACTGGTACTGCCTCGGAGTTACACCTGTTTCACAATTTTTTAAACAGTCTGACTCCTGATATACAATTTACTTTGGAGTTTTCTACTCATACATTACATTTTTTAGATGTTAATGTAAGGTACACTGACAATGCGTTGAGCACTGAGGTCTACACCAAACCCACTGACCGCAATACCGTCCTGAGGTTTGACAGTGCTCATCCCCGGATGATGGTGCGGTCGTTACCTTATAGCCAATTTATCAGGGCAAAACGCATAGTCAGTAATACCTCGACATTGAATACAACTTTGGACATTATGACACAAAACTTTAGACAGAGACGGTACCCTGCTTCCGTTTTGCAGCAACAAATTAGACGTATTAATCAAAAAGAAAGAAGTGAACTGTTTCAAGGTACTCCACAAAAACAGTTCCAGCGAATACCTTTTGTTTCTACTTTTTGTGAAGCAAGTCCACATGTCAATAAGATACTCAATAAACACTGGTCAATTCTCAAAACGGAACATAAAAATATCCCTGAATTCTGCAGTAGACCGCTCATTTCTTACAAGAAATTTAACATCGCGTCCACATGGGTGAATAATCTTTTTTCTATTTTCATCTGAGAGTGACCAAGATCCCAAGTGTATAGAGCAAAGAAAAAAAGGCAGCACTCCAAATTGTGATGAAAAATGTGGACGGTTTAGTCGCCCATCTAGCAGCAACGTTTCAGCTCTCTCTTTGGAGCCTTTGTCCAGCTGTATAATATGTGCATATCAGCATACATAAATAGTTCAAATTATTATATGATAAAGTGCATAAATAATATAGCCACGTAGCAAGTATAATTCATCTATCTTCATGATTCAAACCCCCATAGCTATGAACATGATCATATAAATTCCATAACATGATTGATGCAGTGCAAAATTGCAAAATATACACGATTGACAATCAAATGTGGTAAAGTGTACACGTGTGTTTCAATGATAAATCAATTGAAATATTAAAAACCTTTGAATGGATCACATTAGGCCAAAGAAACCTGGTGGGAACTGTTGGTGTCCGGAAAGGCAGTCGGCGCATGCGCCGCTCCATCTGCTATTGCGAGACTCATAGTAGTAATAGGGAACATAAAGACCACAACAAAGATGGCCGCTATTGAACATTGCACTAGGGCGAATGCGCATGCCAGCACAGCCGCCGTGTATGAACTGACAGACACAGCTAAAGTGTCCAAAGCACGGGTGAGCGCCGGTCCCCAAATGGAAGGTCTGTATCAGCAGGGCTATACGGTCATCAAACCGCAAACACCCTGCTGTCCAGACCGGACAGCATATCCGCTCCGTGACACAATCCACCACGTAACGGATGGGGTCCACAAAACTGTGAGCCCTCTTCTCCTATCAGTGAGGAGGTCAGAGATACACTGTATTGGAGCACATAGTATATTAATATTGAACATGACAACACCACCCGTCAGTGAGCAGTGTCACCCGAGCCCCATAAGGGGCTGGAGTGGCACCGAAACACAGACAGGGGCTGTCACTAGAAAAATGGTGACTCAACATGGTAGATTGATGAATAACATATGGATGGATCGCCGCCACAGTTCCTCCAGTCTTCGCCATACGTAACCATTTATAATATACATTCCAAAATAGTGTCCTACAAAAAAGGGAAACACAGTTTAATATATAGCACATGTTGTTTTCTATACATAGAATTAAAATCGAAAGCACAAGCATAACCGATGACTAGACAACCCTAAATTCTACATTTAAGCCCTGTGGCTTCAAAGTACCTAGTATATAGAGCCAATAGAGCTCACGTCTCTTCAGTAATTTAGTTATATCACCACCTCGCCTTGAGGGGGGGTATTTGCTCCAGAATTCTAAAACATAAATCATTTTGTGTATATTTAGCCTCAGTAAAGTGTTTTGATACGGGGAGATCCATTTTTTGTTTTCTAATAGAATATCGATGTTGATTGAGACGGGTTTTGACGTCCCAAGTGGTCTCACCACTTATTGCAAATAAACAAATAAATAACATAAGACGAATCACATGTTAAGTATTGTTTGATTTTGACCCTTTGTCCAGAGACCGGGTGAAGAAATGAGTCACCTCTTAACATCAAATTACAGTTTACACAATTATAGCATGGAAAACAACCCTTTCGGGTAGATCCAAAATATGTCTTGCACGTTTCCCTGGAAGAGCCAATTTCCATCTTAACCAATCTGTCACCTAAATTGCAACTGCGTCGATATGAACATAAAGGTAAAGATTTAAATTCCCCCACTTTCTCAAAATTACTGGTTAGTATTCTCCAGTGTTTTTAATTATAGCAGCAATACACGACATGTAGGGGATCTCCGACACGAAGGGGATCCGGGCTTGGGAACGTTTAGTGTCACCTAGTCCCTCCCTAATAGCCTCTTTGGTAAGGGGTTTAATTCTGCTCAAGTGTTCTCGAATAAGTTTTTTGGGGTATCCGCGTGTCCGAAATTTGGACCCCATTTCTTGCAATCTATTGTCTGCTACAGTAGGATCTCGCACAATTTTCTTAACTCTAAGAAGTTGACTAAAAGGAAGTGACCTTATCATAGATTTTGGATGTTGACTCTCAAAACGTAAGTATTTTTATCTGTGGGCTTCACATATAGGTCAGTCACTAGCCTATCATTATGAATGCGAACCTGAGTGTCCAGAAACTGTATAGTTTCCTCAGAATGCATCAATGTAAATTTGACGCTAGGATCAATGGTGTTCAAAAAACAGTGGAAGGCGATGAGGTCCTCTGCAGAGCCGACCCAAATCGGGAAAATGTCGTCGATGTAATGCTACCACCCCAGCACATGGCTGAAGTGGTGGCTCACATAGACGACAGACTCCAAGATGTGACATGTAAAGATTTGCATAGGTTGGGCCACATTGAACCCCATCACGGTCCCACGCAATTGTAGAAAAAAATCATCCTGAAACAGAAAATAATTCCGTGTGAGGATAAACCTCAATAAAGCACTCAAAAATTGCTGGCAGTCAGTGCCGTATTGTGTCCTCTGTAGGACTTGTTCAATAACTCGTATACCTAGTTCATGTTCTATGGAAGTATATAAACTTACCACATCAAAGGAAGCCAACAGTGCCCCCTTCAGAATAAACAAACCCTCGATCTTAGTCAAGAAATCATTAGTATTGCTAATGTAGGATCTAGCTGACAGGGCAAAGGGACGCAAAATCTTATCAAGAAAGACGGCTGCTTTACAAAACAATGAATCCCTCCCCGAGACTATATTAATTTGGAATCTTGTTAATTATTTGCACTATTTATGTATGCTGATTTGCACATGTTATTCAGCTGGACAAAGGCTCCAAAGAGAGAGCTGAAACGTTACTGCTAGATGATTGAATAAACCGTCCACCTTTTTCATCACAATTTGGAGTGTATGTATTTATGTCTAAGGGTCCATTCACACATCCGTGTGTGTTTTACAGATTCACATATCCGCAAAACACGGACAGCGGCAATGTGCGTTCCGCATTTTGCGGAACGCACATTGCTGCCACTAATAGAATATGCCTATTCTTGTCCGTTATTGCGGACAAGAATAGGACATGTTCTATTTTTTTCAGGATTGGAATTGCGGACCCGAAAGTGCGGCCCCATAGAAATATATGGGTCCACAATTCCGTTCCGCAAAATGCGGAATGGAATTGCGGATGTATGAATGGAGCCTAAGTATGTGTGTGTGTGTGTGTGTGTGTGTGTATGTATGTGTATATATATATATATATATATATATATATATATAATATGAATATACATACACATATGTATATATACATATTTATATACATATATTTACACACATGTAAATGTGTATGTGTGTGTATGCATTGCAATTCATGGGCGCCGCCAGTGTGTCCATTGTCTGCAGACGTGAACCCATTCATTTAAATGGGGTCTGCAATCTGCATCCGACCAGTACTTTTCCGCAGTGAGGAGGCATGGACAGAAAACCCATGGATGCACTCCATAGGTTTCCGCATAACATCTTTCAGATTTCAGACCCATCACTTGATACGGTGCGCACACAGATGGTGCCTGTATATTGCAGACCCCCTGTTCGCTGGCCACAATACAGGCACAGGCAGGCTATGGTCATGTGCATGAGGCCTAAAGCCATACCTCCTTCCAGTATCCGGCAGGACAGTCCCAGATTTCAGTGGCGGTCCTGGTACGGGAGAGGTATGTCGGAGATGGATGAGTTTTGCCCTAATGCATTCTGAATGGAAAAGGATCCACTCAGAATGCATCAGTTTGCCTCCAATCAGTCACCATTCCGCTTTGGAGGTAGACGCCAAAACGCTGTCCGCCTAATGAAACTGAGCCAAACGGATCCGTCCTGGCACACAATATAAGTCAATGGGGACGGATCAGTTTTCTCTGGCACAATAGAAAACTGATCCATCCTCCATTCACTTTCAATGGTGTTCAAGATGGATCCGTTATGGTTATAGAAGACCTAATACAAATGGATCCGTTTATGACGGATGCATGCGGTTATATTATGGTAACAGAACAGTTTTTGCAGATCCATGACGGATCTGCAAAAAACACAAGTGTGAAAGTAGCCTTGGGCACGTAGTGTCCCTCTTCCTTCTATTCTAAAGTTGGGAGGTATGCTAAAGCACTGATGAAATGACACCTAATGTGCTGTTGTCACTTTGGCATCACAAGTAGGCAGAGATGTCATGTGACTGCTCCCCTGGAGATGCTTGCTGTGATGCATGCTGGGATTTTTACTTTCACTTTGCAGCTGCTCCACCCACACAGCCTCTCATTAATGGGAGCATGCTATTCTAAATGCAGAAGAAAAATGATATATATACAGTACATATATGATGTACATATAATATGATACAAATTCCTCTTGGCTTTAGTTATTGTCTGGGGCACTTTATAGTTTTTTTATACTTATGGTGGCTAACCCCTTTTAAGTTTAATTAGAGTTAATAACAATATAGTTTTAGGGAGGAGGGTGTGCTCCAATGCTCGTGTGAAGGAAAAAGTTATGGATGGCAGGGTGGAGAAGTAATGTGAATGGGGTGGAATAGTAAAACTGTATAATTTTGTATGGCCTTTTTTGAGAAAATACAAAAAATACTTAAAGGGGTTCTGCACTTTCAATTAACTGATGATCTATCCTCTGGATAGATCATCAGCTTGCCGATCAGCTGTTTGAGAAGGCAGCGGCGCTCCAGCAGCGCCGCGGCCTTCTCACTGTTTACCGCTGGGCCGCCCGCCCATTGACGTCACGACTTGTATCAACTAGAGTGGGCGCGGCTAAGATCTGTTCACTTGAATGGAGCTTAGCCGCGCCCACTCTAGTTGATACAAGTCGTGACGTCAGTGGGCGGGCGGCCCGGCGGTAAACAGTGAGAAAGCCGCGGCGCTGCTGGAGCGCCGCTGCCTTCTCAAACAGCTGATCGGCGGGGGTCCCGGGTGTCGGACCCCCGCCGATCAGAAGCTGATGATCTATCCAGAGGATAGATCATCAGTTAATTGAAAGTGCAGAACCCCTTTAATGTTCAAATTGTAGTGTTATTTTATGATTTAAAACTCATGTACATATATGGTAAGATTAACCTACAAATGTATTGTCCTACAGAATAATGATAATGAGACAGCCCTGCACTGTGCTTCACAATATGGACACACTGAGGTGGTTCACGTTTTGCTGGAGGAATTGACTGATCCTACAATGCGAAACCACAAGATGGAGACACCACTTGATTTGGCAGCGCTGTATGGGCGTTTGGAAGTAGTGAAGCTCCTTCTGAATGCACACCCTAACTTACTGAGCTGCCACACACGGAAGCACACCCCTCTTCATCTGGCAGCTCGCAATGGGCACCGAACCGTTGTCAGAGTATTGCTGGATGCATCTATGGATATCAACTATACGGTATTTTATCAGCCTATAAACAATAAAAATGCTTACATTGTAATTTTTTGTCAGTAACATTGCTGTTAATTCTTTGTTTCTCCTCACAGACAGAAAAAGGAAGTGCATTACATGAAGCTGCTTTATTTGGGAAGGCTGATGTAGTTCAGATGCTTCTAGATGCAGGTTATTCATTTATATAGATTAATGATTTATTTGTACTGTGCATAACTTTTTTTTCCTGACTGTTAGGCCTCATGCACACGACTGTTGTGTGCACCCGTGGCCGTTGTTCAGTTTTCCGTGATTTTCTGTGGACCCATTGACTTTCAATGGGTCTGTTGAAAACTCGGAAAATGCACCATTTGTCATCCGCCTCCGTGATCCATGTATCCTGTCCGTCAAAACAATATGACCTGTCCTATTTTTTTGATGGACAACGGTTCACGGACCCATTTAAGTCAATGGGTCCGTGAAAAACCACAGATGCACACAAGATTGGCATCTGTGTCCGTGATCCGTGTCCGTAGGCTACTTTAATACAGACGGATCCGACGAGCCGTCTGCATAATTTGTGAAAACTCAGATCCGACAGTATATTCTAACACAGAGGCGTTCCCATAGTGATGGGGACGCTTCAAGTTAGAATATACTACGAACTGTGTACATGACTGCCCCCTGCTGCCTGGCAGCACCCGATCTCTTACAGGGTACTGTGATCCGCACAATTAACCCCTCAGGTGCCGCACCTGAAGGGGTTAATTGTGAGTATCATAGCCCCCTGTAAGAGATCAGGGGCTGCCAGGCAGCAGGGGGCAGACCTCCCTCTCTCCCCAGTTTTAATTTCATTGGTGGCCAGTGCGGCCCCCCCGCCCCCTCCCTCTATTGTATTAATATCATTGGTGGCCAGTGTGCGGCCCCCCTCCCTCCCTCTATTGTATTTATTGTATTAATATCATTGGTGGCCAGTGCGGCCCCGCGCCCCCCCTCCCTTTATTGTATTATCATTGGTGGCCAGTGTGCGGCCCCCCCTCCCTCCCACCCACCCTTTATTGTAATATCATTGGTGGCCAGTGTGCGCCCCTCCCTCTATTGTATTTTCATTGGTGGCCAGTGTGCGCCCCCCCTCCCTCCCTCTATTGTATTTTTATCATTGGTGGCCAGTGTGCGGCCTCGAACCCCCTCTTTCCCCGATCATTGGTGGCAGTGGAGAGTTCCGATCGGAGTCCCAGTTTAATCGCTGGGG
The DNA here is from genome assembly GCF_014858855.1 of Bufo gargarizans. Classification (NCBI taxonomy): domain Eukaryota; kingdom Metazoa; phylum Chordata; class Amphibia; order Anura; family Bufonidae; genus Bufo; species Bufo gargarizans. The sequence goes on along the minus strand of NC_058082.1, from coordinate 384,378,349 downwards.
CTCTAATCGGTAACCATGGCAACCAGGACGGTACTGCAGTCCTGGTTGCCATGGTTACTTAGCAATATTAGAAGCATCATACTTACCTGCTGCGCTGTCTGTGACCGGCTGGGAGCTCCTCCTACTGGTAAGTGACAGATCATTAAGCAATGCGCCGCACAGACCTGTCACTTACCAGTAGGAGGAGCTCCCGGCCGGTCACAGACAGCGCAGCAGGAAAGTATGATGCTTCTAATATTGCTAAGTAACCATGGAAACCAGGATCGCATTAGCGCCCTGGTTGCCATGGTTACCGTTCGGAGCCCCAGTGATTAAACTGGGACTCCGATCGGAACTCTCCACTGCCACCAATGATGGAAGGGGAAGGGGGGGGGGGGGCTTTCAGACTGGCCACCAATGATATTCAAACTGGGGAGGGAGGGGGGTCCTCCCCCTGCTGCCTGGCAGCCCCTGATCTCTTACAGGGGGCTATGATACGCACAATTAACCCCTTCAGGTGCGGTAGTCATGTACACAGTTCGTAGTATATTCTAACTTGAAGCATCCCCATCACTATGGGAACGCCTCTGTGTTAGAATATACTGTCAGATATAAGTTTTCACGATGTAACTCAAATCCGATGGTATATTCTAATATAGAGGCGTTCCCATGGTGATGGGGGCGCTTCAAGTTAAAATATACCATCGGTTTGGAGAAAACTCTGATCTGATGGTATAATAGGGACTCCTGACTTTACATTGAAAGTCAGTGGGGGACGGATCCGTTTGCAATTGCACCATATTGTGTCAACGTCAAACGGATCCGTCCCCATTGACTTGCATTGTAAATCAGGACGGATCCGTTTGGCTCCGCACGGCCAGGCGGACACCAAAACGACTTTTTCCTTCATGTCCGTGGATCCTCCAAAAATCAAGGAAGACCCACGGAAGGAAAAACGGACACGGATCACGGACCTACAGACCCCGTTTTTGCGGACCTAAAAAAAAAAAAAAAAAAAGTCGTGTGCATGAGGCCTTAAACATTTTATAGTTTTATGCACAGGCTTTAATGACATTAAAGTTCATGTGTTTATTCCATATGGTTAGGGTGAAATAACAGATTAAGTATGTGCGTAAGAGGGAATGAAATGAACTCACACTGCACCACTAATGTGATCACAGATTATTGGAGATATAGGGTTCCTTTCTGCCAGCAATGTCAGTACACATAAGCAGACATAGATACATAATGAGTACGTCATAAAGATATTAAGAACCATGATTGGATGAACATAATTTAATTGATATACAAACCTTGATAAGAGAAGGAAGAATGAAAAATGCATAAATTCATATAATAATTCATACCATGATTAGCTACACGATTGCCTAAAGAAAAAGGGGGATAAGGAATTACTGATAGTTAAATAAACTATTATTAAAATAAACCCAAAAGTGTCAGAAATTACTCAAATGGGATCCCTAAAGATATAATTGTAACAGGTAATCTAACTATACACAGAAGAATAGGTACCGTGTTCTAATGAATAAATATGTACATACCAAGGACGGTATAAGTGAAATTAAAGAAAGCAGCCAGTAGGCTCATGTTCTTAACCCCTTAAGGACACAGCCCTATGTCACCTTAAGGACTTGGCCTTTTTTTTTTGCAAATCTGACTAGTGTCACTTTAAGTGCTGATAACTTTAAAACGCTTTGACTTACCCAGGCCGTTCTGAGATTGTTTTTTCGTCACATATTGTACTTCATGACACTGCTAAAATTGGGTCAAAAAAGTAAATTTTTTTGCATAAAAAAATACCATATTTGCCAAAAAATTAGCAAATTTCAAAGTTTGTTTCTCTACTTCTGTAATACATAGTAATACCCCCCAAAATTGTGATGACTTTACATTCCCCATATGACTACTTCATGTTTGTAGCATTTTGGGAATATTTTATTTTTGGGGGATGTTTATAAGGCTTAGAAGTTTAGAAGCAAATTTTGAAATTTTTCAGAAATCTTCAAAATCCCACTTTTTATGGACCAGTTCAGGTTTGAAGTCATATTGTGAGGCTTAGATAATAGAAACTACACCCCTCAAGGTATTCAAAACAGTTTTTTCAAACTTTATTAACCCTTTAGGTCTTCCACAAGAGTTAATGGCAGATGGAGAAACAAATTCAAAATTTCAATTTTTTGGAAAATTTTCCAATATAATCAATTTTTTCCAGGAATAAAACAAGGGTTAACTGCCAAACAAAACTCAATATGGGTTGCCCTGATTTTGGAGTTTGCAAAAACACCCCATATGTGGTTGTAAACTACTGTTTGGCCAAACGGGAGCACATAGGAGGGGAACGCCATATGGGTTTTGGAAGGCAGATTTCGCAGGACTGGTTTTGTTTATACCATGTCCCATTTGAAGTCCCCTGTTGCACCCCTAGAATAGAAATTTCAAAAAAGTGACTCCATCTAAGAAAGTACACCCCTCAAGGTTTTCAAAACGGAGTTTACAAACTTTGTTAACCCTTTAGGTGTTCCACAAGAGTTAATGGCAGATGGAGAAACAATTTAGAAATTTCTATTTTGTGGAAAATTTTCCAATATAATCATTTTTTTCCAGGAGTAAAACAGGGATTAACTGCCAAACAAAACTCAACATGGGTTGCCCTGATTCTGTAGTTTGCAGAAACACCGCATATGTGGTCGTAAACTACTATTTGGCTAAACGGCAGGACATAGAAGAAGGGGAACGCCATATGGTTTTTGGAAGGCATATTTTGCTGGACTGGTTTATTTACACCATGTACCCATTCAAGCCCCATGATGCACCCCTAGAGTAGAAACTCCATAAAAGTGACCCCATCTAGGAAACTACGGGATAACGTGGTTGTTGTTTTGGGACTATTTTAGGGGTAAATATGATTTTTGGTTGCTCTATATTACACTTTTTTGAGGCAAGGTAACAAAAAAATGTAAATTCAAAATCTGTTTCTACATTCGCAATTTAGTTTTGTGGAACACCTAAAGGGTTAACATAGTTTGTAAAGTAACTTTTGAATACCTTGAGGGGGTGTAGTTTCTTAGATGGGGTCACTTTTTTTGAGTTTCTAGTCTAGGCTACATCAGGGGGGGCTTCTAATGGGACATGGTGTCAAAAATAAAAAAACAGTCCATCAAAATCTGCCTTCCAGAAACCATATGGAGTTCCCTTCGTTCTATGCCCTGCCGTGCGGTTATATAGCCATTTCCGACCACATATGGGGTGTTTCTGCAAACTACAGAATCAGGGCAATAAATATTTAGTTTTGTTTGGCTGTTAACCCTTGCTTTATTACCGGCAAAATTGATTCTAATGGAAATTTTGCCCAAAAATGTGTGTTTTGGCACAGTTTTTATTTTATATTTTTAACGCTGTCCATCCGAGGGGTTTGGTCAATTGTTATTTTTATAGCGACGACTTTTACGCACGCGACGATGCCCAATATGTATGGCTCTCAGACTTTGGAGACACTAAGCAGGCATCCTAAAAACTGCAGCCCTCCAGATGTTGTAAAACTACTATTCCAACCATGCCCTGCTGATGGCTGTAGGTTGTCTGGGCATGCTGGGAGTTATAGTTTCACAACATCTGGAGGGCCTGCACTAAAACTAATATTTTTTTTGTTTCAGTGTCTCCATAGTCTGACAGCCATAGTTTTTTATGTTCTCTAGTGGACTGTTGGGGATTATAAAAAATTTAGTACTCCGTGGAAGTGTGATACTCCCTGAAGCAATCGATAACGCAGAGGCCCGGATGATCGGGGCAAGTGTCACACTGAGTGGTGGTGGTGTCCTTCCGTATTTTCCCCTTGTGACACACTCTGCATCTTTTTTGGGTTCGTCCCTTCTTTCCAGTATGAAGAGAATCGGAATAATGCAGGCATTTCCGGATGGCCTCAAACCGGGGAGGTGTCATGACCATACTGTACGGTGGGGTCTGGTATAGGACGTCCCCACTCCAGTATTGCCTGACACTGGGTTTTTGGACTAGACCCATATGCAGCACGAAGCCCCAAAATGTCCTCATCTTGCCTGCACTGACCAGCGTCCAGCCACCGGGTCTAGACAAAAATGAGCCTGGGTTTTGAGCGACGAACTGTTGGGCGTACAGGTGGCAGGGGCAAAGTTTAGGGTAAAAGTTCATTTTATTTTATTATATTTTTTTATTATTTTTTTTAAACTAACTTTTCCTTTCTTTCCCTGCCTAATGGTGCCTCTCCCTCACTGACCCTAACCTACCTGGATGGCGATGGGTGCAGGAGGGTTTTGGATGGCGATTAGGGGGGACTCAGGAGCTGGTTCTGGTCGGTGCTGCACGGTGCGGGTGCTGGACAGGAAGAGGAGAGGAGAAGGAGTTCAGGAAGTTTGAATCTCGCGCCTCTCTCCCCTGCACCAATCAGCACCCTGGACAGCGGCGTTCAGCACCAGGGCCCGCACCGCCTCTTCAAATCTTCATACTGCGATTGGTGGTGTATAATTACGCCACCGATCGCAGTCTTTTTCCGGAGTCACCGGAGACCCGAATGGACCGGAAACGCAGAAAACCGCAGGTCTGAATTGACCTGCGGTTTTCTGCGATCGCCGATAAATGTAAAATGTAAGGGACTTATAATTCCCATCATGATGTTCAAGAACGTGGTGAGCTATGGATTCATCCCTATGATTATTGATATCTCCAATATGGTCTTCCACTATTCGTCTCAACTCTCGTTGAGATTACAGATTACAGCTGATATAACGGCTCCTTTGTGTCCCTGCGCTTCAGAAAGGAGTTTACCTCATCCTGGATTTGAAAACTGAAGTGTAGGAATGAGGATCAGACGTGCTGCTGTAGGGAGAGGAACATCTTTAGAAAACTGCCTCCTTGCTTCAAGTAAAGCTAAGCCCGCCCCTTACCCCTCCTCTCTACAATTAGATAAACATGCTGCTGTGATAGTGCTCTTCTAGCGCATGCACGGTACGCTGCCTGTTACAGAGCGATCCTCACTCAACCGCCTGCATTCTGCTGACTGCGGATGCGCAGGACAGTTCGATCGCGCGCCCGGCCGTCACGCTGTAATAGGCAGTGTACCGCGCATGCTCTTGAAGAGCCCTATCTCGGCATCACGGCAGCATGTCAATCTAATTCTAGAGAAGAGGGATAAGAGGCAGGTGTAGCTTTACTTGAAGCAAGGAGGCCGCTGACCCCTTGACTTCAAGCCTGACTCGGAGACAGTGTCAACCGTCGTTAAAACAGCGTTTTTATCAAGTATGAAGAAACACAAAGGGAAGAAAAACATGATTAGCAACACACTGGGGGATACTGTAAGGTACTGTGGTCGGTTTAATATGCGTTTTGCAGGTGACAGGTTCCCTTTAACTTTGAGCATAATTTCCTCATCCATGTTTGTTTGCTTGAAAAAGACTCCATGAGGGGTTGAAATGTCATATTTTGGATGGATTAACATGGCACTGAGACTGTAAAGCAACATTATCAGTACGCAGTATTTTTATTTATTATAAAGTACATATAAAATGTTTACAGCTATCAATATTTTGTCTGTAATCCAGTTGAACTCCTTTCTCATAACAGGAATTGATGTCAACATAACAGACAGCAAAGGAATGACTGCACTAGACATTGTCCAGGAGTTGCCGTCTCAGAAGAGCCAGCAGATAGCTTCACTTATACAGGGTAATACAGCTGCTGTTCCACATACACATCCATGGAAGCATATAAAAAAAACGATCAAGGCAGTTGGAAGCTGAAAAACTTATCAAATTGCACGAATAGAGAGACTTCAGTTCCAGTTAGTTCCTTGAATACAGCAGAGTAATGGGTAAAAAAAAAAATCCTCAAAGGCGGGTTGCTTGTGAAGACTGGAGTTTTGCTAGACTATTAAGTCCTAATACTCAAGTTAAGCCAGTAAGCACATAGATCTACCTTTTTTCCCATTTGCTTTTTAAAGGCAATCATGTCTGCATTAACATCACTATAATCCAGCCACAATGCCTGGTATGGTTGTCTCAGTAGATTATGTGCATAACTGTATTCCCAATTTGTTACTGCAATCCAGTTAAAACATGTTTTTAATCCATGTGCTAATTATATCTTATAGGGGTTGTTCAGGATTTTGATATCGATATCTAATTTGTGGGGGTCTGACACACACACACCCCTGCTGATAAGCTATTTAGTTGCATCTCTGACCCTGGCACTACACAGCTCTGTCCATTGTGTGCTTTAAAGGATAACTGTCACACTTAGACCCTAATTTCAACTTTCATATATGTAGTTACTAATAACATGATATTCCAGAATCGGTTACTATTAGACTGACTTACCCCATATTTAAAAAGATTCAGCCCTTAGCAAGCAGTCTGCATAAAACTGCAATTTCACTATTCAGTTAAGATGGCCGCCACTGCCCTCACCCTGATGCTAATCCCGCCTGCCCTCACTAACCAGTAATAATAGCCCCCCAAAAGTGTCAGTAACCAGAGCCCTCCCCCTAAAGGGTTAATCTCCTGCGGCACAAAGGGGTCCTCTTACCACATGTTGCTTTCATTTATACACTGAGCAGACTGCAGATCTCCCTTCCCTGCTCTGCGCTGATTCAGCTCTGCATTGTCCCAGTCTGCTGAGTGAGGGAGCGTCTGCCAAGCGCAGGGACAGGGAGAAGTGCACACAGCCCAGGCACTGTTATCAGCTGCTGGGGAGGACCTGGCTTTAATCATTTACTCACAGTCCCTGGCTGTCAGTAATGTGACCTTGCACGCAGCCTGCTTTTGCGTCCTCCGTCCTTCAACAGATAGATGGACCATGCCTAGCAACCCTATTTTAAGCATAGGTAAAAATAGGGAACAAAACTGTGGAATTAAGGGGTAATTGAATACACAGTGAAAAGTTGAAATTAGGGCCACCAAGTAAATATTAATCACCACAATCCAATACTCAAAAAATGATTTAAAAAAAAATGACAGTTATACTTTAAAGTGAGCAGTGTTGAAGTCACAATTGTCCTAGGTCAGTGATGGCGAACCTTTTAGAGACCGAGTGCCCAAACTGCAACCCAAAACCCACTTATTTATTGCAAAGTGCCGACACAGCAATTTACCCTGAATACTACAGTCCAACATATTATATCTTCCATGTACTTTATCATTAGCTATAACAGCCTGCCTACATTCTGTGCGCTGCCTGTGCTGTTCATAGTGCGCCCTGCACTGATGAATGGCAGGAAAAGTCTAAGGCATATTGGTACGCCATAGACTTTTTCCAGGGCATGGGTGCCAACAGAGAGGGCTCTGAGTGCCACCTCTGGCACCCGTGCCATAGGTTCGCCACCACTGTCCTAGGTGGATTGTTGGAATTCTGATGGCAGCAGTCTTACTTGTTTTTTGTTTTTGTTTTGTTTTTACTTAAATTTTGCCTTGCGTGGACAGATTATTTCTCTTTGTCTTCTCTTTATCTGCTGTGCTATTCTTGTATATTTTTTGCATCGCTGGGCAAGTAGTTATGCGGATAAAGACTCTCAGCTGTATTCAGGTGTGGCATGTTTATCACTGCATTGCCAAATATGAATCAAACATCTAGTTCAATTAATGGTATAATCCAGGCGTGGGGAACCTTTATGCTGCCGAGGGCCATTCGGATATTTGTAACATCGTTCGGGGGCCATACAAAATTCACAACTAAAAAAATTTGATTGCTATACTGATCAGACCTGACCTGTTTACCTACGACTGGATGGCTGGTGGTGTGCCCTTAGCCATGAACGAGGGTAGGCCTATAAGGGGGCAAAAAGAAAGCCAGGTAGCGTAGAAAGGAGTTTATTAGAAATGCAGCAAGTCATGAAACCAAACTACAGAAGGCCTCCGATATATCCACGTGAGGGTTCGGAATGTACTGACCGTAACATAGAGAGTTCCAGCGACCCATTTTTTGAATGATGTGACCTGGAACATTGTGCTTTGAAGCTGCATATGCAGCCCCAATATGGAAAGAATGCCCCAAAATGGTTTTCGGTTCATACCCTAAACCGGCCGCTAGTAAGCGCATGTACAAAATAAACTGGGATGAAGTGATGGACCTAACCTTGAATGGGAGCAAAGGAGTGTCTTGGGCCGAGTCGCCCAAACCCACCAGTATCTTCTGGAAAACCTGAACCGGGCACCATTCATTGAAAGTCTGGAAGTACCTGATTTCTACCGGTGGCCCGACTTGGGACGTTTTGGTAGAAGCGAGGTACAGTACCAATTGGTCTTTGCACCGGACTCTGGCAGTGGTGCTGGTGAACTCCCCTTGCCATAAGAAACCGTAAAAGCTAAGATACATGGCTGCTTTGATAACTGTGCTTGAAAGGAGCCCCAAAGGATTGCCATCTAGGGAGGTGGATAATTTCCTGAAAAGCTCTCCTGATGCTGGCTGTCTGCGAGTGCCCGCTGCTCTTTTGTATGCCCCTGAGGTTAGCTTTTATCGCCTGTCACAAGAAAATCGTCCTACTGTCCGGATCTTCTAACGTGAGGAAATGCTGTACCCCGGCCAGGTATAATTTTATGGAGTTGTAGGAAAGTTTGAGTTCCGTGTGGCAGTACGCCAAAAAGGCCATGATGTATGCGGTCTTGCCAGTATTATGTCTTGGGTGAAGGAGTGTGAATCTGTTGAAAACATTCCAGCCGGTTTTATAATTTGTAGACTTGTTTATAGACAAAGTCTTTTGCACCAGATTTTTTGCTGAATCAATGTAACATTTTAATCCATGACCAATGTTTGGAAAGCTGGAGGGGATAAACCCGCTCGTTCCGCCTCCGGCATTGCCTGAATTAAAATGCAAAAATTAACCTTCTCCCGACCGCCTAAAGCAGGATTGCCTCATGCAGGCAGTTGGTCTGTTTCTCCTTGACGCGGCGGTGCGTCATCTCGCGAGACGCGAGATTTCCTGTGAATGCGCGCTCACAGGAGTGCAAGGTAAACTAGTTGATCTACAGCCTGCCAGCGGCGATCATTTGCTGGCAGGCTGTAGATGTGTTTTTTTTAACCCTTGAAAGGTATATCAGATGCTGTATTGTTAACAGCGCCTGATATACCTACTACCTGGTCCTCTGGTGGTCCCTTTTGCTTGGATCGACCACCAGAGGACACAGGCAACTCTTTAATAAGTAGCACCAAGCACCACACTACACTACACCCCCCCCCCATCACTTATTAACCCCTTATCAAACTCTGATCACCCCCCTGTCATTGATCACCCCCCTGTAAGGCTCCATTCAGACGCCCGTATGTGATCTGCAAAACACGGACACCGGCAATGTGCTTTCCGAATTTTGCGGATCCGTACATTGCCAGAACTATATAGAATATGCCTTTTCTTGTCCGCAATTGTGGACAAGAATAGGACATGTTCTATAGGCTCTACAAAAAACGCTTTGGCGCTATAAAGATCACTTTTGAGGGGCATGGCGAGTTCATAGAAGATTTTTATTTATTTTTTGGGCACAAGTTAGCGGAATTTTTTTTTTCTTACAAAGTCTCATATTCCACTGACTTGTGACAAAAAATAAAATCTCACATTAACTCACCATACCCCTTACGGAATCCAAATGCTTAAACATTTTTAGACATTTATATTCCAGACTTCTTCTCACGCTTTAGGGCCCCTAAAATGCCAGGGCAGTATAAATACCCCATAAGTGACCCCATTTTGGAAAGAAGACACCCAAGGTATTCCGTGAGGAGCATGGCGAGTTCCTAGAATATATTAAAAAAAAAATTCCGGCACAAGTTAGCGTAAAATGTTTTTTTTTTCTCTTACAAAATCATTTTCAACTAACTTGTGCCCAAAAAAATATATTCTAGGAACTTGCCATGCCCCTCACGGAATACCTTGGGGTGTCTTCTTTCCAAAATGGGGTCACATGTGGGGTATTTATACTGCATTTTAGGGGCCCTAAAGCGTGAGAAGTCTGGAATCCAAATGCCTAAAAATGCGCTCCTAAAAGGTACTCATTGGAATTTGGGCCCCTTTGCGCACCTAGGCTGCAAAAAAAGTGTCACACATGTGGTATCGCTGTACTCAGGAGAAGTAGGGCAATGTGTTTTGGCGTGTATTTTTACATATACCCATGCTGAGTGAGAGAAATATCTCTGTAAAATGACATCTTTGTTTAAAAAAATGGGAAAAGTTGTCTTTTACAGAGATTTGCACACTTTTTTGCAGCCTAGGTGCGCAAAGGGGCCCAAATTCTAAAGAGGTCAGCAGAGTGGGGCTGGCGCTGTCGGATTACGTGGTGAGGCATACACCAGCAGCGCAGCCCATCTTGGACCTAGTACCAGCACTGCCGTACAACATGGTGAAGTGGCGAGCACCAGAAGGGCAGTTGAAGCTGGTACGGTGGAGCATGCAGTAGTTCCCCCGTCGCAGCCACCGCACAGACAGGCCCGTAGAGTCCCTGAGGTGCTGGCAAACCCAATTCATCACATGCCCATGTTCTCTGCTGCCATGTCCAGGGCACGATTTGAGGCCATCCTGCGTTTCCTGCACTTTAGTGACAACAGCACCTCTCGTCCCAGAGGCCACCCAGCTTTTGACCGGCTCCACAAAATTCAGCATGACAGGTGCTCAGAAATTCAGTGCTGCTTCAAAATGCGGAAATTCAAATTTCGATTAATAACAAAAAAGTAAAAATGTCAGCAGCAAGGAAATACCACCAAATGAAAGCTCTATTAGTGAGAAGAAAAGGAGGTAAAATTCATTTGGGTGGTAAGTTGCATGACCGAGCAATAATCCGTGAAAGTAGTGTAGTGCAGAATTGTAAAAAGTGGTCTGGTCATTAAGGGGGTTTAAGCTAGGGGGGCTGAAGTAGTTAAATCGTGACAAGGCAACTGCTGCGACATTTTGTGTGAAAACATTCCAGCCGGTTTTATAATTTGTAGACTTGTTTATAGACAAAGTCTTTTGCACCAGATTTTTTGCTGAATCAATGTAACATTTTAATCCATGACCAATGTTTGGAAAGCTGGAGGGGATAAACCCGCTCGTTCCGCCTCCGGCATTGCCTGAAGTGGTCTGGTCATTAAGGGGGTTTAAGCTAGGGGGGCTGAAGTAGTTAAATTGTGACAAGGCAACTGCTGCGACATTTTGTGTGCTCTGGATGTGCCTGCATGTTATATGAAACTACCGCATGGTTGTCAGTGACGAAAACTACTGAAGATTTGGCCCATTGACTGCTACATTAGGTACACATCTAGCAATGGGGAAGACTTCAAAGCACGCTGAGCTGAAAATACTTCTTTGGCCAGGAACCAGCAAACCACTGATTCTCGCTGATTGCTGCGTAACCCGCAGAGGCGGCGGCGTCCGTAAGGATCGTCGCCGAGCGGGGCCCCATTGAGGAACGAACATGGAGACCCCATTCCAATTGGAGAGGTATGTATTCCACATTGCCAAATCTGCGAAAATGATTCTGGTGGCAAAATTTAACATGCCCAGAAAAGATTGCAAGTCTACTTTATAAAAAATTCTGGAACCTACTGATTTGGATAGCTCTTCTCTGATTATTTAGAGCTTCTCCTCCGGTAGCCTAGCTTCCATTTTAATATAAAACTATACCTAGGAAGGTTATTACCGTCGAGGGGCCTTCTACCTTTGAAGATGTGACAGGGACGTTAAGTTCAGAGAAGATCTGGAGAAGGGACCGGAGTTTGCTGGGTCTGCAGTCCAACAGGAAATCATCCAGGCAATGAATGACCAGCGGGCAATCACAGCAGTTGACTAAAATCCAATGCAGAGCCTGTGCAAATTGATCGAACAGTCAGGGACTGCTCTTGGATCCGAAGGTCAGACGGCTTGCAAAATAGTACAGGTCTTGCCATTTAATGCCGTGAAACTTCCAAAGCTGCGGGTGGATAGGCAAGAGCTTGAAAGCGTCCGCTATGTCTGCTTTGGATAGCCAGGTACCTCTGCCTACCCGGAGGATGAGATGGATGGCATCATCGACTGAGGAGTATCACATAGAGAATTCCTCTGAGGGAATTAGAGAGTTGAGGCTCGGAATGCTGGAACCATGAGGCGCAGAGAGATCGTAAATCGGATGTTTTTTATTGGATAATTTTTTAGCCACATTGCCAATGGGACTGACCCTCCAATAATTAAAGGGAACAGTGGAAAATGGCCCGATAAGGAACCCCTCTTTTAATTCGGACTGTATTAAGACTCCTACCGAGTCGGGATCCCTGGCGGCTGAGAGGAGATTAGGACTCCCAAGTGGACTAGGGAAGAGCGACTAGACCCGTGTGGAATCCCTCGGCAAACCCGGATATTAAGAAATGGACGAATCTGGAATTGGGATGGTCTTGGAGTGCTGCCAAGAGGTCCAAGTTAACCCCGGCTAGTCATGAGGTCCTGGATGAACGCTGTGGGCAGGCTATCAGTGGGTGGGCTCTGAAACAAATAGAGCAAATGTGCAGGGCTCTACATTTGTTGTAGTTACAGATGGCCATGTTGTAATTGTTGCAAATTTGGCTGTTGCCCAGGAAAACTATGGAGCGGCCCAATTTATCAGTGGATGGGGCAAGTCTCTGCAGAAAACCTGAGGTACTGGGAAGGAATCTGCTCTAAGAGACGGGAGGAACTGCATTAGGGCACCATTCCGAAGAGTGGAGGATGGAGTGGCAAGAAGCACATGCTGAAGCCCTGAGGCCAGCGAAATGGTGACAAAAGAGCTCCATATCCATGGAAGCCCAATTGGTGGTGTGCTGAAATTGACTAAGAGTGGCGGCCGCCTTATCGAAAAATGAGCGGTGGTAGTCGTAGAAGGAGTGGCCGCCATACTTGTGACCTAGATCCGTGACCCTGTACAGATAGGTGTCCAATTACTGTCTGACAACGCACAGTGTCAGGTCATAGTGCGCGTCAGGACACAACGTGGGGCTGGAAAAAGACTAGTGAAAGTGAGTACAGCTAGTGCAGCGCTGTTCTCAACTTCCTGTGGCTTCTGCATGCTAATGACCGCTTCCATAATGGAGCGGTCATTAGCATTTTCTCAATATGTTCTGGCAGGGGGCCTGGGGCCCACCTGAAATGGTCCCGTGGGTCGGAGGTTCCCCACCCCTGTTATAATCCATGGATATTTAATCATACTGCGGCTTTTTAGGTCCAAATAATTTGTTGCTCGATGGGTCACAAAAACCACTTGCAACGTGTGTGAATTTCCAATATCTGCAGCACTTTCCATTTATCTATAATAATCTCGGCAAGGAGGGTTTTCTTGGTCCATAAACTGTGCATTAGTAATGTTCTCCTGCTGTTTGTAATTTGTATTGAGATTGATATTGGTATTGAAGCATTTGTACAGATGTGCTGTCTTATTCCATTTTGTGCTATTACCCATTTGTATTTACTTGTGTCTTAAAGGTCACAAGTCAGTGAGGACAGCAGCAAGAGAGACAGAACTGAAACCTGCACCATTGCCTAGTAGATCTATGTGCACTGATTCTCAAGGGGGTAAATAAGCGTAAATATTTTCTTTTTTATGTTTTTTTTTTTTTTTACAATAAGAAAAAATATACTAAAAATTCTGCCAGTCACACACCCAAGTCTTGTATTTCATTGCACCATTTCACTTGAGATAACATACATGTTTGGCTGAAGAGGTCCTTGAATCAATAGCTAATGGCCAAGTTATCTTTTGGTGGTCTTACAGTTAAAGAAGCACTTCCACACAATGTGGATAGGAAGTCAATTTCTCTTTGTATTTCTATAGAACCCTCAATGGCCGTCTCATAGGAATGAATAGTGAAGGTAACTGATTTCCTGTTCTGTGTCATTCGGAAATCATAGTGTTGGTCAAATGACACAGCTAAGGATCAGAAGGGAGGTTATAACTTGCAAGTACAGTCACAGATTAGAAAATTACTTTCACTACAGTTTACATCATGTACCTTTCTAACAGTTCAGTGAAGAAACATTTTTGTGCTACTTTAATCGCCTCCGGACCGCTTAATGCAGGATCGGGTTCCGGAGGCGGCTGACTCGGGCACCTTCACACGCCGGAGCGTCATCTCGCGAGACGCCTACGCATGCGCATCGCCGGCCGGCAAAAGTTAGAGGACAAGTTTGTCATCAGCCTGACAGCCAATAATTGTCGCTGGCAGGCTGATGATTTTCAAAAAAGCAAATCAGAAGCCATATAACACCTTATATTTAAAAAAATAAGGTGTTACATTTCTTCTGTGCTCCTCTGCTGGTCCTTTTCGTCGGTTGGTTCCAGCAGAGGAGCACATTTCACAGTGAGTACACACCAACAGTACACTTAGCCCCAGATCACCCCCTATCACCCCAATTAACCCCTTGATCACCCCTTGATCGCCCCTGTCAATCACCTAGTGAAAGGGGAAAAAAGTCATCAGTGTAAACTGTCACTTTTTTTTTCACTAGTATTGATGGTTAGGTTTAGGATAGTTTTGTCCCCTTTGTTAGGCAGTTGGCGTCAGTTAGCGTCCAGCCCACCGCACCGCAGTCACTGATTCGCTGATTAGCATATCCCTACTCAGCATTGGTACTTTTATAGTATCTGTAAGTGATCAGAACTGATCACAGTCAGATCTATAATAGTATTAGTGTCACCTTAGCTCGCCCTCCACCAAAAAACGCAGTGTTTGCCCGATCAGGCCTGATCAGTCGCCCACACGGGCGTTCACCCACGCCCGCCCTGCCGGAGTGACAAAAAATTGGGGGATATTTTTTATCAATCGCAGCGGCTTCCGGTACTTTGCTAGCCTCCCATTTGTAAGGCAGGCTTGCTTTTTTTCTTGGGTAGTCTCGGGGAATACCCCCTAAATTTAGTTGCCCAAATGGCAAATAAGAGGTATTCTTCTGAAGAGGCCTACAGGCTTCTGACCCAGTCGGGTGAGGAATGAGAACCCTCATTTGACGAATCCAGTGGGTCAGAATATGAACTTGTAGAAAGCAGTGGCAGTCTGACCCAAAGTTCGGACGAGGAGGTTGAGGTCCCTGATACCACCAGGCGTACCCGGCCCTGTGTTGCTAGACCACATGTTGCGCAGGAGGTCAGCAGAGTGGGGCTGGCGCTGTCGGATTACCTGGTGAGGCATACACCAGCAGCGCAGCCCATCTTGGACCTAGTACCAGCACTGCCGTACAACATGGTGAAGTGGCGAGCACCAGAAGGGCAGTTGAAGCTGGTACGGTGGAGCATGCAGTAGTTCCCCCGTCGCAGCCACCGCACAGACAGGCCCGTAGAGTCCCTGAGGTGCTGGCAAACCCTGATTGGCAGCCCCCAACTTCAGCCGCACCTGTAGTTCCCCCTTTCACCACCCATTCTGGAGTTTGGGTTGAGACAGCTCAGATTGATTAGTCACTGGGATTTTTTGAGCTGTTCTTGACTGCGGAGCTCTTAGACTTAGTCGTGGCAGAAATCGGTATGCCACTCAATTTATAGCCGCCAACCCAGGAAGCTATTATGCCCAGTCTTTCCGGTGGAAACCCGTCCACGTTTTGAATGAAAAAAAATTCTGGGCCTAACAAAAATGCATGAATTGCGGTCATATTGGTCCCCAAACCCAATTCATCACATGCCCATGTTCTCTGCTGCCATGTCCAGGGCACGATTTGAGGCCGTCCTGCGTTTCCTGCACTTTACCCTGGGTTCACACCTGAGCGTTTTACAGCGCGTTCAAACGCGCTGTAAAACGCTTAAGACATGAAAACCAATGCTTCCCTATGGGAAGGGTTCACACCTGGGCGTTTTACAGCGCGTACGAACGCGCTGTAAAACGCCCGACGCTCAAACAAGTACTTGAGCTTCTTTGGGGCGTTTTGACGCGCGTTTGTGGCCATAGGACACTGCAGTCAATGACACAAACGCGCGTTTACTATTACAAAAAACGCGCATAAAAACGCGCGTAAAACGCGCGTTTGAGGAACGCTCAGGTGTGAACCCAGGGTGAGTGACAACAGCACCTCTCGTCCCAGAGGCCATCCAGCTTTTGACCGGCTCCACAAAATTCAGCATGACAGGTGCTCAGAAATTCAGTGCTGCTTCAAAATGCGGAAATTCAAATTTTTGTACCATAGTTTGCAAACGCTATAACTTTTACCCAAACCAATAAATAAACACTTATTGCATTTTTTTTTTTATCAAAGACATGTAGAACAATCAATTTAGATAAAAATTTATATAGAAATGTAGTTTTATTTGAAAAATTTTACAACTGAAATTTAAAAATGTCATTTTTTTTTTTGCAAAAAAAGCTGTAAATTTCGATTAATAATAAAAAAAAAAGTAAAAATGTCAGCAGCAATGAAATTCCACCAAATGAAAGCTCTATTAGTGAGACGAAAAGGAGGTAAAATTCATTTGGGTGGTAAGTTGTATGACCGAGGAATAAACCGTGAAAGTAGTGTAGTGCATAATTGTAAAAAGTGGTCTGCTCATTAAGGGTGTTTAAGCTAGGGGAGCTTAAAAGGGTTATCTGAGGCTTGAAAAGCCCTTCATATGCCCAGGTCCCTCACACTGATTCTACTCGGCTCCCTGTGCGGCTCCCAGTCCTTGCTATTGGCCACAGCTTTTGAAGGGAACGAGTGCGCCATGCTGGCCCAGCCTTCTCATCATTTTTTACCTTCTTGCTGTCACAACCACAGCGGTGAGCAGGTGTGTTTATCACCTAAGTTGTCCCATTCACTTCAACGGGACAGCTTGTTCCTGTACCATTAAATAGGAATGAGCCGTCACCTTGAAGTGAATGGGATGGCTAAGGGCTCTTTCACACTTGCGTTCTTTTCTTCCGGCATAGAGTTCCGTCATCGGGGCTCTATGCCGGAAGAATCCTGATCAGTTTTATCCTAATGCATTCTGAATGGAGAGAAATCCGTTCAGGATGTCTTCAGTTCCAGACAGGAACGTTTTTTGGCTGGAGAAAATACTGCAGCATGCTGCGCTTTTTGCTCCCACCAAAAATCCCGAACACTTGCCACAAGGCCGGATCCGGAATTAATGCCCATTGAAAGGCATTAATCCGGATCCGGCCTTAAGCTAAACTCCGTTTCGGCGCATTGCCGGATCCGACATTTAGCTTTTTCTGAATGGTTACCATGGCTGCCGGGACGCTAAAGTCCTGGCAGCCATGGTAAAGTGTAGTGGGGAGCGGGGGAGCAGTATACTTACTGTCCGTGCGGCTCCCGGGGCGCTCCAGAGTGACGTCAGGGCGCCCCACGCGCATGGATGACGTGATCGCATGGCACGTCATCCATGCGCATGGGGCGCTCTGACGTCATGCTGGAGCACCCCGGGAGCCGCACGGACTGTAAGTATACCGTTCCCCACTACTACTATGGCAACCAGGACTTTAATAGCGTCCTGGCTGCCATAGTAACACATAGTAAAACAGTTTTTCCGTATCCGGCATGTAATTCCGGCAAGTGGAGTACAGAATGGATCCGGACAATGCAAGTGTGAAAGAACCCTTAGGTGTAATTACGATCAATGAAAAAAAAAATAATAAATAATATATATATATATATATATATATATATATATATATATATATATATATATATATATATATATATAAGAAAAATAAATAACTGGCAGCACCACCAAAATAAAATGAGGTAAAGCGGGTGCAATGTCCGGATATGGTAACTGGTGCTTACCCACTTGATATAAAACAGAGAAACGGACTGCACTCCCAAGGGTCTTCAGTGAAAAAGGTTTATTCACCCATAGGTGGCACAAGCGACGTTTCGGCTCTCACATGAGCCTTTCTCAAGCATGATGCTTGAGAAAGGCTCATGTGAGAGCCGAAACGTCGCTTGTGCCACCTATGGGTGAATAAACCTTTTTCACTGAAGACCCTTGGGAGTGCAGTCCGTTTCTCTGTTTTATATATATATATATATATATATATATATATATATATATATATATATATATATATATATATATATATATATATATATATATATATATATACACACATACATACAGTTGTGTTCAAACTTATTCAGCCCCCAATGCTGTAAAGGGTTTTAGGGAATTTAGTGTACATTTGTAATTGTGTTCAGAATTAAATCTTACAAGGACTTTTTAAAGAACCAAATGCAACTAAAATTATGTCAATTGTTTTTGTAATACAGTCTTAAATGTTTTTTTTTTTGTGATTTCTTCATTGACACAATTATTCAACCCCTTAAAGACTACCACTCTTAAGAACAGAGGTTCATTCAAGTGTTTTCGATCAGGCATTGAAAACACCTGTGGATGTCAAGGAGCAGCAATCAAGCATAATAAGCACCAATTAGGCAGATTTAAAAGGACTGTGATACTCACCTCCTTCTAGACGTTTACTGGTGTGTTTACAAACATGGTGAAGTCAAGAGAATGGTCCAGGAAGACAAGAGAAGAGGTGATTTCTCTTCACAGGAAGGGCAATGGCTAAAAGAAGATTGCAAAGATGTTAAACATACCAAGAGACACCATAGGAAGCATCATTCACAAATTCAAGGCAAAGGGCTCTGTTGAAACGCTACCTGGTCATGGCAGAAAGAAGATGCTGACTTTCACTGCTGTGCGCTACCTGAAGCGCAAAGTGGAGAAAAGTCCCTGTGTGACTGCTGAGGAACTGAAAAAAGATTTGTTAGATGTGGGTACTGAAGTTTCAGCTCAGACAATAAGGCGCACACTGCGTAATGAAGGCCTCCGTGCCAGAACTCCCAGGCGCACCCCCTTGCTGTCGCCAAAGAATAAGAAGAGTCGACTGCAGTATGCCAAAAGTCATGTGGACAAACCACAAAAGTTTTGGGATAGTGTTCTGTGGACTGATGAAACAAAATTAGAACTGTTTGGGCCCAACGCTATGTTTGGAGGAGGAAGAACAAGGCCTATGAAGAAAAGAACACCTTGCCTAGTGTGAAGCATGGCGGGGGGGTCAATCATGCTTTGGGGCTGTTTTGCTTCTACAGGTACAGGGAAGCTTCAGCGTGTGCAAGGTACCATGAATTCTCTTCAGTACCAGGAGATATTGGATGAAAATGTGATGCAGTCCGTCACAAACCTGAGGCTTGGGAGACGTTGGACCTTTCAACAGGACAATGATCCCAAGCATACCTCCAAGTCCACTAGAGCATGGTTGCAGATTAAAGGCTGGAACATTTTGAAGTGGCCATCGCAGTCACCAGACTTAAATCCGATTGAGAACCTCTGGTGGGACTTAAAGAAAGCAGTTGCAGCGCACAAGCCTAAGAATGTGACTGAACTGGAGGCTTTTGCCCATGAAGAATGGGCGAAGATACCCGTAGATTGCTGCAAGACACTTGTGTCAAGCTATGCTTCACGTTTAAAAGCGGTTATAACTGGAAAAAGATGTTGTGCTAAGTACGAAGATTGAATGTCACTTGGGGGTTGAATAAAACTGATAATGATGTGAGCACAGAAAAGACATGTGTGGTTATTTCATTATAAATGTTATGTTATATTTGTCTGACTTACAAGTGCCTCTTTGATTTAATTGTAAACAAGATAAACAAGATGACTGAAATGATCAAAATCAATGTCAAACTGGCCAAAACACTCAATTTCAGTGGGGGTTGAATAATTTTGAACACAACTAAGTGTGTGTGTGTGTGTGTGTGTATATATATATATATATGTGTGTGTGTATATGTATGTGTATATATATATATATATATATATATATATATATATACATATATATATATATATATATATATATATATATATATATATATATATATATATATATATATATATTATACCACAAGGGGTTAATACGAGTGGTTCCAGATGGGTGACGTTAAGGTATTCAGATAAAAGATACCACAAAAAGCAATGTTCTGGTATATAATAATAAGTACTAATACAGGTGATCATTCTGTATAGTATATCTCTAATGTTTACGTCAATGTGCACAGTGTGTGGTCCTATGTGCACATTTGGTGGTGATGTAGATATACGGATATCCAAATAAAATGTATCATATCGTCTTACTGTGGGTATTAGAATCACTTGTTATGTCCGAATATAATTGAGTCAGCTGTATATGGAGACTGGAACAGTCTTACCCCATTTGTAGTGGGTCCCAAGTGGCTATCGACGTTGTATGCTGACGGTGATCCGGTCCTGGGGGAGCGTTGGTGCGCACGTGTCCTGCTGCTTGCTCGGTGTCTCTCTCCGTTGCGGTGTCTCTTGGTTCCGGCATCTCTGCTTGCGTCCCACGTGGTACAGAGGATGGCATCCCACGTGGCTCGAGACGTATCTGTGTTACTGCGGTCAGCTGACTGAGAACGTCATCTATTGCGGCCAGCTCTGTTCTGTGACTTCGGATTACAGTCTCTGTTTGTAGAGATCCTTTAGCTACTGAACCATTTGATAAATGGATCAGAATACTGTCTGAAATAGGACCAAATGCGTTTCGGTGCACACTTGCACCTTCATCAGTGGCAGACAGTATTACTGATCACCATCCTGTTTATAGGGGAGGGATCTGTAGGGTGTCTTGGGTATTGGTAAAATCCGGAATGGATCCAATTGGTTATATACAGAGTTCACATGTATTCACCATGGTGATTGTATGTATATGTAACATTGCCGTGTGTGCAGCCATAGTAGGGTGCATGCACCATAATTAGGTGAAAATATGATAACAGATCAAGAAATAAAAATAGGGTGTTCCCTATAAAGTTATAAAATTTTACATATGTATATAAAGAGGTCAGTGGAAATGTTAGTCGCTATGGTATGCAGGAGATGAGGTATATGGGTTGTGAGTGGAGAATCTATTATTCAATTATGGTATAGAGCAGTGATGGCGAACCTGTTAGAGGCCGGGTGCCCAAACCCTACTTATTTATCGCAAAGTGCCAACACGGCAATGTAACCGGAATACTCCAGTTCAGTATAGTATATTTTCCATGTAGTTTATCATTTAAGTATAATGACGTGCCTACATTCAATGTGCTGTCAATAGTGCGCCCAGCACTGATGAATGGCTGGTAAAGTCCAGAGTATATTGGTACACCATAGACTTTTTCCAGGGTGCGGGTGCCCACAGAGAGAGCTCTGAGTGCCGCCTCTGGCACCCGTGCCATAGGTTCGCCATCACTGGTATAGAGGATACTGTGGAAACAATTATCTAAGCTGGTCTGAACGCAGAACTAGAATTATTCGGATTTCTATAGGGAGGTGTGCCCTTCGGGGACGGGTTGTCGAGGTCCAGCTGTCTACCAGCACCTCGACTCCCTCTCCCTGTTGGGCCCCCTCCCCCTATCTACCAGTATCCTCTATACCAGGGATGCTCAACCTGCGGCCCTCCAGCTGTTGTAAAACTACAACTCCCACCATGCCCTGCTGTAGGCTCATAGCTGTAGTCTGTTCAGGCATGCTGGGAGTTGTAGTTTTGCAAAAGCTGGAGGGCCGCAGGTTGAGCATGTCTGCTCTATACCATAATCGAATAATGGATTCTCCCCTCACAACCCATATACCTAATCTCCTGCATACCGTAGCAACTAACATCATTTCCACTGACCTCTTTATATACATATGTATACTTTTATAACTTTATGGGGAACACCCTATTTTATCCTTATTTTTATTTTATTTTTATTTCTTGATCTGTTATCATATTTTCACCTAATTATGGTGCATTCACCCTACTATGGCTGCACACACGGCAATGTTACATATACATACAGTCACCATGGTGAATAAATGTGAACTCTGTATATAACCAATTGGATCCATTCCGGATTTTACCAATACCCAAGACACCCTACAGATCCCTCCCCTATAAATAGGATGGTGATCAGTAATACTGTCTGCCACGTTTGGTCCTATTTCAGACAGTATTCCGATCCATTTATCAAATGGTTCAGTAGCTAAAGATCTCTACAAACAGAGACTGTAATCCGAAGTCACAGAACAGAGCCGGTCGCAATAGATGACGTTCTCAGTCAGCTCACCGCAGTGACGCAGATACGTCTCGAGTCATGTGGGATGCCATCCTCTGTACCACGTTCGACGCAACCAGAGACGCTGCAACGGAGAGAGACGCCGAGCAAGCAGCAGGACACGTGCGCACCAACGCCCCCCCAGGACCGGATCACAGTCAGCATCCAACGTCGATAGCCACCACTTGGGAGCCATCACCTGGGACCCACTACAAATGGGGTAAGACTGTTCCAGCCTCCATATACAGCTGACTCAATTATATTCTGACATAACAAGGGATTATAATACCCACAGTAAGACGTGCTATCTGATATTATTCTATTTTATTTGGATATCCTTATATCTACGTCACCACCAATTGTGCACATAGGACCACACACTGTGCACATTGACATAAACATTAGAGATATGGTATACTATACAGACTGATCACCTGTATTAGTACTTATTATATACCAGAACATTGCTATTTGTGGTATATTTTATCTGAATACCTTGACGTCCCCTATCTGGAATTTCTCGTATTAACCCATTGTGGTATATATACAGTCAGGTCCATAAATATTGGGACATCGACACAATTGTAACATTTTTGGCTCTATACACCACCACAATTGATATAAAATGAAATGAACAAGATGTGCTTTAACTGCAGACTGTCAGCTTTAATTTGAGGGTATTTACATCTAAATCAGGTGAACAGTGTAGGAATTACAATAGTTTGCATATATGTCTATCACTTGTTAAGGGACCAAAAAGGGACCAAAAGTAATGGGACAATTGGCTTCTCGGCTGTTCCATGGCCAGGTGTGTGTTATTCCCTCATCATCCCAATTGCAACGAGCAGATAAAAGGTCCAGAGTTCATTTCAAGTGTGCTATTTGCATTTGGAATCTGTTGCTGTTAACTCTCAAGATCAGATCCAAAGAGCTGTCACTATCAGTGAAGCAAGCCATCATTAGGCTGAAAAAACACAACAAACCCATCAGAGAGATAGCAAAAACATTAGGTGTGGCCAAAACAACTGTTTGGAACATTCTTAAAAAGAAGGAACGCATCGGTGAGCTCAGCAACACCAAATGACCCCGGAAGACCACGGAAAACAACTGTGGTGGATGACCGAAGAATTCTTTCCCTAGTGAAGAAAACGCCCTTCACAACAGTTGGCCAGATCAAGAACACTCTCCAGGTAGGTGTATGTGTGTCAAAGTCAACAATCAAGAGAAGACTTCACCAGAGTGAATACAGAGGGTTCACCACAAGATTTAAACAGAGTAGAGTTAATACAGCGGGTTAACCACAAGATTTAAACCATGGTGAGCCTCAAAAACAGGGAGGCCAGATTAGGTTGCCAAAGACATCTAAAAAGCCTTCACAGTTCTGGAACAACATCCTATGAACAGATGAGACCAAGATCAACTTGTACCAGAGTGATGGAAAGAAGATTTGGAGAAGGAAAGAACTGCTCATGATACTAAGCATACAACCTATCAGTGAAGCATGGGGGTGATAGGTCATGGCGTGGGAGTTGGCTGCCAATGGAACTGGTTCGCTTTTATATTTTATTGAGGATGCGACTGCTGGACAAAAGCAGCAGGATGAATTCTGAAGTGTTTCGGGCAATATCATCTGCTCATATTCAGCCAAATGCTTCAGATCTCATTGGATGGCGCTTCACAGTGCAGATGGACAATAACCCAAAGCATACTGCAAAAGCAACCAAAACGTTTAAGGGAAAGAAGTGGAATGTTATGCAATGGCCAAGTCAATCACCTGACCTGAATCAGATTGAGCATGCATTTCACTTGCTGAAGACAAAATTGAAGGGATAATGCCCCAAGAACAAGCAGGAACTGAAGACAGTTGCAGTAGAGGCCTGGCAGAACATCACCATGGATGAAACTTAGCGTCTGGGGATTTCTATGCGTTCCAGACTTTAGGCTGTAATTGACTGCAAAGGATTTGCAACCAAGTATTAAAAAGTGAAAGTTTGATTTATTATTATTATTCTGTCCCATTACTTTGGTTCTTTAACAAGTGGGAGGCACATATGCAAACTGTTGTAATTCCTACACCATTCACCTGATTTGGATGTACCCTCAAATTAAATCCGACAGTCTGCAGTTAAAGCACATCTTGTTTGTTTTATTTCAAATCCATTGTGGTGGTGTGTAGAGCCAAAAATTTTAGAATTGTATTGATGTCTCAATATTTATGTACTTGACTGTATGTGTGTGTATATATGTATGTGTGTATATATATATATATATATATATATATATATATATATATATATATATAAATATATATATATATTTACAGTGGGATGTGAAAGTTTGGGCAACCTTGTTAATCGTCATGATTTTCCTGTATAAATCTTTGGCTGTTACAATAAAAATTGACACACACAGTGATATTTGAGAAGTGAAATGAAGTTTATTGGATTTACAGAAAGTGTGCTATAATTGTTTAAACTAAATTAGGCAGGGGCATAAATTTGGGCACCACAAAAAATAAATGAAATCAATATTTTGTAGATCCTCCTTTTGCAGAAATTACAGCCTCTAAACCAGGCATGCTCAACCTGCGGCCCTCCAGCTGTTGCAAAACTACAACTCCCATCATTCCCGGGCAGCCGACAGCTTTCAGCATACAGAAGGGCATGGTGGGAGTTGTAGTTTTACAACAGCTGGAGGGCCGCAGGTTGGGCATCCCTGCTCTAAACGCTTCCTGTAGGTTCCAATGAGATTCTGGTTGAAGGTATTTTGGACCATTCCTCTTTGCAAAACATCTTTAGTTCATTCAGGTTTGATGGCTTCCGAGCATGGACAGATCTCCTTAAGTCACACCACAGATTTTCAATTCTATTCAGGTCTGGGGACTGAGATGGCCATTCCAGAACGTTGTACTTGTTCCTCTGCAAAAATGCTTTAGTGGATTTTGAGCAGTGTTTAGGGTTGTTGTCTTGTTGAAAGATCCAGCCCCGGCACAGATTCAGCTTTGTCACTGATTCCTGTACATTGGTCTCCAGAATCTGCTGATACTGAGTGGAATCCATGCGTCCCTCAACTTTGACAAGATTCCCAGTCCCTGCACTGGCCACACAGGCCCACAGCATGATGGAACCACCACCATATTTTACTGTAGGTAGCAGGTATTTTTCTTGGAATGCTGTCTTCTTTTTCCTCCATGCATAACGCCCCTTGTTATGGCCAAATAACTCAATTTTAGTTTCATCAGTCCACAGCACCTTATTCCAAAATGAAGCTGGCTTGTCCAAATGTGCTTTAGCCCACCTCAAGCAGCACTTTTTGTGCTGTGGGCGGATAAAAGGCTTCCTCTGCATCACTCTCGCATACAGCATCTCCTTGTGTAAAGTGCGCCGAATGGTTGAAAGATGCACAGTGACTCCATCTGCAGCAAGATGATGTTGTAGGTCTTTGGTGCTGGTCTGTGGGTTGACTCTGACTGTTCTCACCATTTGTCGCTTCTGTCTATCCGAGATTTTTCTTGGTCTGCCACTTCGAGACTTAACTTGAACTGAGCCTGTGGTATTCCATTTCCTCAATATGTTCCTAACCGTGGAAACAGACATCTGAAATCTCTGAGACAGCTTTCTGTATCCTTCCCCTAAACCATGATGGTGAACAATCTTTGTCTTCAAATCATTTGAGTTGTTTTGAGACCCCCATGTTGCTACTCTTCAGAGAAAATTAAGGGAAACTTACAATTGACCCCCTAAAATACTCTCTCATAATTGGATTCACCTGTATATATAGGTCAGGGGTCACTGAGCTTACCAAGCCAATTTGAGTTCCAATAATTAGTTCTAAAGGTTTTGGAATCAATAAAATGACAACAGTGCCCAAATTTATGCACCTGCCAATTTTTTTTTTAACAATTATAGCACACTTCTGTAAATCCAATAAACTTCATTTCACTTCACAAATATCACTGTGTCTGTGTGTGTCTCCTATATGACATATTTAACTGACATTTTTTTTATCGTAGCAACCAAAGATTTATACAGGAAAATCATGACGATTAACAAGGTTGCCCAAACTTTTGCATCCCACTGTATATTAATTTTTTTTTTTCCATTGTTCTTAATAAATAATTTACTACATATATCCTGTATCCACTCATAAATATACCTAGACATTTGAGTGCCCTCCACCTCACAAATTCACTTGTTTATCTATTACTTTGGCATTAGGTGCTGCCACCTGGAGAGAGCACCTATCCGTGAATTGTGGTTGCCACAGCGAGCAGGTAAACAATGAAGAGAAGGCAATGCTGGCACGCCGCATGCCTTCTCTTCAACCAGCTGATCGGCAGGTTGCCAGATGTTGGACCCCCGCCGATCTGTTATTGATGAGCTATCACAATCTATCAGTTCCTACTCAGTATATCTTTGGAGTGTGGGAGAAAACTGGAGTACCCGGAGGAAACAGTCAAGCAGGGGCAGAACATGCTCCATGCAGATGTTGTCCTTGGTTGGATTTGAACCTAGGAACCCAGGTGTCAGATTTTTTTTTAGGATGTTAGAAGACTTTGCAAACTTTGTTAACCCTTAGGTGTTCCACAAGAATGAATGGAAAATGTAGGTGAAATTGAAATTGTTCAGATTTTCTATTTTAATAAATTTTTCTTTAACACAGCAAGGGTTAACAGCCAACCAAAACTTAATAGTTTATTACCCTGATTCTGAACCCCATATGTTTTCATAAACTGCTTTATGGGCTAATCGCAGGGGTCAGATGAGAAAGAGCGTCACATGGTTTTTGGAGTGCAGATTTCACTGGAATAATTTTAAGTTGCCATGTCGCTTTACAAGACCCCCTGATGCACATCTACAGTAGAAACTATTAAAATGTAACCCAATTTTGAAAAGAATATGATGCCAAATAAAAGAGGACATTTGTGACCTAAAGGATAAAAAAAAACATAGCTAACTTGAGTGGAAGTGCATGGAGAGTACACATTATATGTGGCAATATTAACATCTTATACAAGACAATGCTGCCCATCCAGCTTGGCTCATATCGTGTAAGGCGATATACCGTAGTTCCTTTTATAGGGATAAGAGCAAGGGAGAAAAGTTTGCTGAGACTAGTTGTTTAATTGAAGGGAGTAATTTGGACTCCTAAAAAAGGAATAGAACCGATTGCCTATAGAAATAGGGTTGACATTGAGATATTCTATTTCACTGAAAGGCTTATATGAAGCCCAAGCATTTGCGGTTTGTACACATTGACCTTGTAGTTGGAAACCATACTAAATTGGTCAAGAACATCCTTTACCACTGGGAGAGACTACCTTGGTTCAGATAGAAATAATATAGCGTCATCTGCAAATACCGTAGGCTGATTTTATGATTAAGAGAATTAATTGTAACTCCTTACA
Organism: Bufo gargarizans; assembly: GCF_014858855.1. NCBI lineage: Eukaryota > Metazoa > Chordata > Amphibia > Anura > Bufonidae > Bufo > Bufo gargarizans. The sequence continues at coordinate 384,350,954 of NC_058082.1, read as the reverse complement.
CTGAGCTATGCTTTCCAATTTTTTTCTGCGAAAATCAGTGCTGAAGGTGGGCAGCCTTGACGTTTGTGATGTGGAAGGGGTCCGATAGGATCCCATTAACAATTACCTGTGCCAAGGGGCAAGAATAAAAGTCTTTGATAGCTGATAGGATAGGTCCTCAAAAAACAAACTTCTCCAGAGTCGTGAAGGCATACCCCCAATGCACTCTGTCAAGTGCCTTCTCTGCGTCTAATGAAAGCAACAGAGAGGGCATTTTGTGTTTTTTGACATAGTGTATCAGATTGATTAGCCATCTAGTGCCGTTGGGTGGTTGGCAATCTCTTGTGAAGCCAACTTGATCTGCCTAGATAAGGAAAGGCAATATTGGCAACAGGCGGTTTGGTTAGGATTTTTGCATACAGCTTTATATATCTGAGTTCAGGAGCAATATGGGTCTGAAGTTAGAAGGCGTATATGGTGTCTTGCTAGCCTTAGGTAGAATAATGATATTTGCTTTTAACATTTTGTCAGGAAATTTTCCTTCAAACATAGCTAAGTTAAATATGTCACATAAATGAGGTGTTAAAGCCTCCTGAAAATGCTGGTAATACTCCCCAGTAAAGCCGCCCCGGCCTGGCACCTTACCCACTTTTGTCAATTTTATTGCTCTGGTTATTTCTTGTGGCGAAATGGTCCTGTTCAATTTAGAAAGTTGGCTAGGTTGTTGAGAGAGCAGTTGGATGGAGTGTGTAAAAGTAATATTTATACTAATATTCTCAAATGTCGGTTGAGGGGTCGAATAGTCTTCCCACAAGTTATACAGATTGTGGTAATATTTACAAATATCTTTAGCTATGTTAAACGGGTTGGTAATATTTCTCTGCTGTGTTGTGAACCACAAGGCTACTATGTGTGTGTTAGGCGAGTGTCCTACACCCTTTGTGCTATAAGCCTGCTTGTTTTGTTATGGGATACGCAGTATGTTATCTTATGCTACTTTCACACTGGCATTTAGGCTTTCCTTTTAAGAGATCTGTTCAGGGATCTCACAAGCGGTCCAAAACGGATCAGTTTTGCCTTAATGCATTCTGAATGGAAAAGGATCCGCTCAGAATGCATCAGTTTGCCTCCTTTCCGTCTCCTTTCCGCTTGCAGCGGTTTTCTATGACACAATCTCGCACAATGGAAAACAGACCCGTCCTTCATTGACTTTCAATGGTGTTCAAGACTGATCCGTCTTGGCCATGTTAAAGATAATACAAACTGATCCGTTCTGAGCGGATGTGGGTGGTTGTATTATCTGAACGAACTATCTGTGCAGATCCATGACTGATCCGCACCAAACGCGAGTGTGAAAGTAGCCTTAAGTGTTTTAGTCTGTTTGTCAAAGGATACAGCTAAATGTTTAAGCGTTATGGGGAATTCTTCTAATTGGACTAATATTTGTGGGTAGGGAGTCTGTTTGACTATTTTCTAATGTACGGTAGCATCTTTGCCAGAAGATTGTGTAGGTCTTTAGTTCTTATCTTATTAAATCTTGCAGATTGTTGCGTAAAAAGACCTTTCATAAATGCTTCATGATAATTCCAACTGTATCCAGTGTTAAAGGAAATATGTTGCGTCCCTACACATAGTTGTTAGCTGGATAGGCAGGAGTGCAATATCTGGTAGCAACCATTATTTTATTTTTTTTTTATTTTTTTTATTGAACACACAAAGTCAATTATGATGACAATCTTTGTACATATTCCATGTGGTAGCAACCATTTAGACAGCAGAAACTTGTCAATTCTATGATTTGTATTATGGCGGTGGGAGTAGAACGTGTTATCTTCTTCATTGTTTTGCGTGCACCTCCAACCGTCATATAGATCCTGTGTGGTCATCCAAGAGCCTAGCCTGTTGCGCTGGGATGTGGAGTCCAGATGTGCGACCGCTACTATATTAAAAGCGCAGCACAATATTTATTTTCCCTGGATCTTGGGCTCCACTTTTTTCATAAAATTGTTCAAGTATGAGCTTTGAGAGGAATTTGGCACATGGACATTCATTATAGTATAAATGGTGTTGTTCAAAGTATAAACCGTCCCCTTTTGTCTATTATCACCTCATGCTCCATGAGTCATGAATTGCTATGCATGCCCCAGCTTTTTTAGCAGGTGCCATTGAGCAATAAATATTGGGATAATGTTTATGAGCAAATTTAGGTGCATTAACCCTTTTAAAATGAGACTTTTTTGAATACATCTGCTCCATGCAATCTCGCTTTCTTTCACAAAAAGGATCTCTTGTATGGGCTGTTAAGACTCTTGACATTCATAGATTTGAGTTTAATAGACCTAGTCATTCTTAACTGTGCTCCCTAATAAATGTCCTTTGCTACTCTTTAGTAGAGAACAAAATCCTGTGTCGGCATAAGTAATGAGTGTGCGCTTCTATAGACATTTGGCTAACTAGGACGGTACTTTGAGAACAAACTAAAAAGAAAAAAGGAAGTAACATAAAAAGTAAAAAACAAAAATGAGCAGTCTGTAAGACTGCACATACCATGGGGATGGTTTGGAGAATATAGTAAGTGTCCTGTATTAATAATAGCATTTATGCCTTACGTGCTCTAATACGCAATATTCCAATCCGTCTGGATCCTGAATAGTGGGGAAGGCACACGTTTTCGTGAGTGCGCAGGAGAACTAGTTGGGACCCCATTGTTGAAGAAGGTCCAGACCTTTGTCTAGCGTGGAGAAAATGTGTTTTACTGTTCTTGTTTAAAGTCCGCTTCATGGGGTAACCCCACTTGTACGGGGTCCCCTGTTTGCAAAGGCCTTGCGTAAGAGGCAGTAATTTCCTTCTGGCTATCAGAGTTGCTTGTTATAAATTGGCTTTAAATCCTGGAATGGTTTTGGGAGTCTGCATAAGCTGATCCTTGATATGATAAAAGTGGACCTACGCAATAGTGTCCCTAGGTAGAGAGTTCGGCATGTCTTTGGAAGCCTACGGGCCCTGTCGATAGTGATGTCTGTGACATGTGAGCGAGTTGCCAATCAACTGTTGGAGGTACCTTGAAAGATCAGCCTCTCTGACTGTTTCTGGTATCCTGCGAAATTTGACATTGTTGCAGTGGTTATAGTCTTCTAAATCTGCCATTTTGGATTTAATTTTTTTCTACTTAATTGTCCAGAATATTATGGGCGTCAACCAGCTCAATGTGAGCTGAGGAAAATTCCCTCATCTTTCTACAATATTAGATATATTGGTGAGGGCACGAGTTATGTCCTTCTTAATTGATCTTCATAGGGCTAGCATTGCATATATCATGAAGTCCTCAGTGGCTGTCTGGTTAGAAAGTGATGCTGCAGATAAAGCGTCATCCAGATCTATAGCAGGATCTGTGCCTTGCTGGTCTTTTTTTTTTTTTTATCAGATAATTTTTATTAACAATTTTCTATAATTTGCAAAAAGAAATATGCTTGTACAATATCCATGTAACAGCCAATAAAGGGATTACCAAAATATCACATGTTCAGTCGCGTTGTTAATTGCATGGGTATAATATACAGCAAACAGCATAGTAGTAGACGTAATTGAGATTAATCATCACTGTAACACAGTGCGAATTGTACAAACCAAATTTTCCACCTTTTTTTATTTAAAAATAAAGGACCATCCCTCCCTGTCCAACTAAACCCCTCCCCCCCCAACCCAAGCGATGGAACGGGCATGGCTCCCCCATCTGAGTACCTTTTATCCAAAGTAAAGAGGTGTACTCCTCGCATCAGTCTAACAGGCCACCTTGCACCCATCATATGTCCTTCCATTCATATTGAGTCACCATTCAAGAAATGACAAGAAAAAAGAAAAGCTAACAAATAAAAAAGATAAAAGGAGGAGAAACAGGGCTCTCCCTACTTCCCTAACACATTATATTTAGCAAGGGAAGCTAATCCGGACACCGTATCCTGTAGTTTTCAGAGTTTTCCCATATCTTCTCAAACTTTGCCACACACTTTCTCTTGGTATATACACCTTTTTCTAGGCGCAATATGTCCAACATACTATTTATAAATTATCCCATGGATGGAGACTGGGGTCTAAGCCAGTATCTGGCTATTCGTTTCCTAGCTTGGAATAGCAGGCGCTGTATTCCCCGGCAGTGATGACGAATTTTCATGTCCAATATCCTGACCACACATGTTCTCGGCCCAGGCGGAACCGCAATATTGTAGGCATCTTTTATAGAGGCCAAAACCACGGTCCAGAAGCTCCGGAGCTCCGCACATTCCCAAAACATATGCAACAAGGATGCAGGACTTATACTGCATCTGGGACAATCCGCATCTGCCCGAACACCTATCCGGCATAAAAACTCCGGAGTCCTATACACCCGGTGTAAAAAAAACAGCTGGGACATACGTTGCCCCTCACATACCGACAGTTGCAGAGTAAGTACTAGGAGCGACTTCCATTGCTCGTTTGAAATCGGCCCGACCTCATCTTCCCATATATGTTTTAACTGCTAAAATGTCTTTCTTCAATGATTTCACATGCAAGTTCCTGTAAATGTATGATATCAGACCACTCGAGGAATTGTTTGTGAGAAGCTGCTGAAACAGCGGAACCGTAGTACATTTCAGCGATAATGATTTCGCCTGCGTCTGGAAAGCGTGACACAATTGCAAGAATTGATAAAAGGCCATGTGTGGGAGACCGAATTCACTTCTTAGCTGTTCAAAGGACTTATAGATGCCAGCACGCTGTAGCTGACATAAATATCTTACTCCTTTACACTCCAATGGTCAGAAGCCATCTAAATGTAACAGTTCAGGCAGGTGTGGGTTTTTTCCATATAGGGGAAAACTGCGTAAACAGTTCTGCCATACCTTGTGTATCCTGAAATGTGTGGGGTGACCTGTCATCTTGCCAGCAAGCCCACTGTTTTCCAATAGAGTCATCGGGGAATCATGACCTATGATGTGTGGCACCAATCTTGCTGAAGCACTATCCCCAGGAGTCCTCCCCCATGGGACGGGATGTAGTAGAGCCATGCGTTCGGGACTGAAAGCCCTCCCGCCTCTTTCCCCCTCTGCAGAGTGTCTAGTCTAATCGGATCTCTTTTATGACGCCAGATCAGGTCCTTAAATAGTCTATCTATTTTAATAAATATCCTACGAGGTATCCATATCTGGGAATTATGTAGGACGTACATGAGTTTGGGCATAAGAATCATTTTAAGGTTACTCCTCCCAATTTCAGACATCGTCAATTTGCACCAAGCCTTAACCTTAGCAGACATTGTAGTCAAATGTGGTTCTACATTAAGTTTAATATAACTGTTAGGGTTCGCAGTAACCAAAATCCCCAAATACTTACCGTAACTTGGCGAGCAAGCTGTAATGAGCTGGACTGGGGAAGGAAAGTCATAACAGATTCATCTAGCGGAAGAAGAGTGGACTTGTCCCAATTGATACGGAGACCAGACCTATCTCCGAACTCCTGTATGAGTGACATGATAGGACCTAAGGACCGTTCCACATTTCCCAAATAGATTAGCATGTCATCCGCATACAGGGACACCCTCTCTTCCCAGGTTCCACAGGTAAATCCTATGATCCTGTCAGATGAGCGCAACACACATGCAAGCGGCTCAATCCAAGTCATGTCTCAAGGCTTATTTTAAGAGCTGAATATTGACTTATAGGATAGCTGCCTTATATCTGGTGGCATTAGGGGCAAAGCTTGTTAAGAGCTCATTTGCATTTCTTCCCTCCCAGAATTCCAGAGGAGCATGTATGGCCTATAACTCTCCTAACACTGATTAAGGTGCTCTCTCCCTAAGGAGAGTTAGTTCCCCCCTTGAGCGGCTCAATTGCGATGGCAAAACGCCTCCGATATTCACCTATTAGCCCGTATCCTAGCCGTGGGGCCATTATACAGCAACTGGACCCAGGAGATAAAGGCCTTCCCAAATCCCATGAGCGCCAACACCTCCCAAAGATAGCTCCATTCAACACTATCAAAGGCCTTAGCCGCGTCCAATGAAAGGATGGCTCGATCTCCAACTGACTTGACCCTTCTCTGGATATTAAGAAAAAGTCGTCTAAGATTTACTGAAGTAGATTTATCAGGCATGAATCCCGCCTGATCGCTATGAATAATAGTGGAGATGACCGACTGCAGTTTGTTCGCTAAGAAAATAATATCAGAGGTAAACCGCGAACTTGGTCTGTACGAGTCAGGGAACTTGGGATCCTTACCGGGTTTGGGCAAGACCACCACAATAGCCTCTTTCATAGAGGTGGGAAGACTATCTGCTAGAAGGGCATCATTAAAAAACGACATAAGATGGGGCAGCAGGACACCAGTATATTTTTTAAAGAACTCTATCGGCAGTCCATCTATCCCCGGGGCTTTCTCATTGGGGAACAATTTTAGCGCCAATTCCAACTCAGGGCTGTCTAGACACACTTTCTGCCAATAATCGCGGAATCCCAATCCCTTCAAGATAAGCGGCTCTATTAGTAGAGTCCACCTCTAGTTTAGTCCTATATAGGGATTCATAATAGGCGTGAAATACTGCTAGAATATCCCCATCTGTCGTGGCAAGAGAACCATCCGTCCTCTGAATAGACAAGATTTTGGACGGGACCTCCTGGGCTCTAATAACCCTTGCTGCTAGTAGCGTCCCAGAACTTTCCCCTACATCAAAATACTTTTGTTTAAAAAATAAAATAAAAAATGCGATGATCTGCCGTATGCAAGAAATGTTGCTTCAACCCCACTTGTGCTGCTATAAGGGATTCCTCGCTTGCCCTCTCAGGTGAATGTACAAACCTTTTATCCGCCTCCACTACTAAAGCTTCCAACTTTTTCTGGGCGTCCCAGGATTTCGTTTTATGACAACTAATCTTTTGGATGTAAAGACCTCTAGCGTATGCTTTGCATGTATCCCACACCACCCTCATAGACGCCGACCCCACATTCTGCGCAGAAAATTCCCTCAGTTCCTCCACCATACCATTCTCCCCATCTACCAGCTGCAACTAGAATGGGTTAAGCTTCCATGTACCAACCCCAGCGGGACACCTGGTGCCCAAGTGCAATTCTACATATATCGGTGAATGGTTGGATAGACTTCTAGGTAAGTATTTAACCTCAGCCACTAGCGACAATGCCTCAGGCGATCCCATAGCTAAGTCAATCCGAGACAGCGAATGATGAGAGCTAGAGAAACATGAGAACTGATGTGAAGTTGGATTCCTCACCCGACAAATGTCATGCAGGTCCAATTCCCGCAGCACACTGGTGAAATTGGAGTCCCTACTCGCTCCTGACATCCCACCCCTATCTAACATTGCAGAGGGACAAGTATTAAAATCTCCTACTATCAGTATAGGACAGTGAGGTAATTCCTTAACATACCTCATAATTTCCTTTTAGCACCTCACTACTATAGGGAGGGGGAATGTACACTGCTACCAATATGAAATCCTAATGATAAGTACAGTGGAGACATGCATATCGTCCACCATCGTCTATATGGAATGTATGACACACAAATGGCAGTGATTTATGTACCAGAACACTTACACCCCTGGAATGTGAAGAAAGCATGGATTGATACTCATGACCAACCCACGGCCTGTGTATGACCAAGGTAGTGTTAGGAAATAAGAGTCTCTGACAGATTATAGCGGGGTGAAAGCTTTGCAACGCCATAAACATTGCGGTTCGTTTAGACGGCTCTCCTAGTCACCTAACATTCCAGCCTATTATTTTAAGACTATTCGCCATAATGACTCACAGTACAATTTAATAGCCAAGCACACCACTCCATTCATACATGTTACCTCCACATCCCACCCATTCCCAACCCCAGAAACGAACCCAAAAACATAACCTAACCTGGAAAAAAAAAAAACAGGGCGGAAAAATTTCACTACAGTCTGCCAAATAGATGGCTGAATAACTGCCAAAGGAGAACCCGTGAAAGAGTACAAACATAAATCGGGTTGCTTTTGCTGACCCACCTATAGGCAAGTAAATCTGCAGTGTAATATGCATGCACAAAATGCAAAGACATATCCGAACATCACTAGGTGACACCCATAACTAGTCACAAAGATAGCATAGGGGTCTAAGGACCTGACATATAGAACACATGTAAGATAAACAAGAGGTTGTAAAAACATTAGGTAAGAAGGTGCATCATATACAGTACAGTCTAAAAGTTTTAAAAGTTTGGACACACCTCATTCAAAGAGTTTTCTTTATTTTCATGACTATGAAAATTGTAGATTCACACTGAAGGCATCAGAACTATGAATTAACACATGTGGAATTCTATACATAACAAAAAAGTGTGAAACAACTGAAAATGCCATAATCTAGGTTCTTCAAAGTAGCCACCTTTTGCTTTGATTACTGCTTTGCACACTCTTGGCATTCTCTTGATGAGCTTCAAGAGGTAGTCACCTGAAATGGTCTTCCCACAGTCGCAAAGGAGTTCCCAGAGACGCTTAGCACTTGTTGGCCCTTTTGCCTTCACTCTGCGGTCCAGCTCACCCCAAACCATCTCGATTGGGTTCAGGTCCGGTGACTGTGGAGGCCAGGTCATCTGGCGAAGCACCCCATCACTCTCCTTCATGGTCAAATAGCCCTTACAAAGCCTGGAGGTGTGTTTGGGGTCATTGTCCTGTTAAAAAATAAATGATGGTCCAACTAAACGCAAACCGGATGGAATAGCATGCTGCTGCAAGATGCTGTGGTAGCCATGCTGGTTCAGTATGCCTTCATTTTTGAATAAATCCCCAACAGTGTCACCAGCAAAGCACCCCCACACCATCACACCTCCTCCTCCATGCTTTACGGTGGGAACCAGGCATGTAGAGTCCATCCGTTTACCTTTTCTGCGTCGCACAAAGACACGGTGGTTGGAACCAAAGATCTCAAATTTGGACTCATCAGACCAAAGCACAGATTTCCACTGGTCTAATGTCCATTCCTTGTGTTCTTTAGCCCAAACAAGTCTCTTCTGCTTGTTGCCTGTCCTTAGCATTTGTTTCCTAGCAGATATTATACCATGAAGGCCTGATTCACACAGTCTCCTCTTAACAGCTGTTCTAGAGATGTGTCTGCTGTTAGAACTCTGTTTGACATTGACCTGGTCTCTAATCTGAGCTACTGTTAACCTGCGATTTCTGAGGGTGGTGACTCGGATGAACTTATCCTCCGCAGCAGAGGTGACTCTTGGTCTTCCTTTCCTGGGGCGTTCCGCATGTGAGCCAGTTTCTTTGTAGCGCTTGATGGTTTTTGTGACTGCACTTGGAGACACTTTTAACCACCTCAGGACCGCCGTACGCAGGATTGCGTCCTGCCGGCGGCCCTGCTCTTCTGGGTGGACGCATATACGCGTCCTCCCGCGAGAGCCGAGATTTCCTGTGAACGCGCGCTCACAGGAACGGAAGGTAAGCGAGTGGATCTCCAGCCTGCCAGTGGCGATCGCTCGCTGGCAGGCTGGAGATCCGAATTTTTTAACCCCTAACAGGTATATTAGACGCTGTTTTCATAACAGCGTCTAATATACCTCCTACCTGGTCCTCTGGTGGTCCCTTTTGTTAGGATCGACCACCAGAGGACTCGGGTAGCTCAGTACAGTCGCACCAAACACTACAGTACACCCCCCCCCGTCACTTATTAACCCCTTATAAACCCCTGATCACCCATGATCACCCCATATAAACTCCCTGATCACCCCCCTGTCATTGATCACCCCCCTGTCAGGCTCCGTTCAGACGTCCGTATGATTTTTACGGATCCACGGATACATGGATCGGATCCGCAAAAAGCATACGGACGTCTGAATGGAGCCTTACAAGGGGGTGATCAATGACAGGCGGGTGATCATCCATATACACTCCCTGATCACCCCCTGTCATTGATCACCCCCCTGTCATAGATCACCCCCCTGTAAGGCTCCATTCAGACGTCCGCATGATTTTTACGGATACATGGATCGGATCCGCAAAACACATGCGGATGTCTGAATGGAGCCTTACAGGGGGTGATCAATGACAGGCGGGTGATCACCCATATACACTCCCTGATCACCCCCCTGTCATTGATCACCCCCCTGTAAGGCTCCATTCAGACGTCCGCATGTGTTTTGTGGATCCGATCCATGTATCCATGGATCCGTAAAAATCATGCGGACGTCTGAATGGAGCCTTACAGGGGGGTGATCAATGACAGGCGGGTGATCACCCATATACACTCCCTGATCACCCCCTGTCATTGATCACCCCCCTGTAAGGCTCCATTCAGACGTCCGCATGTGTTTTGTGGATCCGATCCATGTATCCATGGATCCGTAAAAAATCATGCGGATGTCTGAATGGAGCCTTACAGGGGGGGTGATCAGTGACAGGGGGGTGATCACCCCCTGTCATTGATAACCCCCCTGTAAGGCTCCAGTCAGACGTCCGCATGTGTTTTGTGGATCCTATCCATGGATCCGTAAAAATCATGCGGACGTCTGAATGGAGCCTTAGGGGGGTGATCAATGACAGGCGGGTGATCACCCATATACACTCCCTGATCACCCCCTGTCATTGATCACCCCCCTGTAAGGCTCCATTCAGACGCCCGCATGATTTTTACGGATCCATGGATACATGGATCGGATCTGCAAAACACATGCGGACGTCTGAATGGAGCCTTACAGGGGGTGATCAATGACAGGCGGGTGATCACCCATATACACTCCCTGATCACCCCCTGTCATTGATCACCCCCCTGTAAGGCTCCATTCAGACGCCCGCATGATTTTTACGGATCCATGGATCGGATCCGCAAAACACATGCGGACGTCTGAATGGAGCCTTACAGGGGGTGATCAATGACAGGCGGGTGATCACCCATATACACTCCCTGATCACCCCCTGTCATTGATCACCCCCCTGTAAGGCTCCATTCAGACGCCCGCATGATTTTTACGGATCCATGGATACATGGATCGGATCCGCAAAACACATGCGGACGTCTGAATGGAGCCTTACAGGGGGTGATCAATGACAGGCGGGTGATCACCCATATACACTCCCTGATCACCCCCTGTCATTGATCACCCCCCTGTAAGGCTCCATTCAGACGTCCGCATGTGTTTTGTGGATCCAATCCATGTATCCATGGATCCGTAAAAAATCATGCGGATGTCTAAATAGAGCCTTACAGGGGGGGTGATCAGTGACAGGCGGGTGATCACCTATATACACTCCCTGATCACCCCCTGTCATTGATCACCCCCCTGTAAGGCTCCATTCAGACGCCCGCATGATTTTTACGGATCCATGGATACATGGATCGGATCTGCAAAACACATGCGGACGTCTGAATGGAGCCTTACAGGGGGTGATGAATGACAGGCGGGTGATCACCCATATACACTCCCTGATCACCCCCTGTCATTGATCACCCCCCTGTAAGGCTCCATTCAGACGCCCGCATGATTTTTACGGATCCATGGATACATGGATCGGATCCGCAAAACACATGCGGACGTCTGAATGGAGCCTTACAGGGGGTGATCAATGACAGGCGGGTGATCACCCATATACACTCCCTGATCACCCCCTGTCATTGATAACCCCCCTGTAAGGCTCCATTCAGACGTCCGCATGTGTTTTGTGGATCCAATCCATGTATCCATGGATCCGTAAAAAATCATGCGGATGTCTGAATGGAGCCTTACAGGGGGGGTGATCAGTGACAGGGGGGTGATCACCCTGATTACCCCCTGTCATTGATAACCCCCCTGTAAGGCTCCATTCAGACGTCTGCATGTGTTTTGCGGATCCGATCCATGGATCCGTAAAAATTATACGGACGTCTGAATGGAGCCTTACCAGGGGGGTGATCAATGACAGGGGGGTGATCCGGGAGTCTATATGGGTGAATACCCCCCTGTCATTGATCACCCCCCTGTCATTGATCACCCCCCCCCCTGTAAGGCTCCATTCAGACATTTTTTTTGGCACAAGTTAGCGGAAATTTTTTGTTTGTTTTTGTTTTTTCTTACCATGTCTCATATTCTACTAACTTGTGTCAAAAAATAAAATCTCACATGAACTCGCCATACCCCTCACGGAATCCAAATGCGTAAACATTTTTAGACATTTATATTCCAGACTTCTTCTCACGCTTTAGGGCCCCTAAAAAGCCAGGGCAGTATAAATACCCCACATGTGACCCCATTTCGGAAAGAAGACACCCTAAGGTATTCGCTGAGGGGCATATTGAGTCCATGAAAGATTGAAATTTTTGTCCTAAGTTAGCGGAAAGTGAGACTTTGTGAGAAAAAAACAAAAAAAATCAATTTCCGCTAACTTATGCAAAAAATAAAAAAATTCTAGGAACTCGCCAGGCCCCTCATTGAATACCTTGGGGTGTCTTCTTTCCAAAGTGGGGTCACATGTGGGGTATTTATACTGCCCTGGCTTTTTAGGGGCCCGAAAGTGTGAGAAGTAGTCTGGGATCCAAATGTCTAAAAATGCCCTCCTAAAAGGAATTTGGGCCCCTTTGCGCATCTAGGCTGCAAAAAAGTGTCACACATCTGGTATCGCCGTACTCAGGAGAAGTTGGGGAATGTGTTTTGGGGTGTCATTTTACATATACCCATGCTGGGTGAGAAAAATATCTTGGTCAAATGCCAACTTTGTATAAAAAAAATGGGAAAAGTTGTTTTTTTCCAAGATATTTCTCTCACCCAGCATGGGTATATGTAAAATGACACCCCAAAACACAGTCCCCAGCTTCTCCTGAGTACGGCGATACCAGATGTGTCACACTTTTTTGCTGCCAAGGTGGGCAAAGGGGCACATATTCCAAAGTGCACCTTTCAGATTTTGCAGGCCATTTTTTACACATTTTGATTGCAAGGTACTTCTCACACATTTGGGCCCCTAAATTGCCAGGGCAGTATAACTACGCCACAAGTGACCCCATTTTGGAAAGAAGACACCCCAAGGTATTCCGTGAGGGGCATGGCGAGTTCCTAGAATTTTTATTTTTTTTGTCGCAAGTTAGTGGAATATGAGACTTTGTAAGGAAAAAAGAGAAAAAAAAAATCATCATTTTCCGCTAACTTGTGACAAAAAATAAAAAATTCTAGGAACTCGCCATGCCCCTCACGGAATACCTTGGGGTGTCTTCTTTCCAAAATGGGGTCTCTTGTGGCGTAGTTATACTGCCCTGGCAATTTAGGGGCCCAAATGTGTGAGAAGAACTTTGCAATCAAAATGTGTAAAAAATGACCGGTGAAATCCAAAAGGTGCACTTTGGAATATGTGCCCCTTTGCCCACCTTGGCAGCAAAAAAGTGTCACACATCTGGTATCGCCGTACTCAGGAGAAGTTGGGGAATGTGTTTTGGGGTGTCATTTTACATATACCCATGCTGGATGAGAGAAATATCTTGGCAAAAGACAACTTTTCCCATTTTTTTTATACAAAGTTGGCATTTGACCAAGATATTTTTCTCACCCAGCATGGGTATATGTAAAATGACACCCCAAAACACATTCCCCAACTTCTCCTGAGTACGGCGATACCACATGTGTGACACTTTTTTGCAGCCTAGGTGGGCAAAGGGACCCACAATCCAAAGTGCACCTTTTGGATTTTACCGGTCATTTTTTACACATTTTGATTGCAAAGTTCTTCTCACACATTTGGGCCCCTAAATTGCCAGGGCAGTATAACTACGCCACAAGTGACCCCATTTTGGAAAGAAGACACCCCAAGGTATTCCGTGAGGGGCATGGCGAGTTCCTAGAATTTTTTATTTGTTGTCGCAAGTTAGTGGAATATGAGACTTTGTAAGAAAAAAATAAATAAATAAAATCATCATCATTTTCCGCTAACTTGTGACAAAAAATAAAAAGTTCTATGAACTCACTATGCCCATCAGCGAATACCTTAGGGTGTCTACTTTCCGAAATGGGGTCATTTGTGGGGTTTTTCTATTGTTTGGGCATTGTAGAACATCAGGAATCATGACAGGTGCTCAGAAAGTCAGAGCTGTTTCAAAAAGCGGAAATTCACATTTTTGTACCATAGTTTGTAAATGCTATAACTTTTACCCAAACCATTTTTTTTTTTGCCCAAACATTTTTTTTTTTTATCAAAGACATGTAGAACAATAAATTTGGCGAAAAATTTATATATGGATGTTGTTTTTTTTGCAAAATTTTACAGCTGAAAGTGAAAAATGTCATTTTTTTGCAAAAAAATCGTTACATTTCGATTAATAACAAAAAAAGTAAAAATGTCAGCAGCAATAAAATACCACCAAATGAAAGCTCCATTAGTGAGAAGAAAAGGAGGTAAAATTCATTTGGGTGGTAAGTTGCATGACCGAGCGATAAACGGTGAAAGGAGTGTAGTGCCGAAGTGTAAAAAGTGCTCTGGTCATGAAGGGGGTTTCACCTAGCGTGGCTGAAGTGGTTAAAGCTTTCCCAATTTTTCGGACTGACTGACCTTCATTTCTTAAAGTAATGATGGCCACTTGTTTTTCTTTACTTAACTGCTTTTTTCTTGCCATAATACAAATTCTTTCTTGCCATAATACAAATTCTAACAGTCTATTAAGTAGGACTATCAGCTGTGTATCCACCTGACTTCTCCACAACACAACTGATGGTCCCAACCCCATTTATAAGGCAAGAAATCCCACTTATTAAACCTGACAGGGCACACCTGTGAAGTGAAAACCATTTCGGGTGAATACCTCTTGAAGCTCATCAAGAGAATGCCAAGAGTGTGCAAAGCAATAATCAAAGCAAAAGGTGGCTACTTTGAAGAACCTAGAATGAAATTTTCAGTTATTTCACACTTTTTTGTTATGTATATAATTCGAGATGTGTTAATTGATAGTTTTGATGCCTTCAGTGTGAATCTACAATTTTCATAGTCATGAAAAAAAAGAAAACTCTTTGAATGAGAAGGTGTGTCCCAACGTTTGGTCTGTACTGTATATAAAGCAATATTATGCAAAACATATCATGCGCGTCCCATAATATTTTCAGCATAGCTCACGTGTCCTATCGATGGCAGAGGCAGGACACTCATCCCACAGTTGCCGAGTTCTTGAGCGATGATTCATTGGCGTCGATCCACTGCGCCGCCTCTCAAAGGAGTATCAAAGAAGCAGACTTCTCCATGCGCCACTACTCGATGCTTAGCGGGATTCAGGATAGAGTACAGAATTTGTAGATTCCTGAGGCAACGCTTCACATCCAGGAACTTGACTCTCTTCCATTGGACCTCAGCAGAGAAATCCGGATGAATCGCGATTTTATTTCCATGAATAAATAGCTCAGGATGGTCTCTCGCTTTCTTAAGAATAGTATCTCTGTCCCTGAAGTGTAGCAACTTCATTAAAACTGGACAAGGTGGGGCCCCTGGTGGTGGAGTGCAGAATGGCACTCTGTGCGCCCTTTCAATAGCACACATCCTGGATAACGAGTCCTTGCCAAATTTAAGTGTATGCCAGTCTTCAAAAAAAAAGTTACCTGCTCAGAACCTTCTGCCTTCTCGGGGACCCCCCACCAAACGGAGGTTGTTCCTCCTTGATCGATTCTCCAAGTCGTCCGTTTTTTACATCAACAGGGTCACATTATGAATAATCCTGCCCAGATCCCTTTTAACAGGAGGCAATTGGTCCTCAAAGGTGCCCACTGACTTCAAACTCAGCCATCCTGTCAGTGACTTTTTTAAGATCTTGACGAAGAAAGGACACATTCTCTTGCAGGCTGCCCATTTTAGTAGTAAGAAGAGCAAGCAAACTACAGCACTGCTGTACAGCATTAAAGATATATTTAGATGTGGACTCATCAGTGCCATTAGCAGGCTGTCCATGCTGGATACACATAGATGCAAAGCCAGTAGGTGGAGCTAAGGGGACAGAGGCTGCAGCTTCAGCCATTTCTCCTGACTGTGAACACCCATGAGTAGGCCCCATTGCAAAGGCTGGCTGACACAGGGATGTCTCCCCAAAGATAGCAGGGGGTGGAACAGGCACATCAGAGGGAGGTATTGCAGAGGCTGTATGGGCATACTTACCCAGGCTGGGCCGCCACCTCCACGGCCCGCACCGCCAAAGCGGCGCCATTTTGTTTGACCGGCGTGGAAGTCCCGGCTTCTCTCAGCTCCCTCTCCTTCTTGCCAGTGCGGGTCATAACGTTTCCTGCAGGTTCCGCACACTCCCCGGCGTCTCCCAGTGCTGACCGGAGCAGCAGCACTCAGTGCAGATGGAGGATTCCTCAGGATAGCAGACGGCAGGTGAGGAGCTCCCCACAAGCACGTCCGTTCACATGCCCGACCAGGCCACACCCCCCCCATCCCCCTTGCTGGTCTTTAGTTACTGAGGAGGATAGGGTTGTGTCCCATCTGGGCTTTTGTTTAACTGGTCTTGTTGTCCCTGACTCTATGCCCAGGGGAACTTGTGGTGCAGCAGGTTTTTCTGCCCATACCGCTTGCTGGCAAGATGGAAGCTCCACCTGCGTTGCTCCTCACTTGCTTCCTGCCATCTGGTCTGCAGGTTTGGAGATTGGTGAGATCTTTACTGGGCTGCTGCTGTCCGAGCCGCTATCCGGGCAAGTCTGTGAGGGTTTGGTAGCATCCCATACCCCCTTATTGTGTTCCACGGCCTCTGCCCCATGTTACCTCTGGTCTCGAGGCTCCAAGATCTCTCCCGCTATTGCCAGCTGCTGGGAAAAAGGAGGTGAGTAGTTTCAGGGCCTCCTTTTTTTTTTTTTTTTCCCCTTCCTTGGCATCCTGGGTGGTAAAGAGGGTGGATGATCCAGGATCAGTGGCTGAAGAGCCTTTAGGAGCCGCTGTGGTTGTCGCTATACAGGTTGCCTGAAAGGAGCGTAAGAGCTAAGCAGCCATTTTGCTCCCGGTCCAGGCCATGATCCCGAGTAGACATTTTTTTTTATTGATACTATTGTTGGATACATAATATTTTTTTAATCATTAAATATTATCCTTTTTTGGGGCAAGGTGACCAAAAATGGCAGTCTTGGCACAGTTTTCTTTTTACGGCACTCACCTGAGGGGATAGATCATGTGACATTTTTATAGTGCAGGTTGTTACGGACGCAGCAATACCTAATGTCTAAAGTTATACAAGTAAAAGCTTTTTTTTTTTTTTTTTTGTTAAAGAAAAAACATTTGCTTTTTTGTTTTGCTTATTTCTGAAAGCCATATATTTATATTTTCTGCCGATTCATTGATTGGTACCATTTTGGGGTACATCTATAGGCACTGGCACAGTGAGCGCGACAAGACCCAATGGATACGGGGAAGGAGTCTGTGCCCTCCACATGCCCCATGTATGCCGTATACAAGGACTTAATACCTTAATACACCTGTATCGTTGAATTCTGCGTATCACCTGTATTCTGCTAATACCCCTGTATCGTTTAAATTTTGCATATCTGACTTGTCATTTTATGTGGAAATAACTTTGGAATGCTTTTACTTATTTATGTCATTCTGAGAAACTTTTCTCGTAGTACATAAAAAAAAAAAATCTAGAAAATTTAGAAATATGTGCAATTTTTACATTCCCTATATGTCTATTTTATGTTGGCATCATTTCGTAATTGTCATTTTATTTCATTAGGATATTAGAAGGCTTAGAATTTGAATAGCAGTTTTAAAAAAAATTCTAGAACATTTATAAAGCCAATTTGTTTTCAGGACCCGTTTAGTTCTGAAGTGAGTTTGAGGAGCTTATCTACTAAGAAACCACCCAAAAATTACTCCAAATTACCCTAAATCAAAACGGATTTAGGAAATTGAGAAAGGAGAGATATTGCTTTTTAATATCGATAATTGTCAATAGGAATATCTGAAGTTACTGGTATAAAAAGGACAAAATATTTCAAATCATCAGATGATAATGGCCAATGTTCTCCTTTTCCCCCTAGATCGTGGGATTATACTCAGTTTATACCACAGTTACAGTATGATGCTTTGGTATCACCAGGAATAACACGCAACTCTTGCAGATGTAGCTTAAAGGGTTTCTATCACTTCGCTGCACATATTTAGCTGTCAGACACTAGCGATCCGCTAGTGTCTGCTCTGCCCAACCATCCTAATATAATTGCTTTTGGGGCAGCCGTTTTGCTAAAAAAAGAACTTTTATTAATATGCTAATGAGCCTCTAGGTGCTATGGGGGCGTCATTAGTACCTAGAGGCTCCGTCTACCTTCAGAAACTGCCGCCGCCCAGCGCCTCCCTCCAGCCCGCCCATCTCCTCCTGAATGCGATCCTCCGTGTGAGCGCCTGTATTCGGCGCATGCGCAGTGAATGTCTGACCGCTTCTTTGCTCAGACATCTCCACTGCGCCTGCGCGATGACGCCATAGTGCTCCGAGGAACAGGCGCAGTGGAGATGTCTGAGCAGGGAAGCTCATTAGCATATTAATAAAAGTTCTTTTTTTTAGCAAAACCGCTGCCCCAAAAGCAATTATATTAGGATGGTTGGGCAGAGCAGACACTAGCGGATCGCTAGTGTCTGACAGCTAAATATGTGAAACCAAAGTGGTAGAAACCCTTTAAACGACACCTTTATTTAACTACAATGTACTACAACATGTACAAATACTTTCAGTATCATGGTCACATCAGTATACATACACCATGTAACAGGCCTATAGTCTAACAATATAGAGAAATTATACTTGGCCTTAGAATGTAAGGTGGCCCCACTGGAACCACATGGCGATGTGATGTTACTCACTCAACCATGTGTCTAATTTAAATATCAAAACAGGACTTAATCTCAGGCCTGTAACAGAAATATTTTCCATTTAGGTGTTCCACAGGAATTAAATTGGTACTCTGGGCGTATAATATTGATGACCTGTCCTCAGGATAGGTCATAAATATCAGATCAGTAGGGGTCTGACAACTGGCATCCCTGCCGATCAGCTGGATGAAGGGAAGGCACAGGCAGTGTGCACATGCCATCTTTTGTGTCTCTTCCTGCTGCTTTGCCACTTTTATTTTATTTTTTGCAGATTTTTCAAGTTACCGTATTTTTCACCCTATAAGACGCACTCCCCCCCCCCCCCCCCCCCACACCAAAAAAAAAAGTGGGGGGGAAATAGCAGTGCGTCTTATGGGGTGAATGCTGCATTTTGCAGAATTTTCTATGATACACCCGCGGCGATGCAGTGCGGCGGGTGTATCAGCTGAGAGGGAGGAGGTGCTGGGGGCCAGCATCTGCTTTTATAATGACAGCGGGGCTCGTGCAGTGACTGTATTCTACTACACGGGCCCCGCTCACTGTATATAATCGTATCTGTAATAGTTAATTGTTATGTATATAATCAGGTAATCAGCGCCTGTATACTTACAATTACAAGCGCTCGGTCGCAGAGAGGAGTGCCATCCAGAGACCCCAATAAGAGCCACCCACAGATCCCCCATAAGTGTCACCCACAGACCCCCCATAACAGTGTCACCCACAGACCCCCCATAACAGTGTCACCCACAGACCCCCCATAAGTGTCACCCACAGACCCCCCATAAGTGTCACCCACAGACCCCCCATAACAGTGTCACCCACAGACCCCCCATAACAGTGTCACCCACAGACCCCCCATAACAGTGTCACCCACAGACCCCCCATAACAGTGTCACCCACAGACCCCCCATAACAGTGTCACCCACAGACCCCCCATAACAGTGTCACCCACAGACCCCCCATAACAGTGTCACCCACAGACCCCCATAAGTGTCACCCACAGACCCCCATAAGTGTCACCCACAGACCCCCATAACAGTGTCACCCACAGACCCCCCATAAGTGTCACCCACAGACCCCCCATAAGTGTCACCCACAGACCCCCCATAAGTGTCTCCCACAGACCCCCCATAAGTGTCTCCCACAGACCCCCCATAACAGTGTCTCCCACAGACCCCCCATAACAGTGTCTCCCACAGACCCCCCATAACAGTGTCACCCACAGACCCCCCATAACAGTGTCACCCACAGACCCCCCATAACAGTGTCACCCACAGACCCCCCATAACAGTGTCACCCACAGACCCCCCATAACAGTGTCACCCACAGACCCCCCCATAACAGTGTCACCCACAGACCCCCCATAACAGTGTCGCCCACAGACCCCCCATAACAGTGTCGCCCACAGACCCCCATAACAGTGTCACCCACAGACCCCCCATAACAGTGTCACCCACAGACCCCCCATAACAGTGTCACCCACAGACCCCCCATAACAGTGTCACCCACAGACCCCCCATAACAGTGTCACCCACAGACCCCCCATAACAGTGTCACCCACAGACCCCCCATAACAGGGCGTCACCCACAGACCCCCCATAACAGGGCGTCACCCACAGACCCCCCATAACAGGGCGTCACCCACAGACCCCCCATAACAGGGCGTCACCCACAGACCCCCCATAACAGGGCGTCACCCACCGATCCCCCATAACAGGGCGTCACCCACCGATCCCCCATAACAGGGCGTCACCCACCGATCCCCCATAACAGGGCGTCACCCACCGATCCCCCATAACAGGGCGTCACCCACCGATCCCCCATAACAGGGCGTCACCCACCGATCCCCCATAACAGGGCGTCACCCACCGATCCCCCATAACAGGGCGTCACCCACCGATCCCCCATAACAGGGCGTCACCCACCGATCCCCCATAACAGGGCGTCACCCACCGATCCCCCATAACAGGGCGTCACCCACCGATCCCCCATAACAGGGCGTCACCCACCGATCCCCCATAACAGGGCGTCACCCACCGATCCCCCATAACAGGGCGTCACCCACCGATCCCCCATAACAGGGCGTCACCCACCGATCCCCCATAACAGGGCGTCACCCACCGATCCCCCATAACAGGGCGTCACCCACCGATCCCCCATAACAGGGCGTCACCCACCGATCCCCCATAACAGGGCGTCACCCACCGATCCCCCATAACAGGGCGTCACCCACCGATCCCCCATAACAGGGCGTCACCCACCGATCCCCCATAACAGGGCGTCACCCACCGATCCCCCATAACAGGGCGTCACCCACCGATCCCCCATAACAGGGCGTCACCCACCGATCCCCCATAACAGGGCGTCACCCACCGATCCCCCATAACAGGGCGTCACCCACAGATCCCCCATAACAGGGCGTCACCCACAGATCCCCCATAACAGGGCGTCACCCACAGATCCCCATAACAGGGCGTCACCCACAGATCCCCCATAACAGGGCGTCACCCACAGATCCCCCATAACAGGGCGTCACCCACAGATCCCCCATAACAGGGCGTCACCCACAGATCCCCCATAACAGGGCGTCACCCACAGATCCCCCATAACAGGGCGTCACCCACAGATCCCCCATAACAGGGCGTCACCCACCGATCCCCCATAACAGGGCGTCACCCACAGATCCCCCATAACAGGGCGTCACCCACAGATCCCCCATAACAGGGCGTCACCCACAGATCCCCCATAACAGGGCGTCACCCACAGATCCCCCATAACAGGGCGTCACCCACAGATCCCCCATAACAGGGCGTCACCCACAGATCCCCCATAACAGGGCGTCACCCACAGATCCCCCATAACAGGGCGTCACCCACAGATCCCCCATAACAGGGCGTCACCCACAGATCCCCCATAACAGGGCGTCACCCACAGATCCCCCATAACAGGGCGTCACCCACAGATCCCCCATAACAGGGCGTCACCCACAGATCCCCCATAACAGGGCGTCACCCACAGATCCCCCATAACAGGGCGTCACCCACAGATCCCCCATAACAGGGCGTCACCCACAGATCCCCCATAACAGGGCGTCACCCACAGATCCCCCATAACAGGGCGTCACCCACAGATCCCCCATAACAGGGCGTCACCCACAGATCCCCCATAACAGGGCGTCACCCACAGATCCCCCATAACAGGGCGTCACCCACAGATCCCCCATAACAGGGCGTCACCCACAGATCCCCCATAACAGGGCGTCACCCACAGATCCCCCATAACAGGGCGTCACCCACAGATCCCCCATAACAGGGCGTCACCCACAGATCCCCCATAACAGGGCGTCACCCACAGATCCCCCATAACAGGGCGTCACCCACAGATCCCCCATAACAGGGCGTCACCCACAGATCCCCCATAACAGGGCGTCACCCACAGATCCCCCATAACAGGGCGTCACCCACAGATCCCCCATAACAGGGCGTCACCCACAGATCCCCCATAACAGGGCGTCACCCACAGATCCCCCATAACAGGGCGTCACCCACAGATCCCCCATAACAGGGCGTCACCCACAGATCCCCCATAACAGGGCGTCACCCACAGATCCCCCATAACAGGGCGTCACCCACAGATCCCCCATAAGGGCGTCACCCACAGATCCCCCATAACAGTGCGCCATCCACAGACCACAATTAGTTCAAAACCCACCAAAAGCACACCTTTTGGTTAAAATTTTTTTTTATTATTTTCCTCCTAAAAAACCTAGGTGCGTCTTATGGTAATCCATTTTTTTCCTGCAACACTTAACAGTAACACAAACCTCAATATTTATTACCCAAATTCAGCAGTTTTCAGAAAAACACAATATGTGGTCCTATAGTCCAAACCCCAGAAAAACAACTCTATTTTGGAACGTACACCCGTCCCAAAATTTATTTAAGGAGTTTAATGAGCTTCTTGACCCAACAGACGCTTTAAAGACATTTGGCTGTAAAAATAAAAAATTACATTTGTTCAAATAAAATGTTGCTTTAGATCCACATTTTTCATTTTTACAATGGGTAACGGGAGAAAATCATCCCTCAGTTTGTTACCAATAAACAAGACAACAGCCACCCATCTATAGCACATAGCAGGGCTCATAAGGGAAGGAGTGCTTTATTGCATTTGGAAGACCACGGTTATAAAAAATACCCTAAGGTACCTCTGCAGTAGAAACCCCCTAAATTGGAACCTGCCCCTCCTCCCAAGGAATATTTTAAGTTGTATATTTAGAGAGCATTTTTGACCACACAGATGTTTTGCAAAACAGATGGTGCAAAGTGAGAATTGCTATTTTTCCACAGATATGCCATTTCAGTGCTAAATATCTTGTGCTCATTATGTGCCAGTCTGAAAAGTCAGTCATCTAATTATTGTACAGAATTTTTTTTTGTTTTAGAAGCACCAAGCCATTTTCTGAGCATTCTGAGGCTTATTTTTGAGTTAGTACTATTTTGCTGTATATACAGTTTATAAAATTCGATGGAACCGGCACTGCTGTAACAAATTGGGAGAGAGATACTGCACTCAAATGCACTCAATTGATTGTGTCACCGCTTGGTCTAGAGAGGGTTAATTGCTGAAACCCTCGGTTTAATTCAAGATCAGAAAAAAGGTAAAAAACTAGACCCGGGCTGACTTGTAGGTGCTGTACAATAATGTAAGAGTATTTGGATATATAGTTCCCTAAATGAATTGTTCAACAGTATTACACTGATTAGTAGTAATGTGTATTATTTAATAGCACGAGTTTGATTGTAGGCTTAGGCTGTGCTGATTGTTTTGCAATATTGCATTGACTGATACTGCTATATAGTTGCAGCCGATCAGATCAATACTCCAGAAAAAACACACTACTTGCCTGTGTTGCTGCAAGCGCTATCTTCACTAAACCGGAGCGGTGGCATTGTTCTATTATTCAGCTGTAGGTTTAGGAATCTTCAGCCTCCACCTCCAACGTGCCCGGCCCCGGCCGGTGACTCGTGCGCTCGAGGGAAGCCGCGCTGGTAATCCAATCGAGTGAATCTTCTGTGTGATGTCACACCAGGTAAGGATGGTGTGATTTTCCATTTTAATCCATTTTTGTCTTTAAAACATCAAGGGTTAACAGCCAAGCAAAGCTCAATATCTATTACCCTGATTCTGCAGTATACAGAAACACCCCACATGTGGTGGTAAACTGATGTAAGGGCACACAGCAGGGCGTAGAAGAAAAGGAGCGCCGTATGGTTTTTGGAAGGCATATTTTGCTTGACTGATTTTTAGACGCCATGTCTCATTTGACCCCCCCCTCTTTCCCCCGATGCACCCTTACAGTAGAAACTCCCAAAAAGTAAGGCAAGGTAACCCAAAAATGGCTGTTCTGGCCCAGTTTTAATTTTTTTGTTTTTTACAATGTTCATCAAACAGGTTAGGTCATGTGCTATTTTTATAGAGCAGGTTGTTGCAGACATGACAATATTAAATACGGTATGTCTACTTTGTTTCAGTTTTACATAATAAAGCATTTTTGAAAAACGATTCTCTCCATTTTCTGAACGCCATATTTATTTATTTTTTTCTGCCGATAGTCTTGTGCAGGAACAGTTTTTTTTATTTTTTTATATATATAATATATATATTGTAACGGATCTCCTAGCACCCCGACCGGGTACCTCCGTCGATAGATGCTCCTAGTGCTTTCAGAGCACTCCAAGCACTCCACTTGACACCATACGCACTGCAGACCCCACGAACCGCCGCAGCTTGGTTGGGGTCTCACCGTCCTCCACCCACGCTGGACCCAAGACCGGGCTTCAGCTTCCAGTGGGTGAACCTCTCCTACAGCCAGAGAGCAGGAACAGCTCTTACAAGAGCTAGTAGTTATGTCAGGGGAGTATAGCAAATCTTCGGCGTATAGCAATCGCCCAGTTTTGATCAGTTATCCAAACACCAATATCAACATGATGGATAAAATAGGAACACTTTATTGAGGGCTACTCGCCCGTATTTATGCAGGTCCCCATCTGGTGGACACGCCCCTAGGTGACCAGAAGGGAGACACTGACACAGGTCAGATATGCAGCAATTCAAGATACACAGACACAACACATCCCCACAATGCATCATGGTTTCCTCCTCCTCTGCCCTGGAGACACCCGAGGAGCAATTTATTATCTCTCAGGACAGGGAAATCGCCAATACACATGTGGAGACAACAGTACAGAAATCACCATTTATTCACACAATTGGACAATGGGACAATAGAAACACACCCAGCATATTTCTCCCCTCTGTCTAGGAGATAATTGAGTCAATTTCTGTATCTACTCAACTATCTCCTACGCTGAAAAGTTACACTTCTTATAAATTGTTACAACTTTGTGAGTTTACATTGTACATACATATAACTTAAATGAATTTAACCAGTATAACTTGGGGCCAAACCTATCCAAAATTCACTTGAATAGGTTCAGGGGTTTAAAAGTTAGTAAAAGTATCTTAAAGGGCCGTAATCCTGAGGCAAGAGGCTGGTAAACAAGCCTCTCCAAAACCCAGTTGCGAGGTTGGTTTTGCCACACATCTCCCCCTCCCAGGGAAGACTAACCAGATACCTGACCTCACAGTCAGTACCTGAGTTAGTCTGGTAGTCCAACCACAACCCAATACTGGACCTGTTGATTCTTGGGGCCTGGCTCTGTTCTGTATTTCGCCCGTATTTATGCAGGTCCCCATCTGGTGGACACGCCCCTAGGGGACCAGAAGGGAGACTGTGACACAGGACAGATTTGCAGCAATTCAGGATACACAGACACAACATATCCCCACAATGCATCATGGTTTGCTCCTCTCTGCCCTGGAGACACCTGAGGAGCAATTCAATTATCTCTCAGGACAAAGGGAAATCGCCAATACACATGTGGAGACAACAGGATAGAAATCACCATTTAAACACACAATGGCACAATGGGACAATAGAAACACACCCAGCATATTCCTCCCCTCTGTCTAGGAGATAATTGAGTCAATTTCTGTATCTACTCAACTATCTCCTACGCTGAAAAGTTACACTTCTTAGGTGGGACAAACTTGGGGACAAACCTATCCAAGATTCACTTGAATAGGTTCAGGGGTTTAAAAGTTAGTAAAAGTATCTTACAGAGCCGTAATCCTGAGGCAAGAGGCTGGTAAACAGGCCTCTCCAATATTGTGGCGAGGTTGGTTTCGCCACAATATTTTATTGAAATTCAAAGCTTAATAAAGAAAACATATCTCTTTCATATTGACAAGTTTACAATCATCAATGTCATATGCCATACATTTTTTTGACAATATAACTGGATAAAACAACTAAAATCTAAAACCAAATCCCAGTGCCACTGTCTTTTTCTAATTTTGAAAACTCTTCTCCTCGTCTCTTCCATCTCCTATAAGACCGTCTGTAACTCTAGTGTGTATAGATAGTACTTATTTTTGTCATTGGTCTCAAAATTCCATATCAGAGAGCTACCATCCTTCTGTCCGTGGTGTGTTTATACTGTATGGTCACCATCTGTTCCCTATATGTCTTTATACCATGGGGAACTTTAGCATCTCAGCGCCCCCAATGATCCTCTCTGCTTCTCTATGATATACCACCGGGAGACAAATGGAGACACAATGGCCCTGATTTCCTCACCTAAACAGCATGATTCTAGGAGCCTACACCATTTGTTAAAGAAACGTCTAGATGTATGCTCTTTGTGATGCTTAGCATCCCAGTGCTCTAAATGCAACAGTTTTTTGTGACTCTCTATTACCTGGTCACAAGTGGGTACTGAAGGCTGTAGCGAATTGACCAGTATGCGCCTCTTGGTTAGGCCTCATGCACACTACCGTTGTTTGGGTCCGCATCCGAGCCAACGTTTTGGCAGCTAGGATGCGGAGCCATTCACTTCAATGGGGCCGCAAAAGATGCGGACAGCACTCCGTGTGCGGTCTGCATCCATGGCTCCGTTTCGTGGCCCCTCAAAAAAATATAACATGTCCTATTTTTGTCCGCGATTTGCAAACAAGAATAGGCATTTATATCTTTAACTCATGCTATTATCATGATAAGGCCTTAGACACACGTCCGTGCCGTTGTTTGCAGTCCGCAAACGGCGGATCCGCAGAAAACGGAAGCCGTCCGTGTTGCCTTTTGCAATTTACGGAACGGGCGCGGATCCGCGGTTTACGGACCACAAAAAAACGGCACGGTTGTGTGTATGAGGGTTTATTATAATAGCATGAGATAAAGATGGTAGATGTGCCACCAGTTTCGCCAAAGCCCTTGCCCCTGAATACAATGAAACCATGCTTCAATAGGGCCAATAGAGCCTTGGTAGTCACAGAAAGACTTAGTTTCCCAACCTGTTCCCACAAGGACATCAGATGAGGGCAAGACCACAAGCCGTGGTATAAATCAGATTGGAATTCTTTGCATTTCGGGAAGATCCTGTTAGGGGCTTGTACTGAAGGCGGTAAGTTGAAACCGTATATCGCCCTAGGCAATATTTTTCAATGTGTTTCCCTCCACCCCTTGTTTACTAAATGTTGCCTGAAGTCCTTCAGACCATTAGTAATTTAGGCTGGTATGTCTGGGGTATCTATCCATTTCTTCCACTTTTTATATGCTACTTCTGGAGTTACACATCCTAAGGCTACTTTCACACTTGCGTTTTGTGTGGATCCGTCATTGACGGATCTGTTCAGATAAGGGTACTTTCACACTTGCGTCAGAGGATTCCGGAAGGCAGTTCCTTCGCCAACACTGCCTGCCGGATCCGGCAATCCGGACGCCTACTGATGGCATTTGTCAGGCGGATGCGGATCCGTTTGACAAATGCATTGAAGTACCGGATCCGTCTCTCCGGTGTCATCAAAAACAGATCAGGTATTTATTTTTTTCACAGATATAAATGTCTGCGCATCCAGAAGAAGGGATCCGTCAATGCGGCAATTTTAAAGCCGGATCCGGCACAAATAAATTTTAACCCCTTAGGGACCCAAGAGGTACCGGCACGGCATGGATTTAGAGTCCTTAAGGACCCATGACGTACTGGTACGTCATCTATAGTTCCGATCACCGGCGGGCGGTGATCAGAACACGGTGCATGCTCAAATCATTGAGCAGACACCACGGTTAAATGCGGGGGGGGGGGTCCCGTGACTCATCTGTGTCGGTGATCACTGCAACCTGTGGTTTGCGGATTTTTATTCTGCGGGCGGCGGTAGTTGCCGGTGCCATCGGGTCCCCATGGGGCTGTGGGGGGGACCCGATGGCATATAAGGCAGCGCAATGCCTAGGGAAGGAATCACACTGCCTTCCGATGAAGAGCCTGTGAGATCCAGCCCCCTGGATCTCACAGGCCGGAAGCTGTATGAGTAATACTTACTGTATTACTCATACAGCCAATGCATTCCAACACAGAAGTATTGAAATGCATTGTAAAGGAGTAGACCCCCCAAAAAATTAAGTGTCAAGTAAAAATTAACAAAACGTAATTTTCCCCGAATAAAGTTAAAAAAAATATTGGGTATCACTGCGTCCGTATCGACCGGCTCTATAAACATATCACATGACCTAATTCCTGAGATGAACACCATAAAAAATATAAAAACTGTGCTAAATAAACTTTTTTTTTGTCACCTTACAACACAAAAAGTACAACAGCAAGCGATCAAAAAGTCACACGCACCCCAAAATAGTGCCAATAAAACATCTCATCCCGCAAAAATCATACCCTACCTAAGGTAATCTCCCAAAAACTGAAAAAATTATGGCTCTCAGACTATGGAAACACTAAAACATGGTTTAAAAAAATAAAATAAAAAATCGTTGTGTAAAACTTACATAAATATTTTTAAACAAAGTATACATATTAGGTTATCGCCGCATCCGTGACAACCTGGTCTATAAAAATATCACATGATCTAACCTGTCAGATGAATGTTTTAAATAAAAAAAACTGTGCCAAAACGGCTATTTCTTGTTATCTTACCTCACAAAAAGTGTAATATAGAGCAACCAAAAATCATATATACCCTAAACTAGTACCAACAATACTGCCACCCTATCCCGTAGTTTCTAAAATGGGGCCTTTTTTTGGGAGTTTCTACTGTAGGGGTGCATCAGGGGGGCTTCAAATGACACATGGTGTAAAAAAAAACAAAACAGTCCAGCAAAATCTGCCTCCCAAAATCCGTATGGCATTCCTTTCTTTCTGCGCCCTGCCGTGTGCCCGTACAGTAGTTTACAACCACATATGGGGTGTTTCTGTAAACTACATAATCAGGGCCATAAATATTGAGTTTGGTTTGGCTGTTAACCCCTGCTTTGTAACTGGAAAAAAATTATTAAAATGGAAAATCTGCCAAAAAAGTTAAATTTTGAAATTGTATCTTTTATTTTTCATTAATTCTTATGGAACACCTAAAGGGTTAACAAAGTTTGGAAAATGAGTTTTGAATCCCTTGAGGCGTGTAGTTTCTAGAATGGGGTCATTTTTGGGTGGTTTCTATTATGTAAGCCTTGCAAAGTGACTTCAGACCTGAACTGGTCCCTAAAAATTGGGTTTTTGAAAATTTCTGAAAAATTTCAAGATTTGCTTCTAAACTTCTAAGCCTTGTAACATCCCCAAAAAATGAAATATCATTCCCAAAGTGATCCACATATGAAGTAGACATATGGGGAATGTAAAGTAATAACTATTTTTGCAGGCATTACTATGTATTATAGAAGTGGAGAAATTATAACTGGAAAATGTTAAAAAAAGAAAATAAAAATTACCAATTTTTGGTAAATTTGGTATTTTTTTTTATAAATACAAATGATTATTATTTTTTTTACTTCATTTTACCAGTGTCATGAAGTACAATATGTGACGAAAAAAGTGTCTCAGAATGGCCTGGATAAGTCAGCGTTTTTAACCACCTCCGGACCGCCTAACGCACATGTGCGTTCCGGAGGTGGCAGGCTGGCGCACAGTCACGCATATATGCGTCATCTCGCGAGACGCGAGATTTCCTGTGAATGCGCGCACACAGGCGCGCGCGCTCACAGGAACGGAAGGTAAGCGAGTGGATCTCCAGCATGCCAGCGGCGATCGTTCGCTGGCAGGCTGTAGATCCGAATTTTTTAACCCCTAACAGGTATATTAGACGCTGTTTTCATAACAGCGTCTAATATACCTCCTACCTGGTCCTCTGGTGGTCCCTTTTGTTAGGATCGACCACCAGAGGACTCAGGTAGGTCAGTACAGTCGCACCAAACACCACACTACACTACACTACACCCCCCCCCCCCCTCACTTATTAACCCCTTATAAACCCCTGATCACCCATGATCACCCCATATAAACTCCCTGATCACCCCCCTGTCATTGATCACCGCCCTGTCGTTGATCACCCCCCTGTCAGGCTCCGTTCAGACGTCCGTATGATTTTTACGGATCCACGGATACATGGATCGGATCCGCAAAAAGCATACGGACGTCTGTATGGAGCCTTACAGAGGGGTGATCAATGACAGGCGGGTGATCACCCATATACACTCCCTGATCACCCCCTGTCATTGATCACCCCCCTGTCATTGATCACTCCCCTGTAAGGCTCCATTCAGACGTCCGCATGATTTTTACGGATCCATGGATACATGGATCGGATCCGCAAAACACATGCGGACGTCTGAATGGAGCCTTACAGGGGGTGATCAATGACAGGCGGGTGATCACCCATATACACTCCCTGATCACTCCCCTGTCATTGATAACCCCCCTGTAAGGCTCCATTCAGACGTCCGCATGCGTTTTGTGGATCCGATCCATGGATCCGTAAAAAATCATGCGGATGTCTGAATGGAGCCTTACAGGGGGGGTGATCAGTGACAGGGGGGTGATCACCCTGATTACCCCCTGTCATTGATAACCCCCCTGTAAGGCTCCATTCAGACGTCCGCATGCGTGTTGTGGATCCGATACATGTATCCATGGATCCGTAAAAAATCATGCGGATGTCTGAATGGAGCCTTACAGGGGGGGGGTGATCAATGACAGGGGGGTGATCAGGGAGTCTATATGGGTGATCACCCCCCTGTCATTGATCACCCCTTCCCCCCTGGTAAGGCTCCATTCAGACATTTTTTTTGGCACAAGTTAGCGGAAATTTTTTGTTTGTTTTTGTTTTTTCTTACCATGTCTCATATTCCACTAACTTGTGTCAAAAAATAAAATCTCACATGGACTCACCATACCCCTCACGGAATCCAAATGCGTAAACATTTTTAGACATTTATATTCCAGACTTCTTCTCACGCTTTAGGGCCCCTAAAAAGCCAGGCAGTATAAATACCCCACATGTGACCCCATTTCGGAAAGAAGACACCCCAAGGTATTCCGTGAGGGGCATATTGAGTCCATGAAAGATTGAAATTTTTGTCCTAAGTTAACGGAAAGTGAGACTTTGTGAGAAAAAAACTAAAAAAAATCAATATCCGCTAACTTATGCAAAAAAAAAAAAATTCTAGGAACTCGCCATGCCCCTCATTGAATACCTTGGGGTGTCTTCTTTCCAAAGTGGGGTCACATGTGGGGTATTTATACTGCCCTGGCTTTTTAGGGGCCCGAAAGTGTGAGAAGAAGTCTGGGATCCAAATGTCTAAAAATGCCCTCCTAAAAGGAATTTGGGCCCCTTTGCGCATCTAGGCTGCAAAAAAGTGTCACACATGTGGTATCGCCGTACTCAGGAGAAGTTGGGGAATGTGTTTTGGGGTGTCATTTTACATATACCCATGCTGGGTGAGATAAATATCTTGGTCAAATGCCAACTTTGTATAAAAAAATGGGAAAAGTTGTCTTTTGCCAAGATATTTCTCTCACCCAGCATGGGTATATGTAAAATGACACCCCAAAACACATTGCCCAACTTCTCCTGAGTACGGCGATACCACATGTGTGACACTTTTTTGCAGCCAAGGTGGGCAAAGGGGCACATATTCCAAAGTGCACCTTTCGGATTTCACCGGCCATTTTTTACACATTTTGATTGCAAGGTACTTCTTACACATTTGGGCCCCTAAATTGCCAGGGCAGTATAACTGCCCCACAAGTGACCCCATTTTGGAAAGAAGACACCCCAAGGTATTCCGTGAGGGGCACGGCGAGTTCCTAGAATTTTTTATTTTTTGTCACAAGTTAGCGGAAAATGATTTTTCTTTTTTCCTTACAAAGTCTCATATTCCACTAACTTGCGACAAAAAATAAAAATTCTAGGAACTCGCCATGCCCCTCACGGAATACCTTGGGGTGTCTTCTTTCCAAAATGGGGTCACTTGTGGCGTAGTTATACTGCCCTGGCAATTTAGGGGCCCAAATGTGTGAGAAGGGGGTTTCACCTAGTGGGGCTGAAGTGGTTAAAGTTATCAGCACTGCAAGCAGCGTTTTGGTGTTTGTCTCCAAAACGGAATGGAGACTAAACTGATGCATTCTGAGACGGTCCTTTTCCATTCAGAATGCATTAGAATTCAAACTGATCTGTTTTGGACCGCTTGTGAGAGCCTTGAACAGATCTCACAAACAAAAAGCCAAAACGTGAATGTGAAAGTAGACTAACTTGTGTTTTAGAATGCTATATATTTGAGATATAGATTGTTTTTTCAGGTCTGTCAAAGCTTCATCAAAAGAATTACTTCTAGCCTCCTCCAAAATGCTCCTAAATTTGAAATGGCAAAAATGTTTAATCTGGCATTATTGAAAGTGTTGTGATCCCTGAAGCTGATACTTTTCCTTGAGTTCATTATCTGTTAACCACCTTTGCTCTGTGAAATGTTTGAGGTCATTCAGATTGCTAATACCCTTCCTGGGCCAATCTTCAAAGAAAATGATCTGGACCCCTTTGGAGCATTGATAAGGTAGTTTAAATGCTTTGCACAACACTTTCCAAGTGACTACCGTATCTCTAATTATTAGTGACGCCTTTAAATGGTTTGGCAGTCTCAAGTGCATTATTGCAAAAAGGTTCCATGGGGAAAACAGCTGTTTCTCCATTTTCAGGTTGGAATAATGAGACGTACCATTGGCCCAGTCTCTGATGTGGCAGAAAATGCATGCCAGATTGTAACTTCGTATGCAAGGGAAGTTTACTCCTTCCTTTTCTTTGGACATCAGGAGTTTAAATAGTGCTATTATATCTATTTTTTTTTTACCTGACAAAATAAAAGAAGGAACACTAGAGTTTAGGAGATTAACATCAGCGTGCCTCAGCAACAGGGGAATGGTCTTATAGGGGTATAATAGTTTTGCAAAACAGGTCATTTTTATCAGATGACACCTCCCCAGTACATTTAATGGTTGCGCCATTTTAGCAAGTCAGATCTGATGCAGCTTATTATAGGTAAGTAATTAAGGGTGTATAAGGAAGATTGTGTGCGACCAATTTTGATCCCTAAATATCGTAGGCTTTCCCAATTTACTGTTTTACCTGTCTTTGTCAAGAATGGGTGTTGAAGGGATTTTCCACTCCCCAAACCCAGAAGCTCACATTTGGAGTCATTAAAGGGAACCTGTCATGTGGATATTTGATGATAATCTAACTAATTATTATATACAATCATTAACTACTAAAAAGTACCTTAGATGTATTCACTTACTGGTGTGACAGATGGTTATCTCATAATATACACACAAAGATGCCACATGCCGCGTGCTAATGAGCTGATTTGAGTCCAGCGTGATGTCATTGAGTCCAGCGTATATTTAATTCAGAGCTATAGCCACTCCCCTGCCCACCTGCTGCTAATTCATATGGGAAAAAAACTGTCATTCAGAAGCAGGTGGGAGGGGAGAGTCAGGAGCTCATGAATATTTAGGACTCATCATTATCAGCTAGAGCTTTTCAATACAAAATGTTGGCAGATTGACTGGGTCAATTAAAGAAAGTGACCCAGCATTTTGCTAAGAGAATCATTCACTTATTTATGTTGCCCTTAGTTAGGACACCATAAAACTGGTGACAGGTTCCCTTTAAGTTTATATCTGGAGTATAACATTTAAAGATCATAGTATCTTGGGGATGCTATCTAGTGGATTAGTCAGAAACAACATAATGTCATCAGCGAATACAGTGATTTTCATCTCAGTGCTGCCTACCTTGATTCCTTTGAAAAGCGAAGATGTTGAAATATACTGTGACAAGGGTTCTATTGCTTAATTGAACATAAGGGGCGGCAGCAGGCACCCCTGTCTTGTTCCTTTGAACAGCTGAAAAGGGGGTGATGGGTTTAGTATAAATCCTAGCCTGTGGCTCATTATAAATGGGAGACCAGAAGAAGCGCAACATACGTATGGTTTTAATAGCATTTTAATATGGGACATAGCTGCAGACGCTGACAGTCCCTTAGATCCCACCCCCCCATTAAAGAGAGATACCAAGGTATAAATCACCTTGCCTTTTATTGCTTTATAAAATTTGCCCATTAGTCCATCTGGGCCGGGTGCTTTCCTGGATTTTAGTAAGTGTATAGTCTTTTTTTCTGGATTGAAGCTTCTACTTCATCTGTACCTTGCTGTTTGCCGGTATCCAGCTTTGCTCTTGCAAAAAAAATACTGTGCTTCCCTTGCTGACTTAAAGATATGATTGCCTCCTTGTGGTGTGGCCAAAAGTAGCACTGCTGGGTATAGGAGCTGGAATTTGCATTTTGCATAAAGGACCCAAAATACTGAACTAAACTCTTATTTTGCATGTCACCTCAGCAGAATAGTCAGTGAAAAACAGCACTCTTTCCTCTTACTTGAAACAGGAGATTTGCATGCAGAAAAGGCCCTCAGAATTTCCTCTTTATGATTATAATCCAGAAATCTTACAACCGCTTGGCGAGGTCTACATTCCATACGGACCACGGTTTGGAAAAGGTTAACCGTCAGGGTCAGGGAGCTCCCTCCCTCTCCCATCGGGGGGCTCCTGTGCCTTTGCAGCCTCCAGACAGCATGGGGTCACAGAGGTAGGGAGCCCCCCTCCTTATCCTTCCCCGTCTGCGAAGTTGTGGCCACAACTAATCAGACGGGGAAGGTTCCCATGGCAACATGACGCCTACTCAGGCATCCTGCTGTCCATGGTGCTGAACAGATCTGTGCTAAAGGCATAGATCTGTTCAGACAAGTGTAAGTAAAATACAGTACAGTACCGTATATAGTGTACTGTACTGTATTATACAGACATCCGACCCACTGGATCTTCAAGAACCAAGTTGGTCTAGGTAAAAAAAAATGTAAAAAAAAAGTTAAGATTAAAAAAAAACATTAATCACTGAATAAAAAAATAAATACACTACACATATTAGGCATCGCCGTGTCCGTAACGACATGATCTATAAAACGGTCATGTTACTTTCCCCGCACGGTGAACGCCATAAAAATATAAAAGCTATGAGAAAATTGAAATTTTGCCCACCTTACTTCCCAAAAAAGGTAATAAAAGTGATCAAAAAAGTTGCATGTACGCCAAAATAGTACCAATCAAACGTCATCTCATCCCGCAAAAATCATACCCTACCCAAGATAATTGCCCAAAAACTGAAAAAACTATGGCTCTTAGACTATTTATGTGTAAAACTTACATAAATAAAAATAAAGTATACATATTAGGTATCACCGCGTCTGTATCGACCGGCTCTATAAAAATATCATATGACCTAACCCCTCTGGTGACCACCGTAAAAAAATAAAAATAAAAACGGTGTAGAAAAAGCCATTTTTTGTCATCTTGCGTCACAAAAAGTGTAATAGCAAAAGTGCCAATCAAACCGTCACCTTATTCTGCAAAAAATGAGACCCTACTTAAGATAATCGCCCAAAACTGAAAAAACTTTGGCTCTTAGACTATGGAGACACAAACATTTTTTTGGTTTTAAAAATGAAGTCCTTGTATAAAACTTACATAAATAAAAAAAGTTGTATACATATTAGGTAACGCCGTGTCCGTGGCAACCTGCTCTATAAAATCACCACATGATCTAACCTGTCAGATGAATGTTGTAAATAACAAAAAAAATAAACGTGCCAAAAAAGCTATTTCTTGTTACCTTGCCGCACAAAAAGTGTAATATAGAGCAAAAAAAAATAATCATATGTACCCTAAACTAGTACCAACAATACTGCCACCCTATCCTGTAGTTTCTAAAATGGGGTCACTTTTTTGGGAGTTTCTACTTTAGGGGTGCATCAGGGGGGCTTCAAATGGGTCATGGTGTCAAAAAAAACTGTCCAGCAAAATCTGCCTTCCAAATACCGTATGGCATTCCTTTCCTTCTGCGCCCTGCCGTGTGCCCGTACAGCAGTTTACGACCACATATGGGGTGTTTCTGTAAACTACAGAATCAGGGCCATAAATAATAATGAGTTTTGAATACCTTGAGGGGTGTAGTTTCTTAGATGGGGTCACTTTTATGGAGTTTCTACTCTAGGGGTGCATTAGGGGGCTTCAAATGGGACATGGTGTAAATAAACCAGTCCAGCAAAATCTGCCTTCCAAAAACAAAACGGCGCACCTTTTACTCTACGCTCCGCTGTGTGGCCGTACAGTAGTTTACGGCAACATATGGGGTGTTTCTGTAAACGGCAGAGTCAGGGCAATAAAGATACAGTCTTGTTTGGCTGTTAACCCTTGCTTTGTTAGTGGGAAAAAATGGGTTAAAATGGAAAATCAGGCAAAAAAATGAAATTCTCAAATTTGATCCCCATTTGCCAATTACTCTTGTGCAACACCTGAAGGTTTTGAATCAGTTTTGAATACCTTGAGAGGTGTAGTTCATAGAATGGGGTCATTTTTGGGCAGTTTCTATTATGTAAGCCTCGCAAAGTGACTTCAGACCTGTAGTGGTTCCTAAAAATTGTTTTTTGAAAAATTTCAAGATTTGCTAAACTTCTAAGCCTTGTAACATCCCCAAAAAATAAAATATCATTCCCAAAATAATTCAAACATGAAGTAGACATATGGGGAATGTAAAGTCATCACAATTTTGGGGGGTATTACTATGTATTACAGAAGTGGAGAAACTGAAACTTTGAAATTTGCAAATTTTTGTTAAATTAGGTATTTTATTATGCAAAAACATTTATTTATTTTTACTTCATTTTACCAGTGTCATGAAGTACAATATGTGATGAAAAAACTGTCTCAGAATGGCCTGGATAAGTCTAAGGGTCCATTCACACGTCCGTTGTTTCTTTCCTGATCTGTTCCGTTTTTTGCGGAACAGATCTAGACCCATTCATTTTCAATGGGTCCTGAAAAAAAAATCAAACATTGTGCTGTCCGATTTTTTTCAGGACCCATTGAAAATGAATGGGTCCAGATCTGGTCCAGATCTGTTCCGCAAAAAACGGAACAGATCAGGAAAGAAACAACGGACGTGTGAATGGACCCTAAGTGTTTTAACGTTATCAGCACTTAAAGTGACACTGGTCAGATTTGCAAAAAATGGCCAAGTCCTTAACCCTTTCACGTCTGCAATCTGTATATATACGTGATAGCTGCACATACCCCGTGCAGCTACCACGTATATATACGTTCTGGCAGCTCTTTAATCCAAGCGCTGCAAAGCGCTTGGATTAAAGCTTCTGCCCCTGCCCTGTATGCTGTCACGGACAGCATACAGTGCAGTAATGCCGGCAAGGGACCAATCAGAGTGGCCCCTTGCCGGCAATCGATCCGATTGGTTAGTCTGTGCAGACTAACCAATCGGATCGCGGCAGCGTTAAAATGCCGGTTTCTGGCTCTGATCTGCGCTCTGCAGATCAGAGCCTGAAATCGGTAAGGTGTCCTCGTGCCCCCCGATCCTCCAAGCCTTTGGTGCCCCTCTGTGGTCCCCCCCATCTGTGCCCCGCTGACCTGTGCCACCTCTGCCACGCCGATCTGTGCCTGCTGCGCGCCGCTGATGTCCTTCCTGCCCTGATGCGGTCCGCCCCTTCCCCGCCCCCTGCATTAATTTTCTGGACGCCCCCCCCAGCGCTGCCCCCGATTCCCCATTCTGTGTGCGATGGCGGCGGCTCCATTCCTGAGCCGCCGCCATCAGCAGAGAGTGTCAGCTCTATGCTGACACTCTCCTGTAACCCGATAGATGCTGCGGTTGCGGCATCCATCGGGTTAACAGAGGGAGGGGGCTCCCTCTCTCCACCATCGGGGCTGCAGCGCTGTGATTGCAGCACCCGATGGTTGCCATGGCAACCGGACGCTTTGCAAAAGCGTCCAGTTGCCATGGCAAAGGCGTCCAGTGCTGCCACCTACAGGCAGTCTGGAAGTATTATACTTTGCAATGCAAGAGCATTGCAAAGTATAGTACAACTATCAGCCCCACTGGATCTTCAAGATCCAAGAGGGAACTGATAAAAAAAAGTGAAAATAATAAAAGTAAAAATAAATCAATAAAAATGTAAATAAAAAAAAAGACATTGCCTTTTCCTATAAAAAAATGAAAAAATAAAATAAAATACACATATTAGGTGTCACCGCGTCCGTAACGACCGTCTCTATAAATATATCACGTGATGGACCCCGTCCGATAAACACCATAAAAATTAATTTAAAAAAAAACAGTGCCAAAAAAGCTATTTTTGTCACCTTACATCACAAAAAGTGCAACAGCAAGCGATCAAAAAGGCTTATGACCCCCAAAATAGTACCAATCAAACCATCACTTCGTCCCGCAAAAAATGATACCCTATTTAAGACAATCGCCCAGAAAATAAAAAAGCTATGGCTCTCAGACTATATAGACACTAAAACATCATTTTTTTTGTTTCAGAAATGCTATTATTGTGTAAAACTTAAATAAATAAGAAAAAGTATACATATTAGGTATTGCCACGTCCGTAACGATCTTCTCTATAAAACTATCACATGACCTAACTCCTCAGATGAACGCTGTGAAAATAAATAAATGAAAACTATTCCAAAACAGCCAATTTTTGGGTCACCTTGCCCCATAAAGTGTAATAAAGAATGATCAAAAAATCCTATGTACCCAAAAATGATACCAATAAAAACCTCAACACTTTCTGCAAAAAACGAGCCCCTGCACAAGACGATCGGCAGAAAAATAAAAAACATATGGCGTTCAGAAAACCAATCCAGCACAATCTGCCTTCCAAAAACCGTATGGCATTCCTTTCCTTCTGCGCCCTGCCGTGTGCCCCTACAGCAGTTTACGACCACATGTGGGGTGTTTCTGTAAACCGCGGAATCAGGGTAATAAATATTGAGTTTTGTTTGGCTGTTAACCCTCAATGTGTTAAAGAAAAAAAATATATAAAATGGAAAATCTGCCAAAAATGTGAAATTTTTAAATTTCATCTCCATTTTCCTTTAATTCTTGTGGAACGCCTAAAGGGTTAACAAAGTTTGTAAAATCAGTTTTGAGTAACTTGAGGGGTGTAGTTTCTATAATGGGGTCATTTATGGGGGTTTCCACTATGTAAGCCCCACAAAGGGACTTCAGACCTGAACTGGTCCTTAAAAAGTGGGTTTTGGAAATTTTCTTAAAAATTGTAAGAATTGCTTCTAAACTTCTAAGCCTTCTAACGCCCTAAAAAAATAAAATTACATTTCCAAAATGATGCCAACATAAAGTAGACATATGGGGAATGTTAAGTAATAAATATTTTATTAGGTATCACTTTCTGTTTTAGACGCAGAGAAATGGAAATTTGGAAAATTGAGAATTTTTCCTAATTTTTGGTAAATTTGGGATTTTTTCATAAATAAAGGTGAAATATATTGACTCAAATATATGACTATCATGAAGTACAATGTGTCACGAGAAAACAATCTCAGAATGGCGTGGATAAGTAAAAGTGTTCCAAAGCTATTACCACATAAAGTGACACATGTCAGATTTGTAAATTTTGACCTGGACACTGGGGCATCAATGACCCTTGGTCATGAAAGGGTTAAGGTGAAATAGGGCTGAGTCCTTAAGGGGTTAAGAATGATATTATTTTCCCTTATAACCATGTTATAAGGGAAAATACTACAGTAAATTGACTTTTATCGATGTACTTACATCATCTCCTAGCAACTATGCATGAAAATCGCACCGCATCCGCACTTGCTTGCGGATGCTTGCGATTTTCATGCAGACCCATTCATTTCTATGGGGCCTGTGTTGCGTGAAAATCGCAGTATATAGAACATGCTGCGACTTTCACGCAATGCACAAGTGATGCGTGAAAATCACCACTCATCTGAACAGCCCCATTGAAGTGAATGGGTCTGGATTCAGTGCGGGTGCAATGCGTTCTACTCGCACGTTGCACCCACATGGAATTCTTGCCCATATGAAAGGGGTCTAAGGGGTTAAAGGCTGCTAACATAATTGCAATGGCGTTGCAATGACATTTTTTGTTTAATAAATGCAGAATTAATTACTTCTGGACTGCTTCTTGACTAGAAGTGTCCAGATGATCTAGATTTATCTTATCAAGGGTGTTAATTATCCTGTCCCCGCTTTCTCCATCACTCTATACACATGTATGTACAAATCAGTAAGCGGTGGTGCTGCTTCTCGCTACTGTTCTAGCGATCATGTGTGTGTGTCGGGGGCCAGGTATCTGCTAAGGTGCTGGGGCTTCACAGGCCCCGATCATCTCTGCAGTACATATTAGGTATTGCCACATCTGTAACACTTTATTTTTTTTGTCACCTTGCCTCATAAAGTGTAATATTGAATGATCAAAAAATATGGCACCAATAAAACCACCGTTAGGATCACTGTCTTCCCGAAATGCAAAGAATCACAATCTGATTTATACCACGGCTTGTGGTCTTGCCCTCGCCTGAAGTCCTTGTGGGAACAGGTTGGCAAACTAATCAAGTCTTTCTGTGACTACCAAGGCTCTATTGGCCCTATTGAAGCATTGTTTTATATTATTCAGGGGCGAGGGCTTTGGCGAAACTGGTGGCACATCTACCATCTTTATCTCATGGTATTATCATGATAACCAAGAGGCGCATACTGTTCAATTTGCTACAGCCTTCAGTACGCACTTGTGACCAGGTAATAGAGGGTCTCAAAAAACTGTTGCATTTAGAGCACTGGGATGCTAAGCATCACAAAGAGCATACATCTAGACGTTTCTTTAACAAATGGTGTAGGTTCCTGGAATCATGCTGTGTTTAGGTGAGGAAATCGGGCCATTGTGTCTCCATTTGTCTCCTGGTGGTATATCATGGAGAAGCAGAGAGGAGCATTGGGGTTGCTGAGATGCTAAAGTTCCCCATGGTATAAAGACATATAGGGAACAGATGGTGACCATACAGTATAAACACACCACAGACAGAAGGATGATAGCTCTCTGATATGGAAGTTTGAGACCAATGACAAAAATAACTATCTATACACACTAAAGTTACAGACAGTCTCATAGGAGATGGAAGAGGAGAGGAGAAGAGTTTTCAGAATTAGAAAATGAGGCACTGGTATTTGGTTTTAGATTTTAGTTGTTTTATCCAGTTATATAGCATATGACATTGATGATTGTAAGCTTGTCAATATGAAAGAGATATGTTTTCTTTATGAACCTTTGATTTTCAATAAACTATATTTCAAAAAAACATACTGCACAAGACGATCGGCAGAAAAATAAAAAAATATGGCGTTTTCAAAAATGCTTAATTATGTAAAACTGAAACAAACATAAAAAGGAGACATATTTGATATAGTCGGATCCGTAACAACCTGTTCTATAAAAATAGCACATGATCTAACCTGTCAGATGAACATGTAAAAAAGTAAAAGCTGTGCTAGAGCAGCCATTTTTTGGTTACCTTGCCTCACAAAAATCATATGTACCCCCAAAATAATATGAATAAAACTATCACCTTTTCTCATAGTTTCCAAAATGGGGTCTAGGGTGCATCAGGCGGGCTTCAAATGGGACATGGTGTCTAAAAACCAGTCCAGCAAAACTTGCCTTCCAAAAATCATACGGTGCTCTTACATCAGT
The DNA here is from genome assembly GCF_014858855.1 of Bufo gargarizans. Classification (NCBI taxonomy): domain Eukaryota; kingdom Metazoa; phylum Chordata; class Amphibia; order Anura; family Bufonidae; genus Bufo; species Bufo gargarizans. Next base: position 384,309,127 of record NC_058082.1, on the reverse strand, counting down.
TTACCACCACATGTAGGGTGTTTCTGTAAACTTCAGAATCTGTGTAATTGATATTGATCTTTGCTTGGCTGGTAGCCCTTGATGTGTTACAGAAAAAAAATGGATTAAAATGGAAAATCTGCCAAAAAAGTAAAATTTTGAAATTGAATCTCAATTTTTCTTTATCTTGTGGAATACCTAAAGGGTTAACATAGTTTGTATAATTAGTTTTGAATACCTTGAGGTGTGTAGTTTCTAAAATGGGGTCATTTATGAGATCTCAGGTGGCAGGTCCTGGAGTGTTGCAAGGAAACTTTCTTTCCATTTTCCATCATTATCAACAAACATTCTCCCAAATTTTTGATTATGTGTAAGTATTTCCCAATATTTCCAAATTACCTTTTTTATTAGTTTAGAATGTCAATCATATTTGGAAACATACACAAATTGTTTATTTTGCTTATCCCTGTTTTTAACCTGTCTGATGTCCTGTCTTGTTTTGTTTTTACCAACCTCTATTTCAATTTCAGTCACCTCTTTCTTACTCCTCTGTGTGAATTTATTAACCATCAATAAACCTTTTTTTTTATATTTTTTTTTTATTATCTGTGCTAAATATCCTTCTGGCCCGTGTTAACTGGCTCCTTAGAGATATTCAAAAAAGTGTCTCAGGGACATGCTGACTGGAATGAAGAAGCAGGTTATTTCGATAAGTGGTTTTTGTGAATAATGTGGTCTCAAATCCTCCCTCTACGCACTATAATTCCACATCCAAAAAATGAATAACGTTTTCATCATTGTAAATGTGATGGTGTTTATGACACTCGTTTAAATGGGTAACAAACTGTAGAAGGGAAAATTAATCACCCCTCCATAGCATTAACACATAGTCTATTCACAAAAAACACAGATCAAAATAACCTGCTTTTTCATTCCAGCCACCATGCCCCTCACATTTTACCCAGTTATGCTTTTGAAAATAATCTGTTTTAAAACTGGTGCAAACTTTTTTTCTTTACCAAATGTTCTACTATTTTTAGGGAGTATGCAAAGACAATTGCTGGATATGCGTTTGGATTTAGACAGCATATCGCAGTTGGAATCCCCTTATGAAGCACTATACAATGCCTCTTCTTGTCAATCTTTGGATAGTATATGTAGCGGGCACTCCTCTGACAGGGATTCCCTATGCCATGAAAATCCAAAAATGCGACATGTAAGTGAACTTGCACTTTAACTGTTGCGTTTATCCATTGTCATAGTACCAACTTTTTTATTGTTATTTGTTTTTATATATACAGAAGGAAAGGCCACCTCCACCTGCTAAACCTCCACCAGAAGATGAAGAAGAGTTACAGAGAAAATGGAGTGTAGGTGCTTTTCGGGAAGTATGTTTGTTTTATCTAAAGTTAATGGGGGTCATTTACTAAAAACGACGTGGGTACAGAGGTGACCAATTTTTTTTAAGAGTTTGAACCTACTAGAAGCAATGGTGCAAATACCCAAAGCAGAAACAGTCACAGAATATATAATTTTCCTTTATAGAATGCAATTAAAATACATGTATGGAAGTTTAAAAATTGGAGGCATCCACACAACAGTAGGGAAATAGATTTATGTGAGGCACAAACTCAATGCAGACATGTAAAACATAGTATAAAGTGCAAATGCTCGAAATATATAAGTTAAAGTCAAGGGATCAGATGTAGACACTTCCAAAAACGGATTGCAGTACAATGCAGTGCAAAAAGCCTCAATGGTGAATGCTGTGGTGCTATGCTATTGCCATATGCTTATCAATTCAGATAGTCTCTGAAAGTGAGTCCACATGGAAGAAAGTCAACGTTCCAAGTCGCTCGACAGGGACAAGCCCCCTTTCCCAAGGCTTGGCCCTAAGAATATTTTTACCTCTTGTGCGGACTCTTTCATAGTTCATTTTCTAATGTGTACCTTTACAGGCTAATCTTTTTCCAGAATGCTTAGGATCCAAATACATCCATGGCTACATTATGTACTGTATATGACCAGTATGACAGAGAACTCTTAAGGTGCTTAATTTTTATTTATTTTTTGTTTAAAAGGTCAATAGTAATATACACGTTAGTCGGGAGGAAGAGAATCCCTATGAGCTGCTACTGACTGCTGAGACCAAGAGGCCAGATCAGCAAGGTAATGGAGTTGAAGGAAGACCATACTCATTCATTCAAACATTTGTTCGATGTGGTTCTGAACACGCCAGTTTGTTTTGGGTTGTCTGCCTTTTATACACCTCCTCCAGTGTACTTCATCTTCTATAAAAATCTTATATGGACACGAACATTACTTTTGCATAATTTTGTATTTATTTTACTATAATAACAGCTGAACACATCTATTGTGATTCTGCTGTAGGCATGGAACCAACCTGCTTCCTGTAGCCTAGGATCTTCTCTGGGGCGATTGTCTTAAGTAGGGAATAATTTTTGCAGGATGAGATGATTTGATTTGCACTATTTTGGGGTGCATATACAGTTGCAAGAAAAAGTACGTGAGCCCTTTGGAATTATATGGATTTCTGCACAAATTGGTCATGAAATGTGATCTGATCTTCATCTAAGTCACAACAATAGACAATCACAGTCTGCTTAAACAAATAACACATGAAGAATTAAATGTTACCATGTTTTTATTGAACACACCATTTAAACATTCACAGTGCAGGTGGAAAAAGTATGTGAACCCCTAGACTAATGACATCTGCAAGAGCTAATTGGATTGAGGTGTCAGGCAACTGGAGTCCGATGAGATGAGATTGGAGGTGTTGGTTACAGCTGCCCTATAAAAAGCACACGCCAGTTCTGGGTTTGCTTTTCACAAGAAGCATTGCTTGATGTGAATGATGCCTCACGCAAAAGAGCTCTCAGAAGACCTACGATTAAGAATTTTTGACTTGCATAAAGCTAGAAAGTGCTATAATAGTATCTCCAAAAGCCTTGCTGTTCACCAGTCCAGACAAATTGTCTATAAATGGAGAAAGTTCAGCACTGCTGCTACTCTCCCTAGGAGTGGCCATCCTGTAAAGATGACTGCAAGAGCACAGCACAGACTGCTCAGTGAGGGGAAAAATAATCCTAGAGTGTTAGCATATGCCAGAGACTTTTGTAAGTCTTTAGCGAACATCCCTGTTAGCGAATCTGCGATAAGTAAAACACTAAACAAGAATGGATTTCATGGGAGGATACCACAGAGGAAGCCACTGCTGTCCAAAAAAAACATTGCTGCACGTTTGCAGTTTGCGCAAGAGCATCTGGATGTTCCACAGCAGTACTGGCAAAATATTCTGTGGACAGATGAATCCAAAGTTGAGTTGTTTGGAAGAAACACACAACACTATGTGTTTTAGAAAAAGAGGCACAGAACACCAACATCAAAATCTCATCCCAACTGTGAAGTATGGTGGTGGGGGCATCATGTTTGGGGCTGCTTTGCTGCGTTGGGGCCTGGACGGATTGCTATCATCAAAGGAAAAATTGAATTCCCAAGTTTATTAAGACATTTTGCAGGAGAACTTAAAGGGGTTGTCCGAGTTATGAAAAAAATAATATAGCACTGAAAATCTGATATATAACTGAGCTAAGCAAGTTTTATGCAAAAATATATATATATATTTTTCCTAATTTCCCTGGTTCTTTTCTGGCTCTTTGTTTACATGCAATAACAACAATCTCTGCCCCTCCCCCTGCTTTGCTAAGGGAGTGGATACAAGAGCTGCCCTGAGTGACATGTCTGCCTGCTTGTATGTGTAGGACTACATGCCCCATCTGTAAAATGACACTGCTAATACACACAGGATCTTCTCCCTACCTTCTTGTGTAATGCTCTCTCTAGTCTGTCAGATCCTGTGCCCAGAATTGTCCCTGCTGCAGAGCTGTGCAGCTGAAGGGATTAAGTATCCTTGCAAAGAGCAGACGGCAGTAAAGGGGGGGCGTGGCCAGCACAGTGACGTCTGGTTTACAGGCTTGTAAACGAACATTATCAGCACAGGGAGAGAAGCTGACATCACAGGTCATGTGACCCTCTGTGAAATCTGAGAAACCAAGCACTGGAGATAAAGTGAGTGAATTGGAAAGCTGTTACATTTGCTTAGTTAGGAACATAGAATAAAAAAATAACTCGGACAACCTCTTTAACCACTTCAGCCCCGCTAGCTGAAACCCCCTTCATGACCAGAGCACTTTTTACACTTCTGCACTACACTCCTTTCACCGTTTATCGCTCGGTCATGCAACTTACCACCCAAATGAATTTTACCTCCTTTTCTTCTCACTAATGGAGCTTTCATATGGTGGTATTTTATTGCTGCTGACATTTTTACTTTTTTTGTTATTAATCGAAATGTAACGATTTTTTTGCAAAAAAATGACATTTTTCACTTTCAGCTGTAAAATTTTGCAAAAAAAACGACATCCATATATAAATTTTTCGCTAAATTTATAGTTCTACATGTCTTTGATAAAAAAAAAAAATGTTTGGGCAAAAAAAAATAAAATGGTTTGGGTAAAAGTTATAGCGTTTACAAAGTATGGTACAAAAATGTGAATTTCCGCTTTTTGAAGCAGCTCTGACTTTCTGAGCACCTGTCATGATTCCTGAGGTTCTACAATGCCCAGACAGTAGAAAACCCCCACAAATGACCCCATTTCGGAAAGTAGACACCCTAAGGTATTCGCTGATGGGCATAGTGAGTTCATAGAACTTTTTATTTTTTGTCACAAGTTAGCGGAAAATGATGATGATTTTTTATTTTAATTTTTTTCTTACAAAGTCTCATATTCCACTAACTTGCGATAAAAAATTCTAGGAACTCGCCATGCCCCTCACGGAATACCTTGGGGTGTCTTCTTTCCAAAATGGGGTCACTTGTGGGGTAGTTATACTGCCCTGGCAATTTAGGGGCCCATATGTGTGAGAAGAACTTTGCAATCGAAATGTGTAAAAAATGACCGGTGAAATCCGGAAGGTGCACTTTGGAATATGCGCCCCTTTGCCCACCTTGGCAGCAAAAAAGTGTGACACATCTGGTATCGCCGTACTCAGGAGAACTTTTCCAATTTTGTTATACAAAGTTGGCATTTGACCAAGATATTTTTCTCACCCAGCATGGGTATATGTAAAATGACACCCCAAAACACATTGCCCAACTTCTCCTGAGTACGGCGATACCACATGTGTGACACTTTTTTGCAGCCAAGGTGGGCAAAGGGGCACATATTCCAAAGTGCACCTTTCGGATTTCGCAGGCCATTTTTTACACATTTTGATTGCAAGGTACTTCTTACACATTTGGGCCCCTAAATTGCCAGGGCAGTATAACTATGCCACAAGTGACCCCATTTTGGAAAGACGACACCCCAAGGTATTCCGTGAGGGGCATGGCGAGTTCCTAGAATTTTTTATTTTTTGTCGCAAGTTAGTGGAATATGATACTTTGTAAGGAAAAAAGAAAAAAAAAGAAAAATCATAATTTTCCGCTAACTTGTGACAAAAAATAAAAAATTCTAGGAACTCGCCGTGCCCCTCACGGAATACCTTGGGGTGTCTTCTTTCCCAAATGGGGTCACTTGTGGCGTAGTTATACTGCCCTGGCAATTTAGGGGCCCAAATGTGTAAGAAGTACCTTGCAATCAAAATGTGTAAAAAATGGCCTGTGAAATCCGAAAGGTGCTCTTTGGAATTTGTGCCCCTTTGCCCACCTTGGCTGCAAAAAAGTGTCACACATGTGGTATCGCCGTACTCAGGAGAAGTTGGGCAATGTGTTTTGGGGTGTCATTTTACATATACCCATGCTGGGTGAGAGAAATATCTTGGCAAAAGATAACTTTTCCCATTTTTTTTTATACAAAGTTGGCATTTGACCAAGATATTTTTCTCACCCAGCATGGGTATATGTAAAATGACACCCCAAAACACATTCCCCAACTTCTCCTGAGTACGGCGATACCAGATGTGTGACACTTTTTTGCAGCCTAGATGCGCAAAGGGGCCCAAATTCCTTTTAGGAGGGCATTTTTAGACATTTGGATCCCAGACTTCTTCTCACGCTTTCGGGCCCCTAAAAAGCCAGGGCAGTATAAATACCCCACATGTGACCCCACTTTGGAAAGAAGACACCCCAAGGTGATCACCCCCCTGTCACTGATCACCCCCCCTGTAAGGCTCCATTCAGACGTCCGCATGATTTTTACGGATCCATGGATACATGGATCGGATCCACAAAACACATGCGGACGTCTGAATGGAGCCTTACAGGGGGGTGATCAATGACAGGGGGGTGTTCAGGGAGTGTATATGGGTGATCACCCGCCTGTCATTGATCACCCCCTGTAAGGCTCCATTCAGACGTCCGCATGTGTTTTGTGGATCCGATCCATGTATCCGTGGATCCGTAAAAATCATACGGACGTCTGAACGGAGCCTGACAGGGGGGTGATCAATGACAGGGGGGTGATCAATGACAGAGGGGTGATCAGGGAGTTTATATGGGGTGATCATGGGTGATCATGGGTTTATAAGGGGTTATTAAGTGACGGGTGAGGGGGGGTGTAGTGTGGTGTTTGGTGCGACTGTACTGAGCTACCTGAGTCCTCTGGTGGTCGATCCTAACAAAAGGGACCACCAGAGGACCAGGTAGGAGGTATATTAGACGCTGTTATCAAAACAGCATCTAATATACCTGTTAGGGGTTAAAAAATGTGGATCTCCAGCCTGCCAGCGAGCGATCGCCGCTGGCAGGCTGGAGATCCACTCGCTTACCTTCCGTTCCTGTGAGTGCGCGCGCCTGTGTGCGCGCGTTCACAGGAAATCCCGGCCCACGCGAGATGACGCGTATATGCGTCGTCGTGCGCAGGGCTGCCGCCTCCGGACCGCACATCTGCGTTAGGCGGTCCGGAGGCGTTTAAAGGGAACCTGTCACCGGGATTTTGGGTATAAAGCTGAGGACATGGGTTGCTAGATGGCCGCTAGCACATCCGCAATACCCAGTCCCCATAGCTCTGTGTGCTGTTGTTGTGTAAAAAAAGCAATTTGATACATATGCAAATTAACCTGAGATGAGTCCTGTCCCTGACTCATCTCACGTACAGGACTCATCTCAGGTTAATTTGCATATGTATCAAATTGCTTTTTTTACACAACAACAGCACACAGAGCTATGGGGACTGGGTATTGCGGATGTGCTAGCGGCCGTCTAGCAACCCATGTCCTCAGCTCTATACCCAAAATCCCGGTGACAGGTTCCCTTTAAGGCCATCTGTCCACCAACTGAAGCTCAACAGAAGATGGGTGTTGCAACAGGACAACGACCAAAAGCTTAGAAGTAAATCAACAACAGAATGGCTTAAACAGAAGAAGATTCGCCTTCTTGAGTGGCTCAGTCGGAGTCCTGACCTCAACCCGATTGAGATGCTGTGGCATGACCTCAAGAAAGCGATTCACACCAGACATCCCAAGAATATTGCTGAACTGAAACCGTTCTGTAAAGAGGAATGGTGAAGAATTACTGCTGACCGTTGTGCACATCTGATCTGCAACTACAGGAAACGTTTGGTTGAAGTTATTGCTGCCAAAGGAGGTTCAACCAGTTATTAAATCCAATGGTTCACATACTTTTTCCAACTGCACTGTAAATGTTTACATGGTGTGTTCAATAAAAACATGGTAACATTTAATTCTTTGTGTGTCATTAGTTTAAGCAATACTGACAGTGCCCGTCACGACCTTTGTGGTCTGGCAAGCCGGTGGACGTGAGGCGCAAATCACAACTGGTTTTGACAAGTATGGGTTTATTGAGAAGTCTCTCAATAAACCTGTACTTGTCAAAACCGGTTGTGATTTGCGCCTCACGTCCACCAGCTTGCCAGACCACAAAGGTCGTGATGGGCACTGTCAGTATTTCTAGTAATTAACGAAGTGGGGACTTGGCCCTCGCCCCTTTGGTTCATTTGGACGCTGCAGCTCCAACCTGATACCTAGCTAATCCAGCGGACCTTCATCACGGTTGAACCCAATCGGTGCAACCTAAACAGGTGAGCAGCACATACTCATCTTAAATTGAAGAACGCGGTTTCATCTTTACCTATTTACCCTATGAGCGCCTTTCTCATCCTGTGGCTACATATTAGTTTAAGCAGACTGTGGTTGTCTATTGTTGTGGCTTAGATGAAGATCAGATCACATTTTCTGCCCAATTTGTGCGTAAATCCATATCAGTCCAAAGGGTTCACATACTTTTTCTTGCAACTGTAACGCTTTGATCACTTTCTTTTAAACTTTTTATGATGTAAGGTGAAAAAAAAAAAAAAGAAATGGCTTTTCTGACACCATTTTTATTTGACTATTTTTACAGTCTTCACCTGAGGGGTTTGGTCATGTGGTACTTTTTATAGAGCAGGTTGTTACCTATGCGGCAATTAGTAATTTTTTTATTTATTTTTTATACATTTGACATAAAAGATTTTTGGAAAAAAATAAAATAAAAAAAACATATTTTGGTGTCTCCATAGTCGGAGAGCCATATTTTTTTTATTTTTTTTGGCGATTGTGTTAGGTAGGGGCTCATTTTTTGTGGGATGAGGTGACTGTTAGATTGGTCCTATTTTGGTGGGTTTTTTATTTATTTTTCTCCCTGGCTGTGACGCTCTCTGCTGCGATTGGACAGCGCTACTTAGTTTATAATGTTTTGACCCATTAAAAAGGTTCCCTTTAAGAGGTTAGGATTGTCATTTGTATACTTAGTATAAACTGCCATCACTATTAGTAATTCTGCCCCTTTTATTTGTATATGTACACTATAATAAAGATTGTATGTTCACTAATCCAGTTTTTTACATTATTTGGATAGCACAGGCAAATCTCCTTATTTTACGGTTAATGGATCTCTAGTTAGTTCTTTTAGGTATGTTTATTAGTTCATCCAGGTCCTTAACCATAATGCAGTTTTACCTTTTTTTAACTTTATTTTTATTTATTTAAAAAATCATAACAAACCCCTTCTAAACCAAGCCTCTTTTCGCCTTAGGCTACTTTCACACTAGCGTTCGGGTTTCCGTTCGTGAGCTCCGTTTGAAGGAGCTCACGAGCGGACCCGAACGCAGCCGTCCAGCCCTGATGCAGTCTGAATGGAGGCGGATCCGCTCAGACTGCATCAGTCTGGTGGCGTTCAGCCTCCGCTCCGCTCGCCTCCGCACGGACAGGCGGACAGCTGAACGCTGCTTGCAGCGTTCGGGTGTCCGCCTGGCCGTTCGGAGGCGTGCGGATCCGTCCAGACTTTCAATGTAAGTCAATGGGGACGGATCCGTTTGAAGATGCCACAATGTGGCTCAATCTTCAAGCGGATCCGTCCCCCATTGACTTTACATTGAAAGTCTGGACGGATCCGTACTAGGCTATTTTCACACTTAGCTTTTTTTTGCTAAAATAATGCAGACGGATCCGTACTGAACGGAGCCTCCGTCTGCATTATTATGATCGGATCCGTTCAGAACGGATCCGATCGAACGCTAGCCGAACGCTAGTGTGAAAGTAGCCTAAAAGGGGTTTTCTCACTTGGAACAATGGTAGTTATGTTCAATATAACCCCATAATAAACAACTTACTAATATACTTCATGCTTCAAAATGGCCTCCTCTCCTAGATAATCCTAATCTTGTAGCCATTTAGAGCATGCCCGTTGTGGGGTTATAGCTACCACTGCAATCTAATAGCTGCGTCTGCTCATTGCGAAGTACAGAGCTGGCTTGTATGGTGGCCTGGATCACGGAAGCGAGCTCTTAAAGCTGCTCATGCTCGGCTCCCTTCTGTCCCGGACACCTCCTATGTACTGTGTTGAACAGCTCCCAATAATGTCAGAAGCCTGGGAGCTGTTAAACACAAGAAAAAGCAGCTCCAGGCATGGGGGTGAACCACTACATGTTCGGAATCTAGGCTGTCATCTGTGATAGATGACAGCTCTTCGGCCTGCTTTTGACTTAGTAATGTAGTGCGCCCCTTGCACTCTCAGCCAGGGGAGCGAGCACGGCACAGGCAAGCTGTGGGCGTGATTACAGCTCTCCCTGTACCATCAATCAAATGAAGTGTGATGGCCCCCCAGAATGATAAAGATAAAGATCCAGGCTGTGCTCAAATTGCAAGGTGAGGCAACCCCTCTAAGGCCCAGGCCGATTTTTGCACTCCATTTGGTAATAAGTCCATAAGGTAATGTCCAAGCCATTCTTTGATTGTTTTCTTGTGACACATTGTACTTTATGTTAGTGGTAAATTTGAGTCGCTATGCCTTACCCTTATTTTCTTACCCGTTTTCATTTTTCTTCCCTGTCTTCCTGAAGCCATAACTGTTGCATACAAATGTGGTGGAATTGGAAAATAAATATTAATTCCTCCACCGTTTACTGGTTTGTCCCTCGCCTGTTCTCCTCATTCTTTGGGTCAGTACGATTACAACGATACCACATATGGATAGGTTTTATATGTCTAATTACTGTAAAAATAAATTAATACTTGAAAAGAAAAATATTTATTTGTTTTTACATCACCTTATTTTGACCCCCATAACTTTTTTTTTTTTATAGTTATGTCTCCTGAGCTGTGTGGGGGCTAATTTTTTGCAGGACAAGCTGTAGTTTTTAGTGATAACATTTTGGATTGTGTTTGCTCACATTTTTTTAGGGTAAGAGAAGGAATGGAAAAAAATGGTGAATCTTCCATTTTGATACGTTTTTATGCCATTCGCCGTACTGGAAAACATATTTTTATATTTTAATATTACCTTCATTTTTGGTGATTGCCCATTCATTTTTTACTGAATTGCGTTATGGATTCCGTTACCATTGACCATAACGCAATTCCATGACAGAATGCATAACGGAATGCCTTTAGAGGCTATGGCCTGCATAACGGATCCGTCCGGTTTCCGTTATGCATTTTGTTATGCAAACCGTTTTGAGGTTTGAATATAATACCTATTACAGACTAAAACTCATATATCAGTTCTCCCCAAATCTCATCCTAATAATTAGATCTGGAAATCTTTTGCTTTATAACATTAAATAAGAAAGACCTGTTACTTACTGGAATGGGATTGTTTTGCACAGGTTTGCTGTACTTGCAAGCAGATGGTGTTAACGCTCAACCTCAGGTATGATTATTTACACCAATCTTCAGATGTTAAATGTCTTGATAGTATCTTATAAAAAATAATTGTCAATATGCAGTAACAATGCATCATTACTTTAATACTCTTAACTGTATTATTAACGCTAGGTTCGAGCACGACTGTCAACAATGTTACAACATCCACATTGCCCTGCAAACTGTCGCGGTTCTTCTGATTTGTCCAGTGGCCATTCTGAAGGAGAGTCACATGGCTATGAAAGGCTGAACAGTAAAAACTCACTATTAAATATATCTTCAAAACCTACCTCTGTTAAGATTTTTTCCATATTTGCTAAATGATAGAGATCAGGCTTGAACAATAGTAGTCACTGTTAAGCTGTTAACAGTATTTCTGCGGCTGACTGTGTCTTAGAAGGATTGGAATTGTAGTTGTAGATAATTTCTAGTCTTTGTCAGCCACATTCCATCTCTGTTGGGTGGCTCTCTTCTTGGTTTGTATTTTTTCTGTTATTAACTGTGTAATGTACCAAACTTGGTTTCTATAATTTTTGGGCTTTTTTAGAGAGTTTTCTCTTTTTTACCTCTTTTAGGTGGGCAACGGAGGAACAGTTCAGGGGGTTGGAGTTTAGCCTCAGGTGACAGTTCTGATTCCCACATGCTTCAGCACTTCTCTGGACTTCTACATGGTTCTTCTCCAGTTTGTGAAGTTCGAGATCCTCCAGTTCCTTGTGAACCTTCTTACACAGACAGTGGAAACAACGGTGCTGCCTCACACATGGAGTTGCCTCTTCGTCGCAGCTTGTCCAAATCTGATTCAGACCTGTTAACGTGTTCCCCCCCAGCAGCTGGTGATGGAGAAGACTGGAACCGCAGCGAGTCTTTCAGCAATTGTGCTGCTGGGAGCAGCAAGAAAAGACTAGAGAAGTCTCCTTCCTTCACATCTGAGTGGGATGAGGTCAGTCACTTAAATGAAATGTGAGTGGACAGTAAAGGGAAGGATGTTTAATTTAGCAAAATAGGGGTATTTTACTCTATTTCAAATTGTGATTTGGAAAGAAAATAATATTGCTTTCACTTGGATTTTATGGTCTATGCTTTGGTCTGAAATGAACAGTTTTGTTTTAAATGGGTAGGGGGTTTGTTTAGATTACTCTAACAATGCTGCTTTTCCAGCAGAACCACCAATTGGTCACATAATCTCTACCCAAACATTATGTAAGGACAGTTGGCTTGGTTCTGCTGGTATTTAAGGGCGTCTTCTTGTTTGTGAAATTTATTTTGTTGCATTGTCCTACTTGTGTTTTGGTGGTGGAGACTGTAACTTTATGTGAAAATACACTTGGGAAACCATCTTTCTTCTCTGCTGATGCCTGGGGATATGAGTGTAAACATATCCATAATGACCCTTGCTTGCTTTTAATATTTTGGAAAATTTTCTTTAACATAAATATTAATGCTACTTTAATGTATCAAAAATGATTTCTGTTACACTGTGTTTAGAATTTTTATTTGTGAAAAATTACAGAAACTGAGAGTTCACATTCTACATTATACATCTACTGTATGCAACTTGCCCAGACAAAATTGTCCTTAGTACCGGTAACAGCTAATCTGCCATGGAAAATGAAAGCAAAATGTTGATAGGTTGCAGTATAACATTTTCTCTGAGCCAATTGTTGCCACATGAGCAAAGCCAGCCATACACTCAGGAAAATAATCAGCTGAATCTGATGATAAGCTTAGGTGTGTATGTTGAGGGGGTGGACATGTTGGATTTCTATATATCTGATCCTTTGTTCCAGTGGGAGAGAAGCCACAACCAAAGAATTCTAGCATTGGTTTATCCCCCATTTATGTTTGCTCTGCTTAGTCAAAGAATGTTCATTGGCAAAGTGGAGTTGAGAAAGCAAATAAAATATACTGAGCTGTTTTTTTGTTTTCAAAAGCATTTTGTTCGTTTTCTACTGTAATATTGCATCATATTCAGAAGTCTTCGGAATCTTTGTAAAATTTTTTTTTCACTAATTGAAATTACTTTTCAAGTTTTCTCATAGGAATTCCCTCAGACGCTTGCTTACTGCAGCCCTAGCGTTGGTAGAACTTCTGCAGTTCTTTCGCCTTGACTATGCCATCATGGCATTGGTCACGTTTTCCAGATGTGTAATATGCCACATTGGGATGGGCTTGTTTTAAGTGAGCTGAAAATATGGATGGCAGCTAGCACTCAGGAATAACTTTATTTAGGGCACCTAGAAATTTTTAAATCCAGGTTGACTACTTTTTCTGTGTCCTAAATAAAAGTATTGGATTTTATTCCTGAACACTGGATGCCTTACTTTTTTGCAGCTAGGTTTGTACCTGAGAGCCAACCCTGTTTGTCCATGCAGTGAGAGGACTTTTTACCTCCATCCTACCACATATGGCACATCAGCAATGAAGAGGGATAGTTTTGGAGCTGCTGCACTTGCACTAAAGTCGCTTTGATGCATGCACAGTGCTCAGTCAATTCATTTCAATAGATACTATAACAATGCATTCATTGTAGATGTAAAAGAACTTGGCCATGACAGTACGTGTAGTTTTCAGCAAACCTGCAGTCCCACTCCTCTTTAGAAGGTAAAGAAGATTAATCGGGCAAGGAACCAGGAGGCAGGTGAACAAAAATCAAAAAGCTTGCACAGATGTTTGCTGTACAAACAGTAAGGACCCCAGAAAATCTCCTAAAACTTTGTAGCAATGCCAACATTTTAAACTATAATCCATCCCCATGTAAGTACTTGTTTACATCCTTTGCCTTTGTTCTAGTTTTTCTTTCTTAATTTTTTTTACAGATTGATAAGATAATGAACTCAATTGGGAAGGGCATAGAATTCTCTCAGGAGCTACAGGTCATGGCAGGTAACAATACAATAAAAGCATAATATATAAAAAAAAATCCTTTCTGCCGTCTTTGCCCATGTAATCTTTTTCCCCATACTGCATCCACAGGGTCTCGTATGCCTTGTCAGAGTGTAGCCCAGTGGTTGCAGTCTCTGGATCTTCCTCAGTATGAGAGTAAATTTGTGTTGAATGGTTTCGATGATGTCCGTTTTTTGGTGAGTTTATCTTTTGAAGTAGTATTGTTCATTTGACAATTCTGAAAGAGAAAGTTTAAAGGTTCCTTCCACTACCAGCAGTGGAAAGGACCATGCTTATTTTGGCCTTAAAGGGGTTATCCCATCTTAGACAATGGGGGCATATCGCTCGGATATGCCCCCATTGTCTCATAGATGTGGGTTCCACCTCTGGGACTCGTACCTATAAGGAGAACTGAGCAGAGAAAGTTGAGGAGGCTAGTTGTCATTAGAGTGGAACATTATCCAAATCCTATTTTCCATTCCGCCCCCATTACAGCATAGATATGGAACAAATTGACCCCTGACCTCTGTAGGGGGAGGAACAGAGAGAGGTTAAATTGCTCCCTCCCACCACCATAACTCGGTGTTTCCTGTCCCTGCAGTGGCCAGGGCAGAGAAAGTCCTCTCTCTGAACAGTCAAGAGAGGTGAAATGGAAATTCGAGTCTTTGTTATTTAGCAGTTTTTTTATTTTAACTGATAGTGTATTGAAGGTATACAGTTGCAAGAAAAAGTATGTGAACCCTTTGGAATGATATGAATTTCTACACAAATTGGTAATAAAATGTGATCTGGCCTTCATCCAAGTCACAACAATAGACAATCACAGTCTGCTTAAACTAATAACACACAAAGAATTAAATGTTACCATGTTTTTATTGAACACACCATGTAGACATTCACAGTGCAGGTGGAAAAAGTATGTGAACCCCTAGACTAATGACATCTCCAAGAGCTAATTGGAGTGAGGTGTCAGCCAACTGGAGTCCAATCAATGAGATGAGATTGGAGGTGTTGGTTACAGCTGCCCTGCCCTATAAAAAACACACACCAGTTCTGGGTTTGCTTTTCACAAGAAGCATTGCCTGATGTGAATTATTCCTAGTCCAGCACGGTTTAGTATATTCAAAACTACTTCCAGCAACTTATATAACCCATTGAAAATTATATACTTTAATTATATTCCTTAAAAAGTGAAATAAATACAAAAAGGACAATACTAACTGAGGGTCCACTCAGATGTATTGCCGCTTTGAGCACCGCAAAGCATACCAGGGGATGGAGGCGAAACTGTCCCTGTCGTCTCTACCTGGTCTTGCTCAGGCCAGGGACGACCCCTAATGGTGCGGACTCCCTGTCCTCGAACCTGGGCTGATCTAAACCTCACACATCCCTGACACGATGGTCCTGAGGGGATGGTGCTTGAAAGTGGGCAGATACAGAAAAAAACAAAAAAAACAACAATACCACATATAGCTACCCTAATGATATAGGGCCTATTGATGAACTGACTATACAGCCCTCGTGCTGCTGGTTATTACAGCCAACTAGGTACACAGTGCATCGTTATTTGTACATATAGACGTCATTAATACCCCAACGCGTTTCCCCCACTCTGTGGGATTATCAGGGGGTCAATACATTATAGATGCCGAATATCTATATGATATTAGGATATCCTATATTCTCAATACATTCATTGTGGATGTCGATATCTATATGATATTGTGATATCCTATGTTCAATAGATGTGCAAAAAGTTAATAGGGGGACCACTCATTGATAACAAGGGGAGAGATTACAATCAGACGGACTAGGTAAGGCACATGATAACATCGTTAGCCAATTTCGCTGGAGTCCCTTGCAGGTATCTGTGGAGGGAAGGTACAAATGGTATAGAACAAGATATGTCCAATGCATAGCCTCCACCAGTGTCCACAGTTAAAAGGTAGAACGCTGTCTTAGAACCAGCATAAAGAGTCCAGTTATTTCTTGAATGGCCTCAAGTAAAGTAAATTGCCTAGACTGTAGAGGGTAAAAATTCCTAGTCACCAGTCACACTAAAGATAGTAAAGACTAGACGAGTATAGATATCCCTACTTACAGTTAGTTGTCCGTCTTAGGGTTAAGTCACCCCTTCTCCTCCAAAGGCCCATACATGTTTGCGCCAGGTGCCCCCTTTAAATAGCTCATCACTCTCAAATTTCCCACCCAGAATCATCAAGACGTGACCGCGTCCACTTCCTGGTTCCATCACTTCCGATCTATGGATATGACTACTTCCGGCCGGTGGAACACAAAGCAGCGCTCATCGCCCCGGGGATGATGGTGGTGCCAACTCAAGAACTGAGAATCTTATGCATTTCGGGTCCCCCCCACTTGACACTCATTAATATGTGATGCCATGGGTGTGACATTCTTTTTCACAATGTCGTTCACGTGTTCGCAGATCCTTCTCCTGAGTTCTCTAACCGTTTTGCCTATATAGTCCTTAGGACAAGTACAGTGGCAAATGTAGATTGCCCCTTTACTTCTACAGTTGACAAAATCCCTGACCTGAAAAATCTGTTTGGTTACAGAGCACGTAATAGTCTTGGCAGTTGAAAGGTATTCACGTGCCTTGCATGAACCACATCTGTAGACACCTATGGGTTTTTGATCCAACCATGTCCCCTTCTTAGCCGGGGGTGTAAAGTGGCTATGGACAAGCATATCTTTTATACTCCTCCCTCTACGGTACGTCACTGAGGGGTGATCCGTAAGGATATCAGACAGGTCGGAATCTATCTGTAAAATGGGCCAGTATCTCTTCCCAGTATACCCTGACCCACAATTTCTTTCTTTCCCCTTCATGACCACACCCTTTTTTTTTAAATCACATTCCAAGAGCTATAACTTTTTTGTTTTTTCATCAATGTACTTGTATGAGGTCTTATTTTTTGCAGGACAAGTTATAGTTTTCAATGCACCATTTTGGGTACGTGTAATAATTGATTAAAGCCAGTTGTTTAGCTAAAAACCCCTTTGTTTACGTCAGTAAAAAGGCAAATCAGTGGTCACTAAGAGGTTAATGCACATTTCTACCACCAGCTCAGGGGGGTGGCAATGGGGAGCCCCTGTGCCCCCACTTATGCCAACCTTCTCCTGGGCTGGTGGGAGGATACCTATGTGTTCCCCGACCGACCGGTTTGGTGGGTTGATTACCCGACATATCTTAACAAATCCCTTGCTTGCCGGCAATTTCGTACTAATGGTGGGCTGTGGGAGAACTTGGCCTGTTGAATAGGTGCCTGGTCCATATGCTGCAAGCGGCCGCCTTTCCCCCACGTGGTATAAGCTGGCAGACGCGCAGATCTACTACTGCCCCAAGAATCTGGAGTCTGACGTGACATGTTGGGGTGTGGCGTAACGCGAGTCGGGCTATGGTACAGGCTGTGTCCCAATTGATCATGCAAATTCCAACTCCGTCGGAAAGTTAACTTGAGATCGTCTGATATAAGATCACGTATATCAGGGTCCGACCGGAGGATTCCCCAGTTGTTTTGTAATATATCACTTGCTTTTCGGTTGGCCTCATCATATGTCCCTATAATTCTCAGCTCGTTGTTTTGTTGTCCATCAGTGTTGGGGCATAATAATTGTATACGATTTAAATTTGGAGAGTGGTGGTAATCCTGTTTGATAATGTCTTGCGGATAACTCCGTTTAGTAAACAGAGTTCTCTAATCCTGGGCTGCATTTCTAAAGTGTCCGAGGTCTTAGCAATTATGCCGCACCCTCAAATATTGCCCCTTTGGGATTCCTTTTTTCCCTTACACCCATGACATCACCCTTGAGAGACCACCTCCATCCAGAACCGGAAACAGGAACTTTCGTGGGAGCTTTTGTTTCCTGTCCTATCGATAGGACATCTATGTAGAGAGCTAGGATCAGGCTGCAGGAGCCCCTGAGGTTATTGTGGTTACCTGGTGCGGCATAAGACTCCACTAGGAGTCGCCTGCTAAGTCTGGGGCCAATCCTTCTGGGTCCTAGATGTGTTCTGTCCGGTCCTGTGTTCCTGGGCAGTCCCAGCAGGTTATCGCAATTAACTGGTTGTATAGTTGCAGTTTCCTGTCCTGGATGGAGGTGGTCTCTCAAGGGTGCTGTCATGGTATCACGGAAAAACGATTACTGGTAAGTATAATCATTTATTTTAAGGCTGACGGATGTCCACTCTCATCTCAACAGATTTTTGGTAGACGTCTTTTTGCGCAACATATTTGTAACAATCTGTCCCCCACTATCCAAAGAAATAGACAGATCAAGGAATATGATGCATGTGGTATTGGTGTCAGAGTTGAAAAACAAACCCAATTGGTGGCTGTTTGTTGTCACAAAATCCATGAACAATACTTTGCTCCATTTCCATATTAGGAACACATCGTCTATGTACCTGATCCATAACGGATAATTGTCCATGGATTTGTTAAAGACCACTTCCATTTCCCACCAGCCCAGGTAGAGATTGGCATAAGTCGGGCGCAATGTTACCCCCCCCCCCCCCCTTTGTTGGAGGGTTTGATGACAATCGAGGTGTCTTGTTCAAGTACTTTTTTCTTATTTCAATATTTCTTTACTTATTCATGTCATATAGCAAATTATATAAATTCCTTTTTTCTTTTATAGCATATTAATTTTACATCCAATTTCTTTTTACCTCGATCCCTCCTTATTTCCCTGATTCTTTGTCCTCTCCCTGGAAGGAAGGATGAGGGGGATAAAAAAAAAAAAAGGAAAATTATATATATCGCTCTTCTCCTACTCCCCGCTCCCCCCAAAACATTTTATCCACTTCTGCCATGATCTAGCAAATCTATGTTTTTTTCTTGCTTGATACCAAATGGAATTCTTCTCGGATCAGCGAAGCTCTAGTCAAATTTTCCCATTATTTAACTGTAGGTCCCACGCTATTTCCCCAGTGTGCAATATTACATTTCCTTGCATAAAATATTAGTTCAGATATTACAACCCGATCTTGAGGGGTGTCTATTTTATCCATCATTCCCAGGACTCCAAGCAAATGGGAGTTTTAATCAGATCTTTTTTCTAAATTGTTTCTTTTACCTTCCCCCAGAATGTCCAAAGTATGTGAATATCAAGCCCCTTCTTCTCCACATTTTTTACAGCTAAATTTTTTATTTTTATAACATTTCATAAGAATCCTGGGGGAATAATAAAAGCGGTACAGTATATTAAATTGAGTGATTCTATAAGAAAAAGCACATTTTGCCATCTATGATTTAAAGTAGTAATGGCATTTTTTTTATGTCTTCTGGTATAACAGCCATCCATATATTTTAGAGGTCAGTTTCCTACCCACTAATAAATTGGAGATGTTTATCAATGGTCTTGGCAGGGCGACAATTTGAGTTCCTTTTCCTATGTCAGTTCGCAAAGCATGTTTAAATTGTAGGTAAAAAAAAATAACTCCCCCTTTCCATACTGACCTACCTTGATAATTCCGTATTTCCACCACACTTTTTGTTCTATTGATTTTAATTCCCCAAGGTGAACGTTGTCCCACAGCAAAGTGTCGAGATATATTCCCCTCTGAGGCCACAATTCTCTAGCAGTTTTCCAGACTTTGGTCCACAGCTCAAATAAGGGTATTTTACTTGATTTTTGTTGTGACAAGATATCCGCTTCCACTAATTGAAAAATGCTACAGTTTCCCAGATTTTCATTAATCCCTGCTATCATGATATTATATCTGTGACTTACTCCACATTATCATATTTATCTGCCCAGAAATAAAATACAATTCTATATATGGGACTGATAATCCGCCCTCTTTCTCATGAATATACAGTATTTATCCTCTTATTCTCGTTTTTTTTCCCTCTCCAAATCAAATCCGTTATTAACCTCCTCTGGACCGCCTAACGCACGGATGCGTCCTGGAGGCGGTCGATTCATTCCTCCCGGACGCATCCGTGCGTCATCTCGTGAGACGCGAGATTTCGGTCTGAGCAAAAGTTTGAGCACTATTTCGTCACCAGCCTGCCAGCCAATGATCGGTGCTGGCAGGTTGGTGATTTTTAAAATCTTCATTCAGAAGCCAGTTAACACATTATATTTGTAAATATAATGTGTTAAATGGCTTCCCTGCTCCTCTGCTGGTCCTTTTCGTCGGTTGGTCTCAGCAGAGGAGCAGGCATCACAGTGAGTAGCACCAAACACTACACCTTAGCCCCAGACCACCCCCCAGCACCCCAATTAACCTCTTGATCACCCCTTCTTGCCCCTGTCAATCACTAGTGAAAGGGAAAAAAGTGATCAGTGTAAACTGTCACTTTTTTTTCCCACTGGTATTGACTGTTAGGTTTTAGGGACCGTTTAGGCCCCTTGGTTAGGTAGTTCACCGATCGTTTAGCGCCCAGCCCACCGCGTATCGCTAATCAGCTTTTGTACTTTTATAGTATCTGTAAGTGATCAAAACTGATCACAGCCAGATCTATAATAGTATTAGTGTCACCTTAGTTCGCCCTCCACCCAAAACGCAGTGTTTGCCCGATCATGCCTGATCGGTCGCCCACACGTGCGTTCACCCACGCCCGCCCCGCCGCAGTGACAAAAAAATATATTTTTTGATCACTGCACAATCACTTTACAAGCGCTGCGGCGATAAAAAAAAAAAAATCAGTTTTGAATTTTTTTTTTTTATCAACCGCAGTGGCCTCCGGTACTTCGCTAGCCTCCCATTTGTAAGACAGGCTTGCTTTTTTCTTGGGTAGTTTTAGGGAATACCCCTAAATTTAGTAGCCCAAATGTCAAACAGGGGTATTCTTCTGAAGAGGCCTACAGGCTTCTGACCCAGTCGGATGAGGAATGGGAACCCTCATCTGATGAATCTAGAGTCAGAATATGAACCTATAGAAAGCAGTGGCAGTCTGACTCAAAGTTCGGACGAGGAGGTTGAGGTCCCTGATAGCACCAGGCGTACCCGGCCCTGTGTCGCTAGACCACAGGTTGTGCAGAAGGGCAGCAGAGTGGGGCTGGCGCTGTCGGATTACCTAATGAGGCATACACCAGCAGCGCAGCCCATCCTGGACCTAGTACCAGCACTGCCGTACAACATGGTGAAGTGGCACCAGAAGGGCAGTTGAAGCTGGTACGGTGGCACGTGCAGTAGTTACCCCGTTGCAGCCACCGCGCAGACAGGCCCGTAGAGCCCCTAGAATCCTTGAGGTGTTGGCAAACCCTGATTGGCAGTCCCCAACTTCAGCCGCACCTGTAGTTCCCCCTTTCACCGCCCAGTCTGGAGTTTGGGTTGAGACAGCTCAGATCGGTTCGGCCCTGGGATTTTTTGAGCTGTTCTTGACTGCGGAACTCTTGGACTTGTTGTGGCAGAAACAAATCGGTATGCCACTCAATTTATATCCGCCAACCTGGGAAGCTTTTATGCCCAGCCTTTCCGGTGAAAACCAGTCCAAGTTTCCGAAATTAAAATTTTTCTGGGCCTTCTCCTCAACATGGGTCTAACCAAACAGCATGAATTGCAGGCATATTGGTCCACAAACCCAATTCATCACATGCCCTTGTTCTCTGCTGCTATGTCCAGGACACGATTTGAGACCATCCTGCGTTTCCTGCACTTTAGCGACAACACCACCTCCCGTCCCAGAGGCCACCTAGCTTTTGACCGGCTCCACAAAATTCGGCCCCTCATAGACCACTTCAACCAGAAATTTGCAGATTTGTATACCCCAGAGCAAAAAATCTGCGTAGACGAGTCCCTAATACATTTTACCGGGCGCCTTTGCTTCAAACAATACATCCCAAGCAAGCGCGCCCGGTATAGGGTCAAATTGTATTAGCTCTGTGAAAGGGCCACAGGCTATACCCACAAATTTCGGATCTATGAGGGAAAAGATCAGACCCTGGAGCCGGTCGGTTGCCCTGACTACCTGGGGAGCAGTGGGAAGACAGTCTGGGACTTGGTGTCACCCTTATTTGGCAAGGGGTACCATCTTTATTCTACACAAGTGTGGCCCTCTTTAGGCATTTGTTCCTAGAACAGAACTGCTGCTGTTCGCGCGGGCTTTCCCCAACGACTCGTTACCACCCGTCTTGCAAGGGGGGAGAGGGCTGCCTTGTGTAATGAAGAACTGCTCGTGGTGAAATGGAGAGACAAGCGTGACGTTTACATGCACTCCTCCATTCACGCAGACATGACAATCTAAATTGAGCGAGCAACCAGTGTCATTGAAAAGCCCCTCTCAGTCCACGACTATAACCTTCACATGGGATGGGTGGACTTCAATGACCAGATGTTGGCTCCGTATTTAGTTTCCCGACGCACCAGACGCTGATATAAGAAGGTGTCTGTATATTTGATTCAATTGGCTGCATATAATAGTTTTGTTCTCTACAGTACAGTATCCAGTAGGTACCGTGGCCCCATCCACCAGTGTAGTTAGCCGTCTACACGAGCGACATTTCTCCAATGTCGTTGCTGGTACCTCCACCCAACCGCCACCCCGAAAAATATGTCGTGTAGCAGGAGTGGAATAAGGCGTGACACCCGCTATTTCTGTCCTGACTGCCCTGACCACCCTGCCCTATGCTTAGGGGAGTGTTTCCGGAAGTACCACACACAGGTACACTTAGCATAGGGATCACATCTCACAGGACAGGTACACAGGGCTATTAGGGCCCATTCACTCACAGCTGCTGCAAACCTCTCCTTTCACCTGGGACAAAGTGCATAATGCACTTCGCCACATCTTTGCGCTTTGCACATTGTACCATGGGGAAGGAGAGGTTTGTCCTATAAAGGTAAAAAAAAAAAAACACCAGTAAGCAAAAAAGTTAACGTTCAGTTCCAAAAGTTAAATAAAGTTTATATGTTCTGTTCAAAGGTTATTATAAAGTTAATAAAATTTATTGCGTTGCGGCCTGGTTTTTTCTATTTTTACCTTACAGGTGGACCAACCTATCGACTAGCTGCAGCACTGATGTGCATTCTGACAGAAGCATTGCGCTGCTGTCAGATTACAGAAGTCGGTGTATGCGGCGCTGCAAGATGAGATTTCTCCTCAGTAAAAGATACGTTTGCCGAGGCATATGAGCTGAGGAGGCGGCGGTGTTCATATGCTTTGGCAAACACTTTGTATATATATATATATAAAAAAATATAAAAAAATCCCGGCAATGATTTATTCATCCACATCGATTGATGTGAATGGAGAAATCGGGTTTGCCAGGACATACGAGCTAAGTGGGTATGGATGTTGGGCGGAGCTCCTATGTCCTGGCAGGCACCTTTCCCCTCATTTATTTTTTTTGGGCAGAGATTTTTTCATCCACATTGATCGATGTGAATGAAGAAATCTGTGCCGTTCATTTTTTTCTTTCAGCCCAGAGGCTGAACGGAAAAAAAAATCTCATTACCTGTATGCTCAATTTAAGGAGAATAGCAGAAACTCCTAATGCTGGCCATACATGTAATGATTGCGGAGACCCTCAAATGCCAGGGCAGTACAAACACCCCACAAATGACCCCATTTTGGAATGTCATTTTACATATACCCATGCTGGGTGAGATAAATATCTTGGTCAAATGCCAACTTTGTATTAAAAAAATGGTAAAAATTGTCTATTGCCGAGATATTTTTCTCACACAGCATGGGTATATGTAAAAAGACAACCCAAAACACATTGCCCTACTTCTGAGTACGGCGATACCAAATGTGTGACACTTTTTTGCCGCCTAGGTGGGCAATGGTGCCCACATTCCAAAGAGCACCTTTTGGATTTCACAGGCCATTTTTTACATATTTTGATTGCAAACTACTTTGCACGCATTTGGGCCCCTAAAATGCCAGGGCAGTATAACTACCCCACAAGTGACCCAATTTTGGAAAGACCCCCAAAGGTATTTCATGATGGACATAGTGAGTTCATTGAAGTTTTTATTTTTTGTCACAAGTTAGTGGAATATGAGCCTTTGTAAGGAAAAAAATAAATAAAAAAATCATCATTTTCCGCTAACTTGTGACAAAAAATACAAAGTTCTATGAACTCACTATGCCCATCAGCGAATACCTTAGGTTGTCTACTTTCCGAAATGGGGTTATTTGTGGGGTTTTTATACTGTCTGGGCATTGTATAACCTTAGGAAACATGACAGGTGCTCAGAATGTCAGCGCTGCTTCAAAAAGCGGAAATTCACATTTTTGTACCATAGTTTGTAAATGCTATAACTTTTACCCAAACCAGTTTTATTTTTTTACCCAAACATTTTTTTTTATCAAAGACATGTAGAACAATATATTTAGCGAAATTTTTTTATATGGATGTCGTTTTTTGTGAAAAATTTCATTTTTGGGCAAAAATTTATTAAAATTTCGATTAATAACAAAAAAAGTTAAAATGTGAGCAGCAATGAAATACCTACCAAATGAAAGCTCTATTAGTGAGAAGAAAAGGATGTAAAATTCATTTGGGTGGTAAGTTGCATGACCGAGCAATAAACAGTGAAAATAGTGTAGTGCAGAAGTGTAAAAAGTGGCCTGGTCATTAAGGGGGTTTCAGCTAGCGGGGCTGAAGTGCTTAAAATGACTATTCTTTTAAATATGCTTTTGGGAATTATTACCAATGTATTCCAGAAAATATAATTCAAGGATGGTAAAATGCTCATTTTCACCAGCGAAATGCGCCCTGCCATCGGGATAGGAGTTTCTTTTTTTCCAAACTTCTATTTTCTTATGAATCTCCTGTATTTTAGGGAGCACATTCAACTGTACGTAATTCCTAGAATTAGATGTTATCTGAATTCCTAAATACTTAACCGGATCTTGTTTCTCTTTAATTTCTAATAGTCCTGGTACAAACCCGTTCAGAGGGTCAATCGGGATACAGGCCGATTTAGACCTATTTATTTTCAAACCAGCGTGATCACCATACTCCTTAAAAACCTGAAAAATCTTCAAAAGTGAGGCGTGTGACCCCACAAACAACATGATATTGTCTGCATACAGAGCAATTTTTTCCTCCTGGGACCCATACCTAAAACCTATTTCTTTGTTTTGTCTAATCAGATCATCCTTTATAAGGTTAAACGTGTAAGGTAGAGATACCGGCTCATTGTTTCTACAATGGTATATATCCGTGTGCTCGGTGCCTTGGTTTTTCAACCTCCTTTGCAGGTACAGTGAAATAATGGAAAGATTCAGACTCCAGCACTTACTTTTTTGACGTGTCAAGCTCTCCGTCTTTATTTAGCAATTGTGCACAGACAATACAAGGCTCAATTCTCTCTGGTGTAGGCTGTTGACGACGCGTTTCGAAAGGTTCTTATTCGTAACAGTGGTGTGCGTATAGTGTTCTCAGGTATATATAGGAGCTCAAGTGTGTGTAATCAGCGCTATAAACACTCCCACTTTTGACCAGGCCATATGGGGGGAAAGGGAATAGCATGGAACAATACAGGTTCCACCCCTTTTGTGCAACACTTGTCTCTCATAGATATCACCTAGAGCACCAGATTCAATCCACTTTAGTATCTGACATACAGAGATTTACATAGAAGTGTTTTAACCACCTCCGGACCGCCTAACGCACATGTGCGTTCCGGAGGTGGCAGGCTGGCGCACAGTCACGCATATATGCGTCATCTCGCGAGACGCGAGATTTCCTGTGAACGCGCGCACACAGGCGCGCGCGCTCACAGGAACGGAAGGTAAGCGAGTGGATCTCCAGCCTGCCAGCGGCGATCGCTCGCTGGCAGGCTGGAGATCCGAATTTTTTAACCCCTAACAGGTATATTAGACGCTGTTTTCATAACAGCGTCTAATATACCTCCTACCTGGTCCTCTGGTGGTCCCTTTTGTTAGGATCGACCACCAGAGGACTCAGGTAGGTCAGTACAGTCGCACCAAACACCACACTACACTACACTACACTACACCCCCCCCCCGTCACTTATTAACCCCTTATAAACCCCTGATCACCCATGATCACCCCATATAAACTCCCTGATCACCCCCCTGCCCCCCTGTCATTGATCACCGCCCTGTCATTGATCACCCCCCTGTCAGGCTCCGTTCAGACGTCCGTATGATTTTTACGGATCCACGGATACATGGATCGGATCCGTAAAAAGCATACGGACGTCTGAATGGAGCCTTACAGGGGGGTGATCAATGACAGGCGGGTGATCACCCATATACACTCCCTGATCACCCCCTGTCATTGATCACCCCCCTGTCATTGATCACTCCCCTGTAAGGCTCCATTCAGACGTCCGCATGATTTTTACGGATCCATGGATACATGGATCGGATCCGCAAAACACATGCGGACGTCTGAATGGAGCCTTACAGGGGGTGATCAATGACAGGCGGGTGATCACCCATATACACTCCCTGATCACCCCCCTGTCATTGATAACCCCCCTGTAAGGCTCCATTCAGACGTCCGCATGCGTTTTGTGGATCCGATCCATGTATCCATGGATCCGTAAAAAAGCATGCGGATGTCTGAATGGAGCCTTACAGGGGGGTTATCAGTGACAGGGGGGTGATCACCCTGATTACCCTGATCACCCCCTGTCATTGATAACCCCCCTGTAAGGCTCCATTCAGACGTCCGCATGCGTTCTGTGGATCCGATACATGTATCCATGGATCCGTAAAAAATCATGCGGATGTCTGAATGGAGCCTTACAGGGGGGGTGATCAGTGACAGGGGGGTGATTACCCTGATCACCCCCTGTCATTGATAACCCCCCTGTAAGGCTCCATTCAGACGTCCGCATGCGTTCTGTGGATCCGATCTATGGATCCGTAAAAAATCATGCGGATGTCTGAATGGAGCCTTACAGGGGGGGTGATCAGTGACAGGGGGGTGATCACCCTGATTACCCTGATCACCCCCTGTCATTGATAACCCCCCTGTAAGGCTCCATTCAGACGTCCGCATGCGTTCTGTGGATCCGATCCATGTATCCATGGATCCGT
Source organism: Bufo gargarizans (assembly GCF_014858855.1). Classification (NCBI taxonomy): domain Eukaryota; kingdom Metazoa; phylum Chordata; class Amphibia; order Anura; family Bufonidae; genus Bufo; species Bufo gargarizans. Next base: position 384,282,104 of record NC_058082.1, on the reverse strand, counting down.
GAAAAATCATGCGGATGTCTGAATGGAGCCTTACAGGGGGGGTGATCAGTGACAGGGGGGTGATCACCCTGATTACCCTGATCACCCCCTGTCATTGATAACCCCCCTGTAAGGCTCCATTCAGACGTCCGCATGCGTTTTGTGGATCCGATCCATGTATCCATGGATCCGTAAAAAATCATGCGGATGTCTGAATGGAGCCTTACAGGGGGGGTGATCAGTGACAGGGGGGTGATCACCCTGATTACCCTGATCACCCCCTGTCATTGATAACCCCCCTGTAAGGCTCCATTCAGACGTCCGCATGCGTTCTGTGGATCCGATCCATGTATCCATGGATCCGTAAAAAATCATGCGGATGTCTGAATGGAGCCTTACAGGGGGGGTGATCAGTGACAGGGGGGTGATCACCCTGATCACCCCCCTGTCATTGATAACCCCCCTGTAAGGCTCCATTCAGACGTCCGCATGCGTTCTGTGGATCCGATCCATGTATCCATGGATCCGTAAAAAATCATGCGGACGTCTGAATGGAGCCTTACAGGGGGGGTGATCAATGACAGGGGGGTGATCAGGGAGTCTATATGGGTGATCACCCCCCTGTCATTGATCACCCCCCTGTCATTGATCACCCCCCCCCCCCCCCCCAGTAAGGCTCCATTCAGACATTTTTTTTGGCACAAGTTAGCGGAAATTTTTTTGTTTGTTTTTGTTTTTTCTTACAAAGTCTCATATTCTACTAACTTGTGTCAAAAAATTAAATCTCACATGGACGCACCATACCCCTCACGGAATCCAAATGCGTAAACATTTTTAGACATTTATATTCCAGACTTCTTCTCACGCTTTAGGGCCCCTAAAAAGCCAGGGCAGTATAAATACCCCACATGTGACCCCATTTCGGAAAGAAGACACCCCAAGGTATTCCGTGAGGGGCATATTGAGTCCATGAAAGATTGAAATTTTTGTCCTAAGTTAGCGGAAAGTGAGACAAAAAAACAAAAAAAAAATCAATATCCGCTAACTTATGCAAAAAAAAAAAAATTTCTAGGAACTCGCCAGGCCCCTCATTGAATACCTTGGGGTGTCTTCTTTCCAAAGTGGGGTCACATGTGGGGTATTTATACTGCCCTGGCTTTTTAGGGGCCCGAAAGTGTGAGAAGAAGTCTGGGATCCAAATGTCTAAAAATGCCCTCCTAAAAGGAATTTGGGCCCCTTTGCGCATCTAGGCTGCAAAAAAGTGTCACACGTGGTATCGCCGTACTCAGGAGAAGTTGGGGAATGTGTTTTGGGGTGTCATTTTACATATACCCATGCTGGGTGAGAAAAATATCTTGGTCAAATGCCAACTTTGTATAAAAAAAATGGGAAAAGTTGTCTTTTGCCAAGATATTTCTCTCACCCAGCATGGGTATATGTAAAATGACCCCCCAAAACACATTGCCCAACTTCTCCTGAGTACGGCGATACCACATGTGTGACACTTTTTTGCAGCCAAGGTGGGCAAAGGGGCACCTTTCGGATTTCGCAGGCCATTTTTTACACATTTTGATTGCAAGGTACTTCTTACACATTTGGGCCCCTAAATTGCCAGGGCAGTATAACTACGCCACAAGTGACCCCATTTTGGAAAGAAGACACCCCAAGGTATTCCGTGGGGGGCACGGCGAGTTCCTAGAATTTTTTATTTTTTGTCACAATTTAGCGGAAAATGATGATTTTTCTTTTTTTTTCTTTTTTCCTTACAAAGTCTCATATTCCACTAACTTGCGACTTTTCCCATTTTTTTATACAAAGTTGGCATTTGACCAAGATATTTTTCTCACCCAGCATGGGTATATGTAAAATGACACCCCAAAACACATTCCCCAACTTCTCCTGAGTACGGCGATACCAGATGTGTGACACTTTTTTGCTGCCAAGGTGGGCAAAGGGGCGCATATTCCAAAGTGCACCTTTTGGATTTCACCGGTCATTTTTTACACATTTTGATTGCAAAGTTCTTCTCACGCATTTGGGCCCCTAAATTGCCAGGGCAGTATAACTACCCCACAAGTGACCCCATTTTGGAAATAAGACACCCCAAGGTATTCTGTGAGGGGCATGGTGAGTTCCTAGAATTTTTTATTTTTTGTCGCAAGTTAGTGGAATATGAGACTTTGTAAGAAAAAATAAAAATAATAAAATCATCATCATTTTCCGCTAACTTGTGACAAAAAATAAAAAGTTCTATGAACTCACTATGCCCATCAGCGAATACCTTAGGGTGTCTACTTTCCGAAATGGGGTCATTTGTGGGGTTTTTCTACTGTTTGGGCATTGTAGAACCTCAGGAAACATGACAAGTGCTCAGAAAGTCAGAGCTGTTTCAAAAAGCGGAAATTCACATTTTTGTACCATAGTTTGTAAATGCTATAACTTTTACCCAAACCATTATTTTTTTTTTTGCCCAAACATTTTTTTTTAATCAAAGACATGTAGAACAATAAATTTGGCGAAAAATTTATATATGGATGTCGTTTTTTTTGCAAAATTTTACAGCTAAAAGTGAAAAATGTCATTTTTTTGCAAAAAAATCAGTTACATTTTGATTAATAACAAAAAAAGTAAAAATGCCAGCAGCAATGAAATACCACCAAATGAAAGCTTCATTAGTGAGAAGAAAAGGAGGTAAAATTCATTTGGGTGGTAAGTTGCATGACCGAGCGATAAACGGTGAAAATAGTGTAGTGCCGAAGTGTAAAAAGTGCTCTGGTCATGAAGGGGGTTTCACCTAGCGGGGCTGAAGTGGTTAAAAGCAAACATGTTTCAATACATATGAATTAGCTTTTCTAACATAATAAGATTGTTATTGTGTAACATGCGAATAAAATCGTGAAAATAAAATAAAAAAGCAGTGTGGAAGAAAACTCTGCTTCATGGTCTACTGCATTAAATAGGTATCCATTCACATTACAGTTGCGTTATTTGAATTTTTCGGAAAATGCTACTGATAGTTGGTAGAAAAATATACATAGTTTTACATAATTATACAATGTGCATTCCCAGAGGGAAAAGGGAACAAAAAAAGCAATTTTTAGTAGTTAGGGAATTAATCAATAAAAGTGCATGATTTATCTTCTCATATTTAATCCCTTAGGATATATTGTTTCAAATTTGAGTATCCAATATGCTTCTCTTAAACTAACTTGGTGTTTTATATCTCCTCCTCTTATGGGGGTTTTAACTTGTTCTATAGCATATGTCTTTAAATATTTGGGGCTACGATTGTTTTTTTCTATAAAATGTCTAGCCACATTAGATATATTGACATACGAAGGGTTATCTATATAATTTAAATATTCCAGAATTCTGTTTTTGAATTTTCTTGTAGTGCACCCTATGTACATTTTATCGCATTGCTCACACCAGATCACATAGACTACTGCTTTTGTGTTGCAATTGATATAGGACTTAATATTGTAAGTCTGTGTGTGATCTGTGTTGGAAAAAGTTTTTGTATTTTGTACATAGTTGCAAGTGCGGCATCGGCGACTGCCGCAGCGCGTGAACCCCTTTGTATGTAAGCCAAGTATCTGTATATGGGCAAGTATCCCGTACAAACATGGACAAGGACAGAAAGTTTCCTATAGTTTTTTTTTTTTTTTTTTTTTTGGTACTATCCTACAGCCCTCTTTCAATACCATGTTAAGTATATTGTCTTCATATAGTACTGGAAGGTATTTCTTTATGACATTTTGAATTGTATTGTATTGACGGCTGTACGTCCGTACCAAAGTAGGTTGTAATATTTTCTTTTTCTTTTTGTTTTTATTTTTATTGGCGTTTCTTTGCTCTTCCTTCGTACTTGTAGATTTAATATTACCTTCTAGTCTGACAAACTGCTTCAACCGATATTGTGTCATTTGGTTTATGGGAGTATTTGTATTTTCATTATTTTTAAATAGTAGGGATTCCCTGGGTTTGTTCTTTGCTATTTGGAAGCCTCTAAAAATCATCCAATCAGGATATTTTCTCTTTTTTTTTATCAAATCATTTTTATTGAAAGTTTTAAGAAAGCAATATCAGGGTTCACAATCACATTTTGCCATTACCACCATCAGAATACATCAGAGTCTATCACCATCAGAGTCTATCATAGATCTTGCAACTGGCGAAATGACTATTACAATAGTACACAATATACAATCTTGAGTACTTCTCCCCCCCCCCCCCCCAAATTAAAGGAGTAAGAAACCTTCTGTCCTAGTTTATCGCATTAGATGAGTATGAGACATCCATTCGTTCCACAACTTGTCAAACTTCTGAGGGCAACCACGCTTAACAAACACACTCTTCTCCAATATCAACATGTCATTCACCTTCCTTTCAAACTCATCAATCGTTGGCGGACTCCCCTGGATCGACCTCTGCGCCACCAGTTTCCTAGCCACATATAACAGTCTTCCCACCGCCACCTTAACCAACTCACTTCCTCCAATCTCTGCTACATATCCCAGCACACACACCTTAGGATCTTTTTGCAATCTCAGCCCCAGATTACGGTTAATCTTATTCAGCACCTCATCCCAACATCTACTTATGACAGAGCACGACCACATCATATGCACCAGATCCGCTCCTTCCACCTTACATTTCGGACACCTATCATCAGTCCTGACCCCGATTTTTCGAAAAATACTGGTGTTTTATAAACTCTCTGGATGATAAAGAGTTGCGGTAATTTCGCCTGCTCACTTAGAGACACTCTGGGAACTGCATCTAATATAGCATCCCACTGATCCTTCGAAACTGCACCCAAATCACCCTCCCACTTCAACATCCGCGACCGAGGGAACCCATCCAGAAACTTATCCAGTAATAACGTATACACCTGTGAAATCAGTCCTCTCTTCCCACCTTTCGGAAGAATAAGTTTCTGCACCACATCCATTTTAGCTATACGACACCCTTTCCTCACCGTGACATCATAAGCATGCCTCAATTGCAAATACTGGTAAAACCATCTCTTGGGGACATTAAACTCTTGCTGCATTCCCTGAAAGGATTTGAATACCGTGCCTTCAAGTAATTGACCTATCCTAATCACCTCCCGAGACTCCCAGTTCCTAAGTCCCGACAGTGACATGAATTCTGGCAATAAATTATTATCCCATATTGGGGAAAGCTCTCCAACTCCTCCCACACCTCTAAGTTGCAGGATATTTTCTTTCTAGAAGACGTTGCCATATTATGACATTCCTTTTTAAAGGCTTCTATTGTGTTGCAATTTCTCCTGGCCTGTATAAACTCTCCTACTGGGATAGATTAATTGGTATGGTAACAATGATGGCTATCTGCCCGTAAAATTGTATTCCCCGCAATCTCTTTTCTGTGCGTTTCTGTTTGGATAGTTTTATTTGGTATACCAGTGAGTTTTAAATCCAGAAAATTTATCATACTAGAATGTTCACTGTATGTGAATTTGAGATTGTAGGTATTATTTTGTAAGTACTGTATGAACTCATGTACGGCAGGCACATCTCCACTCCAAATTATGAGCAAGTCGTCGATGTACCTGCCGTACCAGTTCAAACAGTATGCAAAAGGATTATTTGTGCTGTATATATATTTGTGCTCCCAATACATCATAGTCAGATTGGCAAGAGCTGGGGAATATTTAGCCCCCATAGAAACTCCTTGTGACTGGAGATAAAACACATTGTCAAATAAAAAGTAATTATGGCACATGAGGAAACTGGTTACATCAAGGACATAAGTAATGAAGTCGTCTCCATATCCACTGAACTTATGGAGATGGTACTCCAAAGCTTCTAGTGCAATGGAATGTGGGATGGAAGGGTATAATGCTACCACATCTATCGTGAGCCATCTGAAGTGTGGTTCCCATTGCTTGTTATAAAATGACCTGAGGAACTCTGATGTAACCTGGTGCTCTCCTGACCATAGGCTGTATTATACAGTCCAACCAATTCCGAAGCCTTTCTGTTAGAGACCCTATACCACTGACTATTGGGCGCAGTGGTGGTGGATTGAGTTTTTTGTGGACTTTGGGAACTGCATGCATGATTGGAGTAATAGGATATTTTACATTCATATAGTCATATTCTTTTTGTGTTAGGAATGCATGATTTAAACCAATCCCTAAAATTTGTATGTATTCTATTTGATATTTTGAAATGGGATTGCAGGGAAGTTTAATATATGTATCAACCTCTCCTAGAATTTTTATTACTTGATTGTAATATACATCTTTGTCAAGGACGACAACAGATCCTCCATTGTCTGCCATTTTTATTGTTATTTTTTTGTTATTTGATAACTCTTTGAGAGCTTTTTTGGGGTCTTTGGAGACATTGTGGGATGTGTTGGCGTCCTTAAGGGAATCATGCACTTGTTTTAATTCCTTCTCGACTAAGTCCTGAAACAAATCCATATTTTGGGTACGGGACATTATTGGGTAAAAGTGGGGGTTAGCTGTTTTGAAACCATTTCATATTTACAGGATTTGATTCCTGTTCATTTTCCCTCTGGAGATCCTTCAGACACGTCAGAGCAAGTTGTTCCTGGAATTCCATGCCAACATATTGGTTGTGCATGGTGGAAGTGTCCGACATGTTTGTGGGATATTCAGGGGGATGGACATCAAAAAAGTACCTGGCTACTGTAAGTTGTCTAATCTATTTATAGCCAACAATGTCATAAATAAGTCAAAATTCACACTTGGTACAAAGTTCAAGCCTAGTCTTAATACATGTATTTGTTCCTGCTTTAGAGTCTCTTGGGACAAATTAATTACATCATTGTTACTTTGTACTTGAGTTGAGAGCACATTAGTTACCTCCTATTTTGTCGGGTTGCCATAGAATGTCCTTTTTCTGTGTTTGCGCCCCGCTCTCCGGATTCGTTTTTTGCTGGAGCTGAATAGAAGTTTTTGTTCGGTTTATTCTTTTTGTAGTATGAGGTTTTTGGTCTTGTTGTTTTATTTTATCTTTCTTGGAGGAGCTCCTGTGTGAAATCTTGAGATAAGTCACTGAGTTCCAGGGTGTCCAGTTCTGATGAAAAGTTCACTTTTGGTGAGTACCCTTGTTGTGCTGCACACAAGCTCCGGCTCCACCGATCGCCACACGAGGAGTCGGAGCATAACCAAAAGTGCTTTCGGTTTTCAGCATGCTTAGATGCCATGGTCAGGATGGACCACTGCATCTGAGGAGTTAAATGTCCACGATCGTCATTACTGCCGGTTGCAGACATGAGCTGCAGGTGTCTGCTATATGATGCGAGCCGCTATGGCGCCCGCAGCGCACACGATCGCGCACCATGTTTAAAGACCAGACCGATGAATGTCATCTGGCATGAAGGAGTTAATGGCAAACAGCAAACGCAAAGGATCACACAAACAACAAAATGGACTAATCGGCTAACTGACTGCACTTCACACTATACAAAACTATTTTCAGTAGCTTAAGCTTTCCAACATTGACTACATATAGTTCCAAGACACATTTATTCTTTATTCCTTGAAATAATCTTTTAGTTGCTTAGAGGTGGGGAATGAAATAATGATCTTGAATTACTTCCATTTGTACATAATCTGTCTGACTAAGGATTATTGGAGTCCAAACTCTTTTGTGATGGTTTTATAACCGTTCCAGCTTGATGAGCATCAACAACTCTTTTTCTGCGGTCCTCAGAAATCTCTTTTGTTTGTGCCATGACGCACTTCCACAAATATGTTGTGAAGATCAGATTTTAATAAATCAGTTCTTTAAATAAAGCAGGTTGTCTACTTAAAGGTTACAGTATGTACACCTTTTGGGGGCAATTTTTTTCTTATTGCATGTTACTCATTTTGAGCTAAAAATCTTTTTTTCAATAGTTTTTTTTATAAAAAAAATATGTAACCCTTTTTTCTGTACAGAGCAGAGATGCTGTAGTAGCAGCCTCTGGATTTTGTATTTTTCATCATTTGGGGAACTAAGGGGCTCCTTATCTCTGCGCTCTGACATTATAAATACTCATCAAAGCTCAATCCTTATCTTACTGAGTGTTTATGATCTCTTATTAGTTTAGAGATATGGTTTATTAGATGACTAGCACAAAGTACCAATCACACAGTAAAACAGTTAACCCTTTGTGGCAGAACAGCTCAATATTTTTAATAAAGGCCAATTGAAAATATAATTTTTAGCCAAAATGAATAAAATGCCATCATAAACTAAAATTGCCACCAAAGGTGTACATAAGCTTTAAACCTGATTGTGATCCTAATGATTGAACATACCGGACTCGAATTCCAACTTCAAATTAACTGCTAATTCTAAAGGTTCACATACTTTTTACATCTCCGATGTGATTATTGAATCATTTTCGTCAAGAAATAAATGTCTAATAGTTTTGACTTATTTACTTAATTTGGTTACATATACCTATTTTAAATGGCATCTGTCATCACTTACCAGTAGGTGGAATGGTTGGATGTTGTAGATTGGTGCTCATCTTCAGCGTCTCTGATATCTCTGGTGTCTGCATACAGTCAGGTCCATAAATATTGGGACATCGACACAATTGTAACATTTTTGGCTCCATACACCACCACAATGGATTTGAAATGAAACAAACAAGATGTGCTTTAACTGCAGACTGTCAGCTTTAAGTTGAGGGTATTTACATCCAAATCAGGTGAACGGTGTAGGAATTACAACAGTTCATTTATGTGCCTCCCACTTAAAGAACCAAAAGTAATGGGAAAATTAGCTTCTCAGCTGTTCCATGGCCAGGTGTGTGTTATTCCATCATTATCCCAATTACAATGAGCAGATAAAAGATCCAGAGTTCATTTCAGAACTAGCAAAAACTACCGAGATAGCAAAAACATTAGGCGTGGCCAAAACAACAGTTTGGAACATTCATAAAAAGAAGGAACGCACCGGTGAGCTTAGTAACACCAAAAGACCCGGGAGACCACGGAAAACAACTGTGGTGGATGACCAAAGAATTCTTTCCCTGGTGAAGAAAACACCCTTCACAACAGTTGGTCTGATCAAGAACACTCTCCAGGAGGTAGGTGTATGTGTGTCAAAGTCAACAATCAAGAGAAGACTTCACCAGAGTGAATACAGAGGGTTCACCACAAGATGTAAACCATTGGTGAGCCTCAAAAACAGGAAGGCCAGATTTGAGTTTGCCAAACTACATTGAATTGAAAGAACTTGATAGACAGGCACTCAAACAGCTGGATTTTAAACTAATAAAATGGGGACAATCTCTGATATAGTTAAATATACAATATACACCTTTAATAATATAGCTAATAAAATATGGGTAAAAAATGAATGGATAAAAATATGGATGAGAAATATATTTGAGTCGATGTAGGAAAGGTGATAAGAAAAAAGTTGATAAAAAGTTCTACAGATAAAAATTGTCGGTATTAAGATAGTTAGAGTCTTTGTAGTAGAAGGGCCAGTAGGGAATCCGGACGTCAAACTAAGTAATAGGTAGAATCTTCATAGACTGTCCATTCATAGTTTTATATATATATATATATATATATATATATATCTGGTTGCCCAGGAGGGGTAGTACCCGTAGATAGGGGATGTAACTGTGTAGTTAAAACGAGAGGGGGGAGAGTAGGCCCCTTTAAGAGTAAACTTCCCCTTGAAATTTTAGAAGAATACACCCCTTTAGGGGAACACGGTCCTCTTATTTGTAATACAATGTACTTGAAAGCAGAGGTTTAGGTGATGGGCATATTCTACCTCAGTGTGGCGTCCCACACTGAAACGGTATTATGCCCTAGTTCCTTTGATTCCCCCGCAGTCTGTCGTTAGTAGTCCGGTGTTCGCGTAGCGGCGGCCCCTAGGGGGCTTATAGGTAGCGCGTGCGTCTCCTCTGCCCAGTGTCCCACATGGCGGTGACGTCACCAGATGTTTGGTGTTCGTGTCAGCGGGGGTTGTGTTCAATTGGTGGTATGGTAGCAGTATGTCTGTTATAAAAAAAAATGGGAATCCCTTGTGTCTGGATCCTTACACGCAGTCTTCCAATGCTAATCCGGAATATGCAGGGTTATTGGGTTGGTACCAAACTTCATCAGTGGTACCTGCATACTTCTATTTTGGACTTTAAATACCTTCTGGTTGAATATAATTATCCAATCATTCAATTATCCAATAAAGATATCAAAGATGTTATAATAAAATGGGTTGGATTTTACTATAGCCGTTGGCTATTATAGTGATAATAGGTTGAAGATAATAATAAAAGAGAAGATATATATTATAAGTGCATAATAGACAAAGAAATACAGGAATAAAAAGAATAATAAAGTGAACAATAAGAGATTATGATGATAAAAAAATGTATGGATCCTCATAATTTAAGTGTATATAATATATGATATATCTAGAAAAGTGTTGGTATATGTGTTGTATATATTCTTTGTGTTAGATCTGACTAGCTGGGACAAGTAGTTCTACGGTGATGAAGAATTTGTATTTGTCATTATGGAGGGATTTATTGTTATCTTTTGCATATTGCTGCTATTCGATTAGTTATCAATTTATTGTTATTGCTGGTGGTCTGCTATGCAATGTTGATGGTCTGTTTCTAGATAATAGTGGTCTAATTCTATAATATTTTGAGTCAGTTAGGTAGAAAGTAGAAATTGGAAAAAGTTACAAAAGAGATAGCTAGTCTAAAAGACACTATTACCCAAAAATTAAGAATATAATACATGGCAGGATAGACTATGGAAAAGTTTAGATAGATTAGAACAGGAAATTATAGATAAGAAAACTAAGAAATTTATGAACTATAACACCACAACCCAGAACTTTAATAAAATGAATCAAAGAATACGCAAGATACCTCAATAAGAAATGTATAAGAGGATAAAGAACTCGGTAGAAAAGGTCTCGAAACGCGCCATCTAAATACACTGTTCCTATCACGAACAGGTTTGAATCACTTACTAATGAACATTTTTTAGACAAAACACTATAACACCACAACCCAGACCACCACAGAACAAGATTGCGACGGTCTAGCACAAAATCACCAAACCGCACACAATATCGCAATACAACCACCTCTCACCAATACAACCTATTCCGATGTTCTTTTGTTTATCTAAGGTTCACAAAATCCCAGACAACCCCCCAGGACGCCCAATTATCTCGGGAATTGGGTCCCTAACTTCCAATCTATCAAAATATATCGATACACTATTACAACCAGTTAGTAAAAAACACCAGATCTTATGTGAAAGATAGCACCCAAATTATTAAGGTTTTGGATAAATTGGTATATGACCCAACATGGACTCTAGGGACCTTAGATGGGCAGTCCCTCTATACCTCAATTAATCATGTGGGCAGTCTAGCAGCCATGAGTAGACAATTAGAAAAAAGCGGATCATTTCCTGAGGAACAAATTGACTTCCTGGTAGAAGGGGCAAGACACATTCTAACCCACAACTATTTCTCCGAGGATTATTTTTTTCCTCCAGGTGAAGGGCATCGCGATGGGCACAAGGTTCGCCCCCAGTTATGCTAATTTATTTATGTTCCAGTGGGAGGAGCAGCATATCGACCATAGACTGGGGACGGACCTGGTGCTCTGGTTGCGTTATATAGACGACGTCCTCTTTATTTGTAAGGGGAATGAGGAGGAAATCAATGAATTATTCAGGGAAATCAGTAACAGTGAGGTAAATCTAAGTTTCACATCCAACACAAGTAAATCCCATATAGAATTCTTGGATCTACATACATTCAAAATGAGAAATTATTCTGCAGCACATACCAGAAGCATACGGCCAAGAAAAGTTTTATATTATATTGGCTACTCAACATTCCAGGTAGCCAGTTTAGAAGATTCAAGAGAAACTGTACTGAGAAGGAGACTTTTGAACAGTAAGCAATAGTAATTACTCAACAATTCATTGCAAAGAACTATCCAGCCCATCAAATTGAGAAATCATTAGAAGCCACTAGAGATCTAGACAGAATGACCTTTTTGAGTGCAAGATCTGGAGAAAAGGAAAAAACGTAAACAAATGAGAATGACATAACCCACAAAATTATCATTGGCACTTTTTACAGAAAGATAAAACCATAGGCTCTATTCTCACTACAAAACCACAAATTGTTTACACTAAAGCCCCCAATTTAAAACTCGGAGTTGGACCAACAGTTAAGCCACTAACAAACAAAAAACATCATTCCTTGGGAGGTTGGCTGAAATGAAGTGTTTTTCAGATGTGAAAGATGCCCAAACTGTAAGATCATATTATAGAATTAGACCATCACTATCTAGAAACAGACCATCAACATTGCATAGCAGACCACCAATAATAACAATAAATTGATAACTAATCGAATAGCAGCAATATGCAAAATATAACAACAAATCCCTCCATAATGACAAATACAAATTCTTCATCACCGTAGAACTGCTAGTCCCAGCCAGTCAGATCTAACACACAGAATATATACAATACGTATACCAACACTTTTCTAGATATACCATCATATATCATTATATACACTTAGATTAATTATGAGGATCCATACATATATTTTTACTATATATATATATATATATATATATATATATATATATATATATATATATATATACACATACACATACACACAGTACAGACCAAAAGTTTGGACACACCTTCTCATTCAAAGAGTTTTCTTTATTTTCATGACTATGAAAATTGTAGATTCACACTGAAGGCATCAAAACTATGAATTAACACATGTGGAATTATATACATAACAGAAAAGTGTGAAGCAACTGAAAATATGTCATATTCTAGGTTCTTCAAAGTAGCCACCTTTTGCTTTGATTACTGCTTTGCACACTCTTGGCATTCTCTTGATGAGCTTCAAGAGGTAGTCACCTGAAATGGTCTTCCAACAGTCTTGAAGGAGTTCCCAGAGATGCTTAGCACTTGTTGGCCCTTTTGCCTTCACTCTGCGGTCGAACTCGCCCCAAACCATCTCGATTGGGTTCAGGTCCATTGACTGTGGAGGCCAGGTCATCTGGCGCAGCACCCCGTCACTCTTCTTCATGGTCAAACTCAAATAGCCCTTACACAGCCTGGAGGTGTGTTTGGGGTCATTGTCCTGTTGAAAAATGGACGGAATAGCATGCCGCTGCAAGATGCTGTGGTAGCCATGCTGGTTCAGTATGCCTTCAATTTTGAATAAATCCCCAACAGTGTCACCAGTAAAGCACCCCCACACCATCACACCTCCTCCTCCATGCTTCACGGTGGGAACCAGGCATGTAGAGTCCATCCGTTCACCTTTTCTGCGTCGCACAAAGACACGGTGGTTGGAACCAAAGATCTCAAATTTGGACTCATCAGACCAAAGCACAGATTTCCACTGGTCTAATGTCCATTCCTTGTGTTCTTTAGCCCAAACAAACACGTCTCTTCTGCTTGTTGCCTGTCCTTAGCAGTGGTTTCCTAGCAGATATTCTACCATGAAGGCCTGATTCACACAGTCTCCTCTCAACTCTGTGTGGCATTGACCTGGTCTGTAATCTGAGCTGCTGTTAACCTGCGATTTCTGAGGCTGGTAACTCGGATGAACTTATCCTACACAGCAGAGGGGACTCTTGGTCTTCCTTTCCTGGGGCGGTCCGCATGTGAGACAGTTTCTTTGTAGTGCTTGATGGTTTTTGTGACTGCACTTGGGGACACTTTTAAAGTTTTCCCAATTGTTCGGACTGACTGACCTTCATTTCTTAAGTAATGATGGCCACTCGTTTTTCTTTACTTAGCTGCTTTTTTCTTGCCATAATACAAATTCTAACAGTCTATTCAGTAGGACTATCAGCTGTGTATCCACCTGACTTCTCCACAATGCAACTGATGGTCCCAACCCCATTTATAAGGCCAGAAATCCCACTTATTAAACCTGACAGGGCACACCTGTGAAGTGAAAACCATTTCAGATGACTACCTCTTGAAGCTCATCAAGAAAATGCCAAGAGTGTGCAAATCAGTGATCAAAGCAAAAGGTGGCTACTTTAAAGAACCTAGAACATGACATATTTTCAGTTGTTTCACACTTTTTTGTTATGTATATAATTCCACATGTGTTAATTCATAGTTTTGATGCCTTCAGGGTGAATCTACAATTTTCATAGTCATGAAAATAAAGAAAACTCTTTGAATGAGAAGGTTTGTCCAAACTTTTGGTCTGTACTGTATATATATCATCTTAATCTCTTATTGTTCCCTTTTTTTGTTCTTTTTATTCCTGTATTATGCACTTAAAATATAATATAATATAATATATATCTTCTCTTTTATTATCATCTTCAACCTATTATCACTATAATAGCCAACGGCTATAGTAAAAGCCAACCCAATAGCCAACATCTTTGATAATATCTTTATTGGATAATAGAATGATTGGATAATTATTTTCAACCAGAAGGTATTTAAAGTCCAAAGTAGAAGTATGCAGGTACTACTGATGAAGGGAAAGGATACTCCCCGAAATGCGTTTGGTACCGACCCAAGAACCCTGCATATCCTGGATTAGCATTGAAAGACCGCACATAAGGATCCAGACACAGGGGATCCCAATTTTTTATTTATAACGGACATACCGCCAATTGAACACATCCCCCCGCTGACGCAGACACCAAATATCCGGTGACGTCACCGCCACGTGGGACGCTGGGCAGAGGAGAGGCGAGTGCTACCCACGCGAACACCGGACCACTAACGACAGACTGCGGGGGAATCAAAGGTACTAGGGCATAATACAGTTTCAGTGTGGGACGCCATACTGAGGTAGCATATGCCCATCACCTAAACCTCTGCTTTTTAACTTTTTAAGTGCATTGTATTACAAATAAGTGGACCGTGTTCCCCTAAAAGGGTGTATTCTTCTAAAATTTCAAGGGGAAGTTTACTCTTAAAGGGGCCTACTCTACCCCCTCTCGTTTAAACTACACAGTTACATCCCCTATCTACAGTTACTACCCCTCCTGGGCAACCAGAGATAGATATAGATATAGATATATATATATATATATATATATATATCTATATCTATATCTATCTCTATAACTATGAATGGACAGTCTATGAAGATTCTACCTATTACTTAGTTTTACGTCCGGATTCCCTACTGGCCCTTCTACTACAAAGACTCTCAATACAAAAAAAACAATCTCAATACCGACTGAATTTTTATCTATACAACTTTTTTTCTTATCACCTTCCCTACATCGACTCAAATATATTTCGCATCCATATTTGTATCTATATATTTTTTACCTATATTTTATTAGCTATATTATTAAAGGTGTATATTGTATATTTAACTATATCCGAGATTGTCCCCATTTTATTTAATCCAGCTGTTTGAGTGCCTGTCTATCAAGTTCTTTCTGTCTTTCAAACCCTATTTATTCTGGTTCTGGTGAACCAGTTAGACAGCAGCACCTCATCCACTTCAGTAGTAAGGTGAGCCACCACAACAGTTTGTTACGTACTATTCATGCTGTAATTAAAAAGTGAAAGTTTGATTGATGATTATTATTATGTCCCATCACTTTTGGTTCCTTAACTCACACCTGGCCATGGAACAGCTGAGAAGCCAATTGTCCCATTACTTTTGGGTCCTTAACCACTTCAACTCCGCTAGCTGAAACCCCCTTAATGACCAGGCCACTTTTTACACTTCTGCACTACACTACTTTCACCGTTTATTGCTCGGTCATGCAACTTACCACCCAAATGAATTTTACCTCCTTTTCTTCTCACTAATAGAGCTTTCATTTGGTGGTATTTCATTGCAGCTGACATTTTTACATTTTTTGTTATTAATCGAAATTTAACGATTTTTTTTTGCAAATAAAATGACATTTTTCACTTTCAGCTGTAAAATGTTGCAAAAAAAAACCACGACATCCATATATACATTTTCCGCTAAATTTATTGTTCTACATGTCTTTGATCCAAAAAAAAATGTTTGGGCAAAAAAAAAAAAAAATGGTTTGGGTAAAAGTTATAGCGTTTACAAACTATGGTACAAAAATGTGAATTTCCGCTTTTTGAAGCAGCTCTGACTTTCTGAGCACCTGTCATGTTTCCTTAGGTTCTACAATGCCCAGACAGCAGAAAACCCCTACAAATGACCCCATTTCGGAAAGTAGACACCCTAAGGTATTCGCTGATGGGCATAGTGATTCATAGAACCTTTTATTTTTTGTTAGCGGAAAATGATGATTATTTTTTTTTTTTTCTTAGAATGTCTCATATTCCACTAACTTGTGACAAAATAAAAACTTCCATGAACTCACTATGCCCATCACAAAATATCTTGGGGTGTCTTCTTTCCAATATGGGGTCACTTGTGGCGTAGTTATACTGCCCTGGCAATTTAGGGGCCCAGATGTGTGAGAAGTAGTTTGCAATCAAAATGTGTAAAAAAATGGCCTGCGAAATCCGAAAGGTGCTCTTTAGAATGTGTGCCCCTTTGCCCACCTAGGCTGCAATAAAGTGTCACACAACTGGTATTGCCGTACTAAGGAGAGGTTGGGGAATGTGTTTTGGGATGTCATTTTACATATACCCATGCTGGGTGAGAGAAATATCTTGGCAAAAGACAACTTTTCCCATTTTTTTTATACTAAGTTGGCATTTGACCAAGATATTTTTCTCACCCAGCATGGGTATATGTAAAATGACACCCCAAAACACATTCCCCAACTTCTCCTGAGTACGGCGATACCACATGTGTGACACTTTTTTGCAGCCTAGATGTGCAAAGGTGCCCAAATTCCTTTTAGGGCATTTTTAGACATTTGGATCCCAGACTTCTTCTCACGCTTTAGGGCCCCTAAAAAGCCAGGGCAGTATAAATACCCCACATGTGACCCCACTTTGGAAAGAAGACACCCCAAGGTATTCAATAAGGGCCTGGCGAGTTCATCCAATTTTTTTGGGGGTGCATAAGTTAGCGGAAATTGATATTTTTTATATATTTTTTTTCTCACAAAGTCTCACTTTCCGCTAACTTGGGACAAAAATTTAAATCTTTCATGGACTCAATATGCCCCTCAGCGAATACCTTGGGGTGTCTTCTTTCCAAAATGGGGTCATTTGTGGGGTGTTTGTACTGCCCTGGCATTTGAGGGTCTCCGCAATCATTACATGTATGGCCAGCATTAGGAGTTTCTGCTATTCTCCTTATATTGAGCATACGGGTAATGAGATTTTTTTTTTCCGTTCAGCCTCTGGGCTGAAAGAAAAAAAATGAATGGCACAGATTTCTTCATTCGCATTGATCAATGTGGATGAAAAAATCTCTGCCACAAAAAAAAAAAAAGGAGGGGAAAGGCGTCTGCCAGGACATAGCAGCTCCGCCCAACATCCATACCCACTTAGCTCGTATGCCCTGGCAAACCAGATTTCTCCATTCACATCAATCGATGTGGATGATTAAATCATTGCCGGGATTTTTTATTTAATTTTTTATATACAAAGTGTTTGCCAAAGCATAGGAACACCGCCTCCTCCTCAGCTCGTATGCCTTGGCAAACGTATCTTTTACTGCAGAGGAGAAATCTCGTCTTGCAGCACCGCATACACCGACTTGCGTGTAATCTGACAGCAGCGCAATGCTTCTGTCAGAATGCACATCAGTGCTGCAGCTAGTCGATCGGTTGGTCCACCTGAAAAAAAACAGGCGCAACGCAATAATTTTATTAACTTTGGAACAGAACATATAAACTTAAACTTTTTGAACTGAACATTAACCTTTTTGCTTACTGGAGTTTTTATTTATTTTTATTTATTTTTTACCTTTTATAGAACAAACCTCTCCTTCCCCATGGGTCAATGTGCAAAGCGCAAATCGCCCAAAGATGTGGCGAAGTGCGTTATGCACTTTGTCCCAGGTGAAAGGAGACATTTGCAGCAGCTGTATGTGAATGGGCCCTAATAGCCCTGTGTGCCTGTCCTGGTGAGATGTGATCCCTATGCTAGGTGTACCTGTGTGTGGTACTTCCGGAAACACTCCCCTAAGCATAGGGCAGGGTGGTCAGGACAGAAATAGCGGGTGTCACGCCTAATTCCACCCCTGCTACAGACACGGCATCTTTTTCGGGGTGACTGTTGGGTTGAGGTACCAGCAACGACATTGGGGAAATGCCGATCGTGTAGACGGCTAACTACACTGGTGGATGGGACCACGGAACCTCCTGGGTACAGGAGGTTCTCAATGATCTCTTCCTGAAATTTGAGGAAAGATCGTGTTCTCCCAGCCTTACTGTAGAGAACAAAACTATTATACAGAGCCAATTGAATCAAATATACAGACGCCTTCTTATACCAGCGTCTGGTTCTGCGGGAAACTAAATACGGAGACAACATCTGGTCATTGAAGTCCACCCCTCCCATGTGAAGGTTATAGTCGTGGACTGAGGGGGGCTTTTCAATGACACGGGTTGCTCGCTCAATTTGTATTGTCGTGTCTGCGTGAATGGAGGAGAGCATGTAAACATCACGCTTGTCTCTCCATTTCACCGTGAGCAGTTTTTCGTTACACAAGGCAGCCCTCTCCCCCCTTGCAAGATGGGTGGTAACGAGCCATTGGGGGAAGCCTGCGCGACTAGTTAGCACGGTGCCACAGGCGCCAATCTGTTCTAGAAACAAATGCCTAAAGATGGTACCCCTTGCCGAATAAGGGTGACACCAAGTCCCAGACTGTCTTCCCACTGCTCCCCAGGTAGTCAGGGCAACCGACCGGCTCCAGGGTCTGATCTTTTTCCTCATAGATCCGAAATTTGTGGTTATAGCCTGTGGCCCTTTCACAGAGCTTATACAATTTGACCCCACATAAAATGTATTAGGGACTCGTCTACGCGGATGTTTTGCTCTGGGGTATACAAATCTGCAAATTTATGGTTGAAATGGTCTATGAGGGGCCGAATTTTGTGGAGCCGGTCAAAAGCTGGGTGGCCTCTGGGACGGGAGGTGGTGTTGTCGCTTTAGTGCAGAAAACGCAGGATGGCCTCAAAACGTGCCCTGGACATAGCAGCAGAGAACATGGGCATGTGATGATTTGGGTTCGTGGACCAATATGACCGCAATTCATGCTTTTTAGTTAGACCCATGTTGAGGAGAAGGCCCAGAAAAATTTTAATTTCGGAAACTTGGACTGGTTTCCACCGGAAAGGCTGGGCATAATAGCTTCCCGGGTTGGCGGTTATAAATTGTGTGGCATACCTGTTTGTTTCGGCCACCACTATGTCTAAGAGCTCCGCAGTCAAGAACAGCTCAAAAAATCCCAGGGCCGAACCGATCTGAGCTATCTCAACCCGAACTCCAGACTGGGCGGTGAAAGGGGAAACTACAGGTGCGGCTGAAGTTGGGGACTGCCAATCAGGGTTTGCCAGCACCTCAGGGATTCTAGGGGGTCTACTGGCCCGTCTTTGCGGTGGCTGCGACGGGGTAACTACTGCTCGTGCCACCGTACCAGCTTCAACTGCCCTTCTGGTGCTCGCCACTTCACCAGGTTGTACGGCAGTGCTGGTACTAGGTCCTGGGAGGGCTGCGCTGCTGGTGTATGCCTCACCACGTAATCCGACAGCGCCAGCCCCACTCTGCTGCCCTTGAAGCGGATCCTGCGCAACCTGTGGTCTAACGACACGGGGCCGGGTACTCCTGGTGCTATCAGGGACCTCAGCCTCCTCGTCCGAACTTTGGGTCAGAGTGCCACTGCTTTCTACAGGTTCATATTCTGACCCGCTAGATTCGTCAGATGAGGGTTCCCATTCCTCATCCGACTGGGTCCGAAGCCTGTAGGCCTCTTCAGAAGAATACCCCCTGTTTGTCATTTGGGCAACTAAATTTAGGGGTATTCCCTGAGACTACCCAAGAAAAAAAGCAAGCCTGTTTTACAAATGGGAGGCTAGCGAAGCACCGGAAGCCGCTGCGGTTGATAAAAAAAATATCAAAACTGATTTTTTTATCGCCGCAGCGCGTGTAAAGTAAATGTGCAGTGATAAAAAAATAAAACATTTTTTGTCACTGCGGTGGGGCGGGCGTGGGCGAACGCACGTGTGGGCGACCGATCAGGCCTGATCGGACAAACACTGCGTTTTGGGTGGAGGGCGAACTAAAGTGACACTAAAAAAGTACAAATGCTGATTAGCGATACGCTAAT
The DNA here is from genome assembly GCF_014858855.1 of Bufo gargarizans. Lineage (NCBI taxonomy): Eukaryota > Metazoa > Chordata > Amphibia > Anura > Bufonidae > Bufo > Bufo gargarizans. Next base: position 384,261,888 of record NC_058082.1, on the reverse strand, counting down.
CAGCGAATAAGTGACTGCGGTGCGGTGGGCTGGGCGCTAACTGATCCCTAAACTACCTAACCAAAGGGTTAATTGGGGTGCAGGGGGTGATCTGGGGCTAAAGTGTGGTGTTGGTACTACTCACTGTGAAGCCTGCTCCTCTGCTGGATCTAACCGACCAAAAGGACCAGCAGATGAGCAGGGCAGCCATATAACAGATCATATTTACTAATATGATCTGTTATCTGGCACTTGATTGTTCTTTTTTTTTAAATAATCAGCTTGCCAGCCGCGATCATTGGCTGGCAAGCTGATGACGTGACCCCCCTTGACGAAATGCCGACCCGCATGCGCGGACCGGCTAAGCGCGTCATCTCGCGTCTCGTGAGATGACGCGTATATGCGTCAGTCTGCGCAGCGCTGCCGCCTCCGGACCACAGATCTGCGTTAGGCTGTCCTGAGGTGGTTAATAAGTGTGAGGCACATATGCAAACTGTTGTAATTCCTACACCGTTCACCTGATTTGGATGCAAATACCCTCAAATTAAAGCTGGCAGTCTGCAGTTAAAGCACATCTTGTTCGTTTAATTTCAAATCCATTGTGGTGGTGGTGTATAGAGCCAAAAATGTTAGAATTGTGTCGATGTCCCAATATTTATGAACCTGACTGTATGTGCAGACAATCTTTTTACAAAATGGACTTTAGTATTTAGTATCACTTATTAGATTAATGAGGGTGGTGCTTTTGCACCCAAAGGCTCCGCTTCCTGTCTGCTATGCTGTGCCCCCACCACTGTGACATACAGGCCTGGGAGTAAAACATTCACGTCTTGCCTTGATGTCTCGTGGGGGCACTTTCGGAACATGTGCTGTAACGGTATGGTGGTTGCCCATATGCCTGACAGTCTCCTGGTATGCATGCTAAGTGTAAACAAAAGTGCAGTGAATTCGGCCTAAATTCCATTATTTTTAAATTTTCCTATTTTTTTGTGATTTTAAATTTTGTGTAATTTTATATGGGAAAATATTGTTAGGTTTCCTATAGCAGATTATGAAACAAGTGCATATTGCAGTATTTTTTTTAACTTATTTTTGTATGTTGCACATTCATAGCTGATATTTTATTTTCTCGGGTATATTGCTGCCTACTACTTGTTTTGATTTTTATTTTATTTTTTCTTGCAGACAGATAAAATAATGGAAGATCAGGACCTGATAGACATTGGGATTCTGGACTTACAACATCGTCGACAGATTCTTCAAGCAGCTCATTCTCTACCAAATGTGAGCAGCAGGCAGTATTTGTAGATATCCACAAATTCCAACACTGTCTTAAAAATTTGATCAGTTCTTTATGTTCTCTAGTAAAATTACATTTACAGTTTGATTATTTTATATATAAGTTTTGTTTTGCTCATTTATTATAGAACTGTATTGTTGGACTACATGACTCACTCTTTTGCAAGAAAAAAAAATTTGCTCTGCTCTCTGCATACTTTTTGTCATTCTCTACGCTCCACTTCAACCATCTGTCCTGCTCTACCTTCCACTCCCCTTGCCTGCACTTACTACTTTGCACTTTGCTTTGTGTTTGGGCTGCCTCAATAGTAATACTGTATATACTTATTTTATTGCTACTGTAACAGTGAGGCCAGTCAGTACGGCCGCCATCAGAGCAGAAGATGCCATGCCTATATTCTAGTTAGGCAACATTCATAAAACAGAGGCAGGAAGATGTATATTTGAGCAATTATATATGTGAAGGATGGGAAGGTCACTACAGCAATAGTTGATAAACTGTTGTGTTGCTCCATGCAGCTTTGACTGCTACAAATGAAGAAGACTTTAGTATAAGATTAAGGCCGTATGTATTTTGCAGTCTGCAAAAAACAGATCCACAAAGAATACAGATGACGTCCGTGTGCATTCCATATTTTACGGAACAGCTAGCCTCTAACAGAACAGTCATATTCTTGTCCTTAATGCGGACAATAATAGGACATGTTATTTTTATTTTTTTGCGGAACAGACATACGGAAACGAAATTCACATGGAGTACCTTCCGATTTTTTGAAGACCCATTGAAATATATGGGTCCGTATTCGGTTCGCAAAAAAAAACGGAACGGACACGGAAAGAATATGCGTTTGTGTACATGAGCCCTAAATAAGAACACTCAGTGCTATAGATCATTGAGAGCTTGACAAGAGCTCTGCCACTCAGCACGGATTTGCTGAGTGCAGTAATATATTTTTCTCTTTAGCCATCCCAGTCAATTTGAGCAAACCCAGCAGCATATCGATGACATATCTTGGGAGTGCGGAGTATTAGACCTGGACCAATCAACTATTGATGGCCTTTCCTGAGGATACATCATCAATATCAGGAGCCTGGAAAACCCATTTTTAGAAAGAGGAGCAAGGCTCTTATCTTATTTATTTAAAAAAAAGTGGATCTTGTGATTATTAAACATAGTATAGATTCAGTATATTTTGAACATACAGGTCCTTCTCAAAAAATTAGCATATTGTGATAAAGTTCATTATTTTCTGTAATGTACTGATAAACATTAGACTTTCATATATTTTAGATTCATTACACACCAACTGAAGTAGTTCAAGCCTTTTATTGTTTTAATATTGATGATTTTGGCATACAGCTCATGAAAACCCAAAATTCCTATCTCAAAAAATTAGCATATCATGAAAAGGTTCTCTAAACGAGCTATTAACCTAATCATCTGAATCAACTAATTAACTCTAAACACCTGCAAAAGATTCCTGAGGCTTTTAAAAACTCCCAGCCTGGTTCATTACTCAAAACCGCAATCATGGGTAAGACTGCCGACCTGACTGCTGTCCAGAAGGCCATCATTGACACCCTCAAGCAAGAGGGTAAGACACAGAAAGAAATTTCTGAACGAATAGGCTGTTCCCAGAGTGCTGTATCAAGGCACCTCAGTGGGAAGTCTGTGGGAAGGAAAAAGTGTGGCAGAAAACGCTGCACAACGAGAAGAGGTGACCGGACCCTGAGGAAGATTGTGGAGAAGGACCGATTCCAGACCTTGGGGGACCTGCGGAAGCAGTGGACTGAGTCTGGAGTAGAAACATCCAGAGCCACCGAGTACAGGCGTGTGCAGGAAATAAGCTACAGGTGCCGCATTCCCCAGGTCAAGCCACTTTTGAACCAGAAACAGTGGCAGAAGCGCCTGACCTGGGCTACAGAGAAGCAGCACTGGACTGTTGCATGTCATTCGGAAATCAAGGTGCCAGAGTCTGGAGGAAGACTGGGGAGAGGGAAATGCCAAAATGCCTGAAGTCCAGTGTCAAGTACCCACAGTCAGTGATGGTCTGGGGTGCCATGTCAGCTGCTGGTGTTGGTCCACTGTGTTTTATCAAGGGCAGGGTCAATGCAGCTAGCTATCAGGAGATTTTGGAGCACTTCATGCTTCCATCTGATGAAAAGCTTTATGGAGATGAAGATTTCATTTTTCAGCACGACCTGGCACCTGCTCACAGTGCCAAAACCACTGGTAAATGGTTTACTGACCATGGTATTACTGTGCTCAATTGGCCTGCCAACTCTCCTGACCTGAACCCCATAGAGAATCTGTGGGATATTGGGAAGAGAAAGTTGAGAGACGCAAGAGCCAACACTCTGGATGAGCTTAAGGCCGCTATCGAAGCATCCTGGGCCTCCATAACACCTCAGCAGTGCCACAGGCTGATTGCCTCCATGCCACGCCGCATTGAAGCAGTCATTTCTGCAAAAGGATTCCCGACCAAGTATTGAGTGCATAACTGAACATAATTATTTGAAGGTTGACTTTTTTTGTATTAAAAACACTTTTCTTTTATTGGTCGGATGAAATATGCTAATTTTTTGAGATAGGAAATTTGGGTTTTCATCAGCTGTATGCCAAAATCATCAATATTAAAACAATAAAAGGCTTGAACTACTTCAGTTGGTGTGTAATGAATCTAAAATATATGAAAGTCTAATGTTTATTAGTACATTACAGAAAATAATGAACTTTATCACAATATGCTAATTTTTTGAGAAGGACCTGTATATAACTGGATTTTATTGTATAACAATTTGCCATTTACCTGAGAACTATTTAAGAGTCCTTTCACATGTATCTCGGCCCCAGAATGAGCCACGATCAACCATATAGAAGTTGCTCAAAGAGCCTTTTACACTGCATACTTTATGGGGATGACATTTAGTTTGCATATGATCATTCACAAACCTCCCGGTTACACAGTAAAACATGTTGGCGACAGTTTTTTTATTTTATTTTAAGGCCAGCATAAAATAAATAGGCCAAATGTTCTTAATGCGTTCATTCAGCTGATTACCACCCCAGTGTAAAAGGGCTACTCCTTTGGAACACCAAGGACGTTTTAAATTGCATGCATTTTTATTTTATTTTTTTACTATTTTATTTTGTGTAAATCCTCTGTGTGTCTAAGTATACAGTTCACTAAAAATTGCATAATCTGTAAAAAACAGCCTGTGGTTAAATAAGTTATCACATGACTAATGTTAAAATGTAAATATGACATTATAATAGTATATGACAAGAATAACAAGTAACTACCGTGATACGGAAACATTTTATTGAATAACTAGCAAGTTGTTCCAGAGGAAGGCAAAAAAAAAATGTGAGGTAGAAGCCAATTTTCCTCACTTTAGGGGAATAAAAAATTCCTTCCCGACTCCAATCAGGCAATCAGAATAACTCCCTGGATCAACGATCCCTCTCTAGTAGCTATAGCCTGTAATATTAATACTCTCCAGAAATACATCCAGGCCCCTCTTGAATTCCTTTATTGTACTCACCATCACCACCTCCTCAGGCAAAGAGTTCTATAGTCTTACTGCTCTTACCGTAAAGAATCCTCTTCTATGTTTGTGTACAAACCTTCGTTCTTCTAGACGCAGAGGATGTCCCCTCGTCACAGTCACAGTCCTTGGGATAAACAGATGATGTTATAGATCTCTGTACTGACCCTGATATATTTATACATAGTAATTAGATCTTCCCTCAGTCGTCTTTTTTCTAAGGTGAATAACCCTAATTTTGATAATCTTTCTGGGTAATGTAGTTGCCCCATTCCAGTTATTACTTTAGTTGCCCTTCTCTGGACCCTCTCCAGCTCCCCTATGTCTGCCTTGTTCACTGGAACCCAGAACTGTACACGGTACTCCATGTGTGGTCTGACTAATGATTTGTAAAGTGGTAGGACTATGTTCTCATCACGGGCATCTATGCCCCTTTTGATGCAACCCATTATCTTATTGGCCTTGGCAGCAGCTGCCTGACACTGGTTTTTGCAGCTTAGTTTGCTGTTTATTAAAATTCATAGATCCTTTTCCATGTCAGTGTTACCGAGTGTTTTACCATTTAGTATGTACGGGTGACTTGCATTATTCCTTCCCATGTGCATAACTTTACATTTGTCAGTGTTAAACCTCATCTTCCACTTATCTGCCCAAGCCTGCAATCTATCCAGATCCCTCTGTAGTAGTATACTGTCCTCTTCAGTGTTAATTACTTTACACAGTTTAGTGTCATCTGCGAAAAATTTTATTTTACTATACAAGATCATTAATAAATATATTGAAGAGAATAGGGCCCAATACTGACCCCTGAGGTACTCCACTAGTGACAGTGACCCAATCTGAGTATGTACCGTTAATAACCACCCTCTATTTTCTATCATTGAGCCAGTTACTTACCCACTTACAGACCTTTTCTCCCAGTCCGAGCATTCTCATTTTATATACTAACCTTTTATGTGGTACAGTGTCAAACGCTTTGGAGAAATCCAGATACACGTCATCCATTGATTCGCCGCTGTCAAGTCTAGAACTTACCTCCTCATAGAAACTGATTAAATTAGTTTGACATGACCAATCCCTCACAAAGCCATGCTGATATGGCGTTATTTACTTATTTCCGTTAAGATGCTCTAACATAGCATCCCTCAGCAAACCTTCAAACTGTTTACCCACAGCAGATGTTAAACTTACCGGCCTATAGTTTCCAGGCTCTGTTTTTGGACCCTTTTTGAATATTGGCACCACATTTGCCATGCGCCAATCCTGTGGGACATTCCCTCTCAATATAGAATCTGCAAATATCAGAAATAAGGGTCTGGCTATGACATTACTTAATTCCCTTAGGATACGGGGGTGTATGCCATCCGGTCCTGGAGATTTGTTTATTTTAATCTTTTTAAGTCGCTGTTGTACTTCTTCCTGGGTCAGACAGGACACTTTTAATGGGGAATTTATTTCAACATTCAGCATTTCATCTGACAGTTTATTTTCCTCAGTGAATACATTGGATAAAAAAAATATTTAACAGCTTTGCTTTCTCCTCGTTGCTCTCTGCGACTCCCCTCTCATTACGCTTTAAAGGATCGACACCTTCAGATTTATATTTTTTAACATTTATGTAATTGAAGAACATTTTAGGGTTAGTTTTACTCTCTTTGGCAATTAATCTCTCGGTCTCTAGTTTGGCCGCTTTTATTAGTTTTTTACATGTTCTATTTTTTTCCTTATAGTTTTTCAGTGCTTTAGTGCTACCCTCCTGTTTTAGTGTTTTATATGCTTTCTTTTTGTCATTTATTGCTTTCTTTACAGTTCTGTTTATTTATCCACATTGGTTTCTTTTTGTTCCTTATTTTATTCCCATACGGTATGTACCTCTCAAAATGAGATTTTAGGATGCTTTTAAAGATATTCCATTTTGTGGCTGTATTTTTATTTGTGAGGACTTTATCCCATTTAGTTAGGCCTATGGCCTCTCTTAGTTGGCTGAATTTAGCTTTTTTGAAGTTTCGTATTTTTGTTCCTCCCTGTATAAACGCTCTTTTGAATGATAATTGGAAGGTTATTACTTTGTGGTCACTATTTCCCAGGTGTCCCCCAACCTACACATCTGTTGTTCTGTCAGGTCTATTGGTTAATACTAAGTTCAGTATGGCCGTCCCTCTAGTCGGGTCCTGAACCAGTTGGGAGAGGTAATTGTCTTTGGTTATTGCCAAGAACCTGTTTTCTTTATGAGACATACAAGTTTCAGTTTCCCAGTCTATATCTGGGTAGTTGAAGTCCCCCATAATAACTATCTCATTTAGTAGTAGATTTTCTGTGGACTCTGGTATATTAGGTGGTTTATAGTAAACTCCTATTAGTAATTTATTATTGTTTTTAGCTCCATGTATCTCTACCCGCAGTGACTCCACATGTTCATGTCCCTCAGTTATATCTTCACAGAGTGTGGGCTTTAGACAAGACTTTACATAAAGGCAGACCCCTCCCCCTCTCCGGTTTTGGCGATCCTTTCTAAACAGATTGTAACCTTGTACATTAACTGCCCAATCATAGCTATCATCCAGCCATGTCTCAGTTATTTCCACTATGTCATAGTCCTCCTCACACATCACTAATTCCAGTTCTATTAGTCAGGCTTCTGGCATTAGTATACATACATTTGAGAGGTTTATGTGAATTTTTTACCCTACACCTTTCCTTCTCAACTGTTATAGTCCCTCTTTCCATTCCTCCCCCAGTCCCACTACCTTGCCCCCGGTCTCTATCTGCACTATCTTCCCCTCCTATAATGTAATTTCCCTCCCCCCAGTCCCTAGATTAAACACTCCTCCAACCTTCTAGCCATCTTTCTCCCCAGCACAGCTGCCCCTTCCCCATTGAGTTGCAGCCCGTCCCTACGATAGAGCCTGTAGCTGACAGAGAAGTCGGCCCAGTTCTCCAGGAACCCAAACCCCTCCTTCCTACACCAGTACTTGAGCCACTTGTTAATCTCCCTAATCTCCCGCTGCCTTTCTTGTGTGGCCTGTGGTACAGGTAGTATATCGGAAAATGCTACCTTTGAGGTCCTTGCCCTAAGCTTTTGAAGAATGTAGAAGTTTGAAGAATGTAGAATTTTTTTCATAGGACAACATTGGAGAGCCTACAGAGAGAAACAAACGTCTTTTAACCCTTTCACTGCCAAGGATTTGTGCAATACATTATCACTTTAAATGCTTGCCACAGTTACAATAGAAGTTCTAGAGCTCTTTATCTTGGTATCATAGACTGATAAGGATAACAATGTTTTGAGCTATTTATTTTGTGACTCCATATCTCACCACCCATTTCAGCTTCAGACCTGAGACTGCCATCATTTTATTGACAATCATTTTGATTACTTCATTCATAAATTGGACCTGGAACTATTTAGTAAATGATTAGTTATGCAGATTCTTGTCACGTAACTGCATTGTTACTGCTTTGCTCCTGGTGGTGGATCAATCTTTTTCTTCTTGTATACTACAAATTACAACTTGTTCTAACATTCCCTAATAGCTCAGTGTGTTATTGGGTTGATTCCCAAGTGAAAAGTCACTGGTTTGAATCCAGGAGCAGCCATTAAGATAATTTCCCAAGAAAAGAGGAACATCATCCAGCTCATTGATAGTGGTTAGAGATAAGTGAAATTTTCAAATATTCTATTCAGACGGTTTGCCAAATTATCCCCCAAAAATTGATTCAATACGACTATTGTGCATTTCAGAAACATGCATAGGCAGTCCGCTGTGGTAGTCTAACAGTTACTTTGATCTATTCTGATGCATCAAGCACTGGTGTGTGGAAATCCTGGCTGATCCACGCCTGATTCATCTTTGCGACTCCATCAACCATGGCAGTGGAATGTGAGCACAGAGAGATTCCCACCCACCCCTGCTCAGACCTTCGTGAGGATGGGCAATGTCGCACATAGGCAGCGGCCAACTGACTACATAGAATGTCTCGATAGTAGTTGAATATATCGTCCCTCCCAGCGGGTAGAAAAAAGGCCCTCATTTTGGAGCGGTAGTGAAGGTCTAATGGTGGAGAGACAGTAGTCATTCTTCAGCCGAATGGTGGTAATACGGCTTTCACCACGCAAGCAACTCTGCATGCATCTTGTCATTTGCGCCAGGAACTCTGAGAGACTCCCTGTCTCCATCTCCACTGCATACTGCCACGGTGTGTCGGGGTCATCTTGCCTGGTCTTCCTAATCATTCTCTAGCTCCTCCTGCTCCTCTCCTGTCACTTGTGCAGAAAAAACACCCATTTCTCTATACATTGCTTGTGCATGAATGTCCTCCAGTTCAGCCCCTACAGGGCTCAGGTGGCGGTGACATGTAGGCACCACGTCTCCTGTTCCCTGGACAGCCAGGTTTTGTAGTGCCCTGGAGAAAGGAGTACTTTGACATTTGTAGACATTTGCCTATGAAAATGTAAAACTTTTTACTTTATTTCTCTTGAAAGGGTTGACATATACTGTTTATTACTGTGTTACTGCATTCTATATATATGTTGTGATATATATCCTGTTTTTGATGCCAAATTGCAGTGGCCGGGTATGGGGTGGCCCCAACGTTACGCTAGGTCCCCAGGTCACCGTCGAGGTGTCACCACGTGTTGCTGCTCTCCGGAAGGGGTGGTAAGGCATGGTGCACCCCAATGGGAAATAAGTCCAGAGATTCAGGATCTGCAGTAACCAGACCATGGGTTACTAGCTCTGTGACTAAGGAGCCACCCGGACTACTGAGCTACAGACCATGGACTCTTGACCAGGATGCCAACCTTCTGAGAGAGAGAGAGGGGCAGCTAGCTCGGGCCTTTCCTAAGCAACAAACCCTTCTTATGCCCAGGGAGGAGACTCTGCCAGACTACTGAGTGACCAGAAGAAGATGCTGCGATGGGGATATGCTGCCACAGACCTTGGATCACAAGCACTGGACCAGGGTACCAGCCTTCTGAGAGAGAGGCCTTTCCTCAGCATCAAACCCTTCTTCCAGGGAGGAGACTGGAAAAGCCAGCCCAATGCCTCGACTGTAATGTTTTTTGTACCTGAATTCCTCCAATAAAGAAGCACCCTGGTTTACTGCAGACCCTGACTCTCTGGACTTATTTCCCATTGGGTGCACCATCCTTTCCAGAGAGCAGCAATATGTGGCGACACCTCAACGGTGTCTGGGGGAATGCAGTGTAGTGTTGGGGCCATCCCAAACCTGGCCACTGCAATTTATCAGCATCTGCTCCTGGATGTGAAGGAGTGGATTGATGTTGTTTATCTCATAGTCCTGGCGACTAAGGCTACTTTCACACTAGTGTTTTTTTTTTTTTTGTGTATCTGTCATGGATCTGCAAAAAACGCTTCCGTTAAAATAATACAGCCACATGCATCCCTCATGAATGGATCCGGTTGTATTATGTCTTATATAGCCATAACGGATCCGTCATGAACAGGATTGAAAGTCAATGGGGGGCGGATCCGTTTTCTATTGTGTCAGAGAAAACTGATCTGTCCCCATTGAGGTACATTGTGTCAGGACGAATCCGTCTTGCTCCGCACCACATTGGAATGTAATGCATTTTGGTGCATTCCGTTTCGTTCAGTTCAGTTTTGTTCCCATTGACAATGAATGGGGACAAAACTAAAGTGTTTTCATCTGCTATTGAAATCCTATGACTGAGCTCAATAGCGGAATTAAAAACGCTAGTGTGAAAGTAGCCTAACAAACAAAAAGTGGCCTTCTGAAAGGGCCTGTGCAAAGGCAGGTGTCACGCATGAGCTGCCACTGGCTAATGTCGAAGTTACACAGGTTAACACATTGCTCCTGTCTGCCTGCATCATTAAAAAATCATTTACGGACTTCCTCTGCTCATATTGTCGGTCCAACATGTGGAAGGTGGAGTTCCAACGTGTGGAAACATCGCATGTCAGGTGACGTTGGGGATCGCTATTTTGCCTTTGTGGATCAGGGAGACTGTGCTTTGCTGTGTAAGAGTAGCTGAAGTATATGTACAGTTTCCTAGCCTTTTTCAGGATGTCTTGCCTTTGAAGAATTTAGGAACCGCTTTATAATCAGATTAAAGATGTGCACCATGCAGGGTGTATGGGTCAGCTCCCCTTGACGCAACTCCATCACAATGTTCTTTCTGTTGTCGGTGACCATAGTTTAAATTGGCGGGAAGAGAGCCTGAATTTGATTTCCTCTTGAAGGATGCAGAGCAGTTTCTCCCCAGTGTGACTCTGTTTGCCCGGGCAAATGAGGTGCAGAACAGCTACTGGAGTAGCATTCCGAATTGTGCTTGCAGTGGAGGCTGAGGAGGAAATTGGCACAGGACTCACAGCTTGAGGACATGGAGGCGGCAGTGCTGTCACCTGGTCAAGTTGCTGGTGTGGCTGGGCAGAAACCACATTTATGCAGTGGGTTGTAAAGGACATATATTGTCCTTGACCGTAATTACAGCTCCCTATGTCAGCACTGCTGTGAACTTTAGCGGACACTGACAAGCCTAAGGACTGGCCAACCTTCTGTTCAACATACGTGTGCAGGGCTAGTGCAGCCTTTTTGGAGAAGTAATGACTGCTTTGGACTCTCCACCTTGGCTTGGCACAAGCCATCAGTTCTCTAAAAGGTCCACCACATGGAAAGGGAGGGACTGCAGTTCCAGCAGATTGGCCAGGAGCAAGTTCAGCTTCAGCGCCGTTGGATGAGCTTACACATACGGTTGTCTTTTTGCAATTGCCTCGGTGATCGATTGCCGACGAAACGAGTGGTGCAGAGGAGCAGGAGCATCAGGACCAGTAGATGGTGGGAAAGAGATAGTTACCTTTTGCTGAGGTGGTGGAGCCTTGACTGCAGAAGAATGGGTTTGAGCTATTGGGTGATGCAGCAGTTGCTGCGACAGGTTGTGTTTCCATAGGCCACTTCATGGTGATGTTGCATGTGTTGACACAGGTCTGTGGTGACAACCTTGGCACCCTGGCCACGCTTCACCTTCTGCCCACAGATTCTACAAATGGCCACACTGCCATCTTCTGTAGGCTTGATGAACTTCTGACTCACGGCCTCACTACTACCCTGCTGGCTCAGCCGCTGCCTCACGTGCAAACTGCCACCCTCTTCTCCTGATGAAGCCCACTCTTCACCCAGCTTCCATTTGCTATCGGCTACATCATCATCAACTACTGTTTTCACTTCACTGTTATCACCCTCTCCAGTCTCAGGGCCACACTGTACTGTAACTATAAGGGTAAACAAGCAGTATTGTCAGGCCTCAATTTACACCAGAATCAAGGATGAATGTATGTACTTAGGGCTGCAGTAAACGAATATTTTTGTAATCGAGTATTCTATCGATTATATTTCTCGATTCATCGAGTAATCTAATAAGAAAAAGCTACTTAAAATAACGTACGTAATTAGGTATGTATAAAGTTATTGGTTTGAAGGGGTTAATAACTTTATACATGCCTAATGCCAAGGTGCTTCCATTAACCCCTCCAAACCAATAACTTTATACATGCCCATTGGGTTTGGAGGGGTTAATGGAAGCACCTTGGCATTAGGCATGTATAAAGTTATTGGTCTGAAGAGGTTAATGAAAGCACCTTGGAGGTGCCTTCATTAACCCCTCTCTAAACCAATAACTTTATACATGCCAAGGTGGTGCTTGCAGCCTCCATTAACCACTCTCTCTCCATCTGCCTCCCCCCAGCCTCTGATCTGCTTGCCCCCACCTCTGATCTGCCCCCCCCCCAGCCTCTGATCTCCCTCCCCCCTCCCCCCAGCCTCTGATCTGCCTCCCCCCAGCCTCTGATCTGCCTCCCCCCAGCCTCTGATCTGCCTCCCCCCAGCCTCTGATCTGCCTCCCCCCAGCCTCTGATCTGCCTCCCCCCAGCCTCTGATCTGCCTCCCCCCAGCCTCTGATCTGCCTCCCCCCAGCCTCTGATCTGCCTCCCCCCCTCTCCCAGCCTCTGATATGCCCCCTTTGGTAACGCAACCCCCCCTCCCTCCCTCCCCAGTATTAATCATTGGTGGCAGTGGCCACAGGGTCCCCCTCCCCCCCCCCATCATTGGTGGCAGTGTCAGTTCCGATCGGAGCCCCAGCAGTGTAATGCTGGGGCTCCGATCGTTTACCATGGCAGCCAGGAGTCACGCTACTGAAGCCCTGGCTGCCATGGTATGTTAGTAGTGAGCAGAGAGCAGCGCATTATACTCACGTGCGCTGTGGCCGCCGGTCGCTCCTTCTTCTGTCTGTGTGGCGGATTGCTAATGCTTACAGCATTAGCAATGCGCCGCACAGACCTATAAGAAGGAGTGACCGCCGGCCACAGCGCACGTGAGTATAATGCGCTGCTCTCTGCTCACTACTAACATACCATGGCAGCCAGGGCTTCAGTAGCGTGACTCCTGGCTGCCATGGTAACCGATCGGAGCCCCAGCATTACACTGCTGGGGCTCCGATCGGAACTGACACTGCCACCAATGATGGGGGGGGGGGGGGTGGAGGGGGACCCTGTGGGATATGGCCGGAACATTCATTGGTGGTGCAGTGGCCACAGTCCCTCCCCTCCTCTCCTCCCCTCCCCTCCTCTCCTCCCCTCCCCTCCTCCTCCTACTTGGTCTTCAGCGGCAGCCGTGCACAGTGGGGAGGGAGAGACTCCCTCCTCCTCCCTCAGCTGTGCCGGCCGCTCAGTCCTGCCTCTCTGGCTCCGGAGGACACTGAAGTGGTGAGTGAGACACTTAATTTCACTCCCGCTCCGTGATCAGGGAAACTGCATCGATGAATTTTTTGACTCGATTTAATCGAGTTATTCGAATAATCGTTTCAGCCCTATATGTACTTATGTAGAATATAAAATTAAACACCCCAAAACTTTTGCATTTTCACCCAAATTATACAATTGGGGATTATACAGTCCTACAGTACTCATAGTAACATAGTGCGGATATACTTGCATATATTTAGTACGGATATACAGTACAGACCAAAAGTTTGGACACACCTTCTCATTCAAAGAGTTTTCTTTATTTTCATGACTATGAAAATTGTAGATTCACACTGCAAGCATCAAAACTATGAATTAACACATGTGGAATTATTCAGTGTGAAACCACAGAAAATATGTCATATTCTAGGTTCTTCAAAGTAGCCACCTTTTGCTTTGATTGCTGCTTTGCACACTCTTGACATTCTCTTGAGGAGCTTCAAGAGGTAGTCACCTGAAGTGGTCTTCCAACAGTCTTGAAGGAGTTCCCAGAGATGCTTAGCATTTGTTGGCCCTTTTGCCTTCACTCTGCGGTCCAGCTCACACCAAACCATCTCGATTGGGTTCAGGTCCGGTGACTGTGGAGGCCAGGTCATCTGGCGCAGCACCCCATCACTCTCCTTCATGGTCAAATAGCCCTTACACAGCCTGGAGGTGTGTTTGGGGTCATTGTCCTGTTGAAAAATAAATGATGGTCCAACTAAACGCAAACCGGATGGAATAGCATGCCGTTGCAAGATGCTGTGGTAGCCATGCTGGTTCAGTATGCCTTCAATTTTGAATAAATCTTCAACAGTTTCACCAGCAAAGCACCCCCACACCATCACACCTCCTCCTCCATGCTTCACGGTGGGAACTAGGCATGTAGAGTCCATCCGTTCACCTTTTCTGCATCGCACAAAGACACGGTGGTTGGAACCAAAGATCTCAAATTTGGACTCATCAGACCAAAGCACATATTTCCACTGGTCTAATGTCCATTCCTTGTGTTCTTTAGCCCAAACAAGTCTCTTCTGCTTGTTGCCTGTCCTTAGCAGTGGTTTCCTAGCAGATATTCCTACCATGAAGGCCTGATTCACACAGTCTCCTCTTAACAGTTGTTCTAGAGATGTGTCTGCTGCTAGAACTCTGTGTGGCATTGACCTGGTCTCTAATCTGAGCTGCTGATAACCTGCGATTTCTGAGGCTGGTGACTCAGATGAACTTAGCCTACGCAGCAGAGGTGACTCTTGGTCTTCCTTTCCTGGGGCGGTCCGCATGTGAGCCAGTTTCTTTGTAGCGCTTGATGGTTTTTGTGACTGCACTTGGGGACACTTTCAAAGTTTTCCCAAATTTTCAGACTGACTGACCTTCATGTCTTAAGTAATGATGGCCACTCGTTTTTCTTTACTTAGCTGCTTTTCTCTTGCCATAATACAAATTCTAACAGTCTATTCAGTAGGACTATCAGCTGTGTATCCACCTGACTTCTCCACAACACAACTGATGGTCCCGACCCCATTTATAAGGCAAGAAATCCCACTTATTAAACCTGACAGGGCACACCTGTGAAGTTAAAACCATTTCAGGTGACTACCTCTTGAAGCTCATCAAGAGAATGTGCAAAGCAGTAATCAAAGCAAAAGGTGGCTACTTTGAAGAACCTAGAATATGACATATTTTCAGTTGTTTCACACTTTTTTGTTATGTATATAATTCCACATGTGTTAATTCATAGTTTTGATGCCTTCAGTGTGAATCTACAATTTTCATAGTCATGAAAATAAAGAAAACTCTTTGAATGAGAAGGTGTGTCCAAACTTTTGGTCTGTACTGTACTTGCATATAATTAAAAGTGAGTACCCTAAAATCTCTATCATGTCGCAATTTCACCCCAATTAGAAAATTGAGGATTAATGTTATTGTTTGAGAAACACTAGGTAATAGTAACTACAATATAATTATATTCCCCCTAAATTATAAAAGGCAAACTCTGTCAGGCAGAACAAATAAACTGAATTTCAAAAAGGCTAATTTCCCTGGGTTGAGGGCAGCATTTCAGGGCATAGACAATGTGCTCAAAAGACAAGGGGGCACTGCCTCTGATTGGAGACTAAAAAGTTCAGTTTCTGGAAGCATTACAGCTACTTTACTGTAAGAACTGTGAAGCTGTGGAATAGACTTCCTCAGGGCGTGGTCACAGCAGGAACAGTAGACCGTTTTAAAAAGGGTTTAGATGAATTTTTCAAAGTAAAAAAAAAAAAATTAATGCTTATGAAAAAGTGTAGAAATTGGAGTTTCAATTCCTTTTGGGATTCGCATCCCCACCTATACCTTGATTGAAATTGATGGACATATGTCTTTTTTTAACCACATTAACTATGTAACAGATTGACTTGCGTAAAAAAAAAAAAAACTCGAAGACCCTAAAATCTGTAGTATCCAGCCGCAATTTCATCCCAACTAGACCATGAAGGATTAACGGATGGGCAGGATTAATTATTACTGGAATGTATCAAATAATGCAAACATCCTAAAATATGTACTGTTAGATCACTTTTTGTAACCCCAGTTAGCCATACTTTACACAGTTCAATTGTCTCTGCTCTCTTCCCTATAGTGTGGATAATGCCTTTCTATTATATGAATAAGCTGTCCCTGAACTGCTCACTAAACACTGTCCTTAGTACCAATAACGTCTTTCCCTACACTAAGTTAACTGGAAAATGACAGACAGGGCAAGAGGAGAAATTTTATAGTGCTGTGACATCACAGGGGCTGGCTATCTGCTGGTTGGCTGTTTGCATGTCATAATGGGTGCTCCCGGGCTTCTTACTTCCTCTTTGTAACACGTGCAGCAGCCATTTTAAGAAAAATGCGATCCGTTACCATGAGTGTGAGGAAATTCAACTTTGGAACAAATAAAATTTCCTGTTTATTGCCAAACTGCCATGACAGTTGAAAGAATATGAAATGTAGTCTGTCCATCCATTTCAAAGCCAAGAGGTGGACATCCAGGCAAAATATCGCAATCGCCAATATGGCTCATAACAAGGTCTATCTTATCTGGCGTGAGAAACATGGCAGTGGAGGTGGATTGTATGTTTTGTAATAGTGAGATCATAGATGTCCATGCAAGCACTGTGTGACACACATTACATGAGTCTGGAATGGTGGCGCAAAAAAATGGTGAAGAAGCCTTGACTTCAGTATTGTCATAAGAAACATTTGCTCGTGTTTGCAAAAATGTATGAACAGTAAAACATTGGAAATGGGTGATTGAGACGAAAGTCAATAGCCTGGGCTTAGATGGATGGAAACCGGGGCTAACAGATTGAGAAAATGAAGGAACTGACAAGTTTGGTGGAGGAAGTCTGAAGATATGGGGTTGTTTCATAGCCAAAGGCGTTGGGTACTTGACCAGAAATAATGGTGGACTTAATGCTGAGCTACTGTATATGTGAGTATCCTACAAGACAAGTTACTTCGTATACTCAACTACTATGGGTATGAAAAGGACGCCATAGTATTCCAATAGGACAACGACCTGAAGCATATGTCTAGATTGACAAAGAAATGGTTCAATTACAATGCAGTAGAGGTGCTGGATTGGCCCCACAGTCCCCAGACCTTAACCCATTCGAACACTTGTGGGTAGAGTTGATGAAACAGCTGGATTCGTACGTCAGCGAGTCAACCAATATGCAATAGCATTGGGACTGTTTAGATGAGACCTGGGGATCAATTTTGGTCGAGAAATGCTTGAATCTGCATAACTAATCATATGCCAAATAGTTGCAAGTCCATGTGTATGTGATAGCAAAGTATATTGTAACATGATGGTAGTTTCACATTTGAAGATGTAGTGGATGGTGAGATATGGAGCCTGTCACATACGGAGGACCAGACCGGCCCACCGCGTCACTTGACAAGGGTTGCCTAAGCCATTCAGGCCGATTTACCTCATGCCCTCACATGCTGTTATGTCCTACGCCACGCCGTAACTAGAGCATAAATCGCCACCTCAAGTCTGCAAGCACACCCACGCACTAATATAAAACTTTCAATGCCACCATCTGTCAGTTATAAGGTCGACAGGACACCCCTGAGTTTTTCCACTCTCAAGCATACACACACATACGGTAGTAAGCCTCATGGAAAAACAACGTACAGCCTCAGACTGCTCACACACTTCATGGAGCTAATAGGTTCTTAAGGTTACAAGACAAACCATCAAACTTTTAGGTTTAATGTATAAAAAATACAGTACTTGGTTACAAAAAATGATTAACAAAAGACATACATAAATGGCAAACAATTGTAAAATAAAAAGGAGGAAACAAAGAACGTTCTAATACTTAACATTTGTGTGGTAAAAAGTCCTTTCCTCCCTGGAGATTTGGGCAGAGTAATGGTGCACAAATCAATTTGATTGGATCTCCCACTTTGTGACACCCAAATATCCAGAGACTGCATGTTTATGCCTTTCCTCCAGGGGCAGGCCTGAGGGGGATTTTCCCTCCCACCTCTGTCTCAGCCCCTCTGGGCTGAGCTTTATTACCCATGCAGTCGGCCCATTGGCCATCTAGAGAACAGGTAAGAAAATATCAAAAATATAGTTTCCCAGTTGCCCTGGTTAAGATCCAGACCCCCCAAAAAAGAAAAGTGATGAAGTTCTATTTTCTTGTTCTCTCTGAAATCATGATGTACAAAACATCTGGGTATTCGAACCGCTCTCAAGTTTTGCAAGTCTCTTCCAACTCTCCCACCTTGGCTTCAAAATTTCAGGTATGGGCTCGTCCCATCCCAACTTGTGTCTGCAAAATTCTTGTAGTATTTCTCTGGTGCCAAGAATTCAAATGGATCATATATAGAAGCCACTGTGGAAAGAATGGTACTTCTAGTTGCAAATTTCTCTTTAATAGATACTTCAAAGACGAACTTGTCATTCTCTACATTCCATCCCAATCCAAGTACATTCTGGACTGGAAGATGATCGTAATTGAGATCTACATTCCTCATTGTTCCTGCACTTTCAGAGTCACTGATGGATTCCAGTACCTCTCTGTTGTTTGAGATAAATTTGTGAAGGCACAGGTTTCCGCTTTAACATAACTCTTGACTTTTTTTCACTAGATTGATTGCAGATTCTGTGGACTCTAGACTTATACGACCATCATCTACATAAGTTTTTCTATAGAAAATGTGCTGCTGATGGGCAATCCTTTTCATTCTGATTGGCCGGTTACTTCACACCACATTTGGCACAACCTGGAGACTATGCTGCTCCAAACAAGTTTACTTTCATTCTGTATTGTGTTGGCTCTGTATCTCAGTCCTCCCACCATAGAAACCGCAGGAAGTCTCTATCTTTTTTCTTTACATGACACAACAACATCGTACTTTGCTGAGCAATCAAATACTACTCTAATCTTATCTGGTTTCTTTGAGTGGTTGACACCTTGATGTTGAATGTACCACATTTCTCCTTCTTTAGTTTGGTTATTAACTTTCTTTGCATGCCCTTCGAGGATGCCTTCCATGAATTTCAAATAATCATTCTTGAGTTTGAGATCTTTTCCCATCCTTTTCTTCAAACATTTCAATCTTACTAGGGCAAGATTTCTGTTTTTTGGCAGACGAGGTCATTCTCTAAAAGGGCATTTCAAGATGACCTTGTTGATTCTGCTGAATACTTTCTTCTAGAGTATTTACAAACTTTGTCTTCTTGGTATACACTCTTTTCTTTAGAACTTATGTCTGCAAAGTTGGTTTCAAGGATCTTAAATACTTGAAACCAACTTGGACAGATATTCGATGACACAATCCTGTCACCTGTCTTGAGTTTGGGATCAGCTGTTTTCCTCCAACAACACCCCATTTTAGATCAGTTTGAACAGTGT
The DNA here is from genome assembly GCF_014858855.1 of Bufo gargarizans. Classification (NCBI taxonomy): domain Eukaryota; kingdom Metazoa; phylum Chordata; class Amphibia; order Anura; family Bufonidae; genus Bufo; species Bufo gargarizans. Next base: position 384,242,399 of record NC_058082.1, on the reverse strand, counting down.
AGGGTTCACCCTTTTCTCCTGTGATTTACCTTTTGTGATATCAAGACAATCGTAACCTATCAACAGTCCAACACCAAACTCCTTCAGCTGGGACATTTCATGTGATATGACAGGTGCTCCCATTTATTGGCTTTTTCACAGGTAGGTATGCGATCTTGATATACAGGTATCTCATCTTTTGTAGAAGCTGAAGGTAGATCTAATGTGAAGTTTGAATGAAGTCCTCTAACTCTCAGTCCTTTGACTGTTCACTAATGTGTCTCTTCCAGTCATTGTGGTGAGTTTGAGCTTCACTGGTTGTCTAGTCACTTGTAATTTCTTGCAGATTTCTTGATCAATGAAGGCGACGTCACTCTGGACATCCAGTAGCGCATAGGCGTATACCTTCTTGTTCCTCCTTTTAGGATTTGAAATGCAAACTGGTACAACCATTGATGTGCCATTGCTTTCTCCTTCCCTCACTCTGCAAGAGAATATCCATACTTTCTTTCCTTCCTCAGTATCTTTAGGTATTGTTGATTTATCCTTCTTTGGACGTTACTCATGTGGTGGTGTAGGATGGCGTCCTTTGCACTAATGCCTGCAGCCTATCAGAGGCCGGCTCAGGCAGCGCAATGACGTCAATATCATTGCGCTGCCTGAGCCGGGCAGCACACAGCAGGGACACAGGCCGGAAGAGGCCTGCATCGCTGCTGATGGAGGTAAGTATTAGTGTTTGTTTGTTTTTTCTTAGTGGGGGGAGCTGGCACTATGGAGGGGAAGGGGGCTGGCACTATGGAGGGGAAGGGGACTGGCACTATGGGGGGAACTGACACTATGGGCGGGGCTGGCACTATGGGGGAGGCTGGCGCTATGGGGGATCTGGCACTATTGGGGGGAGCTGGAACTATGGGGGCATTTCTTACTGGCACATTATGGGGGGCACCATGGGGGAGAGGAGCACTATGGAGGTATCGGGGGGCTCTAAAGGGGCTTTTTAAATTATTGCCACAATATGGGGGCACTATAGGGGTGAAAGGCACCATGGGGCATCTGTTGTCACTATAGGGGTATTATTTGGGGGCACTATGGGGAAGTGGGGGCTCTAAAGGGGCCTTTTTTATTGGCACATTATGGAAGGCACTATAGATAGAGCGGCACTATGGGGCATTATTTGGGGCACTATGGGGGAGTGGAGCACTATTGGGGCATATAGTGGCACTAAGAAGGGGCATTTTTTACTGGCACATTATGGGGGAGAGGAGCACTTTAGGGACATCTGCTGAGGGCACTAAGAAGGGGCATTTTTTTACTGGCATATTATGGGGGACACTATGGGGAAGAGGGAGAGGAGCACTATGAGGGCATTTACTGGGGCACTATGTAGGGGATTTTATACTGGAATACATTATGGGGACATTAGCTCAACTGTGGGCACTAAGCGGGGGTATTTCATATACTGTCATATTATAGGGAGAATTAATACTACTAGGGGGTATTATGGGGAGCTTTACTACTACTGGGGGGCTATGAGGAACATGATTACTAGTATGGGCACTATAGGGGCACTATTACTACTAAGTGTGCTCTGGCAGATAATTATTTCTATTGGTAGGATTTTGGGGAGCACTGTTACTTTGGGGGGCACCCTGGCATAGTATCAGCTTAGCACTATTATTTTTGGGGAACATTATCTTTATACTATTAGTGTCTGGGCCTAGTTATTTATAGCACTGTGTGCCAATAATTGTTGAAGGGGGCACTATCTGTGTGGTAGTAGTATTTCCAGGGGGACTGTTTCTGCAGTATAGTATTGGGGTCACTATCTGGTAGTAGTATTTCCAGGTGGCAGGAAAGGGTGTTCAGAAGATGTAAAGATGATGGAAATGTGGGAAACTAATGTCTGTTTGTCAATCTTTGCAGAGATGGGAGATAGCTGAAAAATCATCATGGCGGTCTGGTCTGAATGGAGAAGATGAGGAAAGAGAAAGTCTACAACAAAAGTGACATCACTGGAAGTAAGAGGTATGGGGCGCTATGTAGGAGAGGAGATGCTCCGGCTCCTCCTTCTGCCATTTGCAGAAGGAGCATTCAGAGCTGGATGAGGACGGCCAAAGGGGGGCAGCAGGCCACGGGCGGGTGGCAGATGGTGGGGGGAACCACAGGCCTTGAGCAGGGTCTGGAGAGGGAGGAGAGCGGAGGAGCTTCCTGGCTGTAGCCTGCTGTTAATTGTATAATGTGAAGCAGGCAGTGCAGCCAGGACGGGCCTCCCCTCTCCGTAATGATGTGTAGAGACACGCATCAACTATAGAATGTCAACTGTACAGTGTTTGTTGGGCGTGGACTATTATATGTAGGAGGGGCTTTAAGTAATGGCCGGGGCTAAACATGGGCCACTTGACTGGATTTGCCCCCCCAGGGCTAAGGCTGCCATCCCTCCCCTGACATGCGGGATGGCACTTCTGCATGCTTGCAGGAAGTCACCATACCTTTGGAGTCTGAGGTTTTCTTTAGGACCTATTTTAGGCCAGTAATTCAGTTTCTTTCTAAAGGCTCTTTGTACTAAGAAAGGATGACCATATCTTGCATTCAGTTTTTATCAAGCTTGCTTGTAGGCTGCTTCTTCTCTTCTATAGTAGTTACTTTCAGGAACTGGACTGAAGCAATTGTGCTCAATGATCATTTCAAAACTTGCCTTCCACTCTATGAACTTCATTACGTCTCTTGAAAATACAGTGGGTTCTGGAACGGGAAGTTTAACTAGGACTGTTCTCTGATGTGTTGCTGGGACAATGGTTGTAACACTCTCCTGAGCATTTCTGTGACATCTAGGAATAGAATCATCCGGTTCTATATTCTCACTTTGTTCTGAATTGTGTCCCTTTCTTCATCTTTTACGGTATAGATAGAAGGTACATTCACGCACCTTTTTCCTGACACGGGACTAGGCCTCTCTTTGTTTTTCTGAGCAGGGATAGTAGGATAATGACTTATTTCTTCACTACAAGCTGGAGATTCCCTTCCATCTTCCTGGGCGTATGGAGGAAACTAGAAGTCTGTTTCTTCACTTGGTACAGATTTGAACCTATGACTACTCTGATTCATACTCTTTTCGTGTACTCTGAGTCTGGATTCTGTAATCTTAACTTCTTTCTGCCTCTCCAGACATTTCATCTGTTAGCGCTGTGCCTCCATTTCAGCTTGAATCTTATGGTGTTGTGCATCCATTTCAGCTTTATCTTATGGTGTTGTGCATCCATTTCAGCTTCCATCTGATGGCGTTGTGCATCCATTTCATCTTCCATCTAATGGCATTGTGCATCCATTTCAGCTTCCATTTGATGTCGTTGTGCATCCATTTCAGCTTGCATCTGATGGCGTTGTGCATCCATTTCAGCTTGCATCTGATGGCGTTGTGCATCCATTTCAGCTTCCATCTGATGGCGTTGTGCATCCATTTCAGCTTTCATTTGACGGCGTTGTGCATCCATTTCAGCTTTCATTTGACGGCATTGTGCATCCATTTCAGCTTTCATCTGACGCCATTGTGCATCCTTTTCAGCCATCAGTTGGCGGCGCGCCTCGATGGCAGCTTCAATTTCAGTTTCTGCTCTATAGACAGCAATTTGTTCAGCAAATTCTTTTGGCTTGAGGACTCTGATATATGGGTGGCACTTCTGCTAGCGACGAAAGTCACACTTGAAATTGTGGTTCCCCCTATTAATCTAGCATAGTCTCTCATAAAAAGCTTGTTCATTCTCCTTCTTGCTTTAACTTCATCATAGTTTTCTGCAGATGATAGTTCTCTCATGAGCTTTACTAAATCTTTAGTGACTGCAGTACATGTATCCAGGTTCCTTACAATATCCTGGGAAGGTGTCGTTGATGAACGCAGGTTGACATATGCTGCCATAAGCTCTGATTCAGATTCTTCTACCGTCTCTACCAATTCACTCAAGTTCATTCTTATACTTTCTTGTTTTAGCTTTCCACGAATGCTTCTAATGTATAATTTCGACTTATACATTCGGGCAAACTTTTTCTCTTAATGCTGCTTCTTGCTCCAAATGTTCCAGTATCTTTTCGGTCAGTTTTCTGGCACGTGATGAACGTCTTAGTTAATTTGTTTGGAGAAGATTTGTTTGAGGCAAGACTAGTGCTGCGTTAGACTCTTCTAACTCAAGTTCTATTGCTCTTCACCTTCTACCCTATCTATCTTTGTATCCTCTAACAGTGGCATGGTAATACTAGGCTCAGACATTTTACTTTTAAATGCTATAACAATCAATACAAATAATACAATACCTTTCACTTTAAATGGAATATTAATAAATGCAGAATTAAATGACTTTAACTTTAAATGTAACAATGAGTCCAAGAGTCCATATACTACAAACTGTCATTTTTTTTTTTTTTTACTTTAGTCTCTTATTTCTGAACACAAAAATGTCTCTTTATGCCAAAACCTATGTGCAATGATAAGTAATAAAAGGAAAGCTGTGACCTTATTCTGGAGAGCAGGAATAAATGTCAGTCTTAATGGAGACGTGTATTTCCTTGATATGATGCAAGGCTCTGTGCAGACTTGCGACGCTCTGTGCAGACTTGCGACGCTCTGGCTTAGATATGCTGCTGCAGGCTTTGGGCCTAGTGGCGGGAAACTAGCTGGCTGCAGTACATGGCCTCTTCCTGGATAGCGATGCGGGCGCTCTGGACTTTGGCCTCCCACCATGCGTTTCTTTTTCTAGGTATCACAGGAGGGTTTGCGCTCTTTCTATGACTATTTTGCCTTTCCCATTCTGCCACTTTGAGTCGGCTGCAGTTTGACTAAAGCACAGGTTCTATGGCCTCTATGGTAGCTGCGCTGAGGTGTCTTTGCTTGCTCACTCAGGGAACAGTTGCTGCGTGGCTATCTGTTGGCTGGGTTCACACGGGCGTGTCCGGATGCTTCCCGGTGTATTGCGGCAAACTCGCGCAATTAGGTACGCAATTGCAGTCAGTTTTGACTGTTATTGCGTTCCGATGTTCAGTTTTTATCGCGCGGCTGCAGTGTGTTTTGCACTCGCGTGATAAAAAACCGACTGTGGTACCCAGACCCGAACTTCTTCACAGAAGTTCAGGTTTGGGTTAGTTGTAGTGTAGATTGTATTATTCCTTCAAGAGGAGAAGGGGAGTTATAAGTTCAGAATGCTATTATTTTCCCTTATAACCATGTAATCTTGCTTGCGGATGCTTGCGATTTTCACTGAGCCCCATTCACTTCTATGGTGCCTGCAACGTGATAAACGCACAGTATAGAGCATGCTGCGGTTTTCACGCAACGCATAAGTGATACGTGAAAATTAGAGCTCATGTGCACAGCCCCATAGAAATGAATGGGTCCAGATTCAGTGCGGGTGCAATACGTTCACCTACCGCATTGCACCCGCGCGGAAATCTCGCCCGTGTGAACTCAGCCTTACTCTGTAATTCTTCTAGTGCCGTTCTATGGAAACAGTAGGTTTAAAGAGCACACCAAATGCTTGAAATAACTTCTTTATTAACTTAAAAATTTCTTCATATATAACACTGCCGCCTCCGCAGCAGATAGTCCATGTACAAAACACGTGTTGAATAAAGTATCACAAAATGGCGGCATAAGATGGTGGTTCAACTGTTCAATCTAGTCATTTAACATAAAATGGTGTATATATTTCTCTCTCTTCAGTATCTGTACTCTCACTTTAAGTTATTTAAGCACTTTATGAGAGCTCTGAGGTATATCTGAGGTTTAATATTTCTACTTGGTTTGCAGTTTGCTCTATACAATTGCTTTGAGCAGTTTGCTTTTATGGCTTAGTATGATCTGATATGAGCAGTTCATAATTTGGTTGCAATTTGATCACAATTTGGTGAAACTGTCATTTAACACATAACTGGTTCAGTATACAGTTCTAATCACTACATTAACAATAGGAACATTATATAACTGTTCTAAATTCCTATTTTGGCCTCTTGTTCCCATAAAACTGATCTCTGACTGTAAATGTGTGTCTGTTCAGCTCCTTTCTCTGGTGAATAATGATTCCAGCTAGGGGATTTCCCACACAGGCTGTGTGTGAGACTGGCTATGATTGGTCAAGACTCCTGGGCAGTAACAGCAGTTTATTTCTATGCTTTATGTTGTGTCTGCTGTGTCATTGAGCTTACCTTACATTCACATAATTAATCTATATTCTCTTTTCTGCTTCTGTGAGCACAATATATAACTGTTACATGACCTCAAAAAAACATGAAGTCAAAGTAAATAACTCTACTTTTGTCTTTAACATATAAACATATAAACTGTATTCCGTTATTAGGTTTAGCTGTATACACATATAAGCCGTATTAGCAACCTAGGACAAGTCTTAGCTGGCCAGCTACAAGGTGAGCTGGGATAGCAGGAATTTACGAATACCCATGACTCTTCTCAGGTAGATTTGACTCTTTTCCAGGCCTAATCTGCAATGATTGTGATGTTGCTTCTCGGCAACCACTTAATTTTTACTTATAAATGACAGACCGCTGAAATCAACTCGCCTGTCTCTACTTTGTTCTGCCGTTAGTAAGTGCAGCATAAAGTTGATGACCGGTTCGCTTTAAACCATATGTCCATAGTTAGGGACTGAGGTAGTGACAAGGTGGCTGTTAGCTTCTGCATGTTACATACAGAACTGCTCTGAAGATAAATTATCCTTAGCAACACTATTACAGCTTTATATAACATGTGTAAAATTTAGTGGATAGCTCACCACCCTTCTCAGTACGGTAGGGGTGCTCTAGTCGAAGGACTGCTCACTCAATCAATCCAGTGGTATAGAAAAAATAGGTAAAAGGACGACTGGCACTCACCATTACTAGTCCATACAGCGCCAGATAGCTGAGTGCCCCCCAAACCAAGTCTACTTTGCTAATAATCTTCTTTTCGACACCAGTGTGAGTCGCGAGGAGAGCACCGACCCATACATTACTAGGCTGATGGAGCCACTGACTGTTATATAAAGCTAGGTAAAAGGACGACTGGCACTCACTATGTGGTACACATCAAACGTATTATTTATTGACTGCCCCCTCAGCAATGGAGTAATAGCAGCAACACATACAATTTAAAACAACATACACTAAAAAATATATAATAAAATACCCTCTAAAAGTAATAAAAAATACCCTGGTTGTGTAGATGTATAAATACAAAAACGCAATTGTTCTGGTTGTATAGATGTATAAATACAAAAACGCAATTGTCAAAAATAGGACCTCCTAGGATGGATGAATAATATTGAATAGCAATGTATGTCCTAACTGTTCCTGTTGAGGATAATGTCTCTTAAATGGCATAAAGCGCCCAGCCTATTAATCTCCTATTCAATGTCCACAGTCTGTGTGTTCACTTGTTCCGGATCCAGAAAGACAAACACAGATTGCAGTGGCTATAGATATTAATACTGCTGGGGGATATCACTTACTTCAGCAGTCCTTTGGCCCGTTGGAATCACGGCCTTAATATGAAATCTGTTAGGGGTAAATATCGCTTACCCTCAGATAAATGTCACAGACAGTCCGGTTTGTCCGCTCGCTGTGCCGTTCACTTTCAGCGTCCTCTGTGGATTTACAGCAGTCAGGTTTACTCACTCGCTGCACTGCTCACTCTCGGCGTCCTCGCACTCTGGTGAGGAAGAGGACGGAAGTCTTCGAAACGCGTTTAGCGTTATATCCCTTTCTACAGCAATATTCCGGATATGAAGATAAAGATCTAAATTATCTTTAACAAGTGGAGCGCTCCACCTTTGCATTTCACCGAAAGCACCTTCTCACAGGAATATCGGAAGTAAACTTCTAAGTCCCGCGATACCTCTGAGAAATCACGTGTCCAATACCAGAGTGCGAGGACGCCGAGAGTGAGCGGTGCAGCAAATGAGTAAACCTGACTGCTGTAAATCCACCGAGGACGCTGAAAGTGAACGGCACAGCGAGCGGACAACCCGGACTGTCTGTGACATTTATCTGAGGGTATGCGATATTTACCCCTAACAGATTTCATATTAAGGCCGTGATTCCAACGGGCCAAAGGACTGCTGAAGTAAGTGATATCCCCCAGCATTATTAATATCTATAGCCACTGCAATCTGTGTTTGTCTTTCTGGATCCGGAACAAGTGAACACACAGACTGTGGACATTGAATAGGAGATTAATAGGCTGGGCGCTTTATGCCATTTAAGAGACATTATCCTCAACAGGAACAGTTAGGACATACATTGCTATTCAATATTATTCATCCATCCTAGGAGGTCCTATTTTTAACAATTGCGTTTTTGTATTTATACATCTATACAACCAGAACAATTGCGTTTTTGTATTTATACATCTACACAACCAGGGTATTTTTTTATTACTTTTAGAGGGTATTTTATTATATATTTTTTAGTGTATGTTGTTTTAAATTGTATGTGTTGCTGCTATTACTCCATTGCTGAGGGGGCAGTCAATAAATAATACATTTGATGTGTACCACATAGTGAGTGCCAGTCGTCCTTTTACCTAGCTTTATATAACAGTCAGTGGCTCCATCAGCCTAGTAATGTATGGGTCGGTGCTCTCCTCGCGACTCACACTGGTGTCGAAAAGAAGATTATTAGCAAAGTAGACTTGGTTTGGGGGGCACTCAGCTATCTGGCGCTGTATGGACTAGTAATGGTCAATTTACTGTACAACTGTAAATTTATTGAAAAAAACATGTACACATAAAAGCATGTGGATGTACAGCATCCAGCTTAATTCTAAGAAGTATAGCCCATAACAATAAAAACTGGTGACCAACCGAAGAAAGGAATGGTAGTAAAAACAAATGGTAAAAATATATATATGCCACACCTGTGAGGTTGGATGGATTATCTCGACAAAGGAGAATTGCTCACTAACACAGATTTAGACAGATTTGTGAACAATACAGGTGAAACTTGAAAAATTTGACTATTGTGCAAAGGTCCATTTATTTCAGTAATGCTAATTAAAATGAATTGCATTAATGCAGCTTAAAATTTGAATTTGGTGAAAAGGTTCAATATTCTAGGCTCGAAGTATCACACTCTAGTCAGCTAATAAATCCATATCCCCTGTGCAAAGGGTACCTCAAAATTGTGACTTTGGGGTTTCATAAACTGTAAGCCATAATTATCCAAATTATAACATATAAAGACTTGAAATATCTCCCTTTGCATGTAATGAGTCTATCTCATATGATAGTTTGACCCTTTTAAGTTGCAGTATTGAAATAAATGAACTTTGCACGATATTCAAATTTTTCGAGTTTCACCTGAATGTGAGAGTAATGGGCCTTTTGTCTATGTAGAAAATGTTTCAGATATTTGAGCAAAATGGGAGCAAAACCAAAAGTGTTGCATTTATATTTTTGTTCAGTCTGTGTGTGTATATATATATATATATATATATATATATATATATATATAATGTGTGTGTGAAAATAGAAGTCACATGCTGGTATTACCAATTTAATCTTCTGATACAGTTGCAAGAAAAAGTATGTAAACCCTTTAGAATGATATGGATTTCTGCACAAATTGGATATAAAATGTGATCTGATCTTCATCTAAGTCACAACAATAGATAATCACAATCTGCTTAAACTAATAACACACAAATAATTAAATGTTACCATGTTTTTATTGAACACACCATGTAAACATTCACAGTGCAGGTGAAAAAAGTATGTGAACCCTTGGATTTAATAACTGGTTGAACCTCTTTTGGCACCAATAACTTTAACCAAACGTTTCCTGTAGTTGCAGATCAGATGTGCACAACGGTCAGGACTAATTCTTGACCATTCCTCTTTACAGAACTGTTTCGGTTCAGCAATATTCTTGGGGATGTCTGGTGTGAATAGCTTTCTTCAGGTCATGCCACAGCATCTCAATCAGGTTGAGGTCAGGACTTTGACTGGGCCACTCCAGAAGGCATATTTTCTTCTGTTTAAGCCATTCTGTTGTTGATTTACTTCTATGCTTTGGGCCGTTGTCCTGTTGCAACACCCATCTTCTGTTGAGCTTAAGCTGGTGGATAGATGGCCTAAGGTTCTCCTGCAAAATGTCTTGATAAACTTTCAAATTAATTTTTCCTTCGATGATGGCAATCCGTCCAGGCCCTGACGCAACAAAACAGCCCCAATCCATGATGCCCCAACCACCATACTTCACAGTTGGGATGAGGTTTTGATGTTTGTGTGCTGTGCCTCTTTTTCTCCACACATAGTGTTGTGTGTTTCTTCCAAGCAACTCAACTTTGGTTTCATCTGTCCACAGAACATTTTACCACTACTGCTGTGGAACATCCAAGTGCCCTTGTGCAAACTGTAAACATGCAGCAATGTTGTTGTTTTTTGGACAGCAGTGGCTTCCTCTGTGGTTTTCTCTCATGAAATCCATTCTTGTTTAGTGTTTTACATATCGTAGATTCGCTAACAGGGATGTTAGCATATGCCAGAGACTTTTGTAAGTCTTTAGCTGATACTCTAGGATTCTTCTTCACCTCATTGAGCAGTCTGCGCTGTGCTTTTTGCAGTCATCTTTTAGGGAGAGTAGCAGCAGTGCTGAATTGTCTCCATTTATAGACAATTTGTCTTACCATGGACTGATGAATAGCAATGCTTTTGGGGATACTTTTATAACCCTTTCAAGCTTCATGCAAGTCAACTATTCTTAATCGTAGCTCTTCTGAGAGCTCTTTTGTGCGAGACATCATTCACATCAGGCAATGCTTCTTGTGAAAAGCAAAGCCAGAACTGGTGTGTGTGTGTTTTTTTTTTTTTTTTTTTTCCCTCTATAAGGCAGAGCAGCTGTAACCAACACCTCCAATCTCAATTCATTGATTGGACTCCAGTTTGGCTGACACTTCACTCCAATTTGCTTTTGGAGATGTCATTAGTCTAGGGGTTCACATACATTTTCCCACCTGCATTGTGAGTTTTTGCATTGTGTGTTAAATAAAAACATGGTAACATTTAATTCTTTGTGTGTTATTAGTTTAAGCAGACTGTGATTGTCTATTGTTGTGACTTAGATGAAGATCAGATAACATTTTATGACCAATTTGTGCAGAAATCCATATCATTCCAAAGGGTTCACATACTTTTTCTTGCAACTGTATATAAAAAAGTATACTTGGCATCTACGCACCCCATCCTAAGAAAAGAACACTGCTGCGGCTCTCGATCACATGGGATGCCATGCTACAAGCCGGCAAGCGCAGCAGAAGAAAATAGCGTGCATCTGGCAACATTGGTGAAACGTACAGGCTACAAGCCTCAAATCAGTGGTCACTTTGTTTGCTAATTATCATATGGAACACTATATATAAGAGACTAATGTTCTTTCTATTGCAAGAAAGCAATATATAGATTGAAATACAACATAAAGACTATCAGGACCATCTATCCAATATTATATACTGACAGATTTTAGCGCAACACTATCAGGTTTAATAAAATCTGGACTACTATCCTATATCTTTTTTATGTTTCTGATTCATATATAAGAAGATTAAATTGCTAATACTAGCAAGTTACTCATTTTCATGACCATGAAAATTGTAGATTCATACTGAAGGCATCAAAACTATGAATTAACACATGTGGAATTATGTACATAACAAAAAAGTGTAAAACAACTGAAAATGTCATATTCTAGGTTCTTCAAAATAGCCACCTTTTGCTTTGATTACTGCTTTGCACACTCTTAGCATTCTCTTCTCTTGATGAGCTTCAAGGGGTAGTCACCTGAAATTTTCTTCTTTTAAATATGCTCTCCTCTACCGAGTTGATTCCCTTTATGTATTTAAAAGTTTCTATCATATCCCCTCGGTCTCTTCTTTCTTCCAAGCTATACATATTAAGGTCTTTTAACCTTTCCTGGTAAGTTTTATCCTGCAATCCATGGACCAGTTTAGTAGCTCTTCTCTGAATTCTCTCTAGAGTATCTATATCCTTCTGGAGATATGGTCTCCAGTACTGCGCACAATACTCCAAGTGAGGTCTCACCAGTGATCTGTACAGCGGCATAAGCACTTCACTCTTTCTACTGCTTATACCTCTCCCTATACATCCAAGCATTCTGCTGGCATTTCGTGCTGCTTTATTACATTGTCTTCCCACCTTTAAGTCTTCTGAAATAATTACTCCTAAATCCCTTTCCTCAGATACTGAGGTCAGGACTGTGTCAAATATTCTATATTCTGCCCTTGGGTTTTTACGCCCCAAGGGGCATTATCAAGAGTGAACTCCCTCTGTCTCTCCTTTGCCCCCCCCCGGGCTGCATTGACAAGTGGCCAATCGTTGGAATGGCAGTCTCGAGCCTTGCAAAGGCCTTAGGGCCGGCCTGCTACAGAGACTTATGAGGCCCATTCCCAAGGCTGGTTTTCAGGTGTACTATCAATTAAAAACTCAGTTTAGTGCAGTACAATACAACATGTATCTGTGTACTGCATCCAAACAGGGCTCAAACCATCAAAAGTGAAAGTACCACAGTAGGATAAAAATAAACAGTAAAAAAAAAAAGTTAATTCTTTTTTTTATTTAAATCTGCCCTTTCCTCTCATCAAGCCATTTACAATTTTAAAAAAGTGTAATTTCAAGTGATCAATTAGTACTATGTACCCTAAAATGGTACCAATGAAAATGTCAACTCATTCAGCAACAAAATTTGCCCACACACAACGCTGTTTCCACTGTAGGGGGACCTCAATGTTGTCTTCAAATTTAATATGTGCCTGAAAATTATTCCAGTGAATTTTTCCCTCCAAAAGTCATATGTTGCGCTTTCTCTTCTTAGCCCTGATGTGTGTGTCCATACACCAGTATATGAGCACATACTGCATGGAGTGTTTCCGCATGTTTTCCTGATGAGAGTAAGAATTCAGGCTCGGATAGTCTTTAAAGAGAGACTATTAGCTAAAACTACAACTGCAGTAAAAATGAAAGTTAATAATATGATTTTAGTATGATTTTTTTTTTTTAAGTTACAACAATAGTATATACAAGGATAGAACAAAGGATATAAAATAATACACAATTACATCAATACTTGACTACATCCAGAATGAAGGTACTTAGATCCCCTAAACATTATCTAATAGCGACACATCAGCTGGGAGGCCCTTTTCAGTGACTTCTTTTATACTGCTAAAACAAAGCACTTCACTCCATAGTGGACATTTGTAGTATGAGTATCACTGTGTGCATCCTGTGCATCTATTATCATTTTGGACCCTGGAGCAGCCAATTCCCAGATCTGCAATGAATCAGAATCTCCCAAAAAAACTTGAGAAAATATACAGACAAAGCCTCACTCCCTTGCACATGAAATTCCAAACAAATCTTCAGTTCATGTTCTGGCCATATTGGCTATAACAGTAACAAAATGTAGTCTAAATGTTTAGAAACTACACCTTCTCTCTTTACCATATTCAAGTGAAAATGTTCCCTCTTTTTAGAATAAAAAACAAACTGAGGTTAAAGCGCTATTTTTTTTCATACTATATAATTTTTTTTTCTTAAATTTCCACAGCCTAGCATTTCTAGCTTCTAGGAAATACTTGTTCGGCTTGTGCTCAGGACACAGCGCTGCACTGCACACGGACACAGCACATCTCACAAGTTTTACTACATTTATTAAACCTATAGGGTGGCCATGGCTCACCTGCTGTTGTCGGCTGCTAGCCAAAGCTCCCTTATTGGCCTTCCCTGCTTCAAGAATGTCCCCGTCGCTCTCCGCTTCTAACATCGTTACACTGCGCATGTGCCGTCTTCGTTGCACGGACTTCTGGTTATTGTCCTGGTGAGCAGCCGTGGAACAGACTGTTGCATGCGGACTAGTATAGCGTTCCTGCGTCGCCCACACCACGCTGAGAAGAATCCGCCTGTACTGTTGACACATTGTGCTAACTGCCCACAAACGTCCCAGGTCAGATTGTCACCATTTTAGAGCTGTTAGAGGAGTGCCAGTGAGAAGTGTGCCATTACAGTTGTTTATAGGAGCCTGTGTCAACAGCCATTTATTTCCCTGTCAGCAGCCATTTCTGTTTGTGTTAGCCACCAGTCAGTGCCTGCAGTCTCAGCCACCAGATTTAGCCAGTGGTCTCATCTACAAGCTACAGCTGCAGTCTCAGCCACAGCCAGCCGCAGTCTCAGCCATAGCCACCGGTCAGTGCAAGCGGTCTCAGCTACAAGCCACAGCCAGCAGTCTCTGCCACAGCTACCATTATCAGTCAGTGCCTGCAGTCTCAGCCATAGCCACTAGTCAGTGCCAGTGGTCTCGGCTACAAGCCGCAGTCAGCAGCCTCTGCCATAGGCACTGGTTAGTGCCAGCAGTCTCAACTACAAGCTGCAGTCACAGCTACTAGCCGCCATCTCAGCCTCAGTCAGTGCTAGCAGTCACAGCCAGCAGTCTCAGCTACCAGCCGCAGTCAGCATCCACAATCAGCAGTCCAAGCCGTAGCTACCGGTCCTTGCCAGTGGTCTCAGCTAAAAGCCACCAGCCATAGCCAGAAGTCACAGTCAACAGTCTCAACCATAGCCACCGGTCAGTGCCACTGATCTCTGCTACAAGCCACAGCGAGCAGTCGCAACCAGTACCAACAGTCTGCACAACAGCCAACAGTCTTGACCACAACTACCAGTATCAGCCACCTGTCAGTGCCTGCGGTCTTAGCCACCAGACATACTGTAGCTGGTAATCTCGGCCATAGCCACCGGTCAGTGCTAGCGGTCACAGCCACTAGCCGCAGTCTGCATTCTCTTCCACAGCCAGCCGCAGTCAGCAGTCTTAGCCATAACCACTGGTCAGTGCCAGCGGTCTCTGCTACAAGCCACACCCAGCAATGAGTACCAACAGTCTGCACAACAGCCAACAGTCTCGGCCACAGCTACCAGTATCAGCCACCAGTCAGTGTCTGTAGTCTCAGTCACCAGACTTAGCCAGTAGTCTCAGCCATAGCCACTGGTCAGTGCCAGTAGTCTCGGCTAAAAGCCACAGCCACCAGTCTCAGCCACAGCCAGCAGTCAGTGCCCACAATCTGCGCAACAGCCAATAGTCTTGGCCACAGCTACCAGTCTCAGCCAGCAGTCTCCACCACAGCCAGTAGTCATTACCAACAGTCTGCGCCACAGCCAACAGTCTTGGCCATTGCTACCAGTCTCAGCCACAGTCAGTGCTTGCAGTCTCAGCGGCCAGACAAAGCCAGTAGTCTCAGCCATAGACACAGGTCAGTGCCAGCAGTCTCGGCTACAGCCAGCAGTCACAGCTACCAGCTGCAGAATGCAGTCTCAGCCACAGACAGCAGTCAGTACCAACAGTCTGCGCCACACCAGTCAGTGCAGCAGTCTCAGCCACCAGACATAGCCAGTAGTCTCAGCCATAGCTACCAGTCAGTGCCAGCAGTCTCAGCCACAGCCAGCAGGCAGTACCAACAGTCTGCACCACAGCCAGCAGTCTCGGCTGGCTGTGGTGCAGCACTCAGTGTCAGTAGTCTCAGCTACAAGCCACAGTCGTCTTGATATTTAATATAGACTGTTCTTGTTAATGTTTATGTACTATAGTTCTAAAGACCGTTTTGTAACATGCATATGTGTCTCTTCTATGTAGTGTATGTAAACTTTTGGTTTCAACTGTGTATGTGTATATCTATGTATATCTATGTATATATATATATATATATATATATATATATATTGCTAAGCAGAGCAGTACTCCAAATTGTGGTAAAAAAAGGATGTGTTTATTCACCCATAAGTCACTCGACATTTTAGCTCCAACATGAAGCCTTTCTCAGGCAATGTGAACAATGCAAAATGAACATATTGTGATTAGTCAGATTATTTTGCACAAGGAGACCTCAGGAGACAGAAAAGCATTTGAACTGGCTTCCTTCCAGCTTTATTTCACAGGTTGCAATAAAACACAAAAACATAAACGGAACACCTAGCCTTATCTAGGCTCTAACTAAACAATAGGTCCCGCTCTAGGACGTGGATGAGCTATCCTCAGTCCACCCAAAATAAGCACGTTGTCTGAACAGCAACCTGTGATACTTGCAGTTTGCAGGCTCTGGACCTTCAGGGTCCCTCAGTGAGATGTGGCTTCTCTCACTCCCAGGAAGTTCTGAGCAAGTGTGTTGACAGCCCAGTTATCTAGCAACTCCCCAGGTGCAGCTCATCAGGACTCAGGCTTAGGTTTTTTAACCCTTTCCTAAATAGCTTTCTAAAGCATATGCTAAGAACCTGGGAGACACATATATAACCTAAATTACTTCACCCTGTGAGACACCACAATATATATAGTGAAAGGAAGTGACATCATCAAATTAAAGTGCTTACAATTTAAGCTGGCGTTAACCCATGCCAGCGTGATTGACATTTCATCATAAAACATGTGTAATTGATACATGATACAGTACAATAAAACAATATCATAAGTGTCCTTACAAAAGTAGGTGCAACATCACTGTGCATATGTGATGCAGATAAAATTTCTCCCAACGATAAATAGTTAAAAAAAGACCATTGCAATTCATTATACATGGGGAGTGGCAGAACCACCTGGTGGTGGGCTTAGGTAAAGGCACATAACAAGGCAACTTACAAATCCCCGTTGTAACTCAGTTGTTGAGCGTGGCATGCCCAAATCCCGACGCACATGCGCCAAAACAAGCGCATCATGCAAACATCATGAAAAAGCGTCATCACGAACATACGCCTCCTCGGTAATCAGTACTCCTCCAATGCCGCCATCTTGGAAGAGGTAAAACAGCTCAGACGCAGCTAGTATACAGCATCATCGCCTATGCGAAACCCCCAATCAGTCAGCAGCAAAAGCATACTAATTACGCAGTTACTTATACGATCCTCTGTATCCAACTGAAAGTACCATCAGGCACCAACCGTTGATTCATCTACAGGGGACACCATGTGGGAGGAGCCAGGCCACCAGCATTCCAAAGTAGCATTAGCCCTGCTGATCCCGTAACATAATGAGGGATCTCCTCATACCATCACAGTCATACTTAGGAGACTGAAAAGATATGCTGTCACAGGCAATAAGATAATGAAAAATGATGCTAAAAAAGGGGAGTTCTGGGATTGAAGTTGCGTTGATTGCACATTCCACTGCTCATTCATCATGTGGTCCTTTGCCACTCACGACAATAATCTGTATACGAGAAAAAGAGAGAATAAAAATAATCAGTACAAATATGCCCTCCACATATTACAAAATAATAGTTACATTACTACCTAACTCAAAGGTGAAGGGACGAGCGAACCTACAATGGGACAGGGCAAGCTATCATCCAAATACCTATCCTAAATTGAAGTCTGCATTGAGGCCATGTGGTCTCAAAGAATTGAGGGTATGTATCCAACTTATTTCTTTAAAAGTGAGATCCTATTGCCACCCCTCCTGGGCATTGGTACATGGTCTATAATCCAGCACTTGAGGTCTCTTTCCTTATGATCGAGAGCCGCAAAGTGCTTGGAAACAGCCAAATCCAGTTTTTTTTGACGAATATTTAACCGGTGATTATTCTGGATTTGAAAGCCGTAGAGGTTTCATCAATGTATAGAATATTGCACAGACAAGATAGTGTGTACACTACATAATCTGAGATACATGTCAAATGAAAACGAATGGGGTAATTCACACCTGTGGATGGATGGTTAAATGTAGTAGATTTACACATGTATCTGCAATTGATGCAACCTAGACAAGGAAAACATCCTAGTCCAGGTTGTGTCAAAGTAGATTGCCTGAGGACTTTTTTGCTCCAATATCTGCCCTAACTATATGATCCCTTAAACTCATGGATTTCCTATACAAAAACAATGGGCCAATGTCGTCTAATAATATAACAAATGTAATTTCTCGCCTCAGTGTGAGGGTCTATTCACACGTCCGTTTTTTCTTTCCTGATCTGTTCCGTTTTTTGCTGAACAGATCTGGACCAGATCTGGACCCATTCATTTTCAATGGGTCCTGAAAAAAAACGGACAGCACAATGTCTGATTTTTTTTCAGGACCCATTGAAAATGAATGGGTCCAGATCTGTTCAGCAAAAAACGGAACAGATCAGGAAAGAAAAAACTGACGTGTGAATAGACCCTGAGTAGACACAAATGGGATCCTGGATATTGTGCATTTCACTGATGGATTGGACAGGATTTTCTTCCTATACAATTCCGTCACCGTATTGCGATATTCATCCAGTAGCTTTTGGAATTTCTGTATCATGTTATCCGTAGTTTGTCTGGAGTCCAACTCATCAGAGACAATTCTTTTAATATGATGCATCTGAGTATGGAAGAGAGTATATAATTTCCCTAGGATGACAACTACTATACAGAAATGTGGTGTTTTTATCAGTTGGTTTGGTATAGAGTTGTGTATGGAAAGTTCCATCCAAAATGACCACCTTAGTATTCAAAAATTGCATTTCAGTAGTCTAATGCACTCATGTAAATTGCAGCGATCTGTGAACACTGTTGAGAAACCTATGGGAATCTATCAACTGATCCTGGCTACCTATCAAAATAAGGAAAACGTCATCTATGTATCTCCACCACCTCAATACATACCTGAAGTGGCTGGACAGATAGATGACGTCCTCCTCAAACACACACATGTAAATATTAGCGTAGGTGGGGGCCATGTCGGACCCCATTGCCACACCCCGCTTTTGGATATAAAAAGTATCCTGATACAAGAAATAGTTATGTTCCAATAAAATAATTAGTAGTCTCAGAATGAAGTCTACAGCCATGTCTGACAATGTGGAAGTAGACAACATCCTCTTTGCCACATCAATCCCCCTGTGGTGTTCGATTGAAGTATGTAAAGAAACAACATCAAATGATGCTAAAATCACATTTTGAAAATCAGAAATATCCACTTGATTTAATCTGATAAGAAAATCGTTGGTATCACAGATATATGAGGTACCACCAATAGCAAAACCCCATAGTAATTTGTCAAGGAATGTGGCCGGATGACTGAAAATAGAATCGGAACCAGATACTATTGGTCGCCCTTGTGGGTTGACCAATGTCTTATGAATTTTAGGTAATACGTATAATACAGAGGTTACAGTATGAGCCACAATGAGATAATTAATGAGCTGAATATCTACAACCCCTGATGCACAAGCATCAACCGTCTGATGGCGGCGCCTATACAAAATTTAGGATCACCATTCAAGATTCTATAAACTTGTGTCCCCCAGTTGTCGTCGTACCTCAGCTACATATTTCTTAGAATCCATAACAACTACGGCACCACCCTTGTCCGCAGGCTTGAAGACAAGGGCGGTGTCATTACGGAGTTGTTTCAAAGACTCTGCTTCGTCCCTAGTAAGATTAGGGTACTTTCACACTTGCGACAGTGTGATCCGGCGGGCAGTTCCGTCGTTGGAACTGGCCGCCGGATCCGCCGATCTGCCGCTGACTGAAAGCATTTGTGAGACGGATCCGGATGCGGATCCGTCTCACAAATGCATTGCAAGGACGGATCCGTCTCTCCGCTTGTCATGCGGACAGACGGATCCGTCTTGTAAATTTTTTTCAAATTTTTGCCGATCTGCGCATGCCGGAACGACGGATCCGGCATTCCGGTATTCTGAATGCCGGATCCGGCGCTAATACATTCCTATGGGAAAAAATGACGGATCCGGCGTTCAGGCATGTATTCGGTTTTTTGGGCCGGAGAGAAAACCGTAGCATGCTGCGGTTTTCTCTTTTGCCTGATCAGTCAAAACAACTGAACTGAAGACATCCTGATGCAAACTGAACGGATTACTCTCCATTCAGAATGCATGGGGATAAAACTGATCAGTTTTTTTCCGGTATAGAGCTCCTGTGACGGAACTCTATGCCGGAAAAGAAAAACGCAAGTGTGAAAGTACCCTTAGAGTGCTTAAAGGTGGAATTATCATAATTGTTTTTTAACTTTTCAATATCCAACCGTACACCTTTAGTAAACGCGTCAATGGTAGGTTCACTCGTGTCAGGATTGAAGCCGCTTTAGTATAAGTCAAGATCACGTAAAGAAAGTTCACTAGTTTTACTGGTAACCATGTGTGTTTTGCCCCTAAACCAGGTTTTTAATTTAATGATTCATGCTTCCTCTTTAGTTATTTATGTGATGGTACATTAAGGAAGGTAGCATCTCCCTGTATCCCACGTAGAATTCGCTCAGTCACCTCCTGCGAGTAGGTGACACCGCTGGATGAATTTGTGTCGGTACTCGACATGATACAAAAATGATGTTTTGAAAAAATACATTAAAAAAGAAAAAATGGTTGTGCTCAGCCAGAGAGCTAAATATACAAAAAAATAAAGATATGGCAGCATCAACCTGTGTTTGAAGATGGGTGCTAGCTCCAAGGGGAATAACTTGCCCAGAATATAAAATTAAAAAAAATTGGTGGTAAAAAAAGGATGTGTTTATTCACCTTGTCTAGGTTGCGTCAATTGCAGTTACTTGTGTAAATCTACTACATTTACCCGTCCATCCACAGGTGTGAATTACCCCATTCGTTTTCATTTGACATGTATCTCAGATTATGTAGTGTACATACTATCTTGTCTATGCAATATTCTATACGTTGGTGAAACCTCTACGGCTTTCAAATCCAGAATAAATAATCACCGGTTAAGTATTCATAAAAAAAGACTGGATTTGGCTGTTTCCAAGCACTTTGCGGCTCTCGATCATAAGGAAAAAGACCTCAAGTGCTGGATGACCATGTACCAATGCCCAGGAGGGGTGGCAATAGGATCACACTTTTAAAGAAATACGTTGGATACATACCCTCAATTCTTTGAGACCACATGGCCTCAATGCAGACTTCAATTTAGGATAGGTATTTGGATGATAGCTTGCCCTGTCCCATTGTAGGTTCGCTCGTCCCTTCACCTTTGAGTTAGGTAGTAATGTAACTATTATTTTGTAATCTGTGGAGGGTATATTTGTACTGATTATTTTTATTCTCTCTTTTTCTTTGTACATATTATTGTGGTTAGTGGCCAAGGACCACATGATGGATGAGCAGTGGAATGTGCAATCAACGCAACTTCAATCCCAGAACTCCCCTTTTTTGGCGTCAATTTTATTATCGTATTGCCTGTGATAGCATATCTTTTCAGTCTCCTAAGTATGACTGTGATGGTATGAGTAGATCCCTCATTATGTTATGGGATCAGCAGGGTTAATGCTACGTGGGAATGCTGGTGGCCTGACTCCTCCCACATGGTTTTCCCTGTAGATCAGGCATGTCCAAACTGCGGCCCTCCAGCTGTTGCAAAACTACAACTCCCAGCATGCCTGAATAGCTTACAGTTATTAGAGCATGCTGGGAGTTGTAGTTTTGCAACAGCTGGAGGGCCGCAGTTTGGACATGCCTGCTGTAGATGAATCAACGGTTGTTGCCTGACTGTACTTTCAGTTGGATACAGAGGATCGTATAAGTAACTGCGTGATTAGTATGCTTTTGCTGCTGTCTGATTGGGGGGTTCGCATAGGCGATGATGCTGTATACTAGCTGCATCTGACCTGTTTTACGTCTTCCAAGATGGCGGCATTGGAGGAGTACTGATTACTGCACAGGCGTATGTTTGTGATGACGCTTTTTCATGATGTTTGAATGGCGGTGCTTGTCTTGAGCATGCCGTGCTCAACAACTGAGTTACAACTGGGATTTTTAAGTTGCCTTGTTATATGCCTTTACCTACACCCACCGCCATGTGGTTCTGCCACTCTCCATGTATCATGAATTGCAATAGTCTTTTTTAACTATTTATCATTGAGCAATTTTATATGCATCGCATATGCACAGTGATGTTGCACCTACTTTTGTATGGACACTTATGATATTTTTTATTGTTCTGTATCATGTATCAATTACACATGTTTTCTGATGAAATGTAGTAATGTCATTCACGCTGCCATGAATTAACGGCAGCTTAACTTGTAAGCACTTTAATTTGATGATGTCACTTCCTTTGACTAGTTATATGTTAATTTTGCATTGTTCGCATTGCTTGAGAAAGGCGTCATGTTGGAGCCGAAACGTTGCGTCACTTATGGGTGAATAATTACAATTACCACAATTTGGAGTGCTGCTCTGCTTTTCAATTTTATATTCTGGGCAAGCTTTTCCCCTTGGAGCTAGCATTAATCTTAAAACACAGGTTGGTGCTGCAATTTTATTTATATATATATATGTGTGTGTGTGTGTGTGTATATATATATATATATATATATATATATATATACACACATACACACACACACAATAAACAACTATTAACCTTTTTAATTGAGATCTTTGTGGTATTTATTTGCTGACTTTAACCTATTTTCAGTATGTGTCATTTAAATCAATCTGTTTCTATCCCTTAACCAACTCTTTGCCCAAGTACAAACATCATCCCCTAGTCTAGTCTCTTTGCTTTTGTTGAAATGTGTGAGATGCTTCAAGAACAACAGCTCTGAAACATTTTGTAGAAAGTGACTGCGCCATTTTAGTATCATTAATGTTTTTGCCTTGTAAATGTTTTTTTTTTTTTTTTTCTTCTAGCCATTCCCACTTTCATGGGAGATGTCTGTAGCCTCATGGCTGTATTCACTGTCCCTGCAGCAGTATGCTTCCAGCTTTCTTAGCAGTGGTTATACCTCTATGGAAACGCTACACAATTTGTGGGAACTAGAGATTGTAAATGTGAGTAATCATATATCCTCTTTATGACGATTGACTAGTTGCTTTCCATCCTCTTAGTCTAGGTTAGGTTCACACTTGCCCTATTTTACTTTTTTTTTTTTTTTTGTTATGCCACAAATATTAATCAATCTGAAAATCTAATGACCAAATCATTTTTCCAGCTCATCACCCATTAACCCTAAAGGGCATCTGTCGATAGATTTTTACCTATGAAATTGGCTGATCTGTTGTATGTGCTCTTGGCAGCTGAACGAATCTATGTTGGTCCCATGTTCATATGTGCCCGCATTGCTGAGAAAAATAATGTTTTACTATTTGGAAATGGGCCTCTAGGAGCAACGGGGAGTTGCCTTTGAATATATTAAAACATAAGTTTCATTATTAATGCGGACAGATATGAACATGGAACCAACAGAAATTATCTCTGCTGCCAAGAGCACATGCAGCAGATCATCCAGTTTTTGATGATTTTAATTAACCTGTAGGCAACTAGCACTATACATGTATGGCGCTGTGGGCCTTGACTCAAGGGTGCCGGCATATTAACCCCTTGCACAGGGTTTGCGGAGCTTACAGGCAACCTCCACTCTTTCATGTCCCTGTGCTGTGGTGACCAGAACCCGATGGCTTGGAACAGCAGGGGATTGCCTCCTACAAGCTGGGTATTATAGGCACTCTGTCAGTGTATAAGCTAATAGACAGTGCATTACAATACATGATGTACTGTAATGCATTGTAGAGGGGATCAGACCCCCAGAAGTTGAAGTCCCATGGTGGGACAAAAATAGGTGAAAAAAATGTGTTTTTACAGACGTGGACAAAATTGTTGGTACCCTTTGGTCAATGAAAGAAAAAGTCACAATGGTCACAGAAATAACTTTAATCTGACAAAAGTAATAATAAATTAAAATTCTATAAATGTTAACCAATGAAAGTCAGACATTGTTTTTCAACCATGCTTCAACAGAATTATGTAAAAAAATAAACTCATGAAACAGGCATGGACAAAAATGATGGTACCCCTAACTTAATATTTTGTTGCGCAACCTTTTGAGGCAATCACTGCAATCAAACGCTTCCTGTAACTGTCAATGAGACATCTGCACCTCTCAGCAGGTATTTTGGCCCACTCCTCATGAGCAAACTGCTCCAGTTGTGTCCGGTTTGAAGGGTGCCTTTTCCAGACTGCATGTTTCAGCTCCTTCCAAAGATGCTCAATAGGATTGAGGTCAGGGCTCATAGAAGGCCACTTTAGAATAGTCCAATTTTTTCCTCTTAGCCATTCTTGGGTGTTTTTAGCGGTGTGTTTTGGGTCATTGTCCTGTTGCAAGACCCATGACCTGCGACTGAGACCAAGCTTTCTGACACTGGCTAGTACATTTCTCTCTAGAATTCCTTGATAGTCTTGAGATTTCATTGTACCCTGCACAGATTCAAGACACCCTGTGCCAGACGCAGCAAAGCAGCCCCAGAACATAACAGAGCCTCCTCCATGTTTCACAGTAGGGACAGTGTTCTTTTCTTGATATGCTTCATTTTTTCGTCTGTGAACATACAGCTGATGTGCCTTGGCAAAAACTTCGATTTTTGTCTCATCTGTCCACAGGACATTCTCCCAGAAGCTTTGTGGCTTGTCAACATGTAGTTTGGCATATTCCAGTCTTGCTTTTTTATGATTCGTTTTCAACAATGGTGTCCTCCTTGGTCGTCTCCCATGTAGTCCACTTTGGCTCAAACAACGACGGATGGTGCGATCTGACACTGATGTTCCTTGAGCATGAAGTTCACCTTGAATCTCTTTAGAAGTCTTTCTAGGCTCTTTTGTTACCATTCGGATTATCCGTCTCTTAGATTTGTCATCAATTTTCCTCCTGCGGCCACGTCCAGGGAGGTTGGCTACAGTCCCATGGATCTTAAACTTATGAATAATATGTGCAACTGTACTCACAGGAACATCTAGTTGCTTGGAGATGGTCTTATAGCCTTTACCTTTAACATGCTTGTCTATAATTTTCTTTCTGATCTCTTGAGACAGCTCTTTCCTTTGCTTCCTCTGGTCCATGTCGAGTGTGGTACACACCATATCACCAAACAACACAGTGATTACCTGGAGCCATATATATAGGCCCAATGGCTGATTACAAGGTTGTAGACACCTGTGATGCTAATTAGTGGACACACCTTGAATTAACATGTCCCTTTGGTCACATTATGTTCTGTGTTTTCTAGGGGTACCATCATTTTTGTCCATGCCTGTTTCATGAGTTTATTTTTTTACATAATTCTGTTGAAGCATGGTTGAAAAACAATGTCTGACTTTCATTGGTTAACATTTATAGAATTTTAATTTATTATTACTTTTGTCAGATTAAAGTTATTTCTGTGACCATTGTGACTTTTTCTTTCATTGACCAAAGGGTACCAACAATTTTGTCCACGTCTGTACATAATGAAAAATAAAAGTTTCAATTACATGTAATTTTAAAAAACACATAGGAAAAAAAATTAAAACAAAAACAATCGCATTAGGTATCGCCGCATCTATAATGACCTATTCTCTTAAAATATCACATGAACTACCCTATCAGGTGAATGCCGTAAAAAAAAAAAAATTGCCATTTTTTAATTTTCTTGCCTCACAAAAAGTGTAATACCATGCAATAGAAAAGTAAAATAAAAAATGTACCCCAAAATGTTACCTGTCAAACCAGCACGTCCTCTTGCAAAAATGAGCTCCAACATAAGACAGTCCCTCGGAAAATAACATTTTACTGTAGAAAAATGTGGGCACAATTTTTTTTTTTTTATGCATTTATTGTGTAAAACTGAAATAAACTAAATAGACATATTGGGTATCACTGCATCCGTATTGATCTGCTGTATTAAATTTATTGAAGGGGGTACTTACCTCTTTGACCCCACAGACATTTAATAGAATTTAGAAATGCAGAGCTGTAAATATCAAACATTTCATTTCCTTCACTAAAATGTTAAAAAAAAAAACCAATTTTTTCATTTTCACTTTCAGATTTTTATTTGTTTTTTCAGTACAAATCGGTACAACAATCTGAGATGCTGTTCAAACATTACAATAAATAAAAGAGAAAACATTCAGCATTCTTGTAGTTTGTACAATGTTTAGAGCTATAATAAACAATCAATATTGTTAGCAAATAAGGTGATCCATGAGAAAATAGTGAATATAGTAAAGTGCCTCGTAGCACAACAAGTAAGGAACAACACCAGTAATCGTGATATTCCAGAACCACTCACTTAGTTCTCCTCCAAACACTCTTCATTTGTTTTTCCAGATATTAATAGTTGTATGATGTTTCTCATAAGACTGTCTGTGGAATATGGGGTGCATAAGAGGACGTGCACCATAAATCCTATCTCTGCAACAATTGTGATCTAGCTTGGTGTGAAGCAAGGGCTTTATTAACTAGGGCTATCAAGTCTGAAGAACTCAGTGACAGGTCATTTCCAATAGGTAGAAATTTGTTTCTGTGACGCCGTTAAGATCCCTGCTATTACCTAGCGATGGGTGCATGGGAGGGTCTCAGTCCCAATATAGAGTATAGCTAATGCTGGGGACAGGGGAAGGGGAAATCCAGCTACTTTAGACATAAGGTCAAAGACTTCCTTCCAAATTGGAAATATAGTTGGACAATTACACCACATCCCCGTCAGCAATATGGGTTGTAAGTACAGTTAATATGCGCTATATGGGCCAGGGTTAGACACCAACAAAGCCTTGATTTTTTGATTTTGCTCTGCATGATTAATGCAATTGGAGCCAGCCACCGTCCAATAGAAAGCATCTAGCCGTTCATTAATGGTCCATTCACATCCCGGATCCTCCTCCCATTTTACCATAAAACCTGACTTGCCATCCAGGCTTGGACCCAGGCCTTTCCCTGCAGTTTTTTGAGTGTTAAAAAGTCTGCTTATTGGGGTGGTCTCAGGTGATTGGACAGGAGGGAGCTCAATGCTATGCAATGATCTGCTAGTATTGGTAGAAACATGAATTAGGTAGCTGGTGAGAATGGTGCAAGACCTCAAATGTTTTAATATTGGAGTTCTTTAGTATCTGGTCTAGGTTATAATAAGCCCACCCCTTCCCAAGAATCGATAGCAAGATCTGGAATAAAGTAAGTGAGGGCAGTTAAAGGGATTTCTGAGGTAGTAGGGGAGAACAGGTCTATACCCCTAATATGGTGATGCCCGGTCCATATTGCCGCCTGCATGGTCAAAAGAGAGGGGCCCCCAGGAATTGCCGCTAGGGAGTAGGCAGCTAGTAATCCTTTGTGAGTTTTTAGTCTGAACTAATGATTCGAAGAGGGGGACCACCATTCTGTAGTCTGATCTATGAGATTAGCTTTATAGTATTCAGTAATATCTGGAACTCTCAGTCCTCCATCATGGAGACGTGGATAAAGTGCATGGCAGTCCACCCTAGGTGACTTATTCCCCCAAATAAATTTGATTTGTACATTGAAGCTCTAGCGTATTCATCTAATATCCTAGTAACAGCTGGAAGAGACATGTCTGGCTTGATGAGGGTTAATATGACATCTGCGTAAAAAACGTGAGTTAGTGTTCCAACCGGGATGCTGGCAACCACTGGGTCTGCACTTATCTTTGTCGCAAGGGGTTCCATCACCAATGCGAACACTGTGAGAGTGGGCAACCCTGAAATGTACCGTTTGATATATTAAAACATTTGGAATAAAACCCAGACGTTAGAACCCGCACAGATGGAGTGGAGTATAGTTTAATTATGGCTTTTAGTATAGAACCCGAAAACCCAAACCGATCCAGCACCACTGCCAGTAACTCCCAGTGCATTCTAACAGATGCCTTTTCAGCATCAAGCGAGACAAATATCGAGGGTGCACCTGCGGTCTCTGATATCTGGATTAAATCTATCATCCTCTTAGTCCAATCTCTGCACTGACATCCCGGGATAAAACCTACCTGATCTGGGGATATCAATTGTGGAAGCAGAGGTTGGATCCTCAAGGCTAGTAGCTTAGAAAATAATTTAGTATCATTGTTTAGTAATGAGATGGGGCAAAAGTTAGATAGAACATCTTGGGTAGTAATGATGGCACTCAACATTTCTTTTGGGATGGTATTTCCGGAGAAGAAAGGCATTAAAGAGACGGACGAGAAGAGGCGTTAGTTCTGCTCTAAAGGTTTTATAATAATGCCCAGAGAATCCGTCTGGACCCAGAGCTTTATGTGATTTAAGAGCTTTTATCCCTACTTCTATCTCCTTTTCTGTAAAAGGGGTATTAATAGAAGAGAAGTCTTGAAGATAACACCGGTAGTGAAACGGAGTCTAAAAAGGTAGAAATTAGTTGTGGTGTAGCAGGGTCCTCTTTCAGATTATATATAAGCAGCTATAATAATCTGCAAACGCGTCCGTGCCTCATAGATTCGATACATGAAGTCAACGGGCCAACATAGCTCCTGCTCTATCGGCCAGGTTTTACTGCTTAATCTTGGAACCGAATAAAGCCTGTTCATATATGTGTAAGAGAAAAGAACACAGTTGGAACCATAAATCAATGAATTATTTCATAAGGGCATCAAAGGGGGACGTTTCATATTGTGCTTCTATGATAGCTAAACGAGAGAGTAGGTCCTGTAAATGGTTTTTCCCTCTGTCTCTTAATTCTGGAAGCAGACGGTATAAACAAACCTCTCATGTAGCTTTCATGGGAGCACCCTAAGGTAGATATGTTAATATTGGGGGTGTCATTAAGTGAGAAAAAATCCTTAAGCGAGTCAGAGAGCGAGCAAAACGGTCCTCATGTCTCAGTAAATAGGAGTTGAAACGCCAAAGGGGTGGATTGGAGTTAGGAATATATGTGTCTTGTAGATGTAGAAAGATTGGGGTGTGGTCAGACCATGTGATGTTACCAATCATGGAGTATGCGGCCTTATGTAGAAGGTCTTGTCAAATGAGAAAATATCCGAGATTGTGAGATATGAACTTGAGACGAGAAAGATAAATCCCTTTCCGTTGCATGCTGGTATCTCCAAATATCGTGTAGAGGTGTGTTTTTAAGGAGCTTACCCAACTCTGGACAATATTCCACCGCCACCTAGGAGCAGTTAATTTATGCATCAATAGTGACGTTGAAATCTCCACCCAGTACAAGGAATCCCTTTGCTAGCTTCAATAGAAATGGTTAATAAAATAGTGTTGGTGAAAGTTGGGAATATATACATTGGCTATGGTAGAATCTATATGATTGATGGAACATAAGAGGATAATTAAATGACCTGCCGGGTCAGTAATGCATTGATATAGCTTAAATTGTACCGAACGTCTGAACCCTATGAGGACCCTATTTGACCAGTGCAGAAGAAAAGAAAAGTTGGGGGAAATGCCTATTCAAGCATCTGTGGGTGTTAGAAGCCAATAAATGTCTCCTAATATAACAATATATTACATCTCGTTTAATTGGCATCCGGCCACATCTCTGTACACTTGTCAGGAGTTAAGAGCCTTCATATTTAGAGACATCAATTTCAGAACCATGGAGGTTTATAAAAGTGTAAGAGTTTGACTACAGAGAGGAGGAAAGAGAGGAGCGACACTAGACAGACTGGCATTCAAATCACAACACCACTAAGAAGTAGAACCAGCGCAAAAACAAGAAAAAAATGAAAGAAATATACAGCAATAAAGCCTATATGATCCCAAAAATAAATATATATTTGATCAGAAAATGAACGGCACTCCTATAGATGCTAAAAAATGTCTCCTTTATTCACCCGTGCGGTGCAACGTTTCAGCTCAGCACTAGAGCCTTTTTTAAGCAAAGATCACATACATATGGTGGATATATATAGGCAATACAACACACCTCCAGATCATGTGATCCAATCAAACAAATCGACGTGATTAGCATACAAAATAAAGCTGTGCAAAAGTTACAATACAAATTGCAAAATAATATACAATAATCGTGACATCAATTTCGACGTAATATTCATATATATATAAATACACGCAGGGCAGTAAAAAGTATACAGATCGAACCACCAGGACCTTATGACTATTAGCCCTGTGGCACTTCACAGAAAATATAATATATATTTTGCAAAGAATAACATTAATTGTGCCGAGGAGAGATCTAATAACTACAGTGGGATGCAAAAGTTTGGGCAACCTTGTTAATCGTTATGATTTTCCTGTATAAATTGTTGGTTGTTACGATGGTTGTTACGATAAAAAATGTCAGTTAAATATATCATATAGGAGACATATATATCATATAGGAGACATTGTGAAATTAAGTTTATTGGATTTACAGAAAGTGTGCTATAATTGTTTAAACAAAATTAGGCAGGTGCATAAATTTGGACACTGTTGTCATTTTATTGATGCCAAAACCTTTAGAACTAATTATTGGAACTCAAATTGGCTTGGTAAGCTCACTGACCCCTGACCTACATACACAGGTGAATCCAATTATGAGAACGAGTATTTAAGGGGGTCAATTGTAAGTTTCCCTCCTCTTTTAATTTTCTCTGAAGAGTAGCAACATGGGGGTCTCAAAACAACTCTCAAATGACCTGAAGACAAAGGTTGTTTACCATCATGGTTTAGGGGAAGGATACAGAAAGCTGTCTCAGAGATTTCAGCTGTCTGTTTCCACAGTTAGGAACATATTGAGGAAATGGAAAACCACAGGATCAGTTCAAGTTAAGGCTCGAAGTGGCAGACCAAGACCTACAACATAATCTTGCTGCAGATGGAGTCACTGTGCCTCGTTCAACCATTTGGCGCACTTTACACAAGGAGATTCTGTATGCGAGAGTGATGCAGAGGAAGCCTTTTCTCCGCCCACAGCACAAAAAGTGCTGCTTGAGGTGGGCTAAAGCACATTTGGACAAGCCAGCTTCATTTTGGAATAAGTTGCTGTGGACTGATGAAACTAAAATTGAGTTATTTGGCCATAACAAGGCGCGTTATGCATAGAGGAAAAAGAACACAACATTTCAAGAAAAACACCTGCTACCTACAGTAAAATATAGTGGTGGTTCCACCATGCTGTGGGGCTGTGTGGCTAGTGCAGGGACTGGGAATCTTGTCAAAGTTAAGAGACACATGGATTCCACTCAGTATCAGCAGATTCTGGAGACCAGTGTCCAGGAATCAGTGACAAAGCTGAAGCTGCGCCGGGGCTGGATCTTTCAACAAGTCAACGACCCTAAACAAAGTACAACATTCTGGAATGGCCATCTCAGTCCCCTGACCTGAATATAATTGAAAATCTGTGGTGTGACTTAGAGAGCTGTCCATGCTCAGAAGCCATCAAACCTGAATGAACTAAAGATGTTTTGTGGAGAGGAATGGTCCAAAATACCTTCAACCAGAATCCAGACTCTCATTGGAACCTACAGGAAGCATTTAGAGGCTTCATTTCTGCAAAAGGAGGATCTACTAAATATTGATTTCATTTATTTTTTTGTGGTGCCCAAATTTATGCACCTGCCTAATTTTGTTTAAACAATTATAGCACACTTTCTGTAAATCCAATAAACGTCATTTCACATCTCAAATATCACTGTGTGTGTCTATATGATATATTTAACTGACATTTTTTATCGTAACAACCAACGAGTTATACAGGGAAATCATGATGATTAACATGGTTGCATAAATAGGTTTCGCACCTATTTATCCTCAGGACTGTGACAAGGGACATCCTCTGCGTCTGGAGGAAAGGTTTGTACACAAACATAGAAGAGGAATCTTTACGGTAAGAGCAGTGAGACTATGGAACTCTCTGCCTGAGGAGGTGGTGATGGTGTATTTCCTGAAAGAGTTCAAGCGGGGCCTGGATGTATTTCTGGAGTGTAATAATATTGTAGGCTGTAGCAACTAGAGAGGGTTTGTTGATCCAGCGAGTTATTCCGATTGCCTGATTGGAGTTTTTTCCCCCTAAAGTGAGGGAAATTGACTTCTACCTCTTTTTTTTTTTTTTTTTTCCTCTGGATGAACTTGCAGGATAACAGGCTGAACTGAATGGACAGATGTCTTTTTTTCAGACTTATAGACTATGTTTCTGTGTTAAAGCTGAGTGGACACTTTGTAAAGGTCCAAGGTGCTGGTGATGTGCCTGGAGTTCCAGAGGAAAAGGTGATGTGTGCCGTTGTTAAGGGCAACCAACAGGAGCAAAGTGAGATAGAGAGGTTCAGCCCTCAACAGTTCATATCTTTCCTGCAAATGTGTACAGATTGGTTGTGCGGCGGTGCCATAATGCAGTTTTTAGGAGCAACCAACCACTACAGCATGCAGCTGTCCGGCAACAGAGAGTGCTGCTGGAGATGCAGTCAAGTGGGAGTGTGCACCTGATGGTCCTGTGATCAGGAGATCTGACAAAACATGTGAAAGATTTAGCGATTTGGTGATTGGGGGAATCCCGCTGGGAGTCACTCTAGATGCTCGCCAACAAGTATTACGGGTTATTCCCACCATAGTGCACTACGTGGATAGGCTGCCAGAGACAGATACCATTCTGGGTCTGACCTTTGTAAAGGACTATGGATCTGTACAGTGGAAGCTCTTGAAATGCGAGACCCTGGAGGTAGAATTTGTGCAGGGTAGAAACTTTCAGTTTTTCTGCAGTTATAGAGCGGAGAAAGTGCTTCAAATTGTGCTGCAGGAGAATCAGTGGAAAAATGTGTGACTCATCATGCTGAGAGAGAACACTGGATTAAAGGTCAATTCAAGGCGTTTCTCATGACAACCACTGCATTGAGGGACCTTTATGTGATCGTGGCACAAGTAAACAAGGGCAGAAGGTTCCCAAGATCCAGGAGAAGGATGATGAACTTCGGGGAGATAAGGGTGCTCCAAGGACATCTCCCCCAAGGTAAAGGGGTAATATTGTTCCTCTTATCACTGAGGTAGCAGACAATGTGATAGTGAGCATGGCTCTGGAGGTTCGTCATGTTGCTGACCAGTGCCCTACTACCTCTGAAGCCGTGAACTGTGGTATGAGCCTGCGGCAATTGCTATCTGCCGAGTCGGTAGGTGTTAAGACACCTGGACTAGAGACTGCGGCAAAAATGTGTGACATTGTGGTGGATGGCAGTCCAATCCAATTATTGTTGGACAAAAAGCTAACAGTTGGTCCAACAGATTGAGAGAGGTATCTGATGGATATTTCCTTGCCCATTTTATCTGTGGAGCGTAAGGAGGTGTTAGATGGTGATATCCGGCTGGAGGAGCTTGAGCTGGTGTTGAGATCTTTTCCTAAGGAAAATGCACCTGGGGGGCCTGGATTGTTGGTGAAATTTTACAAGAAGCACCAGGAGCTGCTTCTTCCGCACCTACTTAATGTTTTTATGGAGTAAAAACCTAGTTCTATGAGAGAGACAATTGTGGTAGTGCTTCCAAAACCAGGCAAGGATCTTACACAGGTAGACTATTATCGTCCTATTTCAATTTTAACGTCAGACATAAAAGTATAGGCCAAGTTTCTAGCTAATAGATTTTTAAATGTTATTAGTACTGTTATTCATGAAGACCGATCTGGCTTCATGCCTGGAAAATCCACGTCCCTAAATCTTAGACGCCTGTTTCTGAATCTCCAGTTAAATTGGGGGAATGGGGGGAGCTGTGGGGCTGTGATCTCATTTGATGCTGTCAAGGCTTTTGATAGCGTTGAGTGGGATTAACTTTGGGCAGTTTTGTCTAAAATGAGATTCAGCCCAGGTTTCATAAGATGGGTGCAACTGCTCTATAACCAACCTAGAGCTAGGATTAGAGTAAACAGAGGGATTTCTCCAGCGCTGGTACTAGAAAGGTGGACAAGGCAGGGCTGTCCACTTTCACTTCTCTTATTTGCTATAGTGATAGAACCGTTGGCATGTCTTCTTAGAGCTACACCGATTTTCTGAGGCCTTAGAAGGGGGGATTTGGAGGAGCGTGTGTTGCTGTATGCAAATGATAGATGAGATAAGTCTGTCTTGTTCATACTAAACTCTGGGTAGTATCCTCATTTAAATATCTTGGTGTAGACATCTCCAAAAATCCCCATAATTACATACCCGATAACATACTGCCTCTACTAACTAAATTTAGAACTAAGGCTGCATTGTGGCATAAATTGCCAATATTCCTAGTGGTTAGCGGTAACCTGATTAAAATAGTGCTGATGCCGCAACTCTTGTATATGCTCCATAACTCTCCAGTACGGATCCCTGCACACTTCTTTACAAAATACAACAAATATTTTGGTTCTTTTTTTTTTTTTTTTTTTATATTTTATTTAGCTCATAAGAAAATATACAGTGTAACATAACACCAACAGTGGTGTGGATCAGTACCATACACTTCTGCATGTAATTATAATGTTGCACAGGAAGGGTCCAGGGTTAACTGCAGTTACAATCCAATAATTGAGAGACTCAACGAAAATATGTTATATACCCAGACATATGGATAGAGTCCAAAAATTACAGTCATTAAGCCAATTAAGTCATATTTGTAGTTATTAGCCATTAGTATGGCAAGGCCCTAGGTGAAGCAAGGGAGATGCGGAATGAGTTAGTGCTGGAGAAATCTATATTTTCTCCAGGGGGCCCACTTTCTCAAAAATAACGGGTGTGTTCGTGATTCCCAAGAGGCCATCTCCTCAAAACGGTGGATTTGATCTACTTTGAGCCTCCATTGCTCCATTGAGGGTAGGCTAGATTGTAGCCAGTGTTTGGGTATCAGAAGACGAGCCGCTAGTAATAGCTGTTTGAAAAGAGAGGTGGGGGGCAGAGATGTCTTATCATCGAATAAAGAAAGCAAGACCCCATAAGGAGAGAGAGAGCAATATTTGAAGAACAGATTTGATTGCAAATCTTAAACAACTCTGCCCACCACTTGTTAATAGGTGGACACAGCCACCAGATATGGAGGAAGGTACCCCTCTCTTTTTGACATCTCCAGCAATCGATAGAGGTGGGTCTAGTGAAACGTGAGGACTTGATTGGTGTGATATACCATTGCGAGAGGATTTTGTAGCCATTCTCTTGGGCCCTAACACATCTAGATGACTTGTGTGGGATATCAAATAATGTGGGTAGGATTTGGAGGGGGAGATCTGTACCAGTTTCTAATTCCCAGGAGCGGATGAAGGCAGGTTTGACATCTAACGGAGGAGATCTCAATTTGTTGTAGATAAGAGAGAGAGTTTTTTTCGGGGAATTAGGGTTAGCTATTAAAGCTTCAAACCATGTAAGAGGGCGAATGAGCTCTCCATTCATGTTATTTTTATGGATAAAGAATTTGATGAGTGGAATGAGGGTGAAGCCACATGGTTGTGGATTTAGGTGGGTTTTGATGGTTTCGTTCGAGGGTATTAAGCCTTGGGGTCTAAAAGAAGGGAGATTGGTTTAGAGGAGAATCTAATTATTTTAGAAGTACATCTGGGCCCACTGGAAGATGAACCAAGGATGTCACTAATTGTGACAAGGGGGGATGGAAAGGGAATAGAGCAGTGGGAGTGGTTCCACCATTTCCAAGCTTCTACTGTAGCTTTGATAATTGGGAAGGATTGCAATTTGATTTGGGGGGGGGGGGGGTGCGATAACCCAAACATAGGGCTCTAGTTGGCATACCGATAATACTTTGTTCCATGGCCACCCAGGATTTGCTATCAGTAGTTCTCAACCAGTCAATGATCCTTGCCATGAGGATGGCCTTCCCATATAGTTCAGGGTCCAGGAGCCCTATCCCACCTGTCGTACGCGAACGGGACAAAAAGGAGTAGGAGAGTCTCGCTTTCCTACCATTCCATATAAATGATCTAAACCTCTGTTTTAAGGAGGACTTTGGAATGGGAATTGGGAGGACTTGTTGGAGGTAGGTGAGACGTGGAATAATGAGAGCCGAAAGGATGTTTTTTCTACCGAACCAAGATAGGGTTGGAGCTGACTTGGTGAGTTTATCAAGTGCTAAGAATAATGCGGATCTTAGTGGGACATAGTTGAGAGTAAATAAGTCTGAGATGTTGGGGCCGAGTTTCACTCCTAAGTAGGTGATGGTTGGGGAAGACCAATTAAAAGGGG
This sequence comes from Bufo gargarizans, assembly GCF_014858855.1. Taxonomy (NCBI): domain Eukaryota; kingdom Metazoa; phylum Chordata; class Amphibia; order Anura; family Bufonidae; genus Bufo; species Bufo gargarizans. Next base: position 384,206,533 of record NC_058082.1, on the reverse strand, counting down.
AATTTTTCATTAAAGAGAGTTTAAGTTGTGGAGATAATCCAGTGCTAATAATAGTAGATTTGCTCTCGTTAATCTTGAAATCAGAAACTGCACTGTAATTTTTTTAAGTGCTCCTGATTTATGGGGAGAGAGGTTCTAGGATTGGACGTCATTATCATAACATTGTCGGCGAATGCAGCAAGTTTATGGCTCCTGCCCCCTAAATATAAGCCTTTGATCTCAGTGTCTGCTCTGAGTTTGGATAGGAAAGGTTCCATAGCCAAAATAAATAGCAGGGGGGACAACCTTGACGAGTTCCGTTCTGTATTTGGAAGGGAGAGGATAGGTCACCATTGACCATAACTCTGGCCGTGGCCTGGTTGTACATGGCAAATATAGCCTTGATATATGGATCAGGCAGGCCAAAGGTCTCTAAGACATGACTTAGATAATTCCAGTTTATGCGGCCAAACGCTTTTTCAGCGTCAGTGCTGAGGAGTACAAGAGGAGTGGAGGTATGTCTGGCGTAACAAAGTGCATTGATGACTCTAGTAGCATTATCTCTGCCCTCCCTATTGCACACGAAGCCCACCTGATCCATATGTACCAGAAGAGGGAGAAGGACTGCCAAACGATTCACCAGTAGTTTTGCGAGGATTTTAAGTTAAATATTCAAAAGAGAAATGGGCCTGTAATTTGCACACAGTTTGGAGTCCTTCCCCTCCTTAGGAATCAAGGCTATATGAGCAGATGTCATGTCCCTAGATAAAGGGATACCTTGCAAGGATTGATTGCACACTGTCAGTAGGTGTGGCAAGAGTTTTTTTTGGAAGGCTTTGTAATAGGATGCGGGGAGTCCGTCTGGGCCCGGGCTTTTTCCCATAGGCATTTGAGCCAAGGCTATGGATATTTCATCCATAGTAAATGGAGCTTCGAGTGATTGTTTTTGGCTCACTGATAATGTCGGGTAGGAAGTAGATTTCAGAAACACATCTACTAGCGAGGAATGAGATGTTGGTGGTAGGGAGGGAGGGAGATTGTATAGTGCTTCATAGAAGTCTCTAAATTGTTTAGCAATCTTAAATGAGGCGAATACTGGATCTCCATTTGGGGAGGTCAATTGATGGATGTAGTTGTCCGCTCTTCTACTTTTTATTCTATTCATGAGGAATTTAGTGGCTTTATCCCCGTGTGCGAAGAACTTAAATTGGGAATTGAGGTAGTATTTGGCCGAGTTGTTTTGTAATAGAGCTTTTAATTCAGCTCTTGTTTTGGAAAGCTCTTGAAGTTGAGTTTCAGAGAGGGTACGTTTATGGACAGATTCTAATTTGTTTACCTTGGAAAGGAGATCACTAATGTTGTTTTCTCTCATTTTTTTTAAGTGTGATCCTAGGCTGATGAGCTCACCCCTAATAAAAGGTTTGTGTGCGTCCCAGATAGTTTGGGGCGAGAGCTCAGGAATGGAATTAAAGTTAAAGTAGTCTTCCAGTAGTGAAGCGATTTTCTTTACGGAATCTGGGTTACCAAGGATAACTTTGTTTAGTCTCCAATTGAAGCTTTTAGTTTTTCGTGTAGGGGAGGAAACTTTAAGGAAAATTGGGGCATGGTCTGACAGATGTATAGACCCAATTTTGTCCGTTAGGCAAAGTTGAAGGTGCTCTTTTGAAATTAAGAGATAATGCGGTGGTAGCTATTGTGCACATGGGAGTAAAACGTGTAGTCTGGAGTGTTAGGAAAGTGGACACGCCATACATCAATTAGATGAAGATCTCAAAGGGTATTTTTGATAAACTTTAAAGAGCCTTTTGAGTGGGAGGTTTTGTGTGAAGACGAGTCTAGTTGGGGGTTAAGAGCTACATTGAGATCACCACCTAGTACTACAATACTCTCCTTGAAGGAGGTGATTATTGGGGTTATGGTAGAGAGAGTTAGGGGCATATAAGTTTATGAAGGTATACTTCTGAGCACCTATATTCCCCTTAACCATGATAAATCTACCCTCTGGGTCTTGTATGTGATCAGCATATTTGAAAGGGACCTTTCTCTTGAATCCAATACTTACTCCCCCGGACGAGGCAGAGTTCCCTCCACAGTGATACCAGAGTGGGTAGTGGGAGAATTTCATATTTGGGTAATGGTTGAACCTGAAATGTGTCTCCTGGAGGAGCAGCACATCCGAACCCTCCTTACGTAGAATAGAGAAAATTTGGCTTCTTTTGGAGGGTGAGTTGAAACCCTTTACATTATAAGAGGCTATGTGGATGTCAGCCATTACCAAGGGTTGTTGTGGATGGTTATTAAAAAACACACACCAAAATATTAACCATAAATCACCCCCTTTCCCAAATTTACATATAAAATATATGAACAATAAATAAACACATTGTATATTACCACGTTGGAAAAGTCCAAACTATTAAAATATATAAAAATCTCCTATGCGGTGAACGCCAAAAAAGAAAAACTGCGCCATTCGCCATTTTTTTTTTTCCATTTCGTCTTCCCAAGAAATAGGATAGGACTGTTGGATTATGGGCCCGACGTTCCATGAAATGTGGAATGCACAAGGCTTTTTTTTGGCATCTTTACTTTTTTTGGCATCTTTACTTTTTTTGGCATCTTTATTTTTTTGGCGTGGTATCGAGTATCACAATACTTTTTTATGCCAGTACAGTACAGACGAAAAGTTTGGACACACATCCTCATTCAAAGAGTTTTCTTTATTTTCATGACTATTAAAATTGTAGATTCACACTGAAGGCATCAAAACTATGAATTAACACATGTGGAATTATATACATAACAAAAAAGTGTGAAACTGAAAATATGTCATATTCTAGGTTCTTCAAAGTAGCCACCTTTTGCTTTGATTACTGCTTTGCACACTCTTGGCATTCTCTTGATGAGCTTCAAGAGGTAGTCACCTGAAATTGTCTTTCAACAGTCTTGAAGGAGTTCCCAGAGATGCTTAGCACTTGTTGTACCTTTTGCCTTCACTCTGCGGTCCAGCTCACCCCATACCATCTCGATTGGGTTCAGGTCCGGTGACTGTGGAGGCCAGGTCATCTGGCACAGCACCCCATCACTCTCCTTCATGGTCAAATAGCCCTTACACAGCCTATATGGTCCAACTAAACGCAAACAGGATGGAATAGCATGCCGCTGCAAGATGCTGTGGTAGCCATGCTGGTTCAGTATGCCTTCAATTTTGAATGAATCCCCAACAGTGTCACCAGCAAAGCACCCCCACACCATCACACCTCCTCCTCCATGCTTCACGATGGGAACCAGGCATGTAGAGTCCATCCGTTCACCTTTTCTGCGTCGCACAAAGACACGGTGGTTAGAACCAAAGATCTCAAATTTGGACTCGTCAGAAGAAAGCACAGATTTCCGCTGGTCTAATGTCCATTCCTTGTGTTCTTTAGCCCAAACAAGTCTCTTCTGCTTGTTACCTGTCCTTAGCAATGGTTTCCTAGCAGATATTCTACCATGAAGACCTAATTAACACAGTCTCCTCTTAACAGTGGTTCTAGAGATGTCTGCTGCTAGAACTCTGTGTGGCATTGACTTGGTCTCTAATCTGAGCTGCTGTTAACCTGCGATTTCTGAGGCTGGTGACTCGGATGAACTTATCCTCCGCAGCAGAGGTGACTCTTGGTCTTCCTTGCCTGTGAGCCAGTTTTTTTTGTAGTGCTTGTCGGTTTTTGTGACTGCACTTGGGGACAAAGTTTTCCTAATTTTTCGGACTGACTGACCTTCATTTCTTAAAGTAATGATGGCCACTCGTTTTTCTTTACTTAGCTGCTTTTTTCTTGCCATAGTACAAATTCTACAAAACAGTCTATTCAGTAGGACTATCAGCTGTGTATCCACCTGACTTCTACACAACTGATGGTCCCAACCCCATTTATAAGGCAAGAATCCCACTTATTAAACCTGACAGGGCACACCTGTGGAGTGAAAACCATTTCAGGTGACTTCCTCTTGAAGCTCATCAAGAGAATGCCAAGAGTGTGCAAAGCAGTAATCAAAGCAAAAGGTGGCTACTTTTGAAGAACCTAGAATAGTACATATTTTCAGTTGTTTCACACTTTTTTGTTATATATAATTCCGCATGTGTTAATTCATAGTTTTGATGCCTTCAGTGTGAATCTACAATTTTCATAGTCATGAAAATAAAGAAAACTCTTTGAATGAGAAGGTGTGTCCAAACTTTTGGTCTGTACTGTATATACAACGGTTTAGGTGAAACAATTATTGAAAGAAAAATTGCAGATAAGGTGAAGAGTGAACATGTCAACTTAATTGAAATGCATCATGAAAATGTGGGATCATCTGAAATGTATGATGATGATGATTATTATTATTATTACACCCCCTTTCATTTGCAGGCTGTGATCGGGGAAAAAGCTCCCCCTGCTGGTAAAAATGTATGTTATTTAACGTTGCTGATTGATATTGAGCGCACACAGCTCAGGGAACTCACTGTGATAAATGTGCAGGAAAGTGTGGCAGTGCTACGGGTGTACTACACGTGCCTGGTGCGGACAAGCAGTCTAAGAACTTTACCCAGGCGCATTGGAAGAATTCCTAGCAGGTCTGACCATCCAAAAGAAGTGTCTAGAAGAGCAGTTTCGACTGCTAGCAGAGGCTCACTACCAGCTGGGCCTGGCATATTAGTATAGCTGCAAACATAAGGATGCTTTCTGTCTCTCCACACAGTCCATAAATAAAATAGAGAAGAGATTATCTGTATTTACATAACTGAAGACTGCTTCAGAACTGTCAAAGGAGGAGACCCAGAATTAGATGGAACTTCTGAAGGGTCTACTGCCTGATATCAAGGAGAATATTAAAGACTCCAAAGAAGCACAGAAAACTGCAGAAGACACAGACAAAGTTCGTAAATATACCCGGGATGATACTTCCTCAGGGTTTCCAAAAGAGAACGGTGATACTCCTACATCTGCTGCTGCAACAGAGAAGAGTAGGGACTACATTGTACAGGGAACCAACTGTGTATCAGACATCTCTCATCTAGTATGGAAGAAGGTAAGTAAGAAACCTGAGGAGGAGAGTCCTCTGAAAGATGCCAAGAAGTCCAAGCCAGAACCTGTTAAGAATTGGTCTGGAGACAGTGATGCTGCAATGGCAGCCGAGGCAGAGAAGATGGAAAAAGTTGTTGGGGCTGATGTGGATGGAGACACCAAGTGGCTCATGGCAGTGAGTAACCAGGATCGGGTCATGAAAGACATCCCCTCTGTTATCAATGCCTTCCAGGAAGCAAGCAGCCTTCTGGGGAAGAAATACGGGGAGACGGTTGACCAGTGTGCAGATGCCATCTACTTCTATGGGATGGCTCTCCTGGAGCTGGCATGAATGGAGAACAATATCCTGGTTAACACTCTGGAGGGACTGCCAGAAGAGGAAGATAGAGAGTCTGATAAGGACCCTAATATCCACAGTGCCTCCAACCTTGTTGAGGAATTAGGAGTGCAGGTATATGATGCCATTTCCGAGAAGGATGAGAAGGCTAACAAAGAGACATGTCAGCAGAGACTTCAAAGAGACAAAGGCTGAAGAAGCTAAGGCAGATGAGCTGGAGTGGGAGAAATCTTCAGACTTCAGACACTGCCGAGTCCAAAGATAAGGCTGAAGAAGAGACTGCTGAAGTGGAAAAAGCCACTGAAGAAGCAAAGGACTCTGAAGCTGCCGCCAAACCTGAAGAAACCACTGCCGAAGAGAAGAAAGCAAGTGAAAATAGAACATCTGATCGTTCCTGAATTAGCAAATCTGGAAGCAGAGATGCTGAAAGATCTGCCAAAGAAGTGAACCAGATGCATCTAAGGGTAAAAAGAGAAAGGGTTCCAGCTAGATTAAAATGTTACCTTTATTTTTCAGTGCAGATAAAAGCCAGTTACACTTCAGTCTACATGTTTCGGATCAGGGACAATAGCGATCCTTCCTCATGACATACACATACCGAGGAGGAGGTTGGATATATAGCGCCTCCACCTAGAAACAGGTGGACACACTAACTGCAAGCTCCTCCTTTAAATGAAATTGACAACACATGCTAAAAGGCATGATAAATTTAAACAAAAGAACGCACACATATTATGGATCAAAAATTCAATAATGTAACATCAAGTCGTGTTTCCGATTAAGTCCACTTGGTACGGTGGACCCCATTTTGAAGATCCAGAACGACTCACGATTCAAAAGCTTCTTTTTATAATTACCACCCTTTGATGGTGGAGTAACCCTTTCCAAGCCTTGCACAATTAAACCCTCTGTATCACCACCATGCACCGCTGAAAAATGCAGGCTGACTGCAGACACATTCCTGGCATGTGAATGAGGAATGTCAGAGATGTGCCTGCACAGTCTAACCTTAAGGCCATTAGTGGTGCAACCAATGTACTGGAGGGAACAGAGAGTGCATGAGATATAATACACCACATGAGTGGTGTTACAGTTGATGTATTGTTTGATGGAAAAACTTTGATTCATGGCATAGGATAAAACCTCCCTGCCAGGTCGAATATGAGAGCAACACGTACAGATTTTATGCCCACATTTATAGCTGCCAAGAAACCGTAGCCACACTGGAGAGGCTCGTGCCCCCTCAGAATAAAGAGAGGGGCAGAGTCTGTTGCCCAGCGTGGGCGCTCTGCGGGCTGAGCACAAGATGCCACCTTTCAAGACATTGTGCCATTTGTCATCTGTTGACAATACAGGTAAGTGCTTTCTTACTATGTTACAGATCTGCGAGTATTGTGTACTATAGGCAGTGACAAAAACAGGCAAACGGGAATGCCGTGACTGATTTGAGTTATCAGAGCGACATGTGCGCTTACGGTGAGTAAATAGTAATGTTTGTCTGGGTCTGTACAGTGCCTACAAGTTTACTACTCATAATCCTGGGTTTTATTGAATTTTTGATCCATGATAGACTAGAGTGTAATTGCTTTTATCTGCACTGAAAAATAAAGGTAACATTTTAATCGAGTTGGACCCCTTTCTCTTTTTACTCAAGTAACGCCGTGGTTCCTGGCATGGTCCGTGCTTGGTGTGACGGGGTTTCAGCACGCCTACATTTTCTTTCTGCCTACCAGATGCGTCTAAGGCTACTTTCACACTGACGTTTTGAATTATGTTTGTGAGATCCGTGTCAGGGATCTCACAAACGGTTCAAAACGGATCAGTTCAGCCCCAATGCATTCATCCTGAATTCCAATGTAAGTCAATGGGGACGGATCCGTTTTCACTGACACAATATGGTGCAATTGAAAACGGATCCGTCTCCCATTGACTTTCAATGTAAGTCAGGACGGATCCGTTTTGACTTAGACTTTTTTTTTTTTAAAGAATAATGCAAACTAATCCGTTATGAACGGACACAAGCGTTTGTATTATAGGTGCGGATCCGTCTGTGCAGAAACCAGACGGATCCGCACCTAATGTAGGTGTGAAAGTAGCCTAAAAGGAGTGAGCTGGTACAAGTATGCTTTGCTGAAGGAACTCCTAAAAGTAAAAGAGGAAGTGTCTGGACATGAACATGACCGGGAACAACTATGTGAACCGGTCAGTCAAGAATTGCAGAAGTCCAAGGAAGGAAGAGCCTAACATTTGTATAAAAAATTATTCTTAAAAGGATGTCCAGAAGCCAAGACCGAAACTCTGAGAGTAAAATAAAGAAACAAAAAGAGCGAGCTCTAAGGATTCGAAAGTGCATCATTGTCACTCGTGAAAGAGTGGAACGAGAGTGTCTGGCCATTAATTGGGCACAGGATTCCCATAGACACGATTTGCTGGGTAGAAAGTCTGTGTTTGTGACAAACTGAGCTCTACTGGCCTGGGTGTGGCAGAACAAAGGGAAAACACTAGGTAATGCGGACGCCCTGTCACGAGCATCCTGGTTTGGTGCCAATGTTCACTCCCACAGGTTTGAACAGGGGGGGGGGGGGGGTTGGTAGGTATGTGAGGCAGTGACAGGCCTCATACATGATAGAGGTGTAGAGGGGGTGGATATTTCAGTCCACACCCCTATTGCACCACAGGTGAGGCCAGCTGGCTGTAATCACTGAGGAATAAACCAACCCTCAGTGTGGGAGCCTGCCCCGGAGCTGAATGGCTGTGTGATGTGAAGCTCTGCTGTAGACGAATCCCTCTATAGCTTATATCTTTAGCACAACAAGCCTGCCATGGTCAAAATCGGTGGATCGAGACCTGCTGATACTCAGAAGTCGGCCAGAGCCTTGTCTCAACCTGGAGACATGGAAAAGTTTATGAAGAAAGCCGCTCAGACATAGGTGGCCAGAGATCCCAAGATGGCGCCTGAAGCACCTCGCACACCGAGGAACAAACAGCAAGCAGGAACTTCCGCTGAAAAGGTGAGAGATGAATCCCCTGGGGCTGACACACTGCCGCTATCAAGATCCTTCCTAAAGGAAGCTTTAGCAGAAGCCCTAGGACCTCTCAAGACTGATCTTACCTCTATTAAAGAAGACATATAGGGAGAAGGGTGGAGGTGCTGGAGGAAGCGCATACCGCTCTCATTACACACCAGAATGCAACCTCCTCTAGCATGTCCATACATCAAAAACACCTAAATTCCCTCTACATGCAGTTAGAGGATCAAGAAAATGGGGGCAGGCGTAATAACCTGCGTTTTAGAGGGGTCCCTGAATCTGTGGGCCCTGAAGAGATCCCTGAGACTGTGATGCAAATATCCTGATACTTTTGGGCCCAGTCATAATTGAACGTGCCCACAGGGCGCTTCGCCCTAAGCCTCAGCCAACTGATCCGCCAAGAGATATAATTTGTAAATTCTTACACTTTCCAGCTAAAGAGGCAATGCTCAACAGTGCAAGAAACACTCTGCAGCTGTCTTGGGATGATAACCCAATATCTATCTACCAAGATCTGGCTCAATCTACACTAAAAAAGCGCAAATCTCTAAAACCGCTTACTGATTTGTTGCGGAACAGAAAGGTCATTTACAGATGGCTGTTCCCTTTTGGACTCTCATTCTTTCACAATGGTCGCAGGATTTCCATCCAATCATATGGAGACCTGGATAAAGCTTATGATCTCTTACAGATCCCACCACTCCCCATTGAAAACTGGGAAATAGTCCAGAATATCTCCGACCTACCAAGCCTGCCCTCAGAGGAACCGTGGGAGACTCCTCACACCCAAAAGTCTCAAAGATCCAGAAGAAACTGACAAGCCTCCTCTTCCAAGCGTCTGACACTTACAGATGACTGATCATCTCTACACTCCTCTATTTAACCTCCACGCAAGTGAAGAATGCCCCATTTACAGGTCTTTTGAAGAATAAAAATGTGGACCATTCTGACTCTTCACAAGTCCTGTCACAGTGAAATATCCAGGAAGCTCTCTGCTCCATCCCAGAGACTTCAAAGTCCTATTACTACAGATGTTTAGTGGTAATATAACACCATACTTGTTTGTTTCTCCTTGTACCTTCTGTCAATTAATCCTCCATTTTTATCCATAGCTCTTGGGTATGTTGGGCTTTAACCCTAAGAGTTTCTCCTGAGGGTTCGTCATGGTTGTTCTCAAGGTAGAGAACCTGATTCCCCCCCCATGCTTTTAGAGCAATGTTGCTCTCTCATTTCAACACCATCCAGGTGCGGTTTTGATTCTTGTTTTGATGTTAACTTTTTTCTTTTATTTGACAGGATTCACAAGCTTACCAAGCTTAATACATGCTAGATATTTCGGGTTATGTGACAAATACTTCTGTTTAGCTAAACTAATCTACAATTTGTTCAATATTAGGCTTATGCGAAGCAGGAACACAGTTGTACTCCTCCCCAAGATGGTGGTTGCGAACGTTCTTACCTCGAGGTGGCGCTCTCCCTCTTCTCTGGTCGGTTGGTGACATTCGCTTGATCACACTATTCATAGCATTACTTACACCCCCATATTTTATCAAACATTTTTAGATTAGTATCGTATAATGTCAAAGGCCTGAGATCCCCATCAAAGAGATGCCAGATCCTTTCCCTTTTAAACAAAGAGAAATGCTGAATTGTTTTCCTACAGGAAACTCATTTTAATCATGGCAATTATCCCTCCTTTTCCAGATTTCCCAACTGGTACCACTGCAGAGCGGGAGGTGCCGCCTCGAGGGGAGTTAGTATAGGTTTTCATAGAAACCTGCCATTTCAGTATAACTCCCACATCCAGGATCCAGAAGGTAGATACCTCCTCCTCAAAGGCCAAGTGGGAAGAACCCTATTCACATTTGTGAATATTTATAGATCAGATTAGCTGGCTCACCACTTTATTCTTACTAATAGAAACCCACAGAGAAGGAATTCTGATTATGGCGGGTGATTTCAATTTAGCCTTTAATCCACTAATTGATACCGCCTCAAAGAAATCCCCAATCTCCTCTAAAGCTCTTAACTCACTACATGTGAAACTTCACAATCTAGGTGTCCTAGACATATGGCACTGCCACAACCCTCAAGTACTTGATTACACTTTCTACCCCCAGCAAACAATTCCTATAGTAGGATAGACTATATTTTAATATCAAAACACCTACAACTCTGCCCATCTTCCTCAATGGGTGATTTAACCTTATCAGATCACTCCCCAATATATTGCAAGATTCGCCCATCTAATAAATCTAATAGAAACCCAAGTTGGAGATTCAACAAATCTTTGTTGGGCAATGGCAAGCATAAATCTCAAATATCCTCCTTCCTTGCAGAGTACTTTTCAACCAATAACACACCAGGAATTTCCCCCCAGATTCTTTGGGATGCTCATAAAGCCTATATTAGAGGCAGACTAATAAGCCTCTGCTCCTTTCTTAAAAAAGAAGCCGAGAAAACTTACCACCCTATTATCCAAAATTCATGTACTAGAAAAAGCCCACAAACAATCATTGCTTGCTCAGCAACTCTCGGAACTTTCCTCTCTCAGAACTGAATTAAAAAACCTTCTCAATGAGAAATCGGCCAATTATTACTTGTCTGCTCAACAAAAAGTCTTTGCACATGGCAACAAGGCTTCCAAATATACAATGCAGAGAGTTAAACAGAAACAAAACTCCCGATATGTACAGAGCATTAAATCCCCCCAAGGTACTCTATTTTTTAAAGCTACAGAAATAGCAAACCAATTGAGGCAATATTATGAGTCGCTCTATAACCTCCCCCCCCCCTCAACGCTTCCAAACCCTTCCCAAGACAAAGAGACCAATATCAACTAATTTCTAAACACCCTTAATCTCCCATCTCTGACTTTGCCACAACGAGAATCCCTGACTAAACCATTCACTACCACAGAATTATTGATAGCCATTAAAGGGAACCTGTCACCATGATTTTGCGCATAGAGCTGGGGACATGGGCTGCCAGATGGCCGCTAGCACATATGCAATACTCAGGTCCCATAGCTCTCTGCGCTTTTATTGTGTTAAAAAAACGTTTTGATTGATATGCAAATGACCTGATATGAGTCCTGTATCCGGAGATGAGTCAAGCGGAAAGGAGCCCAGCACCGCCCCGCGTCCTCCGAATCGCCTCCTTGCTGGCTGACGTCACAAAGCTGGAGCGCCGAAATCTTGCGATGCGCGAGCTAGCGCATGCGTAGTTCGTTCCCTGTGCTGATGCCAGTACAGGGAATGAACATGATGCTGACACTGCGCATGCGCTAGCTCACGCATCGCGAGATTTCGGCGCTCCAGCTCTGTGACATCAGACAGCAAGGAGGAGATTCGGAGGACGCGGGGCAGTGCTGGGCTCCTTTCCGCTTGACTCATCTCCGGATACAGGACTCATATCAGGTCATTTGCATATCAATCAAAACGTTTTTTTAACACAATAAAAGCGCAGAGAGCTATGGGACCTGAGTATTGCATATGTGCTAGCGGCCATCTGGCAGCCCATGTCCCCAGCTCTATGCGCAAAATCATGGTGACAGGTTCCCTTTAAATCAACACCCAAAGGAAAATGCCCGGGCCCAGACGGACTTCCCATAACCTACTATTCGGCATTCAAAGACACCATTCTCCATTTTCTACTTCCAATCTATAATCTCGCCATGGACAAACACCCGATTACTTTAGATATGACAAAAGCCACTATTACAATTATCCCCAAACAAGGCAAAGATCCTACATTATGCTCCAAATACCGCCCCATCTCCCTGCTTAATGTGGATCTTAACCACTTCAACCCCGCTAGCTGAAACCCCCTTAATGACCAGGTCACTTTTTACACTTCTGCACTACACTACTTTCACCGTTTATTGCTCGGTCATGCAACTTACCACCAAAAGGAATTTTACCTCCTTTTCTTCTCACTAATAGAGCTTTCATTTGGTGGTATTTCATTGCTGCTGACATTTTTACTTTTTTTGTTATTAATCGAAATTTAACGATTTTTTTGCAAATAAATGAATTTTTTCAGTTGTAAAATTTTGCAAAAAAAAAAGACATCCATATATATATATATATATATAAAAAAAAAATGGTTTGGGTAAAAGTTATAGCATTTACAAACTATGGTACAAAAATGTGAATTTCGGCTTTTTGAAGCAGCTCTGACTTTCTGAGCACCTGTCATGTTTCCTGAGGTTCTACAATGCCCAGACAGTACAAACACCCCACAAATGACCCCATTTCGGAAAGTAGACACCCTAAGGTATTCACTGATAGGCATAGTGAGTTCATAGAACTTTTTATTTTTTGTCACACGTTAGCGGAAAATTATGGGTTTTTTTTTTCTTACAAAGTGTCATATTCCACTAACTTGTGACAAAAAATAAAAACTTCCATGAACTCACTATGCCCATCACAAAATACCTTGGGGTGTCTTCTTTCCAAAATGGGGTCACTTGTGGGGTAGTTATACTGCCCTGGCATTCTAGGGGCCCAGATGTGTGAGAAGAATCAAAATCTGTAATAAATGACCGGTAAAATCCGAAAGGTGCACTTTGGAATGTTTGCCCCTTTGCCCACCTAGGCTGCAAAAAAGTGTCACACATCTGGTATCGCCGTACTCTGGAGAAGTTGGGGAATGTGTTTTGGGGTGTCATTCTACATATACCCATGCTGGGTGAGATAAATATATTGGTCAAATGCCAACTTTGTATAAAAAAATGGGAAAAGTTGTCTTTTGCCAAGATATTTCTCTCACCCAGCATGGGTATATGTAAAATGACACCCCAAAACACATTCCCCAACTTCTCCTGAGTACGGCGATACCACATGTGTGACACTTTTTTTGTAGCCTAGATGCGCAAAGCGGCCCAAATTCCTTTTAGGAAGGCATTTTTAGACATTTGGATCCCAGACTTCTTCTCACGCTTTAGGGCCCCTAAAAAGCCAGGGCAGTATAAATACCCCACATGTGACCCCACTTTGGAAAGAAGACACCCCAAGGTATTCAATGAGGGGCCTGGCGAGATCATAGAATTTTTTATTTTTTTTGCATACGTTAGCGGAAATTGGATTTATTATTTTTTTCTCACAAAGTCTCACTTTCCGCTAACTTGGGACAAAAATGTCAATCTTTCATGGACTCAATATGACCCTCACGGAATACCTTGGGGTGTCTTCTTTCCAAAATGGGGTCATTTGTGGGGTGTTTGTACTGCCCTGGCATTTGAGGGTCTCCGCAATCATTACATGTATGGCCAGCATTAGGAGTTTCTGCTATTCTCCTTATATTGAGCATACAGGCAATGAGATTCTTTTTTTCCGTTCAGCCTCTGGGCTGAAAGAAAAAAAAATGAACGGCACAGATTTCTTCATTCACATCGATCAATGTGGATGAAAAAATCTCTGCCCCAAAAAAAAAGAGGGGAAAGGCGTCTTCCAGGACATAGGAGCTCCGCCCAACATCCATACCCACTTAGCTCGTATGCCCTGGCAAACCAGATTTCTCCATTCACATCAATCGATGTGGATGAATAAATCATTGCCGGGATTTTTTTTTTTTTATATATATACAAAGCGTTTGCCAAAGCATAGGAACACCGCCACCTCCTCAGCTCATATGCCTCGGCAAACGTATCTTTTACTGCAGAGGAGAAATCTCGTCTTGCAGCGCCGCATACACCGACTTGTGTGTGATCTGACAGCAGCGCAATGCTTCTGTCAGAATGCACATCAGTGCTGCAGCTAGTTGATCGGTTGGTCCACCTGGAAGGTAAGAAGAAAAAACCAGGCCGCAACACAACAATTTTATTAACTTTTGAACAGAACATATAAACTTTAACTTTTTGAACTGAACAACCTTTTTGCTTACTGGTGATTTTTATTTATTTATATTTTTACCTTTTATAGGACAAACCTCTCCTTCCCCATGGGACAATGTGTAAAGCGCAAAGCGCCCAAAGATGTGGCGAAGTACATTATGCACTTTATCCCAGGTGAAAGGAGAGGTTTGCAGCAGCTGTATGTGAATGGGCCCTAATAGCCCTGTGTGCCTGTCCTGGTGAGATGTGATCCCTATGCTAGGTGTACCTGTGTGTGGTACTTCCGGAAACACTCCCCTAAGCATAGGGCAGGGTAGTCAGGACAGAAATAGCGGGTGTCACGCCTTATTCCACTCCTGCTACCGACACAACATCTTTTTCGGGGTGACTGTTGGGTTGAGGTACCGGCAACGACATTGGGGAAATGTCGCTTGTGTAGACGGCTAACTACACTGGTGGATGGGGCCACGGAACCTCCTGGGTACAGGAGGTTCTCGATGATCTCTTCCTGAAATTTGAGGAAGGATCGTGTTCTCCCAGCCTTACTGTAGAGAACAAAACTATTATACAGAACCAATTGAATCAAATATACAGACACCTTCTTATACCAGCGTCTGGTTCTGCGGGACACTAAATACGGAGACAACATCTGGTCATTGAAGTCCACCCCTCCCATGTGAAGGTTATAGTCGTGGACTGAGAGGGGCTTTTCAATGACACGGGTTGCTCGCTCAATTTGTATTGTCGTGTCTGCGTGAATGGAGGAGAGCATGTAAGCGTCACGCTTGTGTCTCCATTTCACCGCGAGCAGTTCTTCGTTACACAAGGCAGCTCTCTCCCCCCTTGCAAGACGGGTGGTAACGAGCCATTGGGGGAAGCCCGCGCGACTAGTTCGTGCGGTGCCACAGGCGCCAATCTTTTCTAGAATCAAATGCCTAAAGAGGGCCACACTTGTGTAGAAATTGTCCACATAAAGATGGTACCCCTTGCCGAATAAGGGTGACACCAAGTCCCAGACTGTCTTCCCACTGCTCCCCAGGTAGTCAGGGCAACCGACCGGCTCCAGGGTCTGATCTTTTCCCTCATAGACGCGAAATTTGTGGGTATAGCCTGAGGCCCTTTCACAGAGCTTATACAATTTGACCCCATACCGGGCGCGCTTGCTTGGGATGTATTGTTTGAAGCCAAGGCGCCCGGTAAAATGTATTAGGGACTCGTCTATGTAGATGTTTTGCTCTGGGGTATACAAATCTGCAAATTTCTGGTTGAAATGGTCTATGAAGGGCCGAATTTTGTGGAGCCGGTCAAAAGCTGGGTGGCCTCTGGGACGGGAGGTGGTGTTGTCGCTAAAGTGCATGAAACGCAGGATGGTCTCAAATCGTGTCCTGGACATAGCAGCAGAGAACATGGGCATGTGATGAATTGGGTTCGTGGACCAATATGACCGCAATTCATGCTTTATAGTTAGACCCATGTTGAGGAGAAGGCCCAGAAAAATTTTAATTTCAGAAACTTGGACTGGTTTCCACTGGAAAGCCTGGGCATAAAAGCTTCCCGGGTTGGCGGTTATAAATTGTGTGGTATACCGATTTGTTTCTGCCACAACTAAGTCTAAGAGCTCCGCAGTCAAGAACAGATCAAAAAGTCCCAGGGCCGAACCGATCTGAGCTGTCTCAACCCGAACTCCAGACTGGGCGGTGAAAGGGGGAACTACAGGTGCGGCTGAAGTTGGGGACTGCCAATCAGGGTTTGCCAGCACCTCAGGGACTCTAGGGGCTCTACGGGCCCGTCTTTGCGGTGGCTGCTACGGGGTAACTACTGCATGTGCCACCGTACCAGCTTCAACTGCCCTTCTGGTGCTCGCCACTTCACCATGTTGTACGGCAGTGCTGGTACTAGGTCAAGGATGGGCTGCGCTGCTGGTGTATGCCTCACCACGTAGTCCAACAGCGCCAGCCCCACTCTGCTGCCCTTGAAGCGGATCCTGCGCAACCTGTTGTCTAGCGACACGGGGCCGGGTACGCCTGGTGCTATCAGGGACCTCAGCCTCCTCGTCCGAACTTTGGGTCAGAGTGCCACTGCTTTCTACAGGTTCATATTCTGACCCGCTAGATTCATCAGATGAGGGTTCCCATTCCTCATCCGACTGGGTCAGAAGCCTGTAGACACCTTCAGAAGAATACCCCCTGTTTGACATTTGGGCAACTAAATTTAGGGGTATTCCCTGAGACTACCCAAGAAAAAAAAGCAAGCCTGTCTTACAAATGGGAGGCTAGCGAAGTACCGGAGGCCGCTGCGGTTGATAAAATATCAAATCCACTAACGTATATCAAAACAGATTTTTTTTATTGCCGCAGCGCGTGTAAAGTGAATGTGCAGTGATCAAAAAATAATAAATTTTTGTCAGTGCGGTGGGGCGGGCGTGGGCAAACGTGCGGGCGACCGATCAGGCCTGATCGGGCAAACACTGCGTTTTGAGTTGAGGGTGAACTAAAGTGACACTAATACTATTATAGATCTGAACGTGATCAGTTTTGATCACTTACAGATACTATAAAAGTACAAATGCTGATTAGCGATACGCTAATCAGCGAATAAGGGACTGCGGTGCGGTGGGCTGGGCGCTAACTGATCCCTAATCTACCTAACCAAGGGGCCTAAACTATCCGTAAAACCTAACAGTCCATACCAGTGAAAAAAAAAAGTTACAGTTTACACTGATCACTTTTTTCCTTTCACTAGTGATTGACAGGGGCGATCAAAGGGGTGATCAAAGGGTTTATTGGGGTGCAGGGGGTGATCTGGGGCTAAAGTGTAGTGTTGGTGCTACTCACCTTGAAGCCTGCTCCTCTGCTGGATCCAACTGACGAAAAAGACCAGCAGAGGAGCAGGGAAGCCATTTAACACATCATATTTACTAATATGATGTGTTAGCTGGCTTCTGATTCGATTTTTTTTAAAAATCAGCAACCTGCCAGCGACGATCATCGGCTGGCAGGTTGCTGACTAAATACTCCTTTAACTTTTGCCGTCCCGCGATGCGCATGCGCGGGCCGGCTGTGACCGAAATCTTGCGTCTCGCGAGATGACGCACGGATGCGTCCAGGAGGAATGAATCAACCACCTTCTGGAGGCATCCGTTCGTTAGGCGGTCCGGAGGTGGTTAAGCTATTATCCAAGATGCTTGCCATCAGATTACAAAACCTTTTACCAAATCTAATTCACCCAGACCAAGTGGAATTCATTAAGGGACGAGAAGGGAAGGATAATACCACCAGAATATTAAACGCTTTATATTATGCCTCCCACAAATCCACCCCATTAGTCTTGATTGGCACGGACGCCGAGAAAGCGTTTGATGGGGTAGACTGGACTTTTATCAAATTGAATTTAGCTAAATTACAAATACCTGAACCATATATTAATGCTGTTTTTTCCATGTACTCTCGTTTCTCGGCGTCCGTGTCGGTCAATGACATCCTATCCTCCAGCTTTCCAATTAGAAATGGAACAAGACAGGGCTGCCCACTCTCCCCGCTTCTATTTGTCCTAGTAATGGAAACCCTTTTACAGTTCCTTAGATAAGACTCAGAAATCAGAGGCTTACAGGTCTGGGGAAGTGAGTTTAAATTAGCTGCATTTGCCGATGATCTACTGATCCTCACCACTAACCCGCAAAAGTCTATGTCTGTAATATCAAAACTTAGTCACTTCGGATCTTTATCCAATTTTAAAGTCAACCCTTCCAAGTCCCAAGTACTACATGTAGGCCTTTCCCCTTCTACTCTTCTATCCCTCCAGAAAAATTCCCCCTTCAATTGGCATACCCAATAAGTGACATACTTAGGTGTGAAACTATCTCCACACCCAGCAGATTTTTTTATACTTAATTACAAACCCCTATTGGCGTCAATGATTTCCCAGCTGGACTCTCTGGATTTTCCTTATTTATCCTGGTTTGGAAGGAAAAATATCCTCATGTCCTTGATCATACCTAGACTCCCGTACCTGATGCAGATGCTTCCCATTGAGATCCCCAAATCATATTTCTCCTCCCTCAATAAACACATTCGCAAATTTATTTGTCAAGGGAAAAAATCACGTATCTCTTTTGAGACACTGACTAAACCTAGATCTAAAGGAGGCATTGGGCTACCTGATCCCGAGACATATATGAAAGCTATCCAACTCTCCAGAGTAATAGATTGGATCAGAAACCCACCTCACACATTATGGCTAGTCTTAGTTGCTGGCAGACAGACCACATCCCGTACCTAACTCTACACCGAACTCTCTAAAGGTCTGGAGGTGGTTCTCGGCCAACTCTGGGGCCATAACACTCCCCTCCCCCTTTATCCTTATAAAATATGTGATTGCCTTGGATCCTAAAGAATTTAAAGAGAGTTGTCCCCTCCCCGTAAGGTCATCTGAGCTTACTATTTCAAGACTATTAAACCAAGACGGCGTATCCTTTCTGATCTAGATATTTTTGAACTATTTAAAACAAATATTCAGAACCCCATTCTCTTATGATTTCTTAGAAAGTAATCACTCCTTTTTGCAAAACAGACTCCTTCTCATGACCTTTTACTGGTGTGATAAATTGATAGATAACGCACTGTACCCTCCTAAAATCCTATCGATAATATACAAACAACTAAAATCTCCCCCATCTTTGGCTAAACCCGCTGTTATTGGCCTCTGGGAGAAAGATCTACAACAAACATTGACGCCTTCTGAGATTTCCAGCATATTGATTACTCCACACAAAATCTCCAGATGTATCCTAATCCAAGAAAATAACTACAAGGTTTTAATGCGATGGTATAGAACCCCAGATATTACAAACATAGCTCATCTGATATTTGTTGGTGATGTTGTAAAGAGAGGGGCTCATTTATCCATATTTGGTTGTCTTGCGAATTATTAAAATCTTGGTGGTCTAACATAATCAAGCTTAGTAATCAGATTTGTCAGACCTCCTTCCCCTGCACCCTGGAAGTAGCTTTGCTCACCCTGGGAGTTAGGGGAGTGAACCCACATAAATCCGCATTTTCTTCCTTCATGCTAGCGGCTGCTGGACTATTTGTACCAAAATACTGGCTTTCCTCTGAGATCCCAAGCCTAGATCATTGGGTTAACAGGCTAAATCAGATC
This sequence comes from Bufo gargarizans, assembly GCF_014858855.1. Lineage (NCBI taxonomy): Eukaryota > Metazoa > Chordata > Amphibia > Anura > Bufonidae > Bufo > Bufo gargarizans. The sequence continues at coordinate 384,187,144 of NC_058082.1, read as the reverse complement.
TATAGATTAGAAGAAATTTCCCATTGGGAACTTCGCTCTTAATCCATCTTTCTCAAGATCCTGGTCACCTTGGAGGGTCTACAGAAACTTTTCTTAGTTCCTGTTTTGTCATGTAACCCACAAACTATCATTACGAGTGTTTAAAAGTTGAAGTGGCTTATCTTAATACACACCTATGCTCTCAGGTATTTGAATTAGATTGTGATCTCATAACAGTCCAGCTACCTGAAACTCAGCTTTGCCTGTCATGACCGGACTATGCTGGTCACCTATTTTGTTAATTTTACTTTACTTTAACTATTATGCTGCTTTGTTACTGATCTGACCTAATGTAAAATGATGCCTGTAATGTAATTTTACATTGTACTTGGCCATTTGCGTTTACTTGAAAAATGAAAGTCCAATAAAAATTGTCAATATAAAAGGGAGAGGAAGTGACCTTAGAGAGGGGGAAGCCTGCAGAGGCTCTGTTTGGTGTCAGCCAGGAGGGCTGGGGGGCCATGAGGCTGTGTGAAGCTGGATCTCTCCCCTGTTTTGAACCTGATACCCTCTTTGTGAACTGTGCTCTATAGGTGAGATGGAGACAACACATGTATTAGGTAGAGCTTAGACAGGCAGGTGACATAGTAACATGGTATATAAGGCCGAAAAAAGTCATTTGTCCATCCAGTTCGGCCTGTTTTCCTGCAAGTTGACCCAGAGGAAGGCAAAATAAAAACTGTGAGGTACAAGCCAATTTTCCTTCCCGACTCCAATCAGGCAATTGGAATAACTCCCTGGATCAACGACCCCTCTCTAGTAGCTATAGCCTGTAATATTAATACACTCCAGAAATTCATCCAAGCCTCTCTTGAATTCTTTTATTGTACTCGCCATCACCACCTCCTCAGGCAAAGAGTTCCATAGCCTCACTGCTCTTACAGTAAAGAATCCTTTTCTATGTTTGTGTACAAACCTTCTTTCCTCCATTTGAAGAGGGGAAAGATCTCTGTACGTTTCCCTGATATTTTTATACATATTAATTCATACAAGTCATCTGCAAAAAAATATTTTACTGTGCAAGCCTTCTACAAGATCAATTATAAATATAGTGTAGAGAATAAGGCCTAATACTGACCCCTGAGGTACTCCACTAGTGACCCACTAGTGACCCAATGAGTGTATACCATAAATAACCACCCTTTGTTTTCTATCATTGAGCCAGTTACTTATCCACATACAGACATTTTCTCCCAGTCCAAGCATTCTCATTTTATATACTAACCTTTTATGTGGTACAGTGTAAAATGCTTTGGAGAAGTCCAGATATACGACATCCATTGATTCACCACTGTCAAGTCTAGAACTTACCTCCTCATAGAAACTGATTAAATTAGTTTGACATGACCGATCCCTCATGAAGCCATGCTGATACGATGTTATTTGTTTTCATTGAGATCCTCCAAGATAGCATCTTTTAGAAAACCTTCATACAGTTTACCCACAACAGATGTTAAACTAACCGGCCTATCATTTCCAGGGTCTGTTTATGCATCCTTTTTGAGTATTGGCACCACATTTGCTATGCGCGAATCCTGTGGAATGCTCCCTGTCAGTATAGAGTCTGTAAATATCGGAAAGAAGGGTTTGGCTATGACATTACTTAATTACCTTAAGATACGGGGGTGTATGCAATCTGGTCCTGGCGATTTGTCTATTTTCAGTCGCTGTTGTACTTCTTCCTGGATTAGACAGGGCACCTTTAATGGGGAATTTACATTCCGCATTTCATCTGACAGTTTATTTTCCTCAGTGAATACAGTGGAGAAAAAAAAAATAGCTTTGCTTTCTCCTCGTTGCTCTCTGCAACTTCCCCCTCATTGCTCTGTAGAGGGCCGACACCTTCAGATTTGTACTTTTTACCATTTATATAATTGAAGAACATTTTAGGGTTAGTTTTGCTCCTTTTGGCAATTAATCTCTGTCTATAGTTTGGCAGCTTTTTTTTTTTTTTTTTTTACATATTCAATTTTTTTCCTTTATAGTTTTTCAGTGCTTCCTTGCTACCCTCCTGTTTTAGTGATTTAAATTCTTTATTTTTGTCATTTATTGCTTTCTTTAAAGTTCTATTAATCCACATTGGTTTCTTCTTGTTCCTTAACCCTTTATTCCTATACGATATGTACCTCTCACAATTAGAATTTAGGATGCTTTTAAAAATATCCCACTTTGTGGCGGTATCTTAATTTTTGAGGACTTTGTCCCAGTTAGTTACGCCTATGGCCTCTCTTAGTTGGCTAAATTAATCTTTTTTGAGGTTTGGTATTTTTGTTCCTCCTTGTAGAAACGCTCATTTGAAGCATAATTCGAAGGTTAGTACTTTATGGTCACTATTTCCCAGGTGTCCCAAAACCTGCATATCTGTTCTGTTAGGTCTATTGGTTTATACTAAGTCCAGTATTGCCGTCCCTGTAGTTGGCTTCTGAACCGTAATTTGGAAAGGTAATTGTCTTTGGTTATCGTCAATAACCTGTTTCCTTTACGATATGTGCAGCTTTCAGCTTCCCAGTCTATATCTGGCTAGTTAAAGTCCCCCATAATAGCGAAGTCATTATGATTTGCTGCCTCGTCTATATCATTTAGTAGTAGATTTTCTATGGACTCTGGTATATTATGTGGTTTATAATAAACTCCTAATAGTAATTTATTATTATTTTTGCCTACATGTATTTCTACCCACAGTGACTCCACATGTTCATGTGCCTCACTTATATCTTCTTGGACTGTGTGCTTTAGAGTGGCCTTTACATAAAGGCAGACCCCTCACCCTCTCCGATTTTGACGATCCTTTCTAAACAGACTGTAACCTTGTACATTAACTGCCCAGTCATATCTATCATCTAGCCATGTCTCAGTTATTTCCACTATGTCATAGTCCTCCTCACGCATCACTAATTCCAGTTCCCCAATTTTATTAGTCAGGCTTCTGAAGATGTTTATTTTGTTATGTTTTTGTGCTGGTGCTGAAGTCCCAGAATAAAGCACCCCATTGTCTGAGAAGGAATCTGTCATCACCACCCTGCTTGAGAAAGCGATCCCTTACAAGGGTTACAGGGGCTAAATCCTGGAAGAGAGCTAGTTGATGGCCTTCAAAGTTCCACAGTGGCATATTCCTGGCTATCTTTAAAATATTTTCTCTGACTCTGAAATCAAGAAATCTACAGATGACATCTCTTGATGGTTCAGCGGGTTCTGGACGTGGACGTAAAGCCTTGTGTGCTCTCTCTATCTCAATGGAAGGGGGATATTGGTCCACTAGAAGATTGATAGCAAGTTGTTTATTGGCATTCAGCAATGATTCCAAGGCATATGTTTCAGGGAGACCTCAAATTCTTAGATTATTACGCTGATTACTGTTATCTTGATCTTCAACATGAGCTTAGAGTAGATTTAGTTGGTCTTGGCAGTATTAAAAATGAGTAGCCACTTCTTGGTCCGTTGGGTGGTTCTGGTCAGCGGCAGCAGGTCCACAGGGGTCCGGTCGGGCCTAGGTTCTCCTTGATGGTAGGAGGGGATCGCCGAGATCTCTTCAGTTTAGTAGTTAACCAAAACTCCAGGCCGCAATTTCTCAGAGGTAGCCTAAAGTTCTGCAATGGGGACAGCAAGCTCCGTTGTGGATCGTAGGTGGTCACTGTGAGTTTATTGTACCCTGGTAGAGAACAGGTGGTAGCTGCGAATGGTTAAGAGATTCTTGCCTTAATCAAATAAAGAAATGTATTCCAGCTCACCATGAAATCCCTCTGCACGGAACAGACTAGAACGATCCTTGGCTTATAAACAAAATAAAAAATTCTAGCATCCAGGATAAAATGTTGCCAACTTCTTTATTAAACTTCAGTTACCATCCAAATCCTCCAACGGAACACAAAAAAGGGGAGGGGATAAACATGGAGACGGGGAAAGGGAAAGGGTAAGCTAATTGGAGGGCAAGGCTTAACCCTTAGAAAGCCAAACCACCCAACCAACATTTGTAAAATTGTGTTATCTTAAAAAGTAAACTGCAAGAGCAAAAGTTTGCAGTATTCTATATTGATGTTATAGACAAAGCAATATAATTGGTCAATTGTAAAAATGAGCTGACAAACTCCATATAAGTCTCATACATCAATTGTAGAAAACCTCTGCATCCCCATGCAGAAAACCATTAAAAACTAAGCAAAATGCTAACAAATGATGATTACAAAAGCTTTGCATTATCTATATGCAAAAACAGGTAGAAAAAGACAATCTGGAAACCAAAAGAGAAAAAAAAAAAAAGGGGGGGGGGGGGAGAAAAATCATATATAGCTGGAAAACAAACCAAACTTACTCGCATTATTGATTCTGCTCTGAAATATTGCTTTCAATGCTGATGACAAATACATGAGCTCTTTTCTAAGATTGAATCCCATAGGATACCGTGTATTCAACTTAAAAATCCAGTATTCCTCTCGCAGGAAGATTTTATGTTTGATATCTCCTCCCCTTGGCGGTATGACCACTTTTTCAAAGGTATATGTGGGGAGACTATCTATTATTCTACCATGTTCATTAATAAAATAGATTCATAAAAATCCTATGGGACTCAATCTTAGATAAGAGCTCATGTATTTGTATCAGCATTGAACGGAATATTGGTTTGTTTTCCAGTGTGTGTGTATATGTGTATATATATATATATATATATATATATATATATATATAAATTTTCTTTTCCCCATTTTACAAATGTTGGTTGGGTGGTTTGGCTTTCTAAGGGTTAAGTCTTGTCCTCCAATTATCGCCCCCTAAACCCTTGCTTTATTACCGGCAAAAAGGATTCAAATGGAAATTTTGCCCAAAAATGGGTGTTTTGGCACCGTTTTTATTTTATATTTTTAACAACGTTCATCCGAGGCGTTTGGTCAAAAGTTATTTTTATAGCGACGACTTTTACGCACGCGACGATCCCCAATATGTATAGCTCTCAGACTTTGGAGACACTAAGCAGGCATCCTAAAACTGCGGCCCTCCAGATGTTGTAAAACTACAATTCCCACCATGCCCTGCTAATGGCTGTAGGTTGTCTGGGCATGCTGGGAGTTATAGTTTTACAACATCTGGAGGGCCGCAGTTTGAGGATGCCTGCACTAAAACTAATATTTTTTGGGGAAAAAAAAATTGTTTCCGTGTCTCCAAAGTCTGAGAGACATAGTGTTTTATGTTCTCTAGTGAACTGTTGGGGATTATAAAAATTTAGTACTCCATGGAAGTGTGATACTCCCTGAAGCAATCGATAACGCAGAGGCCCGGATGATCGGGGCACGTGTCGCACTGAGTGGTGGTGTCCTTCCGTATCCCCCTCCTGCGACACACTCTGCACTTTTTTTGGGTTCGTCCCTTCTTTCCAGTATGGGGGACCACACCTGGAAAGTGTTGGCCAGGGACGATCCGGGCGCCTCCAGTTCCCGAGGTACTCCAGCCTGCTCTTTCCCGGTCCGAAAAGATCAGGGCCTTGAGGACTGCCTCATAGAATTGGAGGAATGTCCCTGTGCTGCCAGCGCTTCGGGATAGTACAAAAGAGTTGTACATGGCAACCTGTACCAAGTAGACCGCAACTTTTTTGTACCATGCCCGGGTTTTGCGCATGGCGTTATATGGCTTGAGGACTTGATCAGAGAGATCAACTCCTCCCATATACCGATTGTAGTCGACGATACAATCGGGCTTGAGGACCATTGCCGTGGTACCTCGCACAGAGACTGGGGTGGTGCCGTTACCGTGGATTGTGGACAGCATAAGGACATCCCTCTTGTCCTTATACCTGACCAGCAACAGGTTTCCACTGGTAAGTGCACGGGTCTCACCCCTGGGGATAGGTACCTGGAGGGGGTAGGCAGGGAGGCCGCGTTGATTTTTCCGCACGGTCCCACAAGCGAACGTGGATCTGGCGGCAAGGGACCTGAACAAGGGAATGCTGGTATAAAAGTTATCCACGTACAAGTGGTAACCATTATCCAGCAGTGGGTACATAAGGTCCCACACGAGTTTCCCGCTAACACCCAGAGTGGGGGGACATTCTGGGGGTTGAATACGGGAATCTCGCCCCTCGTACACACGAAATTTGTAAGTGTACCCTGAGGTACTCTCACAAATTTTGTATAGCTTCACGCCATACCTCGCCCGCTTTGTGGGAATATATTGGCGGAAACTGATTCTCCCCTTGAACGCAACGAGAGACTCATCAACCGCAACCTCCCTTCCAGGTACGTAGGCCTCCATGAATTTGGACCCAAAGTGATCGATGACCGGCCGTATCTTATACAGCCGGTCATAGGCAGGATCACCTCGGGGTGGACATGCTGCATTATCGGAATAATGCAGACATTTCCGGATGGCCTCAAACCGGGGACGTGTCATGACCATACTGTACAGTGGGGTCTGGTACAGGACGTCCCCACTCCAGTATTGCCTGACACTGGGTTTTTGGACTAGACCCATATGCAGCACGAGGCCCCAAAATGTCCTCATTTCGGCTGCACTGACCGGCGTCCAGCCACCGGGTCTAGCCAAAAATGAGCCTGGGTTTTGAGCGACGAACTGTTGGGCGTACAGATTCGTCTGCTCCACCATCAGATTTACCAGTGGGTTACTGAAAAAAAAACTAAAATAGTCTATTTCAGTAAACCCCACTGTGGGAATCTGGATTCCAGGATTGCCAGCAAAATCCGGAATCTCAGGCTCAAAGTCCACTGGGGGACACCAGCTAAGTTAAAAAAAAAAAAAAAAAGTGGTGGTGAGGGGGAGGGTCTGGGGTTGGATAGATGGATCAAAGAAAATTTGGAATAAAAGTTTTTTGTTTTTTTTTCCCTAACTAACTTTTTCCTTCTTTCCCTGCCTAACAGTGCCTCTCCCTCACTGACCCTAACCTACCTGGGTGGCGATGGGTGCAGGAGGGTGATGGATGCCGATTAGGGGGACACAGGAGCTGGTGCTGGACGATGCTGCCGGGTGCTCGAGCAGAACAGGAAGAGGAGGGGAGAGAGGAGCGCAGGAAGTTTGAATCTCGCGCCTCTCTCCCCTGCACCAATCAGCACCCTGGACAGCAGTGTTCAGCACCAGGGCCAGCACCGCCTCTGCAAATCTTCGCACTGTGATTGGTGGTGTGTAATCACGCCACCGATCACAGTGTTTTTCCGGTTCATTGGGTCACAGGACACCCGAATGGACCAGATACGCAGAAAACCGCAGGTCTGAATTGACCCCCCCCCCCTGCGTTGTTACGGGATGCCGGCTGAATGATTTCAGCTGGCATTCCGTTCCGATTAACCCCCGCGGTGCCGGAATCTCGATTTAAAGTTAGGACGTACCGGTACGCCCTGAGTCCTTAAGGACTCGGGAAATAGGGCGTACCGGTACGCCCTGCGTCCTGAAGGGGTTAATAAAGAAGTTGGCAACATTTTATCCTGATTGCTGGAACTTTTTCTTCAATTCTTGCCTTAGTAGCCGGAGGTCACCATCTGCGAGTCTTCCTCCATCAGCAGCTAGCGCCGCGCCCCATTTTTCATTTTCACAAGAGGTAACAGGAAAAAAAAGCACCCCAAATTTGGTTAAGGATTTTCTCCTGGACATGGCAATACCCAATGTGTAGTCCTAAAATGCTGCTTGGGCACATGGCAGTGATCAGAAGAGAAGTAGCGTCATATGGGTTTTGGAGGGCAGATTTTGCTGAAATGGTTTTTGGCACCATGTCAAATTTAAAGACACCCTGAGGTACCCCTGCAGTGGAAACCCACAAAATGTAACATAGTAACATAGTACATAAGGCTGAAAAAAGACATTTGTCCATCCAGTTCGGCCTGTTATCCTGCAAGTTGATCCAGAGGAAGGCAAAAAAAAACCTGTGAGGTAGAAGCCAATTTTCCCCACATTAGGGGAATTAAAAATTCCTTCCCGACTCCAATAAGGCAATCAGAATAGCTCCCTGGATCAACTGACCCCTCTCTACACTAAGTGCAGAATTATTAGGCAAATGAGTATTTTGACCACATCATCCTCTTTATGCATGTTGTCTTACTCCAAGCTGTATAGGCTCGAAAGCCTACTACCAATTAAGCATATTAGGTGATGTGCATCTCTGTAATGAGAAGGGGTGTGGTCTAATGACATCAACACCCTATATCAGGTGTGCATAATTATTAGGCAACTTCCTTTCCTTTGGCAAACTGGGTCAAAAGAAGGACTTGACAGGCTCAGAAAAGTCAAAAATAGTGAGATATCTTGCAGAGGGATGCAGCACTCTTAAAATTGCAAAGCTTCTGAAGCGTGATCATCGAACAATCAAGCGTTTCATTCAAAATAGTCAACAGGGTCGCAAGAAGCGTGTGGAAAAACCAAGGCGCAAAATAACTGCCCATGAACTGAGAAAAGTCAAGCGTGCAGCTGCCAAGATGCCACTTGCCACCAGTTTGGCCATATTTCAGAGCTGCAACATCATTGGAGTGCTCAAAAGCACAAGGTGTGCAATACTCAGAGACATGGCCAAGGTAAGAAAGGCTGAAAGACGACCACCACTGAACAAGACACACAAGCTGAAACGTCAAGACTGGGCCAAGAAATAGCTCAAGACTGATTTTTCTAAGGTTTTATGGACTGATGAAATGAGAGTGAGTCTTGATGGGCCAGATGGCTGGATTGGTAAAGGGCAGAAAGCTCCAGTCCGACTCCTGCAAGGTGGAGGTGAAGTACTGGTTTGGGCTGGTATCATCAAAGATGAGCTTGTGGGGCCTTTTTGGGTTGAGGATGGAGTCAAGCTCAACTCCCAGTCCTACTGCCAGTTTCTGGAAGACACCTTCTTCAAGCAGTGGTACAGGAAGAAGTCTGCAAGGTAAGAAAAACATGATTTTCATGCAGGACAATGCTCCATCACACGCGTCCAATTACTCCACAGTGTGGCTGGCAAAAAAGGGTATAAAAGAAGAAAATCTAATGACATGGCCTCCTTGTTCACCTGATCTGAACCCCATTGAGAACCTGTGGTCCATCATCAAATGTGAGATTTACAAGGAGGGAAAACAGTACACCTCTCTGAACAGTGTCTGGGAGGCTGTGGTTGCTGCTGCACGCAATGTTGATGGTGAAAAGATCAAAACACTGACAGAATCCATGGATGGCAGGCTTTTGAGTGTCCTTGCAAAGAAAGGTGGCTATATTGGTCACTGATTTGTTTTTGTTTTGTTTTTGAATGTCAGAAATGTATATTTGTGAATGTTGAGATGTTATATTGGTTTCACTGGTAAAAATAAATAATTGAAATGGGTATATATTTGTTTTTTGTTAAGTTGCCTAATAATTATGTACAGTAATAGTCACCTGCACACACAGATATCCCCCTAAAATAGCTCAAACTAAAAACTACTTCCAAAAATATTCAGCTTTGATATTAATGAGTTTTTGGGGTTCATTGAGAACGGTTGTTCAATAATAAAATTAATCCTCAAAAATACAACTTGCCTAATAATTCTGCACTCCCTGTAGAAGCTATAGCCTGTAATATTATTACGCTACAGAAATACATCCAGGCCCCTCTTGAATTCCTTTATTGTACTCGCCATCACCACCTCTTCAGGCAGAGAGTTCCATTGTCTCACTGCTCTTACCGTAAAGAATCATTTTCTATGTTTGTGTACAAACCTTCTTTCCTCCAGACGCAGAGGATGTCCCCTCGTCACAGTCCTGGGGATAAACAGATGGTGGGATAGATTTCTGTACTGACCCCTGATATATTTATACATATTAATTCAATTTTCTAAAGTGAATATCCCTAATTTTGATAATCTTTCAGGGTACTGTAGTGGACCCCATTTTGGAAACTACACCCCTTAAGGACTTTATTGGAGGGTGCTCTCACTGCTTTGACCTCATACGTCTTTCATAGAATTTATAGACACATGGCTGTAAAAGTTAAACATTTCAAATCCTCCAATAAAATGTTGTATAAGCCCCAATCTTTAATTTTCATAAGATGTAACAGGATAAAAAGCACCCCAAATTTTGTTAAGCATTTTCTACTGAACACGGCAACGCCCTATTTGTGGTTTTAAACTGATTCATGGGAACGTGGCAGGGATCAGAAGAGGAGTGCCATTTGGTTTTTGGAGGACAAATTTTGGTGGAATGGTTTTCGGTCACCACGTCCCCTTAAGAGAAACTCAGAAAAAAAATACAGTGGCAACCCCCCACAAAGAAACTGTCCCCCTCTAAGAATTTTTGGAAGGTTATACTGACCACTTTGACCCCACAAGTGTTTCATAGAGCTTAGAAAAACATGGCTGTAAAATGTAAACATTTTAATTACTCCAATAAAATGTTGTATAAGCCCCCATGTTTCATTTTCACAAAGATGGCAGGATAAAAAGCACACCAAATTTTAAGCATTTTTTTATGAACATGGCAACCCTATGTGTGGTTGTAAACAGCTTTTTGGGCGCATGGCAGCGATCAGAACGAATAGAGCAGCATGTGGTTTTAGGAGGGAAGATTTTGATTGGAATAGTTTTCACATGCCATATCGCCTTTGAAGAGACCCTGAGGTACCAGTAGAGTGGAAATCCCCAAAAAGTGACCCCTTTAGAAAACTATACCCCTCTAGGAATTTATCGACTGGTGTACTAATTGCTTTGACCACAGAGATCTTTATTAGAATTTAGAAACACTAGGCTGTTGTTTATTGTTTCCAATAAAATTTAACACGAGAAAAAAACATGCAATCTTTTTTCACAATTTCTTCATACAGCAAGCATATGTGGTCATAAACTGGTGTATGGGCAAGACTCAGAATGGAAAGCGCAATATGCATTTGGAAGGCAGATTTTTCTGGAATGGTTTCCAGGCACTGTCGCATTTGTAGAGACTCTGAGCTACCTCTACATTGGAAACCACTAAAAAGTGACTCCATTTTGGAGACTACACCACCAATGAATTTTTTAATAGTTGTAGTGAGGACTTTTAGGCGTTTCATAGATTTCAAAAACACTTGGCATTGAAAATAAAATACGTATTACATTAAAATGATTTTTCAATTGTTAAGGAGGAAAGGGACCCCACAATTTGTTACCCATTTCTTCCTTTCTTACCCCATATGTGGTCATAAACTTCTGAATTGGCATACGCCTAGAAGAGAAAGAGCACCTTGTACATTTGAGACCTAGATTGGTGATTTAGAGAGCACAGGTGAAATAAGAAAAAAGACCTCAAGAAGTGACTCTGTTTTGATAGTGAATATTTTGACCCCACAGATGTTCTCTAAAAATGAATCCACAGCAGATGGTGCAAAGTCAAAATTGCAATTTTCACACAGATATGCCATTTCAGTGACCAATGTGTTGTGCACAGCGGGTGCCAGTGTGAACTGCATGTCCTCATATTATTATGCCGTGCTTCCTGGTTTTAAAAAAACACCCTGGCCCTAAACTTCTGCCTGGACATACCACAGGACTGAAAGTGGAAGAGCACCATCACATTTAAGGCCCAATGTGGTGATTTACGCTTATTGTGCTGACAACTGTAGAGGCTCCGGGGTGAAATAATAAATTGAACCCGAGAAGTGACCCTATATAAGAAACTACACCCCTCAATGTATTAATTGAGAAGTAGAGTGAGCATTTTGATGCCACAGATAGTTTGCAGAAATTAATGCACAGTGGACCATGCAAAATGAAAATTGCAAGTTTTCCACAGACATCATATTTCAGTGCCCGGTGTGCTGTGCCCAGCATGTACCATCTGAGACACACTTTGCCCTTTCAAATGTTACCCGGGTTCTACTAGGTACTGAAATCCCATAAATGTGGACATTTACTACTGAAGGGAAAGACTGCCATTTGGCTTTTGCAGTGCAGATTTTGATGGATTCATATAAATGAATCCATCAAAATCTGCACTGCAAAGGCCAAATGGCAGTCTTTCCCTTCAGAACCCTGCAGTGTCATGTTGCTATCGAACAGCCTCTGGGGTAGTACCAATTTTCAGGGAGCTTTAAATTTCTGTGAGAAGGCTTACATTTCTCGCTTGTATCTTTGGGGGACACTGGATACCATGGGTATAGCTGCTGCCACTAAGAGCCGACACTAAGCAAAATAAAATGTGCTAGCTCCTCCTCTCAGCTATTGCCCCTTCTGCATACACTGGGATAATCTGTTTTAGCTTAGTTCTGTGATGGCTAACCTCCGTCACTCTAGCTGTGGTAAAACTACAACTCCCACAATGCACACTTGCTTGGCTGTTCTCAGAACTCCATAGAATTGAACAGCTAGAGTTCCGCAGGTTAGCAATCACTGGCTTAGTGCTTGTAGGAGGCAAACCTTCCTGCTTTGCAGGGCACCTATCTGCCATTTTTCTTTTATTATTTTAGTTTAGTTCCACCTACCCATCTAACCCCCCAAGAAGGCAAAGTGAACCAGGACAGCCCTGCATCCCACCAGCAATGGGGTCACTTTTATATTTCTGCGGCCCCCCCCCTCCTCTCCAGCCTCCCTACCACCTCGGTGCTAGCGCCTGAAGAGGTAACCCTGCTGGTACCCCAAGCGCGGGTGAAGATGGGATGAGTGTGGTGAGTAAGTATCACCCACTCCACTCACCACCACCATCCCCACTCTTAATTCCATTCCCAGGCCAGGGTTCTCCTCTTCCTTATTTGACCCCCCCCCCCCCCCCTTACCACCTTCTTCTGTCCAGGGCTCGCCGGTGCTGTTCTGAGCAGTCCCCTCCGTTCCTGGGGCGACCACTGCTTTTTTTCGCAGGATATGCATGTCCCTGGCCTTCCTCGGCCCCCCAAATTAAGGCAGTTCTGAGGCTGTACTTCCTGCCTTCCGTTCCTGCAGTACTTCCAGGCAGCTCGATTCTACGCGAGTCCCCAGCTTTGTGGAACTGTCTACACTGCATGCTGTACACCCTGTAACCAGTGTTCCATCTAAGCCTTGGCAGCTGCTGAGTGGAATTGACAATACAGTCCTTTGAATCCAGAGGGAAAAAAAGCAGACTGGTTTGAGAGCTGCACTTATACAAGCAGCCAAACAACGCGAGTTTGTGAGCGTTTGCGTGTTTGATTTCAAGTGTGTGTTTGTTTGTATTAAGTGTGTTCCTTTATATTGCGTTACTTATCTCTGCACTGTATTGTATTTTTTCTCTCTTCTTGCATAATCCCCATTTAGTATGTGTTCCATTATTGACGGCGCAGTCCAGTGCACATTTTGTCTAATGTATGCAGTCCTGGAACAGCCATTTGAGGGTGCATATATTTGCTCAAAATGTGAGCGAATTGCACATCGAGTATCTAACCAGGTGAATTTCAACACTGAGAAGCGTTGACAATTTGGAAATGAGTTTGCTGCTCACTGAGCACACACTCTATGGGTCTATGGGTCTGTGGGGGAGGGTGGTAGCGAGGAGGCTCGAGAAAGTGAGGTAGTTAGCTTGGTAACAGAAAGGGGGCGTGGCCTGGCCAGCGATGTAGGAAGACACATTTCGCTGAGCTCCCGACTGCTCCCGGCCTAATACTTTACCATCCTGCGGCTAGATAACCATACCTTAACTGTCTCATTTCCGATCCGGATTGCTGCCCCATAGACTCCGGTGCCTCCTCGTCCAAAAGATCCCCCAATGATCATAACTAGGTCCATTAAGAAGGACCAGGAGGTGGCGGGGCCCGTGCCTGCAAAACAAAATGGTGACGCCCCGCCCGACAAAGCGCCCGAGACCGCGGTGCGGCTGGTGTAATATGTGTGTTCCTCCTCTCCAGCGGGCGGCGCACAGAATGTGGGTCCCCCTGAATCTAAAATGGACCATAATATAAAGATGTCCGATGCCCCTGATGAAAAGGCCCACAGTGGCCAAGATGGCGGACATCATGAGGAACAGAAAGGAGCTGTCCCAGAAACATGCCCTGTGACTGCAGACCAGGCCCATGCGGCCCGTTTTAGGTCTTATTGAGACCCACCTGACGAGCCAACAACACAGGCAACTTGCTAAGCCCTGGATCTCACAAGCCTTTCACTCTACCTTTTCTTCGCAAGCTAGAGGGGTTAGCATTCTGGGTCATAGAGCAATTCCGTTTGAATGTCATTCTAGTAAATTAGACTCGGAGGGGAGATGTGTGCTTACATTGTACTATTTTTAGCGTACAGTTCCTGTTGATAGCTGTCTATATTCCACTGTGGCAATCAAGGAAATTTTGAAATGGATCTCTTACATGCCGCAGATTACAACTTTGATGATAGGAGATTTTAATAATTGTCTTGATCCTGAATTGGACAAGTTTTCATCGTCGCAGGCTGCGGCTCCATCTGGAGAGACCTCATTGGCAAGACTATTGAGAGAGGTAGATTTATATGATCTCTTGAGGATTAGATTTCCAATAGAGAGACAATTGCTTTTAGGCCTCACACTCCTCTCTGTCCAGGATAGATTTGCCTATTGGATCGCTGGAGGCCTCTTCTTATGTATTGGTAGTGGAATACTTACCCCGCAGCCTCTCTGACCCCCATTCACCTTGAATTGATGCTTGAGGAATTCGGGAGTCGTCTGGGTATGTCACTGTGGAAGCTTAATCCATTCTGGATTCAATTATTGGATGAGGAAAAGCCGTTGACCAGATTCATCATAGAATTCTTTGATAATGATGTAGGGTCTGTGTGGCGAAACCAACCTCGCCACTGGGTTTTGGAGAGGACTGTTTAAAAGCCTCTTGCCTCAGGATTATGGCCCATAGTAACTGTAAAGGAGAAAACAGACCGACCGCACAGCTTAAATCTGTCTGTGGAATTGTGTTTTATGTTATTATGCGTTCAGTTAAATTGTATGTTATGTGAGGGCACCCAGATAGCTAATATTATTGTATTCATGTATTCTGAGTGCCATTCACCTAATGATATGCACTCAGACTTGAGCTATCTGGGGATATGTTAAATGTCTGTGTTTGCTGTGGGGGTGTGCCATTGTGTGTTTGGGTGGTGATTCCTGTCCTGTTGTCTCCACATGTGTATTGGTGACCTCCCTTTGTCCTGGGAGATAATTGGATTGTCTTCGGTTGTCTCCGGGACAGAGAGGAGGAAGCCATGATGCATTGTGGGGATATGTTGTATCTGCAACAAACTGTAATAAAAACCAGGCTGGGTGTGCCAGCACTTCAGACCACTGTTTGACCCTCAAGACGGAGCCTTGTCTCGTTATTGGGGGGATTCCCTGTATGCTGTTGGAGACTGATTGCCAGGAGTGTAAGCTGACTGATACGCTTTTCCTGTTCGTCTGCCGGCAGCTACTCGCGAGGTTCCAGTTTGGAGTGCTATTTTGTATCCAGTTCGGGAGGTTGGTGTTCTGCAGTAGCTGTGCCTGTCTCTCGGAAAGGGGCATATCGCCTAAACGGATTTTAACCCCTTGTCTGCGGAAACGGTGCCGTTACAGTCTGCATCTCTCAACTCGGTTTGGGATGCTATGAAGGCGTATGTCAGGGGCCTCTTTATTCAAAGAATACAGAGGCGAAAATCAAAGTCTAGGGCACTTACTAAGGCCATGCAACTAGAGGTGCAGACATGGGAACACAGGTTCATAGACGCTCTGTCCCCACATACAGATGCCCAGTGGAAAGAAGCACAAGCTAGGCTCAATGAGCATTTACTACATGTAGCTAATAATAAACGATTCTTCTTACAACAGAAATATTTTGAGGCGGGTCAAAGAACAGGTAGCTTACTAGCGAGGATGGTACGTTCACAAGATGGTCCTTCTAGAATTGCAGCCATACAGACTCCTGACGGAGATCTTTCCGTGGAGGATGATACTATATTGAAGACATTTCATTGCTTTTATGGGGAGTTGTAAATCTCAAAAATAACCGTGAATAAAGAGCATATTCAACGATATCTTGCTCTTATATCACTTACTAGGCTATCACCGGAATCCGCTGCTCTCCTGGAAGAACCCCTAACACTAGAAGAATTAGAGATTGCCTTGATCTCCTCTCCTAATGAGAAATCCCCAGGATCAGATGGACTCCTGGCGGAATTCTTTAAGCGATATAGGGAGTGTCTCCTTCCTCATCTATTAAATACATTTAATGAAGCCCTACAAGTTGGTATACTCTCCGCTTCCATGCGTGAAGCTATAGTGGTAGTTATTCCAAAACCAAATAAGGATTTAACTCAACCCGAATATTATAGACCCATTTCACTACTACCACATGATAAAGTTATATGTCCGATAATTCACAAAGATCAATCTGGGTTTATGCCTGATAGAAGCACGACAGTTAATCTAAGGAGATTGTTTCTTAATACACAAAGACCAGTACACACAGGGGGAAGTCGGGCTGTAGTGTCACTAGATGCTGCTAAGGCCTTCGACAGTGTAGAATGGAGTTATCTATGGGAGGTCCTGACCGCTATGCTTTTGGTAAAGGCTTTATCTCCTGGGTACAGTTATTATATTACTACCCAGTTGCAAGAATCAGGGCAAATGGGTTGCTGTCCGAATATTTTCCGCTACATAGGGGTACTCAGGGATGTCCCTTGTCACCCTTACAATTCGCAATTGCCAATAAACCCCTTGCCTGTCTGTTGCGTACATCGATACACAGGCGGGGTTTTCAGCTGGATCAACGGGAAGAGAGAGTCTCATTGGACAACCTATTACTATATGTACGGGACCTACAATACTCCATATATTTTATAATGCAGGAAATGTTTGGATTTGGGAATTATTCCAGACTCGCCATTAACTGGGATAAGTCCACGATTCTTCAATTTGATCCACTTCCAGCCTCACTAGATGTAAAAGGCCTACCCTTACAAGTAGCTGATAGATTTAAATATCATGGGGTGGTGTGACCTCATTTCTGATCGACTACATTAAATTAAACAAAGAACCACTGATTGCTAAATGTGTCACTAAATCTAATATTTGGTGTAAACTACCTTTTATCAGTTATCGGTCGCAGTAATCTTATAAAAATGGTGCTTAATCCTCAGTTGTTGTATCTCCTCCATATATGTCCAGTTTGGATTCAACAAAGATAGTTTTTTAAAATTCAAGGGATTTTTAGATCCCTAATTTGTAGGAAAAAGCAGCCGAGTATAAGTATTGCAAAGCTTAAAAAAAATAAAGAGGGGCTTTACCAAATCCATGGTTCTATTTCATAGCTGCCCAGATGCAACATTTTAAAGGATCGCTCCAGACTGATGAGTTGGATTCCTCGGCTGCCATTATCTCATCCATAACAAAACAAATGGCTCCGATTGCCATGGTGGAAATGGGAGCCTTGCGCTTGACCACGTTCCCTACTCTGTCCCTAGTGACCAAAGTATGGTCTAAATTTAAAAGTATGATTGGTATCATTGGTTTTTTGTGATGCTACACCTTTATGGCATAATCCCTAAATGCCTAAGATATTTCGTCTGGAGGGTTTTTCTCCATGGGAGAGAAAGGGTCTATTGTTTCTGGGACAACTTCAATCAGAAGGAGTTTTTAAATCCTTTACACAGATGCAGGAGGAGTTTAGTTTACCTAACAAATTTTTCTACCAATATTTACAACTGAGACACGCGTTTCAGACGCAATTTCCCAGGGATGCACGGATGTTTGATTTCCACTAAGGGCCTTATATCTTTGCTATATAGGCATATTATAGATATTTCCTCCTCTTCTACTACCATTAAGGCAAGGGTCCAATGGGAGAGGGATCTTGGAGCATTGTACCAGGAGCAATGGACAGATATTTTGTCCCTCACTCCCTCTTTGACGGTTAGTGAATCCCAGGGACTATCACAACTGTACCTTATACATCGAGTATATAGAACCCCACAATTTCTTTTCAGAATTGGAGTGTGTTCAGATTCAAAGTGTCCTAGATGTGGGGAAGGGGATGCGACATTGCTCCATATGATTTGGAACTGTGTACGATTGCGATCCTACTGGGAGGATGTCAGACGTATTATAACAATGGCAACTCAGATACGTCTACCCGATGAACCTAGGGTTTGTATACTGTGGATACTGGACTCTCCAGGACTGGGAGACAGGAACTCCCTATGTATTCATAGACTCCTGTTCCAGGCTAGGGTACTAATAGCTAAACACTGGATACTAGAGGCCCTGCCTACAAAACAAGAGTTTATTATTAGGATTAATATAATTTTGAGATTAGAAAAGGGAGTATACACTAAACAAAAATGTCCAAATAAGTTTCTATCTTTATGGTAGGGGTCGGTTTAGTCAGCGCAACTAGCGTCTCAGGCTTAGTTCAAGACTGTATACGGGGACAAATGTCTTTCTTACACTCCCTCTCCAGGGGAACCATATAGTTTACCATATAATGTTCAAAAGGCTGCCCTATTGTAGGTAGACGGAACTGTTTTGGCGTCCAATTGTATAACTACTCTTAAACATACAGATGTGGATGTCTCTCTGCTCAAGTTGGGTGGGGGAAGGGTGTTGCTGTGTTATTTCATACAAGGTACAATATTCAATTACTTAAATGTTGTAATATTCATATGGATCTTGATTTACCATAATTGTCATAGGTGTCTGCGTACACCAATGTTTTTGTAAGTTGATACTTCTGTCCAACTATTCAAAAATCTACGGGCTCCTTGATGATATTCATGTGATAATGTTTATTTCAATAAAAAATAAACTGATTTGAAAAAATAAAAACAGAAAGCAGGGTTGAGGGAAGAGTGCCAGGGAGGCTAGCCCTGATCTGACACACCCCAGCAAGTTTACAAGGTTGGCAGATGAGGGGGATGTCAGTTCAGGGAGAGCACTGCTGCAGCCGGACACTTCCTCTGCCAGTCAGGGGAATGCCCGCTCCAGTAAGCAGGGGGCTAGGAGAGCAGGGTGGCCAGAAGGGTGCTGGTAGTGGGAGAATCAATTTTTATATTCCAACTAAACTGTAAAAAACAAACTAGAGGAGTGCTTTAAATCTACTAAATAGGAGTGCTTTAAATCTACTTTGGATACGTATATTGTTAACCCCTTAAGGACCGGGCTCATTTTCACCTTCAGGACCAGGCCATTTTTTGCAATTCTGACCAGTTTCAGTTTATGTGGTGATAACTTTAAAACTCTTTGACTTACCCAGGGCATTCTGAGATAGTTTTTTCGTCACATATTGTACTTCATGACACTGGTAAAATGGAGTCCCAAAAAATTATTTGTATTTATAAAAAAATACCAAATTTGCCAAAAATTTTGAAAAATGTGCAAATTTCCACGTTTAAATTTCTCTACTTCCATAATACATATTAATACCTACAAAAATAGTTATTACTTTACATTTCCTATATGTCTTCTTCATGTTGTGATCATTTTGGGAATGACATTTTATTTTTGGGGAAAGTTACAAGGCTTAGAAGTTTAGAAGTAAATCTTGAAATTTCTCAGAAATTTTCAAAAAACAACTTTTTAAGGACCAGTTCAGGTCTGAAGTCACTTTGTCAAGCTTACATAATAGAAACCACCCAAAAATTACCGCATTCTAGAAACTACACCCCTCAATGTATTCAAAACTGATTTTAGAAAAGTTGTTAACCCTTTAGCTGTTCCACAAGAATTAATGGAAAATAGAGATACAATTTCAAAATTTCACTTTTTCGACAGATTTTCCATTTTAATATTTTTTTTCCAGTTACAAAGCAATGGTTAACAGCGAAACAAAACTCATTATGTATGGCCCTGATTCTGTAGTTTACAGAAACACCCCATATGTGGTCACAAAATGCTGTACGGGCACACGGCAGGTAGGAAAGAAGGAAAGGAATGCCATATGGTTTTTGGAAGGCAGATTTTGCAGGACTGATTTATTTTTATTTTTTCACACCATGTCCCATTTGAAGCCCCCCTGATGCACCTCTAGAGTAGAAACTCCAAAAAAGTTACCCCATCTAAGAAACTACACCCCTCAAGGTATTCAAAACTGATTTTACAAACATCGTTAACCCTTTAGGTGTTCCACAAGAATTAATGGAAAATAGAGATACAATTTCAAAATTTCGCTTTTTTGGTAGATTTTCCATTTTAATATTTTTTTTTCCAGTTACAAAGCAAGGGTTAACAGCCAAACAAAACTCAATATTTATTGCCCTGATTCTGTAGTTTATAGAAACACCCCATATGTGGTTGTAAACTACTGTACGGGCACACAGCAGGGCGCAGAAGGAAAGGTGCGCCATATGGTTTCTGGAAGGCAGATTTTGCTGGTGTCAGAGTGATTCTATCAAGGTAGAGATTGAGTAATTATTTCGGCCGAGAAATACACAGACAGATGCAGATAGCTTTGTCTGAGGAGATCTGGTTAGACCGCCCATAAGTGCTTTATTTTATACACATCTCAACATAGGAGTTACAAGATGAGATAAGGTGTTTACAGTACTATGATTGGTCAATACAAGTTATATAATTACACGTGATACATATTGGCAACAAAAAGTATTACATAATAAGGCAATATTTCAATATGACAAGATTCAGGATTTAAAAAGTCATGTTCCCATAACTGGTTCGGATGCATCTGGATGCTGGCTCATCAATATCCACAGTTCCTGGAATTTCAAGCACATTGTCAAAAAGCCTATTTGATAATTATCCAACATAAAGAATTGCACAATGGCCCACAACAATCTCCCTTATACGCCCTTCTTCCTCTGGGTAGCCTGACAGGCCTTACTCCCCCTTTCCTTCACAGACTGCTGTCTCCACTTATGTTCCGATAACCTTAGTCCCAGTAAATATGCTTAGTAGAATATTTGATAAAGGTTACACTAGACTGATATAATCCTTCTGATAAAATATTAATATACGTTTAATATGAATATAAACTATACTTTGAGCACCATTACATAACTACTCTCAAATTCCCCTCTTTTTATCAATATTCCATTGCCTATACAAAGTTAACTCCCTTGCTCCCTGCAGTACAACAAGAGAATAGACCGGAAAATCTTCCTTCCGTCACAAAGTATAAGAATACTAATTCCTATAGATTGTGGGATGCCTTGCATCCATCCAGAAGACTTTCTTACATGGCTTTCTCCCTACCTTCTTTCAATAGTCAATGGAATAATGAATAACCTTAACGTTGCTCAACTGTAGGACTTCCGCAATAAATACAATCAGTTATATTTTGACAATCATTTGATTACAATATGAACAATGATCTGCAGGCGTATCTGATTTTAAAACTGGTGTGACAACAATAGTATCTGACTCATTTGAAGTTGTCACAGGAGACATCATAACCATAACGGGAGAAGGGTGATCCTTTGGTTGTATTACTGTAGTGGTTGTAGTTCTCCCTGAAAAACAGGTAGACTTTAATATCTTTTTACCAATTAACAAAATAACTTTTATCACTATAAAGATGATCAAGATAAGAAAGCATCCTTGTAATAACATATGGAATATTCCTTGGAACCATCCTCCTATTCCTTGGAACCACTTTTGTGGATTCAGCCATGATAACCATTCAGGCCAGCTTTCATCAAGTTTTTGATGTGCCTCTCGATATCCTTCCTTTAATTTGTTTGCTTGTTGTAAATCATGTGATACTCGAAACATTCCTTGTGAGTTTATATAATGGCAACAAGATGGTCCTACTATCTGACATAATCCTCCCTGCGCTGCAGTGAGGTAATCTAAAATTACAGCATGTTGATTTTCTACAATGATTACTTGTCTCAGATATATTGAATTTACTTCAATTGTATCAAACAAATAATCAGTCACATTATCAAATAATTCACCCATATCTTCAATTTGCTTGGCATTTCTTAAAACTCCAGTAGACATATAATATGTACTTAAATATGGGAGATACATTCCCACTTTGTCCCAGGACGATGGTTCAGCACGAATCAGTTTATTAGAATGAGTGAAGCGTCTAGTAGGAATAGTAGGTAACATCATGGGTTCTAGATCTCGCTTTGCCAACATATGTTTGGGAATATGCTGATAAGGGAGATCATTTGTTTCCCATACCCAGGTGGCATGTTCTAAGCGAGCAAGAGTACAGGTACCTCCTGCACCACGGGGGAGCCATTTAAATGCTATATATATGTTTTCTTTTAACCAAAATTTATTCTTCCGAATCATTGCATCTACAATGGAAATAAACATAGTAGTTTTTCAAATATACACCAAGAATTTGGATTATCTTCGGAAGTAACTGTGAAATAATACATAAAGGGACCACAACGTTTACTCAGGGGTCGGTTTCTGTTCGGATCTATACTCATAGATTCACTTCAGTCACCCTTATAACTTTCCAGATCTTCTTCTGTTTCACCATAGCTGGGCTCATAGGCGTGTAATGTCGTACACTCACCCTTTTTCCCTGAAATAAAATAATCAGTACAATTCCATTCAACATTATAAATTTCCCTATTCAGGTGGTATCATAATTTCTTAGTTTGGTCATTAATTCTAACATTTTCTCCACTGAAACTTATTTTAATTTCTGTTACAGGCACTTCTCCCACTTCCAATATACTAGCAGGTTTAGTTTTCCATCCATCATTGGTAGCATCATATTCATACCATGTACCTATTTTCTCTGAAATGTTTACCTGCCACCATGGGTATTTTATCCATCCTGTAACAGGAAGTGAGACCGCTGTGTCTCCCTGGGGAGATTCCAGATTCATTGGAATTAAATCTGAACAAAGAATATCTAGTAGTTCCGTCTCAGGGAGAGGATTAGCTACGTATGACATAGAAGTGGAAGAAATAGGTGAATGACTACATATCCAACAATTAGATAGATCTTTCATTTGGGCAACAATTTTATGATATTTAATAAATTTATTATCCCATCCTATATTTTCTTTTTCCTGCTGATTAGCGGAACAGAAACAATGGTATTTATTATCACATACTTTCTTAAACTCATAGTTTAACTTTTTATTAGCTTTTTACAGTGTGAAGCGTGGATCCAAGTAGGTTTTCCCTCTAGTTTCACAGAGGTCGGTATAGTCAATTGAACTTGGAATAGCCCGTCAAATCGAGGATCCAAAGCCTTCCTGATATGTCTTTTTACTGTAACCCAATCTCCAGGAGCTAATGTATGCGTTCCTTCCAACGAAGATGGATCTGGAATGGAACTAAAACACGGTCATGAGTTTGCTGTAATCTCTTACATAACGCTCCCACATATTGTGTCATATCTGAGTGAAGTGCCTGAAGTTGCTGTGGAAAATACAGGCCTGTCTTTGGTGCTGTTCCAAACAATATTTCATATGGACTCAACTCAGTTTTCCTATGTGGCGTTACTCTAACTGAATATAATGCTATGGGCAAACATTCTGTCCATGGTTTACCAGTTTCTGCCATGGCTTTTTGAATTTTTGACTTTAGAGTTCCATTTAAGCGTAAGACTTCTGAAGTGAAATGAGTTCCTCTATCACTTTCTATTACTTCCGGAACACCAAACCTGCATACAACTTCTGACAACAGCTTTTTAGCAACAGTTTTTGCATTTGCCTTTGCTGTGGGCCACGCTTCTGGCCATCCTGAAAAGAGATCTACGCATACCAGGACATACTCATATGTGCCAACCCTCGGAAGTTGTATGAAATCAATTTGCAGTCTCTGAAACGGGTACAATGGTTTTGGGGTGCACCGCGGGGGCACCTTTACCGTTCTCCCTATGTTATGGCAAGCACAGACCATGCACCCCTGGACAAATTTTGCAGCGACATTGTTGAACCCTGGTGCTACCCATCCTTGCATTACCAAACTTACCATTGCCTCCTTCGATTGGTGGGTTGGGCCATGCGACAGTGCACAGATCATTGAGTATAATACTCTTGGAAGGCACAATTTGTCATTCATCGCATACAAACCCTCTTGATTCTTCTTGAGCCCTTGCTTTTCCCATTCCTCTCTCTCTGGTTTAGCAATTTGTTCTTGAAGTTTCTGGAGTATCTCCAGGTCTATTTCTCTGGCCTGTGGTACTATGTCCACTGAATGGCCAGCTATAGCGAGAGGTAGCAGAGCAGCCTGCTTTGCAGCTGCGTCTGCCCGTCGATTTCCTTTAGCTTCTTTAGTTTGTTCTTTTGTGTGGGCCTGTACTTTCACAATGGCCACCATTTTAGGTAGTTCCAAGGCTCTGAATAACCGAGCCACAGATTCAGCATTTTTGATAGGTTTACCAGAGGATCCCACAAAGTCCCTGCTTTTCCAGATGGGGCCATAGTCATGCGCAATGCCAAACCCATAACGAGAATCGGTGTAAATATTTACCGTCTGATTTTCAGCCATTATACATGCCTCAGTGAGGGCTGTTAACTCCGCTTCCTGAGCCAATTATCCTGGTGGGAGTGATCCTTGTCTCACAACCTCTTCCAAGGTGGTCACAGCATACCCTGTATATGGTTTCCCATCCAGCTAATATTGTGATCCATCTACGAAAAAAACTCAACATCAGCATTAGGAATGGGTATTTCCGTTACATTATCAAGTTCTTTTGTTTCAGTTTTTATCAGTTCAAGGCAATCATGGTCAATAATATTATTTGACATTTCCTGATCTAATTGATTAGTTTCTGGAAGCAATGTTGCTGGGTTTAGAACAGTACACCTTTTGATTGTTATATTAGGTGGAGTAAGCAATGCAACTTCATATTTAGTTAATCTCATCATTGACACATGACGAGTCTTTGCCTGAGACAGTAGTTCCTGCACAGCATGAGGAACATAGATTGTAAGAGCATGATCCAGCACTATATCTGCAACTTTCCTGTTAATAGTGCGCAAGCTGCTACTGATCGTATACAGGAAGGAGCCCCTCGCTACCACATCAAGATGCAATGAGCAATAGCCTAAAGGCCGATGTTTTCCTCCATGTATCTGAGTCAGCACTCCTTTGGCATGTCCTGTATTTTCATGACAAAATAGATTGAAGGCAAGGTTATAATTAGGTATTCCTAAACACGGTGCTGACACTATTGCTCCTTTCTTTGATGATCACATGTATTCCCCTTTTCACTTCCCATTCTCATCTGTCCTCCGTCTCTCCTTCCTCCTCCTCCTTCCCCCTGCATCTGCAGCGGTTTACCATATGCTGCTAGAAACACAGGAATTGGCTGCTTTGCAACTTGCTTTTTCTTTCTTTTTAATAACTGTTTTTCTATGCTCCGAATCACTACTATAGATTTATCTAGTGATGTGTGCATACACTCTGGTCTCACTTTCATCAATTCTGTCATCAAATCCTCTCTCAACCCATTTATAAAACACGTTCTAAGTATCCGAGCGTCTCTACTATCAGGATCACTAACATCAAAGTCTTGATCTTTAAATATGCTGGTGATTCGTGCATGATATTCGTCAACGCTTGCCTGATAAGCTTCTGGCAAGCCTGTTCCTAATTCACTGTTCAACTCTTTGGTGACAATCTCTAATCTTTTTTAAAAAAAAACATTTCTCCTGATTTTTTTCAATCTAGTATCTGCACCAGTTGGTACTGGTTCTATACCTTGCCCTTGCACTTTCTTTATTTTTCCTACTAGAGGCATACCTGCCCCAGCCCCTACAAGGGCAGAAAGATCTGTCCACACTGCATCATAAGTGTGCTGTATGCGCTGTATTCCCTTATAAAATCCAGTTGGATCTTTATAAGGATCTGGCAGCTTTTCTATCATCACAAGTTGCTCTCCCTGACTCCAGGGTTTGTACCACTCAACCTGCTGTACCACATTTTGAACACTCCATTTCAGTATGCATATGAGCAGTATTACACTTACGGATCCAGGCTGCAGATCTTAATGCCATAGGGGAGTGTTTAACTACATCTGACTTTATAATCTGCCAGATTTCGCTTTTACCCTCACAAGTAAGTCGTGTAACCAGCCTTTCTGATGCAGGAGCTACAGGGGTTAACATATCTTGTGGGGAGCCTATTGCTTTATTCTTAACATCTGGGGGATTTGGTGATCCACCCTCTCTCCAACAAATTTGTGCATGTTCACCCCAAGGAGTTTCACACCTTCTACATGTACGTCCCCAGTCTGTATTACAGAAGCCGCAATGTTGGCATCTCCATCCATCCTCACTATCCTCCCTAAACGGAGACTTTAGAGATGTTGGAGATGCTGGAGATGTCACAGACGTCATCTGTGAAGTGTTATACGGTGGGGGTGCCTGGAGATATGTCTGCTCTAACCTAGACATATCTGCATATTCTGTACTTGGACTGGATATCGTGCTTCCTGAGTCTGGCACTTGGGGGTACACAGACTCTGGCTGACGCGGAGGGGACGTAGGGACAATTACTGAGGAGGCTGATGTATCTGATAGAACAACAGGAGATACATCTCCACTAGCTACAACTCCTCGTTGTGTTGGAGCTGGGGCTTGAATGGTTACTGCTCTAACACACATGACCTCATCATCATCTTGAACATTATATAAGGGATCATGATTGGTTGAAGTGTTCAACCAAGCTTTTACCTGCTTTGCATACCCATGTTTTTGAATCCATTCTTTTTCTTCTACCATAAACTTTTGCCATCGATGGGCATCTAAGCAACCAGCTTTTGGCATTCCAGCTGTCTTTAATATTGCTGCAGCATTCTTGATAGCCCATTTTCCATTCTCTATCTCTACCAAGCGCTTCATTGCAATCCTGGGGCAAACCTCTTCTCCCCTTTCCTGCTTGGTAGACATAGTCCCCATAGCACACCAGGTCTAGGGTAGCGATCCCCGACCTATTTGGTTATCCTGCTATGTACTTCAACAACAGTTTACTAAGTCTAGTTAGGTTAGACTAGACGTCTGTAAACTGTATATAGGAAATTAATGGGATATCAGAAGGCAGTGGTATTTCTCTGTCTCTTAAACAAATTTTATACCACAAATATATGCAAACAAAAGCATACAATTAACAGTCCTATAGTTATTCCTATGTATTCCTCATACATCAGAATCACAATATCACACAGAGTCAGAAATCTTTTGCTTAATCTTAAGCAGCCGCAGCTTCTGGATCACAGCCAATAATCCAGATGTAACTTAGTACTGCAATAAATTTTAGCAGCAGATAGCTAGACAATACGACATTAACAAAATACAAACTGACTCCTGACTCAATGCCCCCTTTCGGGTCAATCATCGAGAAATGCAGGAATCCTGGCCAGAATCACATGGACTGCTCTTGTTTCCAAGATTAGCCACTTCACACATTCATTCCTGATCAGATTTCTCTTTACAGGAAACAAAGAAAGACAAGATAAAACTCATATCTTCATACATACGCCTTCTAACATTAAGCGTGTTAATAACAAAGCCAATCATGTTACATGCAGCAATTAATCAAAATCTACCTGAAGATACCCGAACCCCTCACGCTGGACTGATCAAGAAGGCCCCACAGTTCTGGAAAGCTGTGTGAGTCAATGGCTCACTTACCCTAGGACTTGCTTTCCTGGACCATGGGTGCTCCTTCCTCAGGTTCAGTCCAGACACATGAATGGGCTGGGTATCCGGGTGCCCCCTCCAAATTGTCAGAGTGATTCTATCAAGGTAGAGATTGAGTAATTATTTCGGCCGAGAAATACACAGACAGATGCAGATAGCTTTGTCTGAGGAGATCTGGTTAGACCGCCCATAAGTGCTTTATTTTATACACATCTCAACATAGGAGTTACAAGATGAGATAAGGTGTTTACAGTACTATGATTGGTCAATACAAGTTATATAATTACACGTGATACATATTGGCAACAAAAAGTATTACATAATAAGGCAATATTTCAATATGACAAGATTCAGGATTTAAAAAGTCATGTTCCCATAACTGGTTCGGATGCATCTGGATGCTGGCTCATCAATATCCACAGTTCCTGGAATTTCAAGCACATTGTCAAAAAGCCTATTTGATAATTATCCAACATAAAGAATTGCACAATGGCCCACAACAATCTCCCTTATACGCCCTTCTTCCTCTGGGTAGCCTGACAGGCCTTACTCCCCCTTTCCTTCACAGACTGCTGTCTCCACTTATGTTCCGATAACCTTAGTCCCAGTAAATATGCTTAGTAGAATATTTGATAAAGGTTACACTAGACTGATATAATCCTTCTGATAAAATATTAATATACATTTAATATGAATATAAACTATACTTTGAGCACCATTACATAACTACTCTCACACTGGATTGGTTTTTAGACACCATGTCCCATTTGAAGCCCCCTGATGCACCCCTAGAGTAGAAACTCAAAAAAAAAAAAAAAAAAAAAAAAAGTGGCCCCATTTTGGAAACTACGGGATAAATTGGCAGTTTTGTTGGTAGTATTTTAGGGTACATATGATTTTTGGTTGTTTCATATTACACTTTTTTTGAGGCAAAGTAACTAACAAAAAATATTAATTCTGAAATTTCATCTCCATTTGCCATTAACTCTTTTGAAACACTTAAAGGGTTAACAAAGTTTATAAAATCTGTTTTGAATAGCTTGAGGGGTGTAGTTTTCCAAAATTGGGTCACGTTTTGGAGTTTCTACTCTAGAGGTGCATCAGGGGGGCTTCAAATGGTACATGGTGTCAAAAAACCAGTCCAGCAAGAACTGCCTTTCAAAAACCATATGTCGCTCCTTTCCTTCTGCGCCCTGCCATGTGGCCATACAGCAGTTTACAGTTTGTGTCACAGGACCCCCCTCGGCATTGAGCCAAGGTGCCCCTGGCTGTCTGTAACAGCCGGGGTCTCAGCGCTGTCACCATGTCTGCAGACATGGTGACAGTTTAATGCCATGATGTGTATATTCATCATGGAGCGCTAAGTAGCAGTAATCCATGACAAGTATACTCGTCATAGGTCGGGAAGGGGTTAACCCCTTAGGGACCGGTCTCATTTTCACCTTAAGGACCAGGCAATTTTTTGCAAATCTGACCAGTTTCACTTTGTGTAAATAACTTTAAAATGCTTTGACTTATCCAGGCCATTCTGAGAGAATTTTTTTGTCGCATATTGTACTTCATGACATCGTATAAAAAATAAAAAAAGGAGGATGTTACAAGGTTTAGAAGCAAATCTTGAAATGTTTCTGAAATTTTCAAAACCCCTCTTTTTAAGGACCAGTACAGGTCTGAAGTCACTTTGTGAGGCTTACATAATAGAAACTACCCAAAAATGACCCCATTCTAGAAACTACACCCCTCAAGGTATTCAAGACTGATTTTACCAACTTTGTTAACCCTCTAGGTGTTCCACAAGAAATAATGAAAAATAGATATCAAATTTCAAAATTGAACTTTTTGGGCAGATTTTCCATTTTAATATTTTTTTTTTCCAGTTACAAAGCAAGGGCTAACAGCCAAACCAAACTCAATATTTATGTCCCTGATTCTGTAGTATACAGAAACACCCCATATGTGGTTGTAAACTGCTGTACGGGCACATGACAGGGCGCAGAAGGAAAGGAATGCCATACCGTTTTTGGAAGGCAGATTTTTTTAATTTTTCATCTGAGGGGTTAGGTCATGTGATATGTTTATAGATCTGGTCGATACGGACACAGCAATACCTAATATGTTTAGGAAAACATTCGGTATTGCTGTATTTTTTACAATATTTTCTTTTTACTTTATTTGGGGAAAATTATTATATATATATATATATATATATATATATATATATATTTTTTTTTTTTTTTTTTTTCTTGAAATTTTCAGGGGGGACTTCAACTTTTGGGGGTCTGATCCCCTTTACAATGCATTCCAATACTTTGGAATGCATTCGCTGTATGAGTAATACAGTGTGTATTACTCATACAGCTTCCTGCCTGTGAGATCCAGCGGGCTGGATCTCACAGGATCTTCACTGGAAGGCAGCGTCGATGCCTAAGGAAGGCATTGCGCTGCCTTTCATGCCATCGGGTCCCCATTACAGCAGCATGGGGACCCGATGTCACCGCCCGTCGCAACGGCCCTTAAAAGCCGCACACCACAGGTCTGAATTGACCTGTGGTTTGCGCCGATAGGCGGGAAGGGAGGTTCACGGGGCCCTCCTGCGCATTGTCCCAGGGTGCTTGCTGATTGATCTCAGCAGGCACCCAGTTCCAATCACCGCCCACCTGGCGGCGGTGATCGGAACTACACATGACGTACCGGTATGTGTCCTTAAGTACCAGGACATCATGACATAAAGGTACGTCATATGTCTCCAAGAGGTTATATTTATCTATATGTGCCACCTGCTGTTTTTTCTTTATTTCATTGTCCACATCAGTGAGGTGGATGCACATACTCAATTCCATCCTTTAGCTGCCTCCTGAACTGTGGTAGGTAGAGAGCTCCAGAAGAAAGGACACCCCACCTGCTGTCAGTTTAATATAAATTTAGCAGAGCAAATGGAGCATCAAGAGGATATTTCTGGATCCATGTGAAGTACATAGCTGGTTATACCTTTGTTAGAAAGATTGTTATGTACTATATGATGACTGATATTAATTTTTTTACATTAAAGGGGTTGGCCACCCTAAGTATCAAAAATCCAAAGTACCTCAGACATCAACCAAAGCTATGAAGTATTTATATCATGCTAATGTATGGGCTATATGTAATTTTTATAACCTGTTCAGCATGACACACTTCCCTGGAGGAGCTCCCTCAGACAGACTATGTGGGCGGGACAGCTGTAAAGTTAAAGGGAATCTGTCACCTATTTTGACCATAAAAAACTGTTATTTACTGATGTCTGAGGAGCTCTTGTCTCTATGGGAACACACGTGTGCAGGGATGTCATGTGACTGCTCCTCTGAACATGCTTGCTGCAATGCATGCTGGGATTTTTGCTTTAAAGGGAATCTGTTACCTATTTTGACCATATAAAACCGTTAACATAGCAATGTGCAATAAAGTACCTTCATTCCTGCATGTGTCCTCTTTCTTTTATTCAACTTTTTATTTAGATGAAAAAGCGATTTTTCTGATATGCAAATGAAGTCTCAAAGTGTCCAGAGGGGCGTTATTACTCTGCTCTAGTACCCAGTAACGCCCCCCTGCAGTGCCCAGCCCGCCTTTCTTCCAAGCCCAGCACGCCTCCGAAGAAATAAATGTACTCCTACATCCTTGGCCTATGGTGCCGCCCCCTCCACTACGTCATTTAAATTATTCACTGCACAGTCCTTGCTTCCTCCTCTCTTGGCCTCTGAAATACGGCGCAGGCGCAGTATCGCTGAGTGCCTGCGCCTGTACGATACTCCTGCTCCTTAGGGCAACAGCCTCAATAGTGTCACTGGGCATGCGCAGAGCCCAGTGACGTAATCAGAGCGCTGTTGCCCTCTGGAACAGGAGTATCATACAGGCACTCAGCGATACTGCGCCTGCGCGGGATTTCGGAGGCCAAGAGAGGAGGAAACAAGGGCGGTGCAGTGAATAAATTAAATGACGTACTGGAGGGAGCGGCACCGTAGGCCAAGGACGTAGGAGTACATTTATTTCTTAGGAGGCGTGCTGGGCTTGGAAGAGAGGCGTTACAGGGCACTAGCGCAGAGTAATAACGCCCCTGTGGGCACCTTGATACTTCATTTGCATATCAGAAAAATCTTTTTCATCTGAATGAAATGTTGAATAAAAGAAAGAGGACATGTGCATTTATGAAAGTACTTTATTGCACGTTGCTATGTTAAAGGTTTTATATGGTCAAAATAGGTGACAGATTCCCTTTAAAGTAAAAATCCCAGCATGCATTGCAGCAAGCATGTTCAGACGAGCAGTCACATGACATCCCTGCCCACGTGTGTTCCCATAGAGACAAGAGCCCCTCAGACATCAGTAAATAACTGCTGTACAGACATAGTAAAGCTGGGGGAGGGGAGGGGAAGGGGGGGACTTTGTGGCACGAACAACTTTGTACAAATCAATCTGCTCACATAGCGAGGAGCATCCTGTCCTGTCTATCACAAGACTTGCTCCCAGCTGACAGCCTATAAATCATCTATGAATATTTGACTACCCTTCTCCTGGGGAAAAAATAGGAAATGTGTAGTCAAACATTACTATATACAATGTACAGGGGTTCACACATCACTATATACAGGGGGTCACATATCTGTATATACAGTATAAAGGGGGTCTCACATATCTGTATACAGGGGGTCACACATAACTGTATACAGTGTAAAGGGGGTCATGGATCTCTATATGCAATAGTGGAGGTCACAAATCACTATTTACAGTGTACAGGCGGTCACACATCACTATATACAGTGGTGGGGGTCACATCAGTATATCCAGTGGGTCACACATCTCTATATACCAGGCATGCTCAACTTGCGGCCCTCCAGCTGTTGCAAAACTACAACTCTCTGCATTCTCAGGCAGCCTACAGCTATTAGCCTACAGCAGGGCATTGTGGGAGTTGTAGTTTTACAACAGCTGGAGCGCCGCAGGTTGAACATCCTTGCTATATACAGTATACAGTGACTGCTGTGGCTTACAATAGCAAGGAAACCAGGCAGATCTGCTTAAGAAGATATAATAGTAAGTGTAATATCTCCCACATTTCTTTACAGTTTTAATAAGTGCTAACAGAGTGGCCAACCCCTTTTATCATTGGAAAACTCCTTTTTTGCTTAAAGGGGTTCTCTGTGAATCAAGAAATTGAAAATACTTAAAGGGGTTGTCCGGGTTCAGAGATGAACCCGGACATACCCTTATTTTCACCCTGGCAGCCCCCCTGAGCCTAGCATCGGAGCATCTCGTGCTCCGATGCGCTCCAGTGCCCTGCGCTAGATCGCGCAGGGCACAGGCTCTTTTGTTTTTAATAACACACTGCCGGGCGGTAACTTCCGCCCAGCAGTGTGTTCGGTGACGTCACCGGCTCTGAGGGACGGGCTTTAGCTCTGCCCTAGCCGTTTTACTGGCTAGGGCAGAGCCAAATCCCGCCCATCAGTGCCGGTGACGTCACCGGGGCTCCTGTCGGCCCCATGGAGAGCCCGGTACGTCACCGGAACTCTGAAAAATGCCTTTGCCCTGCGCGATTTAGCGCAGGGCAAAGGAGAGCATCGGAGCATGAACTGCTCCGATGCTCATGTCAGGGGGGCTGCCGGGGTGAAAATGGAGGGCTGTCCAGGTTCAGCTCTGAACCTGGACAACCCCTTTAAAGGGTTTCTGTCATCAAAAAATCGTTATTTTAGCTGGCTGACATGACCGATGTGCTAATGTCAGCAGAACATAACTGTATGGCTTATATCTCCCTTCCTGCCGCTGTTAGCACTAAATAATGACTTGTGTAATATGCTAATGAGCCTCTAGGTGCTAGTGGGGCATTGCTGCAGCACCTAGAGGCTCTGTCCTCTCACCGTTTGGAATGCCCTTGTATCGGTGATTGACATCCTGTTTCTCCTCTGTGCCCGTAAAATCCCGCACATCGCTAATGTCAGCCAGCTGCATAACGATTTTTTACACAGGACGACAAGTTAAAGAGCTGTGCCATCCTCCTCTCTTACTTGTCAGGGATTATGATCCTGAATGCAGTTTAATATGATTTTAAGAGGAATATCTGTAGGAATGGAGTTCGTGAGAAGACAGAGTGGAGGTGGGGTTAGGGCTGATGAGCAGCAACACTTGTATGCAGTCTCCATTGCCACAGTCTGTCCTGTTCTGTTCTCTCTGTACTTCATGTCTCCTCATGAGCTCCATTCCTACAGAGATGCAGCTGAAAATCATATCTGTATTCAGGATCAAAATCCCTGACAAGCAGAGCAGAGAAAAGGATGAGGCAGCGCTTTACCTCGGTGTTGTAAAGTTACTTGTCCTGCTGTGTGATTAGGACAGGTTTTGTGTGTGCTAATAGGACGGCGGCCATTTTATTTCTCCTAACTATTGCTCCCTAGACAAAATACATTTCATTAGCTATAATGGTTTATTTGGGAATATATTAAAGTAGTAATCAAGTATTTTCATTTTCTTAATTCCTGGAGAAACCCTTTTAATTATGATCCCTTATTGTTTCTGTTTTAAGCTTTCACCCCCTAAATAGATTATCTCTTTAATAGGTATTGAAAGTAAATTTATTGGGTCATCGAAAAAGAATATTGGCATCACTGGCAGAGAGACCATGTGAGGATCCTCCACAGAAACCACCTCGATTCTCTCATTTACGGGTAAGCAAAATGTTTTAATCCAGTAGAAATCTGCTAAGCTGTTGTACAGCTAGTGCAGAATAACTTGGAAAACTTACATCTGTCCACTGTGCTATTATGGCTTCCCATTTATAGCAATGTGAGGTTGAGGAAATAGTGTCAAAATTCTGATGACAAAACTACCAT
Organism: Bufo gargarizans; assembly: GCF_014858855.1. Classification (NCBI taxonomy): domain Eukaryota; kingdom Metazoa; phylum Chordata; class Amphibia; order Anura; family Bufonidae; genus Bufo; species Bufo gargarizans. The sequence continues at coordinate 384,152,829 of NC_058082.1, read as the reverse complement.
GTGAATGAGCCTCAGAGATTTTTCTCTGTTCCTGAGTAAGCCATATGTAACTACACTGAACAAAAATATAAACGCAACACTTTCGGTTTTGCCCCCATTTTGCATGAGCTGAACTCAAAGATCTGAAACATTTTCTACATACATAAAAGACCCATAACTCTCAAATATTGTTCACAAATCTGTCTAAATCTGTGTTATTGAGCACTTCTCCTTTGCTGAGATAATCATCCCACCTCACAGGTGTGGCATATCAAGGTGATGATTAGATAGCATGAATATTGCACAGGTGTGCCTTTGACGTCCCACAATAAAAGACCACTCTGAAATGTGCAGTTTGATCACACAGCACAGATGTCGCAACGTTTGAGGGAGCATGTAATTGGCATGTTGACTGCAGGAATGTCTACCAGAGCTGTTGCCCGTACAATGAATGTTCATTTCTCTACCATAAGCCATCTCCAATGGCGTTTCAGAGAATTTAGCAGTACATCCAACCGGCCTCACAACCACAGACCACTTGTAACCACACCAGCCCAGGACTTCCACATCCAGCATGTCCACCTCCATGATCGTCTGAGACCAGCCACCCGGACAGCTGCAGCAACAATCTGTTTGCATAACCAAAGAATTTCTGCACAAACTGTCAGAAACCGTCTCAGGGAAGCTCATCTGCATGTTTGTCGTTTTCATTGGGGTCTGGACCTGACTGCAGTTCGTCGTCGTAACTGACTTCAGTGAGCAAATGCTCACATTCAATGAGAAATAAATAGTTCTATGTGTCAAAGTCGCAAACTAAGCAGCAGTCCTGGAAATAGGAGTCGATCCAACCTCTTTATCACATGCAATCAATAAACCAGAGTCCAGGTCCGCGCTTCAAAGGAGCTATAGTTTAGAAAACGCCTTATTAAAGGAAAGGGCAGTTTAAATCATATCCCACTCTGAAACTTCCCCACAGGCACATGCCACACTGCTGACCGAAACTTCACAGGACAGTGATGACCCTTCAAAAGATCAGCAACATAGTGCAGTGCCCGTGAATATGTCAAAGATTAAAGGTTTTATTATACTCACAACAGCACCGCTAGAAATCAGCATATAAAATCATCTGAAATATCAATGCCCGACCCGGGATCGTTTTCTGCTGGCCCTGTTTGCATTCAAAATCTGGCGCCTGCGCCGTACCTGTCTTCAATTGGCGCTCACTCGGCCGCTCCATCCTCAATGCGCCTGCGCCGGGTGTAGATGTGATGTCATCGGCGCAGGCGCATTGAGGATGGAGCGGCCGAGCGAGCGTCCGCCTCTCAGTGCGCCTGCGCCGATTGAAGACAGGTACGGCGCAGGCGCCAGATTATGAATTTAAACAGGGCCAGCAGAGAACGATCCCGTTCGCTGGCCCTGTCAATCAACATGCGGAGGGGGCATCATTATGATAGGAGGATGCGGCTGCTACCAGCAAGTAGCCACCCTACTTGCTGGTAGACAGGTAATTTACGTTTTTAGCAAAATCTACTGAACCAAAATGATTAATCACATTATGTATGGATAAATCGCAGTATAGAGATTATAAGTACACAAAAAAAAAAACCTGTTTAGTGGGGTGACAGAAGCCCTTTAACCCTTTCCTGATGCTGTGATTTTTCATTTTTGCATTTTCATTTTTCCCAGAGCTATGACTTTTAAATGTTTCCGTTCACATAGCCATATGAGGGCTTGTTTGTTGTGCGACAAGTTTTACTTTCTAATGTCCCTATTTGATATTGCATAGTATGTAGCGGGAAGCAGGGAAAAAAGTAAAATAGGCGGGATTGGGAAAAAACAAGATTCTGCCACAGTTTTTTTTTATTACGGTTTACTCTTTGCGGTAAAACCGACTTGTGCTCTTTTGCCAGGTCAGTTTTATTCCGGCGATACTACATATGCATGTTTTTTCTTGCATGTTAATACTGAAAAAAAAAAATTGTATTTTGAAAAAAGATAATATGATTATCTTTTCATCACCATATTCCGACCACAATTTTTTATATTGATGTCTGGTAAAGTTTTTTGGCAAGACGATCTGTATTTTTTGATAATACCATTTTGGAATGTGTATGACTTTTTGATCACCTTTTATTAAATTTTTGGGGAGATAAAGTGCTGAAAAAACTGTGATTTGACCAATTTTCAGCGTATGGCATAACTTTTTTTTTTATAGGATTTTTTTGCATGCGGTAATGCCCATTATTTTGTTTAAAGGGGGTGATTTGAATTTTTACCTTTTTTTTTATTCATATTTTTTTCTAAACTTGCAATCATCAGAAATCCCAGTTCAATGCTGCCACAAGCTGGCCTGAACTGGCATATACTAATAATCAGCCTGGAAGCCTAGTACAGGGTCCGGCTTATTATTAGAACAGCAAGCTTTCTCCGATCTATGTCGTGGGAAACCACGCGCCTCTGGGTTTTAACCTTCTTAGACCCTGTGGTCACATTTAATCATGGCATCTGAGGGGTTAAAAGTTTGCGTTTTGCATTTTCGCCAGTCGCAGACATGAGCAGGCACCATCTTTATAGACCCAGCATTTGCCTTACATGTGTCGGGAAGGAGTTAATATCCAATCGGTGAGGGTCCAACACTCTGCACACCCAGAGATTAGCTGTTCCCTGCATCCTCAGGCCCTAGAGATTAGATGTTCCCTGCATCCTCAGGCGCTGGAACTAGCATAATCATTTGTACAGGCTATGCCAGGTTACTGTAGCTCAGCTCCTATTCACTTAAGTGGGAGTTGGGAGTTGGGCTGCATGTCCACTACACTTTGAGCGTAGCTGTGCTTCCTGCTCAATTCACAATGCCAACTCCAGCATCAGAGGCAGAAGGGGAACAGCTGGTCAAAAATGCCAATACTATTTAAATTAAAAAAAAATTATCTGGTAAACAATTCAAAATGGAAGGTTTTCTATTTTCTTTCAACGCTTCACCTTCCAAAAAGAAAATTTAATAAAAAGTGATTAAAAAGCCATGTACATGCAAAAATATTATTGCACCGCAACAAAATGCCTCTTGCTTGGCTCTGTAGATGTAAATATAAAAAAGTTAAGGGGGTCATAAGGTGATGAAAAGAAAGATTTTTTTTTTTTTTTCAAAGTTGTTATTTACATACTAACATTTCCAACAAGCTCTGCATCATTAGATATTGCCAGATCCAACAGAGCATTGCCCCTAGTGGGAGCTTCTACAACCTGGCCCATAAAGTGGTCCTGCAGCAAGTTGAGGAATTTTCTTCCCTTTGTGGTTGAGGCAGAATCATGACCCTAGTCAATGTCTGGGAAGTTAAAATCTCCCATTATGACCACTGTACCAGATTGTGCAGCCCGCTCTATTTGGTTATACAGTTGCGTTTCTAATTCTTCTGTGATGTTATAGGGGTCTACAGATTACACAAAGTATTATTTTTCCATTGTGTTTATCCCTTTGAACTTCCACCCATAAGTTTTCCATATCCTCACCATCCTCACCCATAATTGCTTCTTTCACACTTGTCTTTAGATCACACCTCACATACAGGCACACGCCACCTCCTTTTTTTTATTGACCCTGTCCTTCCTAAATAGTGTAAAATCCTCAATATTTTCAGCTCAGTTATGCAAAAAATCCAACCTTGTCTCAGTCACACCAATTACACTGCCTGTTCAAATTTAAAAAAAAGTTGCCATCTGAATTTAACTAAGCAAAAAGTTATGAGCCTCCTATTGGATAATTACTGCATGGGTGATTATCTTTTAGCTGGCAATAAGTTATTTACCACAACTGGTGCAATGAGTTGCTTCTCATTTCTTAAACAACCATGTCGAAAGACACATCTCGTGGTCGTGGAAAAGATGTTAGTCTGTTTTGAAGGGTCAAATCATTGGCATGCATCAAGCAGAGAAAACATCTAAGGAGATTGCAGAAACTACTAAAATTGGGTTAAGAACTGCCCAACGCATTATTTCCCATCGTATTCGAGGAAGAAATGTGGCCGTAAAAAAAATCCTGAATGATCCAGATCTGCGATTACTTAAACGTTTGGTGAAATTAAATCGAAGTAAAACAACAGTAGAACTCAGGGCTATGTTTAATAGTGAAAGTAAGAGCATTTCCACACGCACAATGCAAAGGGAACTCAATGGATTGGGACTAAACAGCCGTGTAGCCATAAGAAAACCACTAATCAGTGAGGCAAACCAGAAAAAAAGTTTTCAGTTTGCTAGGGAGCATAAAGATTGGACTCTGGAGCAATGGAAGAAGGTCATGTGGTCTGATGAGTCCAGATTTACCCTGATCCAGAGTGATGGGGGCATCAGGGTAAGAAGAGAGGCAGATGAAATGATGCACCCATCATGTCTAGTGCCTACTGTACAAGCCTGTGGGGGCAGTACTATGATCTGGGGTTGCTGAAGTTGGTCTGGTCTAGGTTTCAGCAACAGTATGTGCTCCAAGAATGAGGTCAGCTGACTACCTGAACAAACTGAATGACCAGGTTATTCCATCAATGGATTTTTTCTTCCCTGATGGCACAGGCATATTCCAAGATGACAATTCCAGGATCCATCGGGCTCAAATTGTGAAAGAGTGGTTCAGGGAGCAGGAGACATCATTTTTACACATGTATTGGGAGTCCAGACCTTAACCTCATTGAGAATCTTTGGGATGTGCTGGCTTTACCATCATGAATGCAAGATCTTGGTGAAAAATGAATACAACACTGGATGGAAATAAATCTTGTGACATTGCAGAAGCTTATCGAAACAATGCCACAGCGAATGTGTGCCATAATCAAAGCTAAGGGTGGTCCAAAGAAATATTAGAGTGTGTGACTTTATTTTTTTTTATTATTTTTTTTGGGACAGGCAATGTATATCTGTGTTCTTCTAGTACCATAGCCTCCAGCTCCCCAATTTTGCTAGCTAGACTTCTGGCATTTGTGAAAATACATTTTAAATTACTATTACCTGTAAAGTGAATATCTGGGATTTGTGGGTTACCTTTGTTGATGTTTGTATGTAACAGGTTCTTCTTACCAGCAGTTCTATTTTTTTTTATAAGTGTATAGTTCTGCCCAGTCTTCTCCCTACTTTCCTCGCTAACCCCATCCCCCACTAAATCCCTACTGTCCCCTTCTATATCCCACTCTCTATCTACACTATCTACCCCCTTATTAGTATGACCTCCCACCCCCCCCCCCCCCCCCATGTCCTAATTTTAAAGCTCCTCCAGCCATCTAACTATTTTTTCCCCCAGGGCAGTGTCACCCTTCCCATTAAGGTGTAGCTGGTCCCTACTGTAGAGCCTGTAACCGACAGAAGTTGGGCAAGTTCTCCATGAATCCAAACCCTTCCTTCCTGCACCAGCTTCTGAGCCACTTATTTAACTCCCTAAGCTCCCGTGGTCTCTCTGGTGACGCTCGTGGTACTGGTAGTATTTCTGAAAACAATATCTTGGGGGTCCTGGACTTGAGCTTCTTTCCTAGTTCCCTAAAATCATTTTTAAGGACCTTCCATCTCCCCCTGACTATGTCATTGGTGCCACTGTGTACCATGACCGCCGGGTCTTCCCCAGCCCCACCCAGCAATCTGTCAATCCGATCCGCAATATGCCGAACCCGAGCACCCAGCAGACAACACACTGTTAGGCATTCACAGTCTCTGCGACAGAAGACCCTATCTTTCCTCCTGATAACAGAGCCCCCTACCAACAGCATCTATCTAACCTTTGCTGCACTCCTTTTCCTATCCTTCCTGCAGCGGTCATCCTCCTGGTTGCTAGGAGAAACGCCCTGCTGAAGTGTTGCTGTCCCTGGGCTTTCATCCTTTTTCAGTATTAAAACACAAGAAAAACTATATAAATTTGCTATTGTTGTAATCATACTTATCCTGGTAATGAAAGTTACAGGTCATAGGGAACACTGAAAGGATTTGGACCTTTCTGGACCTCTACGACAACCTTGTTTTGAGACACTGACGTCAGGAGAGATGTTTCTCAGTTGGCAATTATAGACACGCATCACTGAGAAACACTCTAATTTTATTATGCTATAGTTGGCCTTATATAGGCAGTAGAAAAGTTTGCATAACAACATATTTAAACCAATCATAAATGATAAACATTGGTGGTCACACAGATACCACCGCAACATCCCTTTATGGTATGTAATACGTCACTATAAGAATGTACGCAGTTGTGCCGAATGACCCTGAATAAGGCAAGAACGTTTGTTCTAGTTCTGGGATATTCTCAGAATCTGTCCTGAGACAGATAAGTGAACATAACTCACAGAGGGGGGATGTGAAGCAGTGTGTGGATGAGATATTATAACAATTCTGTACATGTAAGAGAAGACAAGATGGAGTTACATTTGCCTTCAAACACCGTAAAAACAAAACGCATAAAACTGTGTCAGAATTGCTTTTTATTTCCAATGCCACCCATTTGGAATTTTATTTCCCTGCTTCCCACATGGTTCCTTTTAGAAAGTGCAACTTTTCCTGCCCAAAAATATGCCATCATAAAAGTTATGTCTCTGTAAAGGCATGGAGTAGAGATGAGCAAATCGAAGCTGACGAAGTGGAATTTGTTTAAAATATCAGGAAAAATTTGATTCGCAACAAATGCGTATTTCCTAAAATGGCGGCCAGTGGTGTAGCGTGGGTTGCCAGCACCTGGGGCGAGCCATGTATTACACCCCCCCCCCCCTCCCAACCTGTGGACATGCCCCTTTTACAGATAATGTAGAAGTCCTATATAACACCACAGATAACATGGTACTAACTCTTTAAGTACAGATTATTTAGTAGATGGGTATAAAGGCCCCAGAATTCACCCAACTTCATCAGCGGGTACTGGTATTGCCATCCACCGACCCACTCTGTTACCGGGTCACTTTGTGGTCCCCTGATGCAGCAGCTGCTGCCATTTATAGACTGTCACCTTGCCACTCTGTGGTCTCCTCATGCTGCTACCATATCCACATTGTCACTTTGCCACTCTGTGGTATCCTCATGCTGTTGCCATATCCACATTATTTCACCTTGCCACTTTGTGGTCTCCTCCTGCTGCTGCCATATCCACACTGTCACTTTGCCACTCTGTGGTGTCCTCTGCTGCTGCCTTCTCCACACTATGTCACTTTGCCACAGTATGTCACCTATGTCACCACTGTGGTATAACCTCCTGCTGCTGCCATATCCATGCTGTCACCCAGGGCCGGTTCTAGGTGAAATGGGGCCCTGGGGCGAAAAACAATAACCCCCCCCAATGACACTTGCTGACTTTAACTTCTTATATTAACTCTGGAGAGTTCATACAGAAGAAACTGTATATTGTGTGGCACAGTGTATGCTATATGTGTATAACAAACATATTTCACATGAAAACTTACAATTACTTGGCTTGGTCCTTGGGGATCTCGGACACCAGTTCAATACTTTGGCTAGGGGCTTGGTGGAGCTGATGTTGTGTTTTATCCTAATGAGAAAGATTTCATAATAAGGATTTGGAGAAGGGGCAGGGGGATAGCAGAGCAGAGAGAGACTGGTGCTGCTACTAGGGGGTCATACCATGTGGGAGTAATAAAGCCCACAATAATGCCCCCCCCCCCCGTAGAAATAATTCTCCTTATAATGTGCAAAAAATACCCCCAGTAAATGCCCCCATAGTGCTCCTCTCCCCCCTCCCTCCTAGTGCCCCCATAATGTACCAGTATAAAATGCCCCATATATAGTGCCCAGTTGATGCCCTCAGTGTCCCCCATAATTTGTAAGTATAAAATGCCCCTTCTTAGTGCCCCCGTAGATGACCCCCATAGTACTCCTCTCCCCCCTTCCCCATAGTACCCACCATAATGTGTCCCAGTATAAAATGCCCCAATACAGAGCCACCATATAAAATACATGTTCTTAGTGACCTCAGTAGATGCCCCTATAGTGCCTACCAATAATGTGCCAGTAAGTCGTGCCCCTATAGTGCCATCCAATAATGTGCCAGTAAAATGTGCCCCCATAGATGCCCCCAATTCATGTGCTAGTAATAAGAGCTCCCCCACCATCATGTGCCAACAAGAGCCCCCCCCCCATATCATGTGCCAGTTGCCAGAGCCCACCCATATCATGTACCAGTAGCCAGAGCCCCACTCATATCATGTGCCAGTAGCCAGAGCCCATCGCCATCATGTGCCAGTAGCCGCCAGTATTGTACACACATAAAAAAAACAAAAACTTTATACTTACCCCCATCACCCAGCGATGCGATGCAGACCTCTTCCAGCCTGTGTCCTGCGCTGTACGGCTCAGGCGGCGCAATGACGTGATTGCGGCGCCTGCATCGGCCTCTGATAGGCTGCCGGCCGCCTATCAGAGGAACAGGAAAGGGACACACCTCTCCCTCCCCTGCCCCACAGCACAGCCATCTGTATTGCTGTCCTGAGGACGGCGATACAGATTACTATGTAGATGAGCGCTTCCGCAATAGAAGCGCTCATCTCCCTGTGTGACTGTCCTGCCGCCGCTGCCCCCACTTGCCACCATAAATATAGTTAGTTGCGGGCGCCCCTAAGGACTTGGGGGGCCCGGGAGCAATTGCCCCCCTTGCCTATATGGAAGCGCCAGCCCTGCTGTCACCTTACCACTCAGTGGTGTCCTCATGCTATTGCCATCTCCACACTGTCACCTTGCCACTCTGTGGTGTCCTCATGCTGCTGCCATCTCCAAACTGTCACCTTGCCACTCTCTGGTGTCCTCATGCTGCTGCCATCTCCACACTATGTCACCTTGCCACTCTCTGGTGTCCTCATGCTGCTGCCATTTCCACACTATGTCACCTTGCCACTCTGTGATGTCCTCATGCTGCTGCCATCTCCACACTGCCACCTTGACAGTCTGTGGTCTCATCATGCTGCTTCCACCTCACCACTATGCCATAGGTCCATTTCATCTCTGTTTTACTTCCCCCTGTTATTTTTTTTTTGGGGGGGGGGGGGGCGGGGGCTTTAGCAATACTGATGGATTATTGAGCAAATGCTGACCGATTTGAAGGCGTATGTTCCACAGACAGGACCGTTTTTTTTGTGGGTTATTGTTCTGACGGATCAGAGGAAGGGCAAACTAATCAGTGACGTCTACACAAACTTACTACTGACACCCTCTCCCCTCGGGGGGGGCTCTACTTGTATAAGCGTTTAATAGAACACGTTCTGTAGACATCTATGTGCAATCCGCTGACGGCGGTGTAAAAGGTGTGTGCTGCTTCTTGGCGTGAACATAGACCTGTAAGGCTGAGTTCATACTTGAGTTAATTGGTCAGTTTTGGCCCCATTACTTCCCAAATAAGTGTGCAGTGATTCTAAGGGTGACGCCTGTCCTCTGCATGTCATATGGCCTCACAGTATTATTTTACTACCAAAGCAGACTCCCTATGCGTGTTACTGCAAGGTACAGTGTTCTACACCACTATAAAGGCTCTCAGGAGCCAGGAAATAGCAGTTTTCACGTAATTTGCCACAAATATTTTCTCATTAAGTCGAATTTTTTGAAAAATTTGCTCATCTCTAGCATGTAGTAAAAACGAAAATGCAAAAACAAAAAAATCCTCCAGGAGTTAGAGGCATGGTTGTGCTCATCTCAGTTAATTTCAAAGCACTTTTGTACAAGGTGAACATCCAGAGGTCACAGCTTTTACAACTACACTCCTACAACTACAGGCATAAAAAAAAAAAAAATTATCACTTCAGCTGCACTTGATTGAAAATGCCATACTGTTAGATCATCTATTTTATCATGGTTTGGCAGTGTAGGTGTTATGACCTCACAGGTAAAAATAGAATCTGTTCTCTGGTACCAAAATTCAAACATCTAGATGCTGCATAAAAGGTTAGCAAGTTCCACTTTCTTTTGGGCAAGAGAACGTTCACAGCAAAGTTAACAGATAAAAGTCAGTTAACATATATGCTGTAGTCGTTTAAAGCTGTAATCTTGTATGGTTGGATGCTACAGTCACACAGGAAGCTGTGACCTAAGCAGGATTTCCAGGTCCCTCCAAACACAATACCTGGTGTGACCGCCCTTCAGACAGACCATGGCCAGTGCCCTGTACAAGCACTTTAATCCTTAGGCTACTTTCACACTGGTATTTCACGGATTCATTTGAAACGCATTTGAAACGGATCCGTCATTAAAATGTCTAAACAGAGACAAACAGAAGCCATTCAGACGGATCCGTACAAACAGATCCGTTTGTCACGTTCGTTTCTGTTTTTGCATCCGTTTAGCGGATCCCCCCTCTTCATGTATTCAGATCCCCAGGATTGTCATGCTCCTAATTTCTCCGGGGCGATCTTGTTGAAATTCAAAGTTGGTCCGGTTTTAGCTTTGATCATGGACCACACCTTTCGGACTCTTGTACACGACTACATGCACTTAAAGATGTATAGTGTTAGTTAGCGGGCCGTATGTCCCTGATCGTCATTGATCGTGCGTACGGGAGTACAGAGCATCATGATGCTGACCATGTTGTGCCGCACACTGGGCTATTGTCCCGCACTCATATGATCTATTAGTGCAAGACAATATCCCCGCGGGCAGCTCGACTTGCACAGATTCATTGTACACTATGATGCTGTGTACTCTCGTGTGCACGATCAATGCTACTACGGGACATATGGCCCGCTCATGGACCGTATGTCTCTGGGGGCATACAGTCGTGTGCAAGAGGCCTTAATGGGGTTTTCTCATCTCAGACAATGGGGGAATACCGCTAGGATATGCCCACATTGTCTTATAGGTGCGGGTCCCACCGCTGGTACCCTCACATATATTGAAAACGGAGCCAAGAAAGTGGATGAGGGCGCACTGCGCAGCTGCCCTCCATTCATTTCTATGGGAGAGGCAGGGATTAGCGCTTGGTGGTGGACGTACCACGGGAAATTTGTGGTCCTCCAGCAACAGTGCTCCCTGCTCCGTTCTCGATATAGGTGTGGGTCCCACCAATGGAACCCACACCTATCAGACAATGGGGGCATATGCAAGCGAAATCCCCCATTGTCTAACATGAACACCCCTTTTAACAACTGTATGTCCCTTGCGTGTGTAGAGGTGGAGGGAGTTTGGAAAGAAGTTGAAGGAAAATAGTAGGGAGGAGATGAATATGAGACAGAAGGGAACACATGCTCGGGGGGGGGGGGGGGGGGGAAGGAAATGTTGGCGGTACTGGCCACTGGTGTGGGATAGGGGATGGGGGGGGTCGTTGGGGGCAGTGCATAATTTGCCATGACCCGTTCTCTAGCATTATCTTAAACTCATGCAACTGCTCAGGCGTCATTGAGTCCATCAAACCGATTATGCTTAGCCTATAATGGTAGTTTGGGCTGCGTTGATTCGCCGACTCCGCCCCCTCCCAGCGGCGAATCAAGTAAGCACTTGTTGTGGGAGGCCAAGTGTCAGCCACGTGATGATCGTTGCCTCGTGTTCAGGTGAATGACTTTGACGGAGGAAAATGACAGAAGTCTGAGTATAGTTCAAAACCTTGTCAGGAACCCAGAATTGAAAGTGTCTTGGGCCCTTTATTTATACACAGTTCAAAGGGTGTAACCCCTCAAAGTAAAACATGATTGGTTTACAAACATTTCATGGATTTTGATTGGTATTGGTTAGTATTTTACAAGTTTCACTTTTCCAAAAATGTGTTAACTAATGAGTTTATTTATTTTTTTTTTTTTTTAGCAAGACATGCATATTTGCGATTTAGCACGTACAAATCTGATCTTAACACACACGGCTCACTTATATAGGTTTTTAGCTTACGCTTGGTTATATGCTTGTTTTTTTCCAAATGTCACCACATTATATCATGTGCACAGAAAAAATTTAAAACATCTTATGAATTTTATATCCACTTTCAGAAAAGCTGGATAATTTCCTTAACACACTAAACTCCTCCTGATGTCCGGCAAAACCTTCTACAGAGTTGGAAACTACCTCTACAAGGTTCGCATAATCAGTTTGAGTTGGCCTACCGGATCTCTGCCTGCTCACCAGGGCTCTCAAATTTTGTTGAAAACCAAAGAGCCTCTGTTGAGTGGAGGGATCCGGTAGGGGACCCGGATTGTTCCGGTTCCACTTCAGGAGGTTGTTCAGGCTCCCGAGTGCTGCAGGCACTTCTGTAGAAAAAAAAAGGAAAGTATAGAATTGGCCTTTAAATAAAACATCCATTTTCTCTGCTATGTCTACCTTATACCATAGGGGGCTGGCCAAAACAGGGGAGCCAAACGCTCCGCTGTGTCAGACAGCCCCTTACAATCAGACGGAGAGAACAGTTGTCCCTCTGACTGTAGGGGGCTGGCCAAAACAGCCCCTTTAAAAAATTTTTTTTTTTACAGTTGTTAAAAATATATACTTTTTTGGTGCCATTGTCTGTCGTAGGAACCCCATGGCCGCCGTATGGATGTATGTGGTCCCTGAGGTTTCTCCGGAGCACTCGGGGCCTAAATCTCCTTGTTAAAATCCCTCCTGAAGTGGTCCCATAATGATGGACGCTCCTCCACCAGTTGGATAAGGAGATGGGTATCGATGGTAGGGAACCCGAACGCCTCATCTTCCCTGGTGGAGCCTCTGGGACCCTGAAAAAAATGGAAATACAAAATTTACTGTAAATCCTAATACAAAATGCAAATTAAAACTACTTAATTAAGACTTGCACGTCTACGACCGCCACTCTCCTTCACGCGGACTCTGGAGGCGACTGGGGGATCCTCGCTGGCAGCTCTAGGTGCAGATTGCTGAAACAAAAATGTTTTAACCAGAATGTATTTAAATTTAAAAAAAAATGAAATACAGTACAGACCAAAAGTTTGGACACACCTCATTCAAACAGTTTTCTTTATTTTCATGACTATGTAAATTGTAGATTCACACTGAAGGCATCAAAACTATGAATTAACACATGTGGAATTATATACAGTTGTGGCCAAAAGTTTTGAGAATGACACAAATATTAGTTTTCACAAAGTTTGCTGCTAAACTGCTTTTAGATCTTTGTTGTTTCTGTGATGTAGTGATATATAATTACACGCACTTCATACGTTTCAAAGGCTTTTATCGACAATCACATTACATTTATGCAAAGAGTCAGTATTTGCAGTGTTGGCCCTTCTTTTTCAGGACCTCTGCAATTCGACTGGGCATGCTCTCAATCAACTTCTGGGCCAATTCCTGGCTGATAGCAACCCATTCTTTCATAATCACTTCTTGGAGTTTGTCAGAATTAGTGGGTTTTTGTTTGTCCACCCGCCTCTTGAGGATTGACCACAAGTTCTCAATGGGATTAAGATCTGGGGAGCTTCCAGGCCATGGACCCAAAATGTCAGCGTTTTGGTCCCCGAGCCACTTAGTTATCACTTTTGCCTTATGGCACGGTGCTCCATCGTGCTGGAAAATGCATTGTTCTTCACCAAACTGTTGTTGGATTGTTGGAAGAAGTTGCTGTTGGAGGGTGTTTTGGTACCATTCTTTATTCATGGCTGTGTTTTGGGGCAAAATTGTGAGATGAGAAGCAACCCAACACACATGAATGGTCTCAGGATGCTTTACTGTTGGCATGACACAGGACTGATGGTAGCGCTCACCTTTTCTTCGGACAAGCCTTTTTCCTGTTGCCCCAAACAATCGGAAAGAGGCTTCATCGGAGAATATGACTTTGCCCCAGTCCTCAGCAGTCCATTCACCATATTTTCTGCAGAAGATCAATCTGTCCCTGTTTTTCTTTTTTTTTTTTTTTTTTGAGAAGTGGCTTCTTTGCTGCCCTTCTTGACATTAAGCCATCTTTCAAAAGTCTTCGCCTCACTGTGTGTGCAGATGCGCTCACACCTGCCTGCTGCCATTCCTGAGCAAGCTCTGCACTGGTGTTACTCTGATCCCGCGCAGCTGAATCCTCTTTAGGAGACGATCCTGGCGCTTGCTGGACTTTCTTGGACACCCAGAAGCCTTCTTAACAAGAATTGAACTGCTTTCCTTGAAGTTCTTAATGATCCTATACATTGTTGATTGAGGTGCAATCTTAGTAGCCACAATATCCTTGCCTGTGAAGCCATTTTTATGCAACGCAATGATGGCTGCACGCATTTCTTTGCAGGTCACCATGGTTAACAATGGAAGAACAATGATTTCAAGCATCACCCTCCTTTTAACAGGTCAAGTCTGCCATTTTAACACAATCAGCCTGACATAATGATCTCCAGCCTTGTGCTCGTCAACATTCTCACCTGAGTTAACAAGACGGGGGGGATTAAGTTAATTTTCATGGCAAAGAAGGACTATGCAATTCACTCTTCATAGCATTCTGGAGTATAAGCAAATTGCTATTATAAAAACTTAAGCAGCAACTTTTCCAATTTCCAATATTTATGTAATTCTCAAAACTTTTGGCCACGACTGTACATAACAAAAAAGTGTGAAACAACTGAAAATATGTCATATTCTTCAAAGTAGCCACCTTTTGCTTTGATTACTGCTTTGCACACTCTTGGCGAGCTTCAAGAGGTAGTCACCTGAAATGGTTTTCACTTCACAGGTGTGCCCTGTCAGGTTTAATAAGTGGGATTTCTTGCCTTATAAATGGGGTTGGGACCATCAGTTGCATTGTGGAGAAGTCAGGTGGATACACAGCTGATAGTCCTGCTGAATTGACTGTTAGAATTTGTATTATGGCAAGAAAAAAGCAGTTAAGTAAAGAAAAACGAGTGGCCATCATTACTTTAAGAAATTAAGGTCAGTCAGTCAGAAAAATTGGGAAAACTTTGAAAGTGTCCCCAAGTGCAGTCACAAACCATCAAGCGCTACAAAGAAACTGGCTCACATGCGGACCGCCCGAGGAAAGGAAGACCAAGAGTCACCTCTGCTGCGGAGGATAAGTTCATCCAAGTCACCAACCTCAGAAATCGCACGTTAACAGCAGCTCAGATTAGAGACCAGGTCAATGCCACACAGAGTTCTAGCAGCAGACACATCTCTAGAACAACTGTTAAGAGGTGACTGTATGAATCAGGCCTTCATGGTAGAATATCTGCTAGGAAACCACTGCTAAGGACAGGCAACAAGCAGAAGAGCCATGTTTGGGCTAAAGAACACAAGGAATGGACATTAGACCAGTGGAGATCTGTGCTTTGGTCCGATGAGTCCAAATTTGAAATCGGTTCCAACCACTGTGTCTTTGTGCGACGCATGAAAAGGTGAACGGATGGACTCTACATGCCTGGTTCCCACCGTGAAGCATGGAGGAGTAGGTGTGATGGTGTGGGGGTGCTTTGCTGGTGACACTGTTGGGGATTTATTCAAAATTGAAGGCATACTGAACCAGCATGGCTACCACAGCATCTTGAAGCGGCATGCTATTCCATCCGGTTTGCGTTTTAGTTGGAGGAGGGCATATGCCTGATTGAGATCCTGGAATGAAGAGTTATTGATCCTGCGGCCCTCAAATGCGAACGAGAGTCCAAAAGGGAAAGACCACCTATATGGAGTATTTCTTGATCTGAGCAAATCTGTAAGCGGTTTTAGGGAGCGTCTCTTCTTTAGCGTAGACTGTGCCAAATCTTGAAATATCAGGATGTCATGACCATCCCATGCGACTGATCTTGCCTCTCTTGCTTTGTTAATAATTGCCTCCTTAACTTGAAAATGGAGGAATTTACATATGATGTCTCTAGGAGGTGCCGTGGGTGCAGGTTTGGGCTTTAAGGCTCTGTGGGCTCTCTCCAGAAGCACTTCATGCGCCGAATCAGGACCCAGGAGGGAGAGGCAGATTTGTACTATGGTGTTAGGAATATCCCCAGGGGCGACTGTTTCTGGTATACCCCTGAAACGCAGATTTTTCCGCCTCCCCCGATTCTCCTGGTCTTCCACAGCTTTATACAAAGAGTTGATATTTGCCTGAATCTTGAGGAGGGAATGCTGCACAGCGCTCTGGTGCTGGACGATCACAGTCTGTGACTCCTCTAGCGATTCAACACGGCGGCCTATGTGTTGGACATCTTGCTTTATAACCAGGAGGTCAGAGCTCAGGGGTTCCAGCGCTGCTGACAGTGAGGAGGTGAAGGGCGTCCCTGAGGTATGCTCGGGAAATAGGTAGAGTGTCCAAGTCTTCTTCACCTTTATGTGAAGCGGAGGAGGGTTCCGACTGTTTATGAGCAGCGGCGTGCGGTGAAGTTGGCGCCATCTTAGTTTCTCTAGCAGCGTATGTAGTGGCTGCTTTCTTGATGAATTTGTCCATCTCTCCTTCACTGGGAGCGTTTTTATGCTGGCTGGAGGAGTCGGCAGTTTTAGAGCCTCCTATTTTGACCATCGTGGATCTGAAAGGCTGTTATTCCAGGCTGTAGGGCGATATGGTAGATGGAGCTACTGCTGCATGTGACCGGACGGCTCCGGCGCTAACTCAGCCCCCCCAGGGTATAGAGTCTTTAATCAGCCTGAGGTAATGCAGCCACTATATGTATATGTTTAAAATCGGTGCCAGGGCAGTGATCTGTGATCTACTATTAATGCCTGAGATTTTAAGAGCTTTATTAATCACACTGGTGCCGCAAACAAGGAGACCCAGCAGTCTTCTCTTCGGATCACCGGAGCAACTAACAGCCCCACACTGGTGCCTTATGCTTAGTTAAGTTCTGTATATAGGGCTCTCCTCTCAGCCCCTTCTTGGAGCCGGGAGTCAGGCGCGGCAGGATTCGTGTAGCACGCTGACAATGAGGCAACTCCTGTGCCTGCTGTAGCTCCGGCCGGAACTACTTGCACCGACACTATTACTGGCCCGGTTCTGGAGGTAAATAGCACTAACCTCGGTGACGTCTTTAGCCTGGGTTTCGACTGTTTGTCTCCAGTCTCTCTCAGCAGGCAGGATCTTGTATAGACGGGACTCTTTTTTTCTTGGTCGGCTCCGGTTCCCCGCTGGGAGCGCTGGCTTCAGTGCCTGCAGGGAAACAGGCCACACATTCTAATCGCCCAATAAGTCTTAAATAAGACAGTATATAGGTGCTACAGAGTCTCCCAGAGTTATGAGTCCAAAGCTCCACTGTACTTTACATAAAAATCGATAAAAATGAAGAAAATCAGCCTGAAGAGCAAGAGCTCCTTCAGTGTGCGGCTTTCCTGCTCCACAGTTCCTGCTCCGTTTACTTCTATAGAGTTCTGGGAGCAGCCAAGCAAGGGGGGCATCTTGGGAGTTGTAGTTTTACCACAGCTGGAGTGCCAAGGTTAGCCATCACTGCAATAGGTGAATTATGTCACATTGTTAGAGGTTGTCTAGTTTGGTTCTTCAGAAGCGTTTCAGAGCTATTCTGGCTCTTTCCTGACTGCCAATTGATCTTGCTTGTTTATACTGTGTAATCAATCAATCAGTCTTCTGGGTGTCAACCTGATTAGTTGTGTGCTCGAAAAAATTTACTGGATTGTTCTTCATCTGTCCTGTTGGCTCTAGTCTTCCTTATGTAACCACATATTCCAATGTTAAATATATGTAAAAGTATGGATATGCACATACATATATGTCTTTCTGGACTATCAATAATTCCAAAGATATAGAAAACAGTAAAAGGAGTGTTTACATTATCCCTCTGTATCATTAAATATAGTATCGACTGGGTGGTTGATACGTAAAAGTACCCAATGTATGTATGTAGAGTAATGTGACATATCTTGATTGGTAACTATACATTAATCTTTGGGGAAGTCTTCCTGTTTTTGTGTGTATTTTTCTTAAGGGGTGTGATTAGGGATGGGGGCTTCCCAAGGAGGGGAGATCGAGGTGCTGGTAGAACAGCTGGACACTCAATGTCCCTTCATCAAAGGACACCCACCCCAAGATCTACAGAAATCCAAACCGTTCCATTTCTGCATTCAGACCTCTAGGGATGATGGTATCAAACTCATAGATCCGTCTAGATTCTTTCTTGGACATATATTAACTATGTGATTGCCGCCCCTCCAATGTCCCCTAACTTTTCCGAAGGCTGTGAAAGTAAGTTTGAATGGGTCTTTGTTGTGGAAATCCTTGAAGTGTTTAGAGACAGAATGTTGTTCGTAACCTTTAGTGGTGTTTGGCATAAGTTTGGATATTCTTTTTCTGAAGAACCTTTTCGTTCTCCCTATATATTGTTTGTGGCACAGGCATTGTATTAGGTATATGACATCAGTCGAGTCACATGACAGGTGGTCTCTAATGTGGTATGTGTGGGAGTTCTGTGTAAATTTGATGATGGTTGTTGTTTTTTGGGGAAGTTTAGGTCGTCCTGCAATTTTTACATCTTCCACATATGAAGAATCCTTGAATTGCCAACAAGCTGGTTGGGCCTTCTGATGTTTTGTTTTTGATAGATGGTGCTACTTGTATCCCTAAATTAGGGGCCTTAGTATATGCTATTTGTGGGTTTATCATCAGTGTTGGTCCTATTAATTTGTCTCAAGAGGTGGTGCCAATGTGTCTGAATTATCTTTTCGATTGTCTTATATTGTGCATTGAATGGTAATATAATTCGGGTAATGTCTTCTTTTTTAATTTTTATTTGTTTGGGAATTAAAAAGTCCTTTCTGTTCAATGCTCCTTCTTTATTAAGTGATTGTTCTACTATTTTTAATGGATATTCCTTCACTAGAAACTGCTGTTTCATTTTCTCTGCTTCTGCTTCAAATTGTTCTGTTTCTGTACAATTACGTTTAAGTTTCCTAAATTGGATCGTATGGCTATTGGTCAGCCACCTGGGCAAGTGGCAACTGGAGTATGAGATGTAGTTGTTCTTCATGACAGGTTTTTGGTAGGTGTTGCAGATCAGTTTTTTTCCCCCAATAATATTCACTGTTAGATCTAAGAATTCTATATGTGTGTGGCTTGTGTTTGTAGTAAAACTCAGATTTCTATCATTATCATTGATTTCTCTGAGGAATCTAGCTACCAAGAAGTATCTTGCCCATGGTGGTGTAGTTATGTGTCAAAATGAAATTGACTCCCTCTACTATAAAGTCAATCTGTACTTGATCTAGATAAGCTTCTTGTCTTAATTGTTTCCTAAGTGCGTTAAGGCCATGACTATGGTCAATGATAGTGTAGAGGGAATTGATGTTCATCGTCCCTAGGATCCAATGTTCCTGGTAGTCAATCTGTTTGAGTATTGTTATAATATCTGATGTATCTTTGATATATGATGGTAGTCTTTTTACTGTTGGCTGTTGAAAGCTATTGATATATTTGGATAGGTTGGAGGTTATGGATCCAATACCTGATACAATCGATCTACCTGTTGGGTTAATTTTATTTGTATGGATTTTGGGTAGACAATAAAAAAATAGGCAATCTATTTTGGGCTCCTGTGATATATCTGAATTCTTGTTCCAATAGAATATTTTTATCTCGTCCCATCTGACAATAATTCAGGAGTTCTCTGATACTCTTCTGTCGGATCTTTGTTCAGAATTTGATATGTTGTATTATCGTGTAACTGCCTCTTGCATTCGTTGTTATATTCGTCTGTCTCCAAAAGAAAGATGGTTCCTCATTTATCTGCTGTTCTGATGGTTATATTGTGTGTCGCTTGTAACTGTCTAATTGATTCTTCTTCTTTCCTTGTCAGGTTTTTATGTATTTTAGTGTTTTACATTTTTCTGATATCTTTTTCTGATATCTGATTCGACACATTTCTGAAACGTTGCTATATCATTCCCTATTTCTAGTCTGGAATATTTTCTATATTTCAATTTTAAGTCTGTATGTTGACATTCCGTCGGTGCCTCTATAACACTGGTTATTGGGTTTTTTCATGTGATATTATTTTTTTTTTAAACAGAGTTTACGAATGAATTTCTTTACCCCGATATATGTATTGAATTTATCTAATTTAGCAGTTGGAGAGAATTTCAGACCTTTTTTTAATAATTGTTTTTGTGTGATTGTTAGGTTTGTCTTGCGAAGGTTAATAATTATATCTTCAATGATTAGTGGGTCCTGTGATTTCTGTATTGGTTTCTTTTTGCGTCTTCCCCTGCGTATCCTCTTGTGTGCTCTTTGATTGTGATTCAGGGGCCTGGTGCTGATGGCCATCCTGTAATGATGATTGTTCTGTTACAGTATCTTGCTTTGTGCCCCCTCACAGTAGTTATAGCCAGATATGTGCCCCCTCACAGTAGTTATGCCAGATATGTGCCCCCTTGCTGTAGTTATGCCCAGATATGTGCCTCTCACAGTAGTTATGCCCAGATATGTGCCCCTCACAGTAGTTATGCCTACTTTTGTGCCCCCTCGCTGTAATTATGCCCAGATATGTTCCCCCTCACAGTAGTTATGCCCAGATATGTGCCCCCTCACAGTAGTTATGCCCAGATAGGTGCCCCTCACAGGATCTGAGAACCTGCTGCTGGAGATTTCTGAAGTCGCTATCTTCCAAGAGCAGGCCTCCAAGGCTGAAGTGAGCCGGGCAAGCTCTATTATGGCATAACAGACATTTAATAAACTGGAAGATGATAACAATCTTACTAGGTGGAGGATAGAAAGAACTCTCAGTATAAGGATACCAGGAACATCCATGGTGTGCAATTCTTCAGATGCTAAGCACAGAATCCGGGGCCAGGATGTACTGGACATCACTATGGCATACAAGTTACCAGACATTGGGGATACTCTGCATAGGCTGCAACTAAAATAAAACTAGGAACATTCATCCTGAAGCTAGCATGGTGTTATATATGGGTTCTCCAGAAATAAAAAACAAAAAGAAAATACTTACATGCACATACTGCACATCACACATGTTATTACACACAGACACATAGTACACATCACACATATTAATACATGCAGGCACATACTGCACATCAAACATGTTATGACATACAGGCACATAGTACACATCAAACATGTTATGACATACAGGCACATAGTACACATCACACATGTTATGACTTACAGGCACATGGTGCACATCACACATGTTATTACATACAGGCACATGGTACACATCACACATGTTATTACATACAGGCACATAGTACACATCACACATGTTATTACATACAGGCACATAGTACACATCACACATGTTATTACATATAGGGACATAGTACACACCACACATGTTATTACATACAGGCACATAGTACACATCACACATTTTATTACATACAGGCACATAGTATACATCACGCATGTTATTACATACAGGCACATAGTATACATCACGCATGTTATTACATACAGGCACATAGTATACATCACACATGTTATTACATACAGGCACATAGTACACATCACACATGTTATTACATACAGGCACATAGTACACACCACACATGTTATTACATACAGGCACATAGTACACATCACACATGTTATTACATACAGGCACATAGTACACATCACACATGTTATTACATACAGGCACATAGTACACACCACACATGTTATTACATACAGGCACATAGTACACATCACACATGTTATTACATACAGGCACATAGTATACATCACACATGTTATTACATACAGGCACATAGTATACATCACGCATGTTATTACATACAGGCACATAGTATACATCACGCATGTTATTACATACAGGCACATAGTATACATCACGCATGTTATTACATACAGGCACATAGTATACATCACACATGTTATTACATACAGGCACATAGTACACATCACATGTGCACTCACCTTTATGCAGGATTCCTGGGGCTTCATCATGCAGTGGAAGGGCAGTCCTGCAGCTAGTGACACTGCCTCTCCTGACAACCCTCCCCCTCCAACGTCGGACCAGACTACATAGCTGCATCATTTACACCAGCTCTGGCTGTTTAAACACCAGCAGCTGTGTATATAAGAGGGTAAGGGTTAACAGGGTACCAGCTAGCCATGGGGAAGGGGTGCAGTTCTTACTGCAATGTCGGCTCCTCTGATCAGGAGCAGGCTGGGAGGAGGAGTCTTCTTATGATGACTTCAGGCTGCTGTGTGCCAGACCGCAGGGCTGGCAGCATGGTTAGACGTCACCACCAGCACTGCTGCTCATTGGCTACCTGCTACAGAAGGCGGGAGAGTAAAGAGATCGCTATGCCTGGGTCTGAGAAAGGCTTGTGCCCGGGCACAGGATTACAAACCCGGACTGTCCGGGTCATTCCCGTACGGGTGGCAACCCTACTAGTGCGCCCTCCTCTTAACCTGTACCACAAGTTGATTGGCCGAGACATGCCTGCCAGCAGCACCAACGATCCCACGCCGACCCCCCATTTTGTGGGGAGTGAAGCATGACTGGAAAAACCCATGAGTACCTTTTGATCTATCACTTACTCCTCCATGCCAGAGTCAGCTTATTTGTCTTCACACAGTCACATAGGCCAGATGGCTTTTTTCCCCTGCATGTTACTTTCAATCCAACAGTGACACCTCATGGTCTTAAACAGAATAACACTTCTAGCTGCCATTCCTGATGCATCCACAGTGCTTTGCTAGCAAGTTACACTAGAATTACACTAGAATGTCTCTGATTTCACTCAGGACCCCATATGATCCATGAGAATCACCTTCCCATCACCTATAGTAATACAGCCGTCTCATGACACGGAGCAGACTAGTGTGACCTGCTGACACCCAAAACATTGTCATCACAAAACGATGACAGGTCTCACTGCAGTTTTCAATTTTTCTTCTTCCTGATGTTGTAAACATCCTATGAGGTCCACCCTCCCAGGCTCATAACAAAATCGCGACACTAGACAGCTATGCTTAAGGCTGACAGTGATTATGGACAAATTTGTAGCTAAGAACTCTTCTAAAACAACACACAATACCTCCCAGGGGCACTCTGTTCCAACCGCCACTGGTACCACAACCAAAATATCTAAACCTACGGAAAAAAACGGAAAAAAAAGTGCCCAAGACTACTCAAGGACTCTCCCAACCAGCCTTAGACATACCATTCTCTGCTGAACTTATAACAGACGGTGACATCACACCACCTAACCTCTCCCCTAGATACGCCGCATTCGCTCTATCCTGAAGTTTCTTGGGTTATCCTACCCCTCTTTGAAAAAAGACTGGAGGTACTCCACTCCTCTATCAACCCTGCCTTACAACTGATCTAAGTCAGAGACAAGATAAGGAGAAAAAAGAGGGTTAGTCACTGGGCCTTCAATACGATGGTCCAGGGATAACTGCGCAGGGCGCCAAAGGTTGGACAAAAATGAGTATCCTTTAATTTCCCCTGAAATATTTGGGGGAAGAAAAAAATATATAATAAAATTGTGAAGTGAAAGTAGTGGGACAGGTAACGGCAGGCTGCCAAATGGTCTCAACCCACCTTGAGGGACTCACAGGTGGGTGATTGGAAAGTTAGGAGTGGGGTAGCGTGGAGCGTGGAGACGCAAAAAAAAAAAAAGGACCACGGGAGGGGCGCCAAAAACCCTAGTATCTAAAATTGTGGGGATATATAACCTATAAAAAAGATAGCAATTTATGTCGCTAATTGAAATAAAGATAAAAGCAATTGGTTAAAACAATATTAAATTGACATGTATAATAAAATCAAAATTTAAGTGACTCACTTCACCCAGGAGGGTAATGTGGGATAAAGCTCAAGACACCCACACTACACCTCCTGCGCCTGGATCGCCAGTAGAGTCTTAGAAATGGACAAAGATCACTCTCGAGTCCTTGTTCTTTTCTTTTATTCTTTTTATTCCAAAAGCCAGGGTAGGGGGAGTGAGCAGCTCAATGCGTTTCGGGGCCTCTTAGTGGGTCCCCTTCATCAGGAGCATGTACATTCAATATACAATAAGACAGAGTTTTTAGTTTGTGCATAGTTTTAGCTATTTTAGGGGGATATCTGTGTGTGCAGGTGACTATTACTGTACATAATTATTAGGCAACTTAACAAAAAACAAATATATACCCATTTCAATTATTTATTTTTACCAGTGAAGCCAATATAACATCTCAACATTCACAAATATACATTTCTGACATTCAAAAACAAAACAAAAACAAATCAGTGACCAATATAGCCACCTTTCTTTGCAAGGACAATCAAAAGCCTGCCATCCATGGATTCTGTCAGTGTTTTGATCTGTTCACCATCAACATTGCATGCAGCAGCAACCACAGCCTCCCAGACACTGTTCAGAGAGGTGTACTGTTTTCCCTCCTTGTAAATCTCACATTTGATGATGGACCACAGGTTCTCAATGGGGTTCAGATCAGGTGAACAAGGAGGCCATGTCATTAGATTTTCTTCTTTTATACCCTTTCTTGCCAGCCACGTTGTGGAGTACTTGGACGCGTGTGATGGAGCATTGTCCTGCATGAAAATCATGTTTTTCAGACTTCTTCCTGTACCATTGCTTGAAGAAGGTGTCTTCCAGAAACTGGCAGTAGGACTGGGAGTTGAGCTTGACTCCATCCTCAACCCAAAAAGGCCCCACAAGCTCATCTTTGATGATACCAGCCCAAACCAGTACTCCACCTCCACCTTGCTGGCGTCTGAGTCGGACTGGAGCTTTCTGCCCTTTACCAATCCAGCCATCTGGCCCATCAAGACTCACTCTCATTTCATCAGTCCATAAAACCTTAGAAAAATCAGTCTTGAGCTATTTCTTGGCCCAGTCTTGACGTTTCAGCTTGTGTGTCTTGTTCAGTGGTGGTCGTCTTTCAGCCTTTCTTACCTTGGCCATGTCTCTGAGTATTGCACACCTTGTGCTTTTGGGCTCTCCAGTGATGTTGCAGCTCTGAAATATGGCCAAACTGGTGGCAAGTGGCATCTTGGCAGCTGCACACTTGACTTTTCTCAGTTCATGGGCAGTTATTTTGCGGCTTGGTTTTTCCACACGCTTCTTGCGACCCTGTTGACTATTTTGAATGAAACGCTTGATTGTTCGATGATCAAGCTTCAGAAGCTTTGCAATTTTAAGAGTGCTGCATCCCTCTGCAAGATATCTCACTATTTTTGACTTTTCTGAGCCTGTCAAGTCCTTCTTTTGACCCATTTTGCCAAAGGAAAGGAAGTTGCCTAATAATTATGCACACCTGATATAGGGTGTTGATGTCATTAGACCACACCCCTTCTCATTACAGAGATGCACATCACCTAATATGCTTAATTGGTAGTAGGCTTTCGAGCCTATACAGCTTGGAGTAAGACAACATGCATAAAGAGGATGATGTGGTCAAAATACTCATTTGCCTAATAATTCTGCACGTAGTGTATATCCAATCTGGAACGCACCATAACACAATGCAGAGAATTAGAGTCTACTCTAACCGCTCACCATTGTTGGCACAAATGTGCAATTGTTTCTATAGTTTTTCGATATGTTTTGTTTCCTTTATGGACCACTAATCACCTCTTGTTCTTTTTCTCCAGGCATTTGGCCGCGGCACGCAGACCCCTGAACACTCAATCTCAGACTTCCAACTCTGTTCTCTGTCGCTGCTGGGGCGACGGGGATTGGTTAGTTATGACACACTCTTTGAACCTTTACATCACTATCCTGAGGTCAGATGACATCATACACACTCCATGACATGGGGGATTACAATACCCCCACCACACTTGGATTTATATCCTCGAACGTGGCGGGCCTTAACAACCCAATTAAACATAATAATGTCCTCACCACCCTTAAAACGAACAAAACCTGATATAATAATCCTACAGGAAACACACTGGAAGCGAGGGTCTAATTGCGGACTACGGGCAGCCTGGCTTGATGCTACTTGTCGGATTATACGTCTAAATCCATAGGGGTAGCCATATTATTTCGTAGAGGTTTAGGGGTATTGGTAGAGGAGGTGCTAGAGGATAGAGGGGGCAGATATTTACTGCTGCAAATGCAAATAGCGGAGAAGGCGTATACACTCTTAAACATATACGCCCCTAATTAAATGAACACAGATTTCTTCACTAGGCTCCATGCCCTTCTCTTTCCCAGGTCAGATTTCATCCTAATCATTGAGGGTGATTTTAACACCACTATATATCCAATTTTAAATAATTACACTTTACAAGCATCACCTAGAATGTCCTCTAGAGATCTCACTAATTTAATGGAAGCTGTCTCATTATGTGGCCCATGGAGGATCCAACACACTACCACCCGAGAATATACTTTCTATTCGGCAACACACGCTAGGAAATTATCTTCCCTACATAGATATCTACTTAAAGCCCAACTGTCATATATTCACTCCCCTTCCTCTTGTGCCAAACGAGTATACAAAGAAACCAAACAGGTGTTGGAATCATTTGTCCAAAGCCAGGCAGTTTGGCTGACTCAGCTGGATCAGAATATATATTCTAGAGAAGTAAACAGCTCGGAAGGTCTCCCGGCGCATCTAGCCCAAAACGGTACTAAACATGTACGATACTCCGTGTAAGACCCTACCTCTGCAAGTACCACTACCGAGACAGGATAGATTATAGATATATTTCACTCGTATTATGAGGATCTTTACAGGGCTGCCCCAACAGATCTGGACAAGATAGCCTCCTTTCTCGATTCTCTTGACCTTTCCACTCTTACTGAGGACCAAAGGACAGCCCTAGATGCGGCTATCACAGAAACTGAGGTGCAAAATGTGATCTCCTCCTCGCCCAATGACAAGGTCCCAGGTCCTGACGGCCTCTGTAATGAATATTACAAAATGCTCAACCCTGAGATCATCCCTATACTGACTCAGCTGTACAATGCCATATATACACAACATGCTATGGTAGACTTGTTTCTAGACTCTAGGACAATATTGATTCCTAAGCCCAACAAGGGCTTATAGACAAATATGCCTTTTTAATAGTGATTACAAATTCTTGGCGAAAATCCTAACGGACTACAAAACATTCTCCCCAGAATCCTGCACCTCTCCCAGAGAGGATTTATTAAATCTATACAATCTGTGAAAAACATCAGGACAGCCTGCGTTTGACAAAGTGTCATGGCCCTTTTTGAACTCCGCTTTATCTCAAAAATGGTTTGGCCCTGTGTTTTCTGACCTTATCTGTCATCTACAATCGGATGTTCACACCACACTCACGGGAAACGGCTACAACACCCCCTATCTAGACATTTTTCGGGACACCAGGCAGGGATGCCCTCTTTCCCCTTTACTTTTTAATCTCTTTAAACCCCCTTCTACATTATCTACAGCTGCTCAACACCTCTCCACAAGTCTTTCAGTCGCCCTGGCCGCATTTGCCGACGATATATTGTTAATTGTAAATCACCCAGAAACCACCCTCCCACAAACACTACAAGACCTTATAGATATCGGACAGCTTTCGGGTTACACCCTTAACCTGGATAAATCCGAAGCTCTGCTCCTTAAAGGGCCCATAAGACCGAGATGGACTGTTCCTTTCCCCTTTCAATAGCGCTTGCACTCTATTTTATACCTGGGGGTACAGATCACCAAGTCACCTGGTCAGCTATATAATGCAAATATTGCACCTCATGTGTGTACGCTGGAGGACATGTTAGCAGGCTGGCGATATCTCCCTTTGTCGTACATGGGGCGAACATGCCTTATTAAGATGGTGGATTTTCCCCGCTGTTATATCTTCTACAATCCCTACAACTATATTTACGCCCCAGAGATGAGAAGAAAATTAACTGCTTATTCAGCAAATTTATCTGGCATGGTCGTCGCCCCAGATACCTTATATTATTTTACAACAACCTAGACTGACTGAACTTTCCCAATATCAGGGCTTATAATATTGCAGCTTTGATGAGAATAGCAATAGACTGGATACATCATGCATCCATGTTCTCAAACAGATGTCAGGAAAAGGCCTTTAAACCAAGACTGGTTCTGACCAATTTACTCTATACCCCATATGGCGAGATTCCAGAGCACGCCAGAGAGAACTTTTTACTAATGTCAACCTGGCGGGCTTGGCAAAAGATGATGCTTCTCAAAAACGTAACCCTCATTTCTAAGCAGAGTCACCCCATAGAGATTTCTATGATTGGCATAAGGGAGGAATAACTCTGATTAGTCACTTGGAGGACCACACCACACACAAGATTCTGCCATTTGAAGATCTTAAATCTAAATACCCCAACATTTGTTTTAACTTCTTTCCCTTTCTACAAGCCAGCAGTTATCTACAGAAATTACTGCCCAACTTAACCCCCCAAGAATGGAACCCAGCTCTACAGGCCTCCCTTAAACATACCCCTACCCTAAGGTCACATACTACTAGCTGCTATAAATTTCTATACACCCCTCTGGACTATGGTAAAGACTTCCCGCAGAAAATTATGTCCACCCTATATCAGCCTCTGGAATGCAATCTTCTTTATTTTCCATCCAGCCGCTACAGGGAGATGACCTTATAGATTTATCACCGGGCATATATCTCTCCAGTTTGTGGCCAAATGGGTGTCTTCCAATGTAAAGAGACAGGAGCAGATTTGTTCCATTGTTTGTGGCTATGCCCAGTGATCCAATCTCTCTCGTGTAAAGCAGCACTTCTAGATCCTATATGGGCCATTTTTGGGTACGTTGACCCGACTAGTACATGTTGCACTCCTGGTAGTAGGAAATTGTTATGTCTGATAGCAGCAGCAGGAATCAAGACTATCCTCCACACATGGATTGATCCCGCACATTCACTGTTTGTTATTTCTCGAGAAAGTCTCCTTCTTAATGAAAATGGACTGGGTAGAGGCATCTTCCAGGAAGGAGATCCATGTGAAGCAATTCTTTGCATGCTGGGAAAGCTTCATAAATATACTGCCCCTTCAGTTAGAAGATGCATCTAGGAATGTTTTCAACTCACTTCCTGGTATCAGACGCATGTCTTATTAAACGATCCGCCAATCTCAGAGATTTGATTCTTCTTGAGGGCTCAGCGGGAGTCCCTGCGCGCCGCGTGCTTGCTTGGATTCTAACTCAACTAACTGTGGAGGAGAGGTGAATATGTCTGACCAAGGAGGTAGAAATGGTGAACTCACTAAAAGACTTAGAGTGGCTTGGGTGAATTTGTAGAGTGTAAAAATATTACAGGTTATAGTTACAGGCTGTAGCTACTAGAATTCTGAAGAAGTCATTGATCCAGGGACCTATTCTGATGGTCACAATGGTCAGTCATGAAGGGGATCAAGCCACGTGCAGGTGAATGAGTCACAACTAGGAATAACGGAGTTCAGCAGACAGGTATAGAACTCGTCTACATTCCCCTCCATGAGTGGGCCAAGTCCCTTTATGTATACACCTTCCAACAGGGTGTAACGGATGTAACTTCTCAAAGTATCATCATAATTGGTTAACGCACATCCAAATAACACTCATAATTGGTTAATACTGAAGCCATACTTTGCATAATTCATTATGGCTTATTGGCCTATTGCTAGCACAAACACAGCTAATCTTATCTTAACATAGGACCACTAACTTCTACATTTTTTAGCAACTCATTTAAATTGGGAGATCGCCATCTTCTTCTGCGGCATCTCCCTCCCTTAGTTTGCTCCTTCAATTGATCGCCTCTGCAGCGGTCAAGTTCAAATGTCTCTGTTCATGATTGGTTGAACCCAGCGATTGGCAGAAACCTAGACTGGTCTTCCTTCCAACTTGACAGCAGTGGGTTTTGTCAGTTGCACCTGATATGAACCATCAAATCTTGGTTCCAAGGTCTTCCCCACATTTCTCTAAAGAATTACCCAATTTCCAGGAACAAGAGAGTCCGTACCTCCAAGAGAATTAGGGTCATGTATAGAAGAGACAACACGTGAATACACTTTTGACAGGTGTTCCTGTAACTCTACCATATAAGAGGTGCTTGTACTACCTGGTGTGGCAAATATAACCCTATCCTTGGTGCAGAGCCAAATAAAATTTCAAACAGACTAAGCTTTCCTCGTCCAGTAGGGATAGTGCAGATGGCATATAGTACTATCAGTAAGGCTTCTACCCACTTCATAGAAGTATGTCTTTCCAAGTACTTGTGTGATCCCTAAGGTCTTAAGTATGTTTCCCATTATCTCCTCTGTAAAGTGGGTACCTCTTATATGATTCTATCACTTCTGAAGTCCCATATATCTACAGATTATTTCTGATATTTTCTTAGCTTGGTAGTCACTGGCCAGGCTTCCAGCCAACCTAATTGTCTACAGAGACATACTCATATGCACCCACCTTGGGTAGCTGTATGTAATCCAACTGCACTCTCTGGAATGGGTACAAAGGTTAGGGAGTGTGTTTCTTGGTGGTCTTTATGACCCTCCCAGGGTTATGTCTGGCACATGTAAGACAAACCTGAACAAACTTATCAAAGTGGGTCTGAATTCCAGGGCATAACAATATTCTAACACCAGTGCGGTCATAGCTCCTTTTTATACAAACTTCCAGACAGGTTCAGACATTTACCTGCCAGAAGTCTCCTGCCTTTGTGGCCCCCACCTCCATCCATACCTTTTTGCCTTGAGGCATTACCTGGGCCTGCAGTTCTTGCAAGAGTGATAAGTATGGTGTAGTTGGCAAAGAGTCTGTCAGAATTGGCGGGCCAGCTGCTTGTTCGGCTGCTTAGTCTGCTTGAGCATTTCCCACGGCTTATCTTTCTTCAAGTGGGCTGGTACTTTGATAATGGCTACCTCTGTGAGCAGCTCTAGATCCTCAAGGAGGCTCTGTGCTGCTTCCGATTTCTTAATTGGTTTGCTTGAAGAAGTCACAAATCCTCTGTTTTTCCAGATAACACCAAAGTAATGTGCTACCCGAAAGGTCTTCCTGGAATCTGTATAACAATGAATTCTCAGTCTCTTACCTAAAGTACATGCATCAATAAGTACCTTCAATTCCAGACAACCACGATGGAAGTGGTTTTTAGAATAATTACCTTACCATCTTGGATTACCACATACCCGGTGACAGTGTCCTTGTTAAGCATTCCACCATCTGGCGCCATTGACAAAAATACTCAGCATCAGTACTAGTTTGTGGTGTTTCAGTAACACGTGGTAACCCTTTTGTTTCCATACCCATCAATGCTTGACAATCATGTTTGTGTGTGGGGTCAAATCTGCATTCCTCATTGGGGCCCGGATTTAACCTTGTTCCCCACTCTTTCTCCAGGCCCTCCCCCGTTTTCTGAATCCACTAGCGGCAGGGCGACTGGACTCAGAACATTGCAACACTTAATAAGACTGGACGGGATAGGTAAAACCTCATATTTGGTGAGTCTAGCCATGGATAGGTATCTGGTTTGTGCTTTCTGTAGAATTTCAGACACATCATGGGGCACTTGCAGCCAAGATTGCCAAGAACTATATTTTCAGTCTGATTAAACAGGTTCAGCTGTAGCTGCTCACACACCAAAGAGGGGGGGGGGGGTGTGTCTCATGATTACAGGGTCCATACCTATGGAGTAATACCTCAACTGTTTCTGTCTGTCTCCATGGCCTTTGGTGTGGATTGTAACTAGTAAGTGGTCAATGCCTATTTCAAGGTATATAAGGCATCTATTGGCTTCTGGAATATCAACCTGAGACGTGCAAACAACATGGCTAGAAGAATACTCTTCCATCATCTATTTATCCCCATTGGCTTCTACCTCAGTTTTTCTCTTGTATTTTTTTGCCTTCCTCTGGATCAACTTGCAGATGGACATATGCCTTATAAAC
Source organism: Bufo gargarizans (assembly GCF_014858855.1). Lineage (NCBI taxonomy): Eukaryota > Metazoa > Chordata > Amphibia > Anura > Bufonidae > Bufo > Bufo gargarizans. The sequence continues at coordinate 384,121,173 of NC_058082.1, read as the reverse complement.
TATGTTACTATGATCATGGAACAGGGAATTAGAAGTCATATTTTCTATGCCCTGAAAGTCTGACTCACCTGTATCTTTATGTCCCTACCCAGTGGACAGATACAATTATCATAATCTCACAAATCTGCATCTTTATAATCTCTGTATCTGTTCAAATGACAATGGATGTCAGAAAGCAGAATACCAGACCTTATGAATTTCATTGGTACTACCGCACTGCAACCCACTAAAAATATGAAGAATGCCCCACTTACACTGCTATGTATATCCCTAACATGCGTATCACAAGGTTGACAATAATATACATTCTTACAGTCAGTCATACAGTTTTCTTTTAGTTCTCTTCTGAGTCTTTGGTTGCTTCCATGCACATTACACAATGTCTATTGCAGAGGCCTATTTGTTTACTTCCTTTCCAGAGAAAGACATACTCTGTGTAGCCTCCACCCTGTGGGTGGCTCCTTTGATCCACTACCCAAGTGTGCTGGTATTACAGTTATGGATCCTAGTAGTACGGTTGAAGAGCTCAATCTTCCAAAACAGTTCTATTCATGGCAATACTACAGCATAGTTCTGCCTCACACACAGAGTAACTCACACATCCTCTCTGGGGTTACACGCTGGAAACCCCTTGAACACCTCTACATTCTTTCTATTGCAAAATAAGGATCCAAACACTGCTATCAAGAACATTGCAACCACAATCAGTCCAAACTAGTATAATAAAGGAGTTGGCAGTGATGCAGTAATTCTTCCTCATATAGTATATAGCTTAAGCATAAGTTTAGCACATATAAAGTTAAGCAACATTCACCAGAACACTGTGCAGGCACCGTCACACACCTCAGAACAGAGTGGAACTTAATGCTCTTAAGACCAGAGAGATGATAATAGACTTCAGGAGATCTCCTCCCCAGCACCTCCCCTTAATAAACAAATGGATCTACAGTAACCCGAGTAGAGTCATACAATTTTCTTGGGACCACAATTTCCAACAACCTAAAATGGAACAACAATACTGTCACTATCATCAAGATTGTGCAACAGAGGATCTACCACCTACAGCAGCTGAAAAAGTTTGGCCTACCACAAAAATTAATGGTGCAGTTCTAAACCGCGATTATCAAATCCATCATGACATCATCTATGACTGTATGGTTCGGCTCCTGCTCAGTATTAGAAGAGGTTAGACTGCAGCGCATCATCTGACCAGCGGAAAGGATAATTGGCTGTAGCTTACCTTCACGCTAGCAGATGCAGTAAGAAAGCGGCTAAGATTGCCTCAGACCCCTCTCACCCTGCTTACTCCATCTTCCAGCCTATGCCTTCAGGAGTGAGATACCGTTCAGTGGCTACTAAAACTTCTAAGCACGGGAACAGCTTTTTCCCTCAGGCAGTTGCCTTGCTTAATGCAGAACCACGCTAAAGCTGCTATGACTTGTAAGCATTACAGCATAGAACTGAAAATGATCACTTCTCCCTATTTATTGCCACTAAAACGTGCATACTGTCCTTGTCCTGCACTATCCCTACTGTCTGTCCTTGTACTGATTTGTTTGTGTCTGTCAAGCAAGTGCCAAGTCAGATTCTGATGAGACGGGCAGTAATACAACGGGTTACTTACAGCTGTCTTCCTGGGTCCTGGTCTCCAAATCGGGGTCTGAAGCTAGGGGTGCTGTTGCTGTGCACTCATTATCCACCAGAAAATGTTGTGGCTAACACAGTGGTCAGTCACGAAGGGGATCGAGCCACGCGTTGCAGGTGAATGAGTAGCGACTAGGGATAACGGAGTTCAGCAGACGGGAATAGAGCTCAGCTAGATTCCCACCATGAATTGCTTAAGCCCCTTTATTTCTACACCTTCCAACAGGGTGTGACGGGTGTAATTTCTCAAAGGTGTGCTCACGCGTGTGCAAAACGCATTAAAATGCTTTGCACTCGCAACGCACCCGCATCTTTTAACGCACGTCACCCGTAACGCCCGTGTGAAAGAGGTATAACTTCTGCATATTTTGTAGTGAGTCGCTCAAATTGGCAGATGACCAGTCGCCATCTTCTTATTGCGCACTAAGAAATTAAACAGAAAATTCTCTTACGGGGAGTTCTATCAAAAATGATGAAATTGCATATTTTTTCACCTCTGCTTCCAAAATAGTACCAAAGCTAAAACTACAACCTGTCATGCAAAAAACAAGCCTGACAACTTTGATAGAAAAATAAGAGAGTTATGAGCCTTACATATGGTGGTGCAACAAAAAAGGTTTTTAATTAAAAAAAGCTAAAATTTGTAATACATGAAATAACCCTATATAAATTTGCTAACACCATATTCATATAACCCAAAGAATAAACTAATATATACCACATGGTGTACCCTGTAAAAAAAAAAAAAAAAAAATCACTGACCGAATTACTATTTTTGCCCACCCCACCTCCTATGAAATAAAATACAATAAAAATGTTGCGTGTACCCTAGTAATGAATGAACTGGGTTTGCAGTGCTGTGTCTGAATCCAGTTTGTTGAAAACGTTTGGTGCATGTGGTATTACATTTAGTCTCAACACGTGCAATTAGGAAGGAAGTCTCTCGTTACTTGCGCTGATAGGAGGCCATACATTTTTGACTACTATGAACATGCAATTTATGAATGAAGTTTTGCAATGAACTGGGTTTGCCCTTTATTAATATGGTACCAGTTAATACCACAGCCTGTCCTGCAAGAAACAAGGCATCACACAGCTATGTTGACGGGGAAAAAAAAAAATCTTATGGATGTTAGTATATGGCACAGCAAAATACAACCGATCTTTAATTAAAAAAAAAAGTGATTTTATGATATAAAAGTAGAAAAATGTGAAAAAAAACTATGCAAATCTAGTATCACCATAACTGAATTGCAGATTTTTCCCACCACCTCTCCAAAAAAGTGAAATAAAAAGCAATCAACGAATATGTAGCCCAAAATGGTACCAATAAAAACTATAGCCCACCCTGCAAATAAAAATCACACATCTTAGATAAAAAGTCGTTTTTTTTTTCCTTTCTGAACGCTGCCATTTCCCCAAATAGTAGTTTATGACCACGTATGGGTAGCAAATTATTGGATACATTTTCTCGTTTTAACCCTATCAAAAATGAAACATTTTGGGCTACAGCAATGAAAAACAAATTTGGAAAAAATAACAATTTTTTTTATTTATTTTTTTACACTCCAATGTTAATCAATTCTATGAAAAACCTGTGGTGTCACTTCACCCCTAGCTGAATTCCTTATGGGTGTTGTTTCCCAAAATAGGGTTATTTATTGGGGTTTCCGCTGTACTGGTGGTACCTTAGGGGTGCTGCGAGTTCGACATGGCACCCAAACCCATTAATGTAAAATCTGTGTTTCAAAAGCCAAGTGACCTCCCATTTTGAGACCTGCTGAGTGCCCAGACAGTAGATTATGACCCCATATGGGATATTGCCATACTCAGAGGAAATTGCATAATCCTTTTCAGTTTTTTATTCAGTTAACCCTTTTAAAAATGAAAACTTTTAAGCTAAAATTGCATATTATTGTTAACATACAATTGGAGCTTGAAAATCAAAAATTGCAATACATTTTATGATACTTCTGTGGGATAAAAATGTTGTCTGCCCCTTTATATTAGGAAGTGTAGTTTCAAAAAAAGAGCCTTTTGGGGGATTGCTTATTATGCTTTATCACCTCAGGAACTCTGCAAACCTGAAATGGTGCCCAAAAAGCATCCTAAAAAATGGAGACCCAAAATCCAAAGGTGCTCGAGTCTAAAGTCGGTATTTGAGTCAAGTAGCACTACAGCCACATATGGGATATTTCTAATAGAATCAGGGTTGTAAATTTGAAGTATTATTTCCTTTTTATGTGGTGTTCTAAAAAGTGGGGGGGGGAAATAAAATCAGAATTATTATTTTTTTCAGGCAGTAACCTCAGTGTCCCGTCCTCTTGGCAGAGGCCTTGTAGTGCTCTGCCGCTTCTTAGACAGTGACCTCACAGTACTCCATTGTTTTTTGAACATGGCCCCTAAAGCACAAAATAGGAAATCGTTGGGTACCTCGGCCTCTGAAGGCGTAGAAGGTAAAAGCCCTAAAACCAACATTGAGAGGTACTTAAGATCCTCCCCAACTAAAACAAGAGGTACTATGAAACCCCTCGCCCGCTCAGAGGAGAGAGAAGAAGCTAGAAATGTTGTAACGCTTCCCGAAAATAGTGAAAAAGAGGCTATGGATAATCAGATATATGCAGATAAGTCAATGGGTCAGTGAAAAAAAAACGGAAAACGGCACAACGGCCACGGATGCACACAACGGTCGTGTGCATGAGGCCTAAGTGGGATCCGTGTCCTATATTAGTGTCAGGAGACTTTAAATCTATTATGGATAATAAGGACAGGGTATCCGAGTATAGCGGAAGGGGGAGTATTAATGATCAACCCACGATCCTTAGCGGGATCTGCCAGGAGATGGGTCTTATAGATGTGTGGCAGTTCTTGTACAGGAAAAAAATGTCCTTCTCCTGTTTTATTAGATCTTGCAGGGCCATGTCTAGGATAGATCTATTTCTAGCAAGTGCAGAATTTTTGGAACGGATTAAAAAAATTAAGTACGAACCACATGGTATATCCGATCATACTCCAATGTTAATTTTGAGGGCTGACTCTCTACCCCCCGTGGGGAAAAAATCCTTTAGGCTAAACCCACATTGGATACAGGTGGTCGGTGACCAAGAAAAGATTGGGAAAGACATTTTAGAATTCTGGGCACTAAATTATCGATCCACACACATACATTATGTGTGGGATTCCTTGAAGGCCATGATAAGAGGGGAATATAGTATGAGGATTATGCGGAAAAGGGCGGAATATGCTAACACTGAAAAGGAATTGGTAGTGAGGGTCGGGGCGCTTGAGGCGGCCTTGGCCAAACAAAATTAGAATGGCACTCGATCATTACTAATGGAGGCAAAGAGGGAATACCAGACTTTTCTTTATGAAAAGGCGCAACATAGACACTTCTTTGCTGGACAGCAAGGTTTCTTTGAGAAAGGCAAGACAGGTAGAATGCTGGCATCGGTGATTGCTAGTCAAAAGGCCCAAATCCCAATAAAGCAAATTAAACTGCCAATGGGTGTACTAACTAATGACAGTTTTAAAATCAAAACTGCCATCGTAGAACACTTTACTAAAGTGTATCGGTCAGACCTCGGGGTGGATGACAGAGCCCAGGCTCTTTTTTTTGAAGGTATGGCACTCCCTTGCCTTCCGGGCAAGATAGTGCCAAACTAAATTTGCCACTTTCTCTTGAAGAGGTAGAGAAAGCTGTTGACAGTATAAAGGACAATACGGCTCCGGGCAGGGATGGCATACCTTTTGAATTTTACAGAGCATATCGCAAAACTGTACTGCCTCTTCTTCTGCAAATGTTTAATGAATCTTGGAGGAGTGGTTCACTTCCCCCGCCTCCTTGAGGGAAGCCTCCATTTCCTTAATCTTGAAGAAAGATAAAGATAAGACAGAGGTGGGGGCGTATCACCCTATTTCGCTACTCAATACCGATTACAAGATACTAGCGAAAGTACTTGCAAACAGGTTAAGGGGGGTTGTTCACCGTCTGATCCATTCGGATCAGACGGGTTTCATCCCAAAACGAGATATACAATCTAATATTCGCAAGGCCTTTCTTAACGTATATGTTGGGGAGGGGGAGGATCGCTCCATCCTGTCTTTGGTCGCCGAGAAGGCCTTTGACAGGGTGGAGTGGTCCTTCCTGTGGGCGACTTTGGATAAAATGAATTTGGGCGAACATTTCATTGAATGGATACAGTTACTTTATTCAGATTCTAGAGCCAGGGTAAAGATAAATGGGATCGACTCGGAACAGCTTCCCCTACAGCGAGGTACACGGCAGGGTTGTCCCCTTTCACCTCTGATATTTGCCCTAGCTCTGGAACCTCTCGCTTGTAAAATCCGGCAGTCTAATCAGATCATAGGATTTGGAGGGAGAGGAGAGGAAGATAAGATTAGTCTATACGTGGACGACATTCTTGTATTCCTGAGGCAGGGATGGAAAGCCGTTACACCTGTTATGAATATCTTGAAAGAATATGGGGCGATATCGGGGTATAATGTAAACTGGGATAAATCTGAACTTCTCCCTCTGGTCCGAGTGCCCCCTGACAGGCCCTTAGGCATTAAGTTACTCGGACTAACTGATTCCATCCGATATCTGGGTATCAGTATAAGTGCGGACCTGTCTCACTATAATTCCTTAAATATAACTCCTATGGTTAATAAGATCAGGGAGAACATCCGGTCTTGGCAGAAGCTGCCCCTGTCACAGGAGGAAAGGATTGCACTGATTAAGATGGTGGTCCTCCCTATTGCATTATACCCTCTGACAGCATGCCCGATATGGTTTGATGATTCCATTTTTGGGTTAGTGGACAAATTGATGAACAACTTAATCTGGGGGAGCATAAGGGTTTGGATTAAGCAAAAAATATCTCTGTATATCGGAGAGAAGGGATGGCCTTTACCTTCCATTCCTCCAGGGATACCATATTGCAGCACAGATAAAGTGGTGTTTGGGAGGGGGGAGGGCAGAAAGCCAGGCCGCTTTGTTGTTGGGTATCCTCTCAAGGGATTTCCAGGGGCCATATGGGGATATTTTTTCTGTCTTGGAGACTGGTCATTTGGACATGAGGAAAAAACTATGTTTGATTAGCGATACACTAAATAAGGTTTGGAATAAGATAAAAAAAAAAAATACTGGGTGAGACATTACCTACTCATTTTACCCCACTTTGGCACAATTATAATTTAAAAGAATTTAAGTCAATTGTAGATTATAAATACTGGAATTCACGCGGAATTACCCGCTTAACTCATATAATATCACACGGTAATATTATTCCCTTAGATTAATTAATAAAAGGTACACCGTCCTTAGATAGATATAGGTATGCACAAATTAGTCACGCATATATGAGCACTCAGGATAAAAGTTTATTGGCCATTAGGGCAAGCCCCTTTTTGGATTATTGTTTCAGATTTAAGGATACTCAACTTACACTCTCTCAAATATGTCATAAACTCCGGGACTGTTTGGGGGAAATAACTATATTTAAAAGTGAGGGAGGCTGGGGAGCTGAATTGGGCGAGGGGAACAGCTTGGAATGGGATATGGTATATCAAAACATAAAAAATGTATCGATCTCTCAGAAATACAGATTGATACAGTTCAAGATTGTTCGCCGCCTATACTACTCCCCCACCTTCCTCGCCAAGATATATAAGGAAAGGAAGGACTTGTGTAGGAATTGTTCATTAGAAAATGCAGAGTTAGGTCACCTACTATGGAATTGTCCAGAAGTGCGTGGGTTTTGGACTAGTATTTATGAGGAATTATATAAAAGATATAAGATCAATTTGAAGCAAAGTTTTACGCATGCAATATTGGGGCTTTTCCCCCGCTCTGAGCTGACCCCCTACCAATTATGATGGAAGGTTTTATGGTGGCAAAGGCCTTGATAATTAAATATTGGGGTACGAAGAATAGCCCTAGTTTTTATGAGTGGAGGGCTCGGCTAGACACTATTGAGGCCTATAGAAGAGTGGCAAGTAAATTGGAGTGATGACTCCCCAACGGGGCAGGCTCCCTTACTCGCTTCAGGCTCCCAAGATCCCTTAAACTGGGAATTTTTGGAAATAGAAATCAAGGTAGATATTAAAATGCGGACGGATCCCGCAGCAGGGAAACAAAAGGGATGGGGTGGGTTAAAAAGAACAAGTGTATTAACTTGTATAAAGTATATTTGTACATTTTAACTGGTTGATATGAGAACTTGTATATTTGCTCCAGAAAATAATAAAGGATAAAAAATCATAAAAAAAATAAACACCTCCATTTTGCATTAATTTCACCTAAAGAGTTAATAACTTTCCTAAATGCTATTAAGTATACTTTGATGGGTGCAATTTTTAAAATGGGATAATTTTTGGTTATGTATATATGTGCGGTATTACAAATTTGTAAAATGGTAGATTTTTTTATGCAAAAACACAAAACATAACTACTCAAATTTGCCACTAACAAAGTACATTGTCAGAATATTTTAGATATGTAGAAGCATTACAAAATTATTACCACATAACGTGACATGTCTAATTTGAATAGTGGGGCATGGTACTCAAGGTAACCTGCACACATTGCGGAATACGCAGCACATTGCAGCACCATCAAAGTGTATGAAATTACACAAATCTCATGTAATTTTTAGATTTTTAATTTTTTTTTACCGGTGACTCCTGATTGGTACCCGATCCGAGCCCTCTGGCATAGGAGACACTAATTTGAATGTATGTGATGCACGGCTATGCAGGGCCTCAATAATTAATTTTTAATAATACAGGGATGAGGAAGTAAAATATGCAAGTGGCTTTTCCACTGTTTCGATAGAAAACTGCTGGACCCCCTCTTTTGCTTTATGACATTGCAGTTTGTGATCCTAGATCGCTGTAAGCCTGTTACGTGCTGTTTGTGTGCATCATGTGATTGGTCACATGATTGTTAAGTCTGCCAACTGTGTCCACCCATGTTCGGGAATGAGCGTGCGCAGTGTGCCTCTGCTGCCTGGCGGCCATCTGGGTTGCGGGCCTCCGATCTCTGCCTTCCATAGATAATATTGCGGTACAAGAGATGTCCCGCGCATGCGCTCTATCAAGTTCCAGACGCCGAGTGAACCCTGCTCTCTCCCCCAGTATGTGAGACCTCCATTTGAGATCTCCATTTTTTTTAACAGTTACACAATCATGGGCACCTGTATGTAATTGTCGTTAATCATGTTTACAAATTAGAAGTAACTGACTTATGGATTTTATGTAATATCACAAATGGAACACTGATATGAATTTTGTATAATGATTTGGATCATGTATTTTTCACCATTTTTTTTGTATAATCATGTAAATTATATTGTAATTTGGTATGCTTTATAAACACCTGTGTGTGCACTGACTGTTATGGCTTGACAAAGGCTCCATAGAGAGAGCTGAAACGTTGCTGTCTTCACATGGGGGAATAAAACACCCTGTTTTTCACGGATTTTTGTGTACTGCCTTGGATTTTTTTCTATACATAAAAGAATAGAACATGCTATATTTTTTTTTGCGGCGCCACGGAACGGTGCAACGGATGCTGGCAGCACACAGAGTGCTGTCCGCATCTTTTGCGGCCCCATTGAAGTGAGTGGGTCTGCATCCGAGCCGCAAAAACGGCGGCTCGGATGCGGACGAAAACAACGGTCGTGTGCATGAGGTATCTAAGGCTACTTTCACACTCGCGTTTGGTGCAGATCCATCATGGATCTGCACAGACAGATCCGTTCAGATAATACAACCGTCTGCACCTGTTCAGAACGGATCTGTGTGTATTATCTGTAACCTAGCCAAAACGGATCAGTCTTGATCACCATTGAAAGTTAATGGGGGATTGATCTGTTTTCTATTGTGCCAGATTGTGTAATAGAAAACGGATCCGTCCCCGCTGACTTACATTGTGTGTCAGAACATATCCATTTGGCTCAGTTTCGTCAGACGGACACCAAAATGCTGCTAGCAGCGTTTTGGTGTTTGTTTCCAAAGCGGAATGGAGGTCAAACGGAGGCAAACTGATGCATTCTGAGCGGATCCTTTTCCATTTATAATGCATTAGGGCAAAACTGATCCGTTTTGGACCGCTTGTGAGAACACTGAACGGATCTCACAAACGAAAAGCCAAAACGCCAGTGTGAAAGTAGCCCAAGTTCCATTGCCAACAGAAAGTTTATTTTCCCTCCTCCTGCTCTTTCCCCATTTATGACCATAATCATAGATTCCATGACCTGGATGTTAGCAGGAATGTGTTAACATATCTGGAAACTATGGTGGCATTCAGGAAATGGGACCATCTTCTTCTCCAGTATCAAGGAAGAATGTGTATAGTGATCAGCATAGCCACAATTGCTTGTTGGAGCAGAATTGCCTTCTGCTACCAAGAAAAACACACAACGCTACTGGGGTGCCTGAAGGCATATTTTACAAGACTCATTTCAACCTCCTGGATGGGTCCAGATGGGAGCAGTAAACAGCCTTGCTTAAAGGGGTTGTGTCACTTCAGCAGGTGGCATTTATCATGTAGAAAAAGTTAATACAAGCCACTTACGAATGCATTGCTATTATGCATATTGCTTCCTTTGCTGGCTGGATTCATTTTTCTATCACATTATACACATGGTTACGACCAACCTGCAATCTATCAACTTTGACCATGCTTGCACACTGTAGGAGAAAGTTTCAGGCTCTTTCGTGGCCAGGGCCGTGGGAGTATTCATAGGATGGTGGGTTTTTTTTTTTGGTTTTTTTTTATAGTGTGAAAGTACTTGCTGATGGATTGCAGGGTGTTCGTAATCATGGAAACGAAAAGTGTTTAAAGTGATGGAAAAATTAATCCACCCAGCAAAGGAAGCAATATGGACAATCACAATATCTTAGTAAGTGTCTCGTATAAACTTTTTCTACATAATAAGGCTACATGCACACGACGGTGAAAAATGACCGTTAGACGGCCATCTAAGTAACAGCAGTCACACGGCCATTTTAAGCACCAGTGAAAGTCTATTCTAATTATTTTAACGGCCAGTGAATAGCGTCCGTCCAAAAATAGGCCATGTCCGGACGGACAGACCACATTGAAATCAATGGGACAGTTTTTAACGGCCAGTTGACAGGAGTGCACCCCTCTGACGGCCGTTAAAAATGGATACACAGACCATTTAGGGGTTAAAAAAAACTCACCTCATCCACTTGCTCGCGGTGTGGCGGTCCTTTCTCGCTCTATTGAGCAGGAGCTGCGATCTGCGTCATGACGTAACCACATGGGCGTGCACAGTGATGTCATTGCGCACCGTTGGCAGGTCCTGTTCTGTGAAGAGAGAAGAGACTGCTGCAGCGCAAGCAAGTGGATAAGGTGAGGGTTTGTTGTTTTTCTTTTTTTTGGCTGCGGCATGGGAGACATTATAAAGCTTGGGTCGGACCCCCGCCGATCAGATGCTGATCTATCCAGAGGATAGATCATCAGTTTAAACAAACTGCAGAACCACTTTAAGTATATTGCAATTTATTGCTGCCACCTGCATTGGAATATACATTGGAATATACCTGTAAAAGACATTCGACCCTCAACAGGCTGTGGCTTTCAGAGACAACGAACTGTGCCGCTCTCTTGGTTTTGTGCTCTCAGATGATGTGTTCACATTTGACCACAGCATCTGAGTGGTTAAATGCATGTGATTAGCATTATCGCTGATCAGACATTAGCTCCAGGTGTCTGCTGTATAAATCCACAGAAATCCCTCATCTTTAGAGACCCAACCTATGCCATACTGTTACGGCAGAGTTCGGGAAATGGTTAATAATGATATTTTTTTGTGCATTTGGGGTAAATGTTTTGTGTATTTTGGACACATTATTACATTAGAGCGTAATGTCTTTCTAAAATGGATCCCTGATGACCCTGGTGGTGGTTTTACATGCTTATATCTTTATTTTTGTATCTATTTATTCTTTTTGGATACTTCTTGTCTTGTGGTTTGAAGATTCTTGGATGATATGAATGTGTGTTTTTTCTCTCAGCATTTTCTTATGCAGATCACACATCAGATTGCTATTGGCAATATCATTATGTAGAATAATATTGGGAGGACAGTGATCCTGTCCTATTGGCGTATTTCACTTCCCCACCTTTCACTTCCCCACTATTTCTATTGCAGAAGACTTAAACATCCTCCATTTAGGTTCTAAGGTTGAACACAGTTGTCATTTTCAGCTGACTGTCACATAAAGAGAGTCAGGATAAAGTATAAGCTTGCTCTCTTTAATGGCAGAGTTTTATATAGCCTAGTCAGCCATTATAGTTAATGTTATGTACAGTAGATTTAGCTTCAGCTTCGATGGGCATATTTTGGTTTGGATGTTTAGATGCAGATTGACATGCATGGATAAATAATAGTCTCATTTAATCCGGTCCTTAACCTAATTATATTTCTACAGTGTCACGATGTCCTCCCACATTCTATGCCTTCCATTCCATTTGGAGATCGCAATACTGGGTTTGATTCCAGAAAAAGTAGATCAGATGGATCAGAAAGCAGAGAGCACCATAAGGTGCTAACATCTGTAAAGGTTTGTTGTCGTTTTGTACATATGTGTTAACAATTCAGTTGGCATTTAGTAAGTCTGTTTTATTGTTTAACCCCTTCCCAACCAGTGCCGTAATAGTACAGCGCAGCGGGACGTGACTTGCCGCCCAGCGCCGTACTATTACGGCCCGCTGATCGGACAGGTGCAGGAACTGCGCCCGCCCGATCAGCTGCAGAGGATCGGCTGTTCCATTAGCCGGAACCCTGCTTTATGCACCGGCATCAGTGAAAATACAGATGCCAGCACATTAACCTCTTCTATGCCGCGGTCAGCGCTGACTGTGACATAGAAGGGTTTTGCTGCGGGTGAGGGAGCCCAACGGGTCCCTGCGCTGCTGTGGCAGGGACCCGATGGGTGAGAAGGCAGCCTGATGCCGTGCAGAGGCTGCCCAATGCCTTGCATGGCATCGGGATCTGCCTTCTACTGGTGCCCAGGAAATCCAGCCCCAGGCTGCGTCTCCTAGGCAGCCTGTTAGTGTATTACTCAGTGTAATACAGTTACAGGCAATGCATTACAATACAGATACATTGCAGAGGGGATCAGACCCCCTAAAGTTAGTCAGTAATAAAGTAAAAAAAAAAAAGTGTTTTTTAATAAAATAATTGTTTAACCACTTCAACCTCCCTAGCTGAAACCCCCTTAATGACCAGGCCACTTTTTACACTTCTGCACTACACTACTTTCACCGTTTATCGCTCGGTCATGCAACTTACCACCCAAATGAATTTTACCTCCTTTTCTTCTCACTAATAGAGCTTTCATTTGGTGGTATTTCATTGCTGCTGACATTTTTACTTTTTTGTTATTAATCGAAATTTAAAGATTTTTTAGCAAAAAAAATTAAATTTTTCACTTTCAGTTGTAAAATGTTGCAAAAAAAACGACATCCATATATAAATTTTTCGCTAACTTTATTGTTCTACATGTCTTTGATAAAAAAAAAATGGTTTGGGTAAAAGTTATAGCGTTTACAAACTATGGTACAAAAATGTGAATTTCCGCTTTTTGAAGCAGCTTTGACTTTCTGAGCACCTGTCATGTTTTCTGAGGTTCTACAATGCCCAGACAGTAGAAAAACCCCACAAATGACCCCATTTTGGAAAGTAGACACCCTAAGGTATTCGCTGATGGGCATAGTGAGTTTATAGAACTTTTTATTTTTTGTCACAAGTTAGCGGAAAATGATGATTTATTTTTTTATTTTATTTTTTATTACAAAGTCTCATATTCCACTAACTTGTGACAAAAAATAAAAACTTCCATGAACTCATTATGCCCATCACAAAATACCTTAGGATATCTTCTTTTCAAAATGGGGTCACTTGTGGGGTAGTTATACTGCCCTGGCATTTTAAGGGCCCATATGCGTGAGAAGTAGTTTGTAATCAAAATCTGTAAAAAATGACCGGTAAAATCCGAAAGGTGCTCTTTGGAATGTGGGTCCCTTTGCCCACCTAGGCTGCAAAAAAGTGTCACACATCTGGTATCGCCGTACTCAGGAGAAGTTGAGGAATGTGTTTTGGGCTGTCATTTTACATATACCCATGCTGGGTGAGAGAAATATCTTGGCAAAAAACAACTTTTCTAATTTTTTATACAAAGTTGGCAATTGACCAAGATATTTATCTCACCCAGCATGGGTATATGTAAAATGACACCCCAAAACACATTTCCCAACTTCTCCTGAGTACGGTGATACCACATGTGTGACACTTTTTTGCAGCCGAGGTGGGCAAAGGGGCACACATTCCAAAGAGCACCTTTCGGATTTCACAGTCCATTTTTTACACATTTTGATTGCAAACTACTTCTCACGCATATGGGCCCCTAAAATGCCAGGGCAGTATAACAACCCCACAAGTGACCCCATTTTGGAAAGAAGACACCCCAAGGTATTCCGTGAGGGGCATGGCGAGTTCCTAGAATTTTTTATTTTTTGTCGCAAGTTAGTGGAATATGAGACTTTGTTAAGAAAATAAAAAATCATCATTTTCCGCTAACTTGTGACAAAAAAGTAAAAAATTCTAGGAACTCGCCATGCCCCTCACGGAATACCTTAGGGTGTCTTCTTTCCAAAATGCGGTCACTTGGTGGGTAGTTATACTGCCCTGGCATTTTAGGGGCCCATATGTGTGAGAAGTAGTTTGCAATCAAAATCTGTAAAAAATGACAGGTGAAATCCGAAAGGTGCTCTTTGTAATGTGTGCCCCTTTGCCCACCTAGGCTGCAATAAAGTGTCACACATCTGGTATCGCCGCACTCAGGAGAAGTTGGGGAATGTGTTTTGGGGTGTCATTTTACATATACCCATGCTGGGTGAGAGAAATATCTTGGCAAAAGACAACTTTTCCCATTTTTTAATTTTTTTTGCAAAGTTGGCATTTGACCAAGACCTTTATCTCACCCAGCATGGGTATATGTAAAATGACACCCCGAAACACATTACCCAACTTTTCCTGAGTACGGCGATACCACATGTGTGACACTTTTTTGCAGCCTAGATGCGCAAAGGTGCCCAAATTCCTTTTAAAAGGGCATTTTTAGACATTTGGATCCCAGACTTCTTCTCACGCTTTAGGGCCCCTAAAAAGCCAGGGCAGTATAAATACCCCACATGTGACCTCACTTTGGAAAGAAGACACCCCAAGGTATTCAATGAGGGGCCTGGCGAGTTCATAGAATTTTTATTTTTTTTGCATACGTTAAGGGAAATTAGGTGTTTCTGCTATTCTCCTTATATTGAGCATACATGTAATGAGATTTTTTTTTTCCGTTCAGCCTCTGGGCTGAAAGAAAAAAATGAACGGCACAGATTTCTTCATTCGCATCGATCAATGTGGATGAAAAAATCTCTGCCCCAAAAAAAAGGAGAGGAAAGGCGTCTTCCAGGACATAGGCGCTCCGCACAACATCTATACCCACTTAGCTCGTATGCCCTGGCAAACCAGATTTCTACATTCACATCAATCGATGTGGATGAATAAATCATTGCCGGGATTTTATTTTTTATATACAAAGTGTTTGCCAAAGCGTATGAACACCGCCGCCTCCTCAGCTCATATGCCTCGGCAAACGTATCTTTTACTGCAGAGGAGAAATCTCGTCTTGCAGTGCCGCATACACAGACTTGTGTGTAATCTGACAGCAGCGCAATACTTCTGTCAGAATGCACATCAGTGCTGCAGCTAGTCGATCGGTTGGTCCACCTGAAAGGTAAAAAAAAAAAAACAGGCCGCAACGCAATAATTTTATTAACTTTTGAACAGAACATATAAACTTTAACTTTTTGAACTGAACATTAACCTTTTTGCTTACTAGTGATTTTTTTTTTTTGTTTAATTTTTTTTACCTTTATAGGACAAACCTCTCCTTCCCCATGGGACAATGTGCAAAGCGCAAATCGCCCAAAGATGTGGCGAAGTGTGTTATGCACTTTGTCCCAGGTGAAAGGAGAGGTTTGCAGCAGCTCTGTGTGAATGGGCTCCAATAGCCCTGTGTGCCTGTCCTGGTGAGATGTGATACCTATGCTTGGTGTACCTGTGTGTAGTACTTCCGGAAACACTCCCCTAAGCATAGGGCAGGGTGGTCAGGGCAGTCAGGACAGAAATAGCGGGTGTCACGCCTTATTCCACTCTTGCTACAGACACAACATCTTTTTCGCGGTGACGGTTGGGTTGAGGTACCGTCAACGACATTGGGGAAATGTCGCTCGTGTAGACGGCTAACTACACTGGTGGATGGGGCCACGGATCTCTTCCTGAAATTTGAGGAAGGATCCTGATCTCCCAGCCTTACTGTAGAGAACAAAACTATTATACAGAGCCAATTGAATTAAATATACAGACACCTTCTTATACCAGTGTCTGGTGCGTCGGGAAACTAAATACGGAGACAACATCTGGTCATTGAAGTCCACCCCTCCCATGTGAAGGTTATAGTCGTGGACTGAGAGGGGCTTTTCAATGACACGGGTTGCTCGCTCAATTTGGATTGTCGTGTCTGCGTGAATGGAGGAGAGCATGTAAACGTCACGTTTGTCTCTCCATTTCACCGCAAGCAGTTCTTCGTTACACAAGGCAGCCCTCTCCCCCCCTTGCAAGACGGGTGGTAACGAGCCGTTGGGGGAAGCCCGCGCGACTAGTTTGCGTGGTGCCACAGCAGCCAATCTGTTCTAGAAAATAATGCCTGAAGAGGGCCACACTTGTGTAGAAATTTTCCACATAAAGATGGTACCCCTTGCCAAATACGTGTGACATCAAGTCCCAGACTGTCTTCCCACTGCTCCCCAGGTAGTCAGGGCAACCGACCGGCTCCAGGGTCTGATCTTTTCCCTCATAGATCCGAAATTTGTGGGTATAGCCTGTGGCCCTTTCACAGAGCTTATACAATTTGACCCCATACCGGGATGGTATGCGCTTGCTTGGGATGTATTGTTTGAAGCCAAGGCACCCGGTAAAATGTATTAGGGACTCGTCTACGCAGATGTTTTGCTCTGGGGTATACAAATCTGCAAATTTCAGGTTGAAGTGGTCTATGAGGGGCCGGTCAAAAGCTGGGTGGCCTCTGGGACGGGAGGTGGTGGTGTCGCTAAAGTGCAGGAAACGCAGGATGGACTCAAATCGTGCCCTGGACATGGCAGCAGAGAACATGGGCATGTGATGAATTGGGTTCATGGGCAAATATGACCGCAATTCATGCTTTTTGGTTAGACCCATGTTGAGGAGAAGGCCCAGAAAAGTTTTAATTTCGGTATCTTGGACTGGCTGGGCATAATAGCTTCCCGGGTTGGTGGTTATAAATTGTGTGGCATACCGGTTTGTTTCTGCCAAACTATGTCCAAGAGCTCCGCAGTCAAGAACAGCTCAAAAAATCCCAGGGCCGAACCGATCTGAGCTGTCTCAACCCGAACTCCAGACTGGGCAGTGAAAGGGGGAACTACAGGTGCGGCTGAAGTTGGGGACTGCCAATCAGGATTTGTCAGCACCTCAGGGATTCTAGGGGGTCTACGGGCCTGTCTGTGCGGTGGCTGTGACGGGGTAACTACTGCACTAGCCACCGTACCAGCTTCAACTGCCCTTCTGGTGCTCGCCACTTCACCTTGTTGTACGGCAGTGCTGGTACTAGGTCCAGGGAGGGCTGCGCTGCCGGTGTATGCCTCACCACGTAATCCGACAGCGCCAGCCCCACTCTGCTGCCCTTGAAGCGGATCCTGCGCAACCTGTGGTCTAGCGACACGGGGCCGGGTTCGCCGGGTGCTATTAGGGACCTTAACCTCCTCGTTCCAACTTTGAATGAGACTGCCACTGCTTTCTACAGGTTCATATTCTGACCCGCTGGATTCGTCAATTGAGGGTTCCCATTCCTCATCCGACTGGGTCAGAAGCCTGTAGGCCTCTTCAGAAGAATACCCCTTGTTTGACATTTGGGAAACTAAATTTAGGAGTATTCCCTGAGACTACCCAAAAAAAAAAATGCAAGCCTGTCTTAGAAATGGGAGGCTAGCGAAGTACCGGAGGCCGCTGTGGTTGATAAAAAATATCATAACTCATTTTTTATCGCCGCAGCGCGTGTAAAGTGAATGTGCAGTGATCAAAAAATATATTTTTTTTGTCACTGCGGCGTGGCGGGTATGGGTGACCGATCAGGCCTGATCGGGCAAACACTGCGTTTTGGGTGGAGGGCGAACTAAGGTGACAGTAATACTATTTTAAATCTGACTGTGATCAGTTTTGATCACTTACAGGTACTATAAAAGTACAAATGCTGATTAGCGATACGCTAATCAGCGAATCAGTGACTGCGGTGCGGTGGGCTGGGCGCTAACCGATCGTTAAACTACCTAACCAAGGGGCCTAAACTATCCTAAAACCTAACGGTCAATACCAGTGGAAAAAAAAGTGACAGTTTACACTGATCACTTTTTTCCTTTCACTAGGTGATTGACAGGGGCGATCAAGGGGTGATCAAAGGGTTAATTAGAGTGCAGGGGGGGTGATGTGGGGCTAAAGTGTAGTGTTTGGTGTACTCACTGTGAAGCCTGTTCCTCTGCTGGAACCAACCGACCAAAAGGACCAGCAGAGGAGCAGGGAAGTCATTTAACACATCATATTTACTAATATGATGTGTTAACTGGCTTTTGATTGGATTTTTTTTTAAATCATCAGCTTGCTAGCCACGATCATTGGCTGGCAAGCTGATGACTTGGCCCCCCTGGAAGAAATGCCGGCCCGCGATGCGCATGTGCGGGCCGGCTAAGCGAGATGACGCGCCAATGCGTCACTGCCGCCTCCGGACCACGATCCTGCGTTAGGCGGTCCAGAGGCCGTTAAAGTAAAAAAAAAAAAAAAAAACGCCCCTTTTCCACGATTTTATAATAATAAAAAAAAAATATATATATATATATATATATATATATATATATGCACACATATTAGGTATCGCTGCGTCTGTAATGAGCGGCTCTATAAATATATCACATGAGCCATCCCATCCGATAAAAAACATAAAACAAAATATATAGTCTGTGTCAAAAAAGCTACTTTTGTCACCTTACATCACAAAAAGTGCAACACCAAGCTATCAAAAAGGCACATATCCCACAAAATAACAATAAAACTGTCACCTCATCCCGCAAAAAATGAGCCCCTACATAAGAAAATCGCTTAAAAAATAAATAAAAAACTATAGCTCTCAGAACATGAGAAACTAAAACACAATTATATTTTTTTATATTATTGTTTTAAAGTGAAATAAAAAATAAAAAAACTATCACATTACCTAACCCCTCAGGTGAATGCTGGAAAAATTTATAAATAAAAACAGTGCCAAAATTTTTTGATCACCTTGCCCATAAAGTGAATGATCAAAAAATATAAAAAATGGTACCAATAAAAACATCAACTCGTCCTGCAAAAAATGAGCCCCTGCACAAGACGATTGGCAGAAAAATAAAAAATATGGCGTTCAGAAAAGAGACAAACATATTTTTTTTTTTTTAAATGCTTTATTATGTAAAACTAAAACAAGCAAATAAAGAAAGTAGACATATTTGATTTCATTGTGTCCGTAACAACCTGCCCTATAAAATTAGCTCATATGATCTACCCTGTCAGATGAATGTTGTAAAAAATAAAAACGGTACCAAAACAGCCATTTTTTGGTTACCTTCCCTCACAAAAATGTAATATAGAGCAATTAAAAATCATATGTACCCCAAAATAGTACCAATAAAACTGGAACCTTTTACCCTAGTTTCCAAAATATGGGGTCATATTTTGCGAGTTTCTACTGTAAGGGTTCATCCGGATGGGCTTCAAAGCAAAATCTGCCTTCCAAAAACCATATGGCGTTCCTTTCCTTCTGTGCCCTGCCGTGTGCCTTTACATCAGTTTACGACCAGATGTGGGGTATTTATGCAAACCACAGAATCAGGGTAATAGATATTGGGCCAGATATATCATTAGGCAAAGTCACTTTTGTGGAGTGGAAAAGTCGCAAAAAAGTCCCAAAGGCTAAAACTGCGCACAAATTTGCGACTTTTTTCTGCTCTGCACTATGCTCGCCAGTTTTCTGAAAGTGGGCGTGTTTTCGTATGTAAATGAATCTCTAGACAGATTTACTATTGGGACTTTTTTTAAAAGTCGCAAAAAAGTCGCAACTTCACTCCAGTGAGGACCATGCTTATCTTATGAGACTTTTTAAAAGAACATGCGACTTTTTCATAAAGATGTGCGACTTTTGTAAAGCTGCTTACTGACGGATAAACTGCTACCGTCAAACCACATTTATTACAGTCTTAAAGGGGCGTTCATAAATCTGACTTGGCTAAAACTGACTTTAGCCATATGTGAAAGTGGAGTGAGCTGTCAGAGTCGTGATAAATCTGGCTCATTGAGTTTTGTTTGGCTGTTAACCCTCGATGTGTTAAAGAATTTTTTTTTATTAAAACGGAAAATCTGAAAAAAAAAAATGAAAATTAGAATTTCAATCTCCATTTTCCTTTAATTCTTGTGGAACACCTAAAGGGTTAACAAAGTTTGTAACATTTAGTTTTGAGTAGCTTCAGAGGGGTAGTTTCTACAATGGGGTTATTTATGGGCGGTTTTCACTATGTAAGCCACACAAAGTGACTTCAGATGCCCATCCTACTCCTAGAGGCTAATTAGCATATTATAAAAGTTTTTGTTTTTCCTCAAAGGTTTAAGGCAATGAGATGGCACTAATATAGTTATGTTCAGCTGACATGTGTGTGTGTGTGTATATATGTGTATATATATATATATATATATAAATATCTACCATTTAACACTTCATTTGCACTATACCAATACAATGCTGCCACCTAGTGGCTTGTATTGGTAAAGTCATCTTATAGACACCGAAGCCTGCTTGAGGCTTTAGCCTATTAATCAATGTAACAGGTTCACCGGGGAACGCTGTTATCGGAGCGGAAGTACGCGACTTGCGCTTCCGGACTGCGCAGATGCCGGGGTCATATTTGACCAGGGCATCTGAAAGGGAAAATGTATGTGATCAGCCTTATTGCAGAAACCCGGCGGCTATGGCGCCCACAGCACGTGATAGCGGGTGTGCTAATGGTGGTCTGTGCATGACACTATTATGGGGGATCTGTGGATGACACACTGTTAAAAAGGGCATCTGTGGATGGCACTGTTATGGAGGGGGATCTGTGGATGGCACTGTTATGGAGGGGGATCTGTGGATGGCACTGTTATGGAGGGGGATCTGTGGATGGCACTGTTATGGGGGGTGGATCAGTGGATGGGACTGCTATATATGTGTCACCCACAGATCCCCCACCCCATAACAGTGCCATCCACATATCCCCCACCCCATAATAGTGGCATCCACAGATGCCCTAATATACAATAGCCAAACCTGTGGGAGGGAGGAGGGACCGGTGTCATGCAAATGGTCCGGGGCCGGTGCGGTCACAGTACTCCGACCCCGCCGCTCACTCACTGCTTTATTGCTTAAACCTTTTATAATAATAACTTTAATTGAAGTTCCGATCCCCAGCCTTATCTGTACTACTTACTAAATGTCCTGTAGCAGGCAGGGCAGGTGGCCGGCCGGCCAGCCGTAACTCACTTTATGAATGAAGTAGGCGGCGCAGGCACGTGACGTCAGTGAGTTACGCCCGCCCTGCTGTGCCTGCTACATGACATTTAGTAAGTAGTACAGATGGGGCTGGGGAACGGAACTTCAATTAAAGTTATTATTATAAAAGGTTTAAGCAATAAAGGAGTGAGTGAGCGGTGGGGCCAGAGTACAGTGACCGCACCTGCCCCGCTGCATTTGCATGACACCGGCCCCTCCTCCTTCCCCCCTCCAGCTGATACATCGCAGTTTGCGATGTAAAATGGCAGCATTCGCCCCTTAAGACGCAGGGGCATTTCCCCCCTCTTTTGGGGGGAAAAACGTGTGTCTTATGGGGTGAAAAATACGGTATTCCAATGGACATGTCCAGACCTGTTTGGACGTACTCAGGCTGATGTCAGCAGTAAGTATATAAGGCAAGCTGGACAGATTATGATAGTGATCTGTTATAGTGCTATCAGTTTTGAAGCTTAAGATGGATAAACGCAAATGTGTTAACGATCCAGACAATTTCTGCTACATATGTGGCAAATACACTACTTATGATCAGTGCAAGAATCTGACAATGCGAGTGCGTCTTGCAGCTTGGGATGCATTTGTGCTAGTAGTGCAGAACTGTCTTGGGAATAGACGAGCTGCAAACTATGATTGAAAAATAGAAAAGAGAATTAGATTGCACATCCACACGCTTAGCTTTGATCTATAACTGCCCAGCAAAATTAACATCGCTTCTCAGCGCAATAATTAGTGTACGGCTCACTATACTGCATGCTATATAAGAGGCATTAGTGTACTGTTTGATCAAAAGGCATAAGCCCACTCACCACACCAAGGATGCCGCTTTGAGTGGGACCTACTCTAAATTTGGTGCGGCACTGCCTGGCGATCACCGGCGCCACAGCAGGCGGCGGGATTCAGCCACCAAACAGCACCCTTGCTGCCTGGCAATGCCACCCTGGCACCGGGTCCCACCAGCGCAGCAACAACAGCCGCGACCCAGCCCTGCACCGTGTGAACAGTTGTCAAAGCTCACATTGTTACCTGCTCTCAGAAACTCGGACTGAGGGCTGGTAGGTCATTTCACACTTATATTCAGGCTACTGCTAATTAAAAGCACCTGAATATAGAACATGAACAACTTGGCTGCTGAATGTCATTGAAAGTGCATTTCTTACATTCCCATCTTGACTTTTTCCCAATTTGGGACACGTCAGTAACGAACATGCAGAGCCTTTCCATAAAGATATTTCTACAATGAAGAACAGGTATCAAGGCCGCTGGAATCCCAGCATGATGGGGGACTACTGCTGGTTTTTGCAACAGGAAAATATGACAGTTCACAAACGCAAAAGCAGATGCCCGAAGCACTTTTAACAGTACTGGGCCTTGCTTAAGTAAAACTTTTAAAATGAAAAATTAGACTTTTTGAAATGTTGTTATTCCATTCCAATTTTGACTAAGGATTTGTAATCCGCACGCTGGATTTAGAGTAGGACAAATGATTTTTGCCCAGTGGGCTACGACTCCTTCTTCAGTGGCTCACTGAAGGAGGAGTCGTAGCCCACTCCGAAACGCGTATGGTAACGAATCCCATGAAATAAAGTACAGAATCGGACGACTAAAAGCGCTTAAAGAAAGGAAAGAGGAAAGGGATCAGTGAATATTCGTCTTTAAAGCAAAGCTGGACATCTGTTTTCCTTTGGTGAGATTTTCCCTGGTTATCCCTGCGTGATATAAACTAACAGCTCAGAAAGAATATACTACCAGGCGATCTCCAGAACAGTACAGCTGTATACGATCACCGAAGATCCCGGATCCCGCACAAAAGACCTTCACAAGTCTTGTGGAAATTAAAACCGCACTATACCGCAGCCTGCAAATAACTTAACTACACGTGGGACGCCACGAGTGATGCAACCAAACCGGCACTACTCCATCCAAAATAGTGAGTAAAATAGCTCCAGCTTATTTTCGCAAACAGGCAGTGACATTGTAGCGGGAGTGTACTGAATATGTGAAGTGGTGACTAAGTTGTTAAAGATACAATTGACTATTTAAAAGACTGTATCCAACTACTAGATTGATCTTCATTATTCAAACATTACTCATTGGGATATTAATTGGGTTAATTAACACTTTTCCATTTAAAAGACCCTGAAGCTCTGGTCAAAATACAGAGGATTATTGAATTATACTAAATTATACTACTGTACTTCAAGTGTTTTATGAATTTTAAGTAATAGTTATAGCTATGTATTTTAGCATGTTTTTTAAATATTGTATATCACACTAATAAATATATTGTTATACCAACTCTCCTTGTGGAACCAAGTGGTGGTGTGCCCTACTACTCTATATATTTTTTGTTCACAATACCCCATATATATAGTTTTTTTTATGTGTAAATAGTGTAAAAATAAATGTAAACTGAGAATTTTTTATATCACCATATTCTGACCCCCTTAACTATTTTTTTTATACTTACCGTATTTTTCGCCCTATAAGACGCACCAGCCCATAAGGCGCACCTAAGTTTTTGAGGAGGAAAATAAGAAAAATTATTTTTTACCAAAAAGTGTGCTTTTGGTGGGTTTTGAACTAATAATGGTCTGTGATGGCACTATTATGGGTGATCTGTGGATGGCACTATTATGGGTGATCTGTGGATGGCACTGTTATGGAGGGGGATCTGTGGATGGCACTGTTATGGGGGGGTGGATCTGTGGATGGCACTGCTATATATGTGTGCCATCCACATATTCCCCACCCATAATAGTAGCATCCACAGATGCCCTAATATACCG
Organism: Bufo gargarizans; assembly: GCF_014858855.1. Taxonomy (NCBI): domain Eukaryota; kingdom Metazoa; phylum Chordata; class Amphibia; order Anura; family Bufonidae; genus Bufo; species Bufo gargarizans. The sequence goes on along the minus strand of NC_058082.1, from coordinate 384,096,991 downwards.
GAGCTAAACCTGTGGGAGGGAGGAGGGGTCGGTGGCATGCAAATGTGGCGTGGCCGGTGCGGTCACTGTACTCCGGCCCTGCCGTTCACTCAAAGTTTTATTGCCTAAACCTTTTATAATAATTACTTTAATTGAAGTTCCGATCCCCAGCCCCATTTTTACTACTTACTAAATGTCCTGTAGCAGGCAGGGCAGGGCGGGCGGCCGGCCGTAACTCACTGACGTCATGTGCCTGCGCCGCCTACTTTATGAGTGAAGTAGGTGGAGGGGTGATACCCAGGATGTTTATATTTATTGTTATTTAGGTTTTTTCATTTTATTATACGGAAAGGGGGATGATTTAAACTTTAAATGTTTTTTAATTTTTATATATTTTGTAACTTTAAAAAAAAAATTATCATAATTTTTAGGCTCATAAATGATCCTTTTATGGGTGTCATGCTTGCACAGCGCTACCAACGCTGTACATGTACGGCACTAGTAGCGAAAGGGTTAATATTTGTAGGGGCGGGGAAACTTGTTTTTTACTGTAACATAAAGATATGGGAAGACGTATCCATCGTGCTATTGTGGCTTTACTTGTTGCCTTGCCCTTTGTTTTTGCCTTGCTACGGAAGGAGCAGGTGGTCAGATTTTCTAAACTCTTTGTAACATGTAAATATTCTAAGAGACATCTGCGCACTTCCCGAGTGTGAAACTTCCTTTCTTTCTCAGATTTTGATTGTGCACAAAAGGATGGTAAGGAAACTTCTTGTTGACAATGGAAACGTGATACAACTTTTGAAAGAAATGCAGGGGAATGTTTAAGTATAATCCTTTCCTCCAAAACACGCAAGTAGGGTGGTTTGCAAGAAAAAGTTGTACTGTAGTGACAGCAAAAAGTAGAGTAGTCGTGAATGTTAGAAGCCTCAAAATAAATGTCTGGCAATGGTTAAAATGGTACCTCCATGAGGACAGATACAACTAAGTTTAAATTCCAAGGAGGGACTGTGGACGGACATAATGGACCTGCTGCTTTTATGAAACGATTCACAAGGCTTACTTCCGATAGTTTGACATCCAGAAAGGCACTATGTGTTGACACATGAACTTTTAATGTGCTGACTCTAAGGCCTAAATCCCATATAAAGTCCTTTAGAGGGTTTTCTAGAAGACGCTGAGGATTCCATCTGTCTCCTACAAACAAGAAGAATTGTTTCCATATTCTATGGTAAATGTTTGAAGTGATCGTCTTCCTATGATAAAGTAATGGAGAGATTACCTTTTGGGAAAGACCTTTCTTTTTTAGTATGAAGGCCTCAGTCTCCAAGCTGTCAATTTTAACAATATGTTCGGATGTTACACAGTTCCCTGATTGATGGACAGATGTTGAATCTGAGGGAGAACCAGGTAATCTCCCTCTGAGAGAGTTTTGATGAGGGGAAACCAAGATCTTTTGGGGCCAGAATGGAGTTAACACAATAATCTGGGCTTGTTCTCCAGTATTTTTTAAATCAGCCTTGGAATTAGTACAAAAGGTGGGAAGGCATATAAAAGACACTTTGCCCAGCAGGCTGATTGGATTGTCTCGAGCTAGTAGGGAGAAGTCATCTCTGACCTGGGATTTTTCCTTTGTAGCAAATATATCTACTATCGGAGATCCCCATCTCTAAGTTAACTGAAGAAAGATGTTTCCATCCAGTACCCATTATCCTTCTCTTATGGTATATTCACACGAGCGTATAATTTTACCCACTTCCGATCAACATCCGTTCTGCATTTTGCGGAATAGATGCGGATCCATTCATTCCTATAGGTGAATAAAATGTGCGAACAACATTATGTTGTCCACATCAGTGTTTCCGCATTTCTAGTCCACAAAAATATAAATCTTATACTACTATTGTCCGCACAGATCGGTCCGCAGAAAATAAGACCATACAGCTATCAGAAAATGGTAATACAAAATGTTATTCTGTTCAAAAACGCTTTTACTGTATAAAACTTAAAGGGGTTGTCCGGGGTACCCTTATTTTCACCCATGCTCCGATACGTTCACTTGCCCTGCGATAAATCGCGCAGGGCAAGGGCTCTTATTCTTTCAATAACACACTGCTGGGCAGAAGTTAGCAGCGCAGCGCTAAATTCCACCCATCAGTGCCGGTGACGTCACCGGGGTTCCTGGCATCCCCATCGACACCCCCGGTACGTCACCGGAACTCAAAAAAATGCCTTTGCCCTGCATGATTTAGCGCAGTGCAAAGGAGAGCATTGGACAATGAACTGCTATGATGCTCCTGTCAGGGGGGCTGCCAGGGAGAAAATGGGGATATGTCCGGGTTCAGCTCTGAACCCTGACAACCCCTTTAACAAAAAAAATAAAATAATAGACACATTACTGTAGATATTGACATGTCTGTAACAACCTGCTCTATAAAAATATCATATGATATTTGATAGCGTCAGATGAACGCTATAAAAATAAATTAAATAAAAACAATGCCAGAACAGTCATTTTTTTGTTACCTAGCCTTTTAAAATGCATAATATCGAGTGATAAGTCATATATACCCCAAAATTGTACCAATGAAAACGTCACCTTATCCCGCAAAAAACAAACCCCCACATAAGTTAATCCCTCCAAAAATCCAAACCAATGGCACTCGCAAACCAATCCTTTAACCCCTTAGGGACACAGCTTAGGACCAGGCCATTTTTTGAAAATCTGAACAGTGTCACTTTAAGTGCTGATATCTTTAAAACGCTTTGACTTATCCAGGCCATTCTGAGATTGTTTTTTCGTCACATATTGTACTTCATGACACTGGTAAAATAAAGTTAAAAAGTCAAATTTACCAAAAATTGGGAAAAATTAGCAAATTTCAAAGTTTCAGTTTCTCTACTTCTATAATACATAGTAATACCCCCAAAAATTGTGATGACTTAACATTCCCCATATGTCTACTTCATGTTTGAATTATTTTGGGAATGATATTTTATTTTTTGGGGATGTTACAAGGCTTAGAAGTTTAGAAGCAAATCTTGAAATTTTTCAGAAATTTACAAAAACCCAATTTTTAGGGACCACTACAGCTCTGAAGTCACTTTGCGAGGCTTACATAATAGAAACCACCCAAAAATGACCCCATTCTATAAACTACACCCCTCAAGGTATTCAAAACTGATTTTACAAACTTTGTTAACCCTTTAGGTGTTGCACAAGAGTTATTGGCAAATGGGGATGAAATTTGAGAATTTCATTTTATTGCCTAATTTTCCATTTTAACCCATTTTTTCCACTAACAAAGCAAGGGTTAACAGCCAAACAAGACTGTATCTTTATTGCACTTACTCTGCCGTTTACAGAAACACCCCATATGTGGCCGTAAACTACTGTACGGCCACACAGCGGGGCGTAGAGTGAAAGGTGCACCATATGGTTTTTGGAAGCCAGATTTTGCTGGACTGGTTTTTTGACACCATGTCCCATTTGAAGCCCCCTGATGCACCCCTAGAGTAGAAACTCCATAAAAGTGACCCCATCTAAGAAACTACACCCCTCAAGGTATTCAAATCTGATTTTACAAACTTTGTTAACCCTTTAGGTGTTGCACAAGAGTTATTGGCAAATGGGGATGAAATTTGAGAATTTCATTTTTTTTGCCTAATTTTCCATTTTAACCCATTTTTTCCACTAACAAAGCAAGGGTTAACAGCCAAACAAGACTGTATCTTTATTGCCCTGACTCTGCCGTTTACAGAAACATGCCATATGTGGCCGTAAACTACTGTACGGCCACACAGCGGGGCGTAGAGTGAAAGGTGCGCCGTTTGGTTTTTGGAAGGCATGTTTTGCTGCACAGTTTTTTTGACACCATGTCCCATTTGAAGCCCCCTGATGCACCCCTAGAGTAGAAACTCCATAAAAGTGACCCCATCTAAGAAACTACACCCCTCAAGGTATTCAAAACTGATTTTACAAACTTTGTTAACCCTTTAGGTGTTGCACAAGATTTAATAGAAAATAGAGATACAATTTCAAAATTTCACTTTTTTGGCAGATTTTCCATTTTAATATTTTTTTTCCAGTTACAAAGCAAGGGTTAACAGCCAAACAAAACTCATTATTTCTGGCCCTGATTCTGTAGTTTACAGAAACACCTCATATGTGGTCGTAAACCGCTGTACGGGCACACGGCAGGGCGCAGAAGGAAAGGAATGCCATACGGTTTTTGGAAGGCAGATTTTGCTGGACTGGTTTTTTTGACACCATGTCCCATTTGAAGCCCCCCTGATGCACCCCTAGAGTAGAAACTCCAAAAAAGTGGTGGCATTTTTGTTGGTACAAGTTTAGGGTACATATGATTTCTTGTTGCTCTATATTACACTTTTTGTGCGGCAAGGTAACAAGAAATTGCTTTTTTGGCACCGTTTTTTTTTTTTTTTTGTTATTTACACCATTCATCTGACAGGTTAGATCATGTGGTAATTTTATAGAGCAGGTTGTCACGGACGCGGTGATACCCAATATGTATACAATTTTTTTTATTTATGTACGTTTTACACAATAATTTCATTTTTAAAACAAAAAAAATGTTTTTGTGTCTCCATAGTCTAAGAGCCATAGTTTTTAAAATTTTTGGGCGATTATCTTAAGTAGGGTCTCATTTTTTGTGGGATGAGATGACGGTTTGATTGGCACTATTTTGGGGTGCACATGACTTTTTGATTGCTTGCTATTACACTTTTTGTGACGGAAGATGACAAAAAATGGCTTTTTTACACCGTTTTTATTTTTATTTTTTTACGGTGGTCATCTGAGGGGTTAGGTCATGTGATATTTTTATAGAGCCGGTGAATACGGACGCGGCGATACCTAATATGTATACTTTTTTTATTTATGTAAGTTTTACACAATGATTTCATTTTTGAAACAAAAGAAATCATGTTTTAGTGTTTCCATAGTGTAAGAGCCATAACTTTTTCAGTTTTTGGGCGATTATCTTGGGTAGGGTATGATTTTTGCGGGATGAGATAACGGTTTGATTGTTACAATTTTGGCATAGATGCGACTTTTTTTGATCACTTTTATTACCTTTTTTGGGAAGTAAGGTGGGCAAAATTCCAATTTCATCATAGTTTTTAATTTTTAATTTTTATGGCGTTCACCGTTCGGGTAAAGTAACATTACCGTTTTATAGATCAGGTCGTTACGGATGCGGCGATACCAAACATGTGTAGGGAATTTTATTTTTTTCATTTTTAATCAGTGATAAATGTGTTTTTTGATTTTTACTTTATTTTTCACTTTTTTCACTTTTTTTTTGACCCAGACCCACTTGGTTCTTGAAGATCCAGTGGGTCTGATGTCTGCATAATACAGTACAGTACAATATATAGTACTATACTGTATTTTACACTTTGTCTGAACAGATCTATGCCTTTCAGCACAGATCTGTTCAGCACCATAGACAGCAGGACGCCTGAGCAGGCGTCCTGTTGCCATGGGAACCTTCCCCGTCTGCTCAGTAGTGGCCAGAACTGCGCAGACGGGGAAGGGTAAGGACGGGGGTTGGGGGGGCTGCCTGGAAGCTCTCTCCCTCTCCATTCGGGGGACTGCAAAGGCACAGCAGCCCCCCGTTGGGAGAGGGAGGGAGCTCCCTCTTACTGTTAACCTTTTCCATACATCGGTCCGTACGGACCACTGTATGGAAAGGGTTAAACGGCTGACATCGCATCACCGATGTCAGCCGTTTATACCAGGGTGCCAGCAATGTGCTGGCACCCTGGTATACCCACTAGACGCCAACGATTACGCAATGGGAGGCTGGCGGGGGATCGCGATCCCGCCTACCGCACCGCCCGCCTCCCGCACCGCCCGCAACCCTCCCCCTGCACCTCCCACCGGGCAAAAATCACTAAGGGGTGCAGGGGGGGGATACAGATGCACTTTAGGAATACTAAAGTTTCTGATCCCCGCGGTCAGGGACCGCGGGGATCAGAAACTGCAGAAATCGCAGCAAACCGCAGGTCTGAATTGACCTGCGGTTTGCCGCGATCGCCGACATGGGGGGGGTCACGGGACCCCCCCGCGCATTTAGCCTAGGTGCCTGCTCAATGATTTGAGCAGGCACCGGGTTCCGATCACTGCCAGCCGCACGGCAGTGATCGAAAATGCACAGGGCGTACATGTACGCCCTGTGTCCTTAAGGGGTTAAAATATGCGCTGCAAAAACTTTTTGAGGGTTTCCACTGTAGAGGTACATCATCTTCAAATACAAAATGGTGCCCAAAAACCATATGGATCTCTTGAACCGCAGTGTACAGGGAGTGCAGAATTATTAGGCAAGTTGTATTTTTGAGGATTAATTTTATTATTGAACAACAACCATGTTCTCAATGAACACAAAAAACTCATTAATATCAAAGCTGAATATTTTTGGAAGTAGTTTTTAGTTTGGTTTTAGTTTTAGCTATTTTAGGGGGATATCTGTGTGTGCAGGTGACTATTACTGTGCATAATTATTAGGCAACTTAACAAAAAAACAAATATATACCCATTTAAATTATTTATTTTTACCAGTGAAACCAATATAACATCTCAACATTCACAAATATACATTTCTGACATTCAAAAACAAATCAGTGACCAATATAGCCACCTTTCTTTGCAAGGACACTCAAAAGCCTGCCATCCATGGATTTTGTCAGTGTTTTGATCTGTTCACAATCAACATTGCGTGCAGCAGCAACCACAGCCTCGCAGACACTGTTCAGAGAGGTGTACTATTTTCCCTCCTTGTAAATCTCACATTTGATGATGGACCACAGGATCTCAATGGGGTTCAGATCAGGTGAACAAGGAGGCCATGTCATTAGATTTTCTTCTTTTATACCCTTTCTTGCCAGCCACACTGTGGAGTACTTGGACGCGTGTGATGGAGCATTGTCCTGCATGAAAATCATGTTTTTCTTGAAGGATGCAGACTTCTTCCTGTACCACTGCTTGAAGAAGGTGTCTTCCAGAAACTGGCAGTAGGACTGGGAGTTGAGCTTGACTCCATCCTCAACCCGGAAAGGCCCCACAAGCTCATCTTTGATGATACCAGCCCAAACCAGTACTCCACCTCCACCTTGCTGGCGTCTGAGTCGGACTGGAGCTCTCTGCCCTTTACCAATCCAGCCACGGGCCCATCCATCTGGCCCATCAAGACTCACTCTCATTTCATCAGTCCATAAAACCTTAGAAAAATCAGTCTTGAGATATTTCTTGGCCCAGTCTTGACGTTTCAGCTTGTGTGTCTTGTTCAGTGGTGGTCGTCTTTCAGCCTTTCTTACCTTGGCCATGTATCTGAGTATTGCACACCTTGTGCTTTTGGGCACTCCAGTGATGTTGCAGCTCTGAAATATGGCCAAACTGGTGGCAAGTGGCATCTTGGCAGCTGCACGCTTGACTTTTCTCAGTTCATGGGCAGTTATTTTGCGCCTTGGTTTTTCCACACGCTTCTTGCGACCCTGTTGACTATTTTGAATGAAACGCTTGATTGTTCGATGATCACGCTTCAGAAGCTTTGCAATTTTAAGAGTGCTGCATCCCTCTGCAAGATATCTCACTATTTTTGACTTTTCTGAGCCTGTCAAGTCCTTCTTTTGACCCATTTTGCCAAAGGAAAGGAAGTTGCCTAATAATTATGCACACCTGATATAGGGTGTTGATGTCATTAGACCACACCCCTTCTCATTACAGAGATGCACATCACCTAATATGCTTAATTGGTAGTAGGCTTTCGAGCCTATACAGCTTGGAGTAAGACAACATGCATAAAGAGGATGATGTGGTCAAAATACTCATTTGCCTAATAATTCTGCACTCCCTGTATATAAGAGACACTTAAAATATATGGTGTATCAAGTATGTAGCAAACATGTTTCATACAACAAGAAATAATTGTTGCCAAGGACTGCATGCAGGACTTTCGTCTCCGCTCAAAAATCATATTCTGAGCGGACAGCGAACGGACCCCATTATAGCCTATGGGGTCTTTAGGCTCCGTTGCGCTCAGTTAGGTCTTCGTTATCTGCAGAATCCGTCCTTTCCGTTCTCCTGCTCTTCAACGGAGCCAGAGAACGGAAAGGAGAAACGGTGATGTGAAAGGAGCCTTAGCAATAAGCAGAGAAATTTATCAGTATTGAAGAGGGTAGCTTAAGAAGATAGCTGTTTTTCTGAACAAACAAATTATATGTAAAAATATATTTTCCTTTTAGTATTGCGGTGGTGTGTGAAAGATAACACATCTACAGCCTTCATACAGATCTAGACCTAAATTCCAGCATTTCTGAAATATATAGAAAAAATAAAAAATAAACAATACAGTTTTTTGAATTTTGTAATATCACTTTAAGCTTTTGAAAAAGACACACAGATATATATTTATTATATATATTCTTGTTTTGTGTTTATTTTAAATACGAAAAAAAATGTTATATTTTAACCCCTTAAGGACCCTGCCATTTTCCACCTTAAGGACCAAGCAATTTATTGCAAATCTGACATGTCACTTTATGTGCTGACAAATTTAAAACGCTTTTACTTATCCAAGCCATTCCGAGATTGTTTTCTCGTCACATATTGTACTTCATGACAGTGGTAAATTTGAGCCAAAATATAAATTTTTGCTAAATATCAATTTCTCAGCTTTTTTTAACGGATAGTGTTACCTCCTAAAATAGTTATTACTTTGCATTTCCCATATGTCTACTTCATGTTTGGATCATTTTGTAAATTGTATTTTCTTTATTTCGGACGTTAGAAGTTTAGAAGCACACATTGAAATTTTTCTGAAAATTTCCAAAACCCACTTTTTAAGGACCAGTTCAGGTCTGAACAAAGATGAAGGTTGACGGCAGCATATCCAAGCAGATTTCTTTTATTCAGAAAGGGTCCATAAAAAATGTGTTTTTCAAGCATATTAAGATGTGTATCATGAGAGTTTATATAGTGCACATACCACCCCCTCTCATTTAAACAAATCACTTAATCATGCTAATTCATCATATCACCGCCTTTACCTTACTATAAACCAACCACAGTATCAAACAACATGATTGTCAGTGCCACTTACCAATGTCTAAAGTATTTTAAATTGGGACCTCATGGGAGATGGACCTCGGAATCTACATCATGCCTCCAGGTGCCGGCATCTCAATTGTGTTGCTTCGAATTACAATGCGCTCTCTCCACCTCCATTGTCCATGTGATCCACCCCGATCACACGATCCGTCACCGTGATGTGAGCAATAAACCGCCTCTCTGTGTGCCTATAGCGCACGCCGGCTGGTGGAGCATGCCATTACCATAGTGTTCTCCCCAGCTGCACAGCGCCACAACAGTGTCTCAACTGTCACTCCATTGTGTCACAATCCATCAGCCTCATTCAAAGATCATCATCACTCACCTCAGGGTAAATAAGAACAGTGGAGATTAACATAACTTTACTCAAAATATATTATCATATATATGAACACTATAATTATATCCTTATTCACCATATTCATACTTCATGATGAAGATTCATGGATATAATCCAGATTCCACCTGTCGCAAAAAACTAAATAGCAATTAATAAAACATCTTGAAAACAAACTCCATCATACTGGTGTTATTCAGACATACAATATTATTCTATACCACTTACATTGAATTCAATATTAAACCCATGAGGTTGCAATTAGAGATGAGCGAACTTCTGTTTTAAGTTCGGCGTCTAAAGTTCGGCTTCCGGTTAGCGGAGAATCCCGATCTGGAACCGGATATGGATTCCGACTTCCGTTGTGGTCCGTGGTAGCGGAATCAATAATCGGCCATTATTGATTCCGCTACCACGGACCACAACGGAAGTCGGAATCCATATCCGGTTCCAGATCGGGATTCTCCGCTAACCGGAAGCCGAACTTTAGACGCCGAACTTAAAACAGAAGTTCGCTCATCTCTAGTTGCAATGCTCTCAAATCATGGATCAATCTTAATTCTTTTTTCCTCAAAATCTTCTCTTTGTAACCTTAAAAAAATAAAATAAAAATATCAACCTAAATCTTAATTGATTAATTGAATGTCCCTTTTCAATAAAGTGTTTTGCAACAGGCTTATCCAACGTCTTTTTCCTAATAGTACTTTTGTGCTTACAAATCCGTTCCCGGACTTTCATAGTGGTTTCTCCCATGTAAATCAAACTGCAAAAACATTGTATCATGTAGATCACATCACGTGATCTACGTGTATAATAATTTTTAATGTTGTATACATGACCAGTATAAGGCTCCATTCACACGTCCGCAACGTGTTTTGCGGATACACGGAGCCACGGATCCGCAAAACACGGAAAGCGGCAATGTGCATTCCGCATTTTGCGGACCGCACATTGCCGGCACTAATAGAATATGCCTGTTCATGTCCGCAATTGCGGACAAGAATAGGACATGTTCTATTTTTTTGCGGAAACGGAAACACGGATGCGGAAGTGCGGATCCGCAAATGTGGATGCGGACAGCACATTCCGGCCCCATTTAAAATGAATGGGTCTGCATCCGTTCCGCAAAATTGCGGAACGGATGCGGATCCATTTTGCGGACGTGTGAATGGACCCTAAGGATGTGCAAACATGTCACCCTTAATCATATTGCCACAATTGCAGCAATATAGGCAGGGAAAATTACCCATTTTATGGGGAGCTAAATATTTCTGTCTCTCAATCTCCTTACCACCAACATCCATCTTAACCAACCTATCTCTCACATTGGTATTCCTCCTGTATGCCATTAGAGGGGTACACAAAACGGATTTATTGAGGGAAAACCCTTCTGTAGAATACCCCCTTTCTTTATTCAAAATCTCTGATATTCTGGCACTATGTTTACCAAAAGTCGATACAAACGGAATCCTATATGCACCCTTTCTCGTATGCAATATGGTTTCCCTATCAACCTCTTTCACTCTATTACATGATTTTTGCAATAATTTCCGAGGATAACCCCTATTATTGAACTTGTGACACATTTCATCTATCCACTTATCAAAAATCTTATCATCTGAAACTACTCTCCTAACCCTAAGGAGCTGACTCCAGGGAAGTGATTTTAATCATTCGTTGTGGGTGTGCACATACCTCAATAGATTATTCCTATCCATTGTTTTTTTTTTTTTATGTAAGTCAGTCTTAATGTCTCCACCCTCCACATACAGTTGAAAGAAAAAGTATGTGAACCCTTTGGAATGATATGGATTTCTGCACAAATTGGTCATAAAATGTGATCTGATCTTCATCTAAGTCACAATAATAGACAATCACAGTCTGCTTAAACTAATAACACACACATAATTTAATGTCACCATTTGTTTTTTTTAATGAACACACCATGTAAATATTCACAATGCATGCAGAAAAAGTATGTGAACCCCTAGACTAATGACATCTGCAAGAACTAATTGGAGTGAGGTGTCAGCCAACTGGAGTCCACTCAATGAGATGAGATTGGAGGTGTTGGTTACAGCTGCCCTGCCCTATAAAAAACACACGCGAGTTCTGCGTTTGGTTTTCACAAGAAGCATTGCCTGATGTGAATGATGCCTCACACAAAAGAGCTCTCAGAAGACCTACAATAAAAAATTGTTGACTTGAATAAAGCTGGAAAGGGTTATAAATGTATCTCCAAAAGCCTTGCTGTTCATCAGTCCATGGTAAGACAAATTGTCTATAAATGGAGAAAGTTCAGCACTGCTGCTACTCTCCCTAGGAGTGGCCATCCTGTGGAGATGCCTGCAGCAGCACAGCGCAGACTGCTCAATAAGGTGAAGAAGAGTGTCATCTAAAGACTTACAAAAGTCTCTGGCATATGCTAACATCCCTGTTAGCGAATCTACTATACGTAAAACACTAAAAAAGAATGGATTTCATGGGAGGATACCAGAGAGGAAGCCACTGCTGTCCCAACAAAAACATTGCTGAACGTTTACAGTTTTCACAAGAGCACCTGGATGTTCCACAGCAGTATTGGCAAAATATTCTCTAGACAGATGAAACCAAAGTTGAGTTGATTGGAAGAAATACACAACACTATGTGTGGAGAAAAAGAAGCACAACACACCAACATCAAAACCTCATCCAAACTGAAGTATGGTGATGGGGGCATCATGGTTTGGAGCTGTTTTGCTGTGTCAGGGCCTGGACGTATTGCTATCACCGAAGGAAAAATGAATTACCAAGTTTATCAAGAAATATTGCAGGAGAACTTCTGTCCACCAGCTGAAGCTCAACAGAAGATGGGTGTTGAAACAGGACAACAACCCAAAGCATAGAAGTAATACAACAACAGAATGGCTTAAACAGAAGAAAATACACCTTCTGAAGTGGCCCAGTTAGAGTCCTGACCTCAACCCAATTGAGATGCTGTGGCATGACCTCAAGAAAGCGATTCACACCAGACATCCCAAGAATATTGCTGAACTGAAACAGTTCTGTAAAGAGGAATGGTGAAGAATTACTGCTGACCGTTGTGCACATCTGATATGCAACTACAGGAAACCTTTGGTTGAAGTTAATGCTGCCAAAGGAGGTTCAACCAGTTATTAAATCCAAGGGTTCACATACTTTTTCCACCTGCACTCTGAATGTTTACATGGTGTGTTCAATATAAACATGGTAGCATTTAATTCTTTGTGTGTTATTAGTTTAAGCAGACTATGATATTCTATTGTTGTGACTTAGATGAAGATCAGATAACATTTTATGACTAATTTGTGCAGAAATCCATATCATTCCAAAGGGTTCACATACTTTTTCTTGCAACTGTATATTCTAACATCCAAAAATTGTTAGTCGCTACTTGATGACGTCATTGTAAAATCTAGGAATAGCACTGTTCAAATGCTGATGAAAGCTCTCCAGCTCCATAAAGATGCCTCTCCAAATCAAGAAAATGTTGTCGATGTAGCGCCACCAGCATAGGGTCTTCTCCAATTACTCTTAATTGTACACTAATCTGTCCTCCGCCCCCGCCATGTAGATGTTAGCATAAGTAGGGGCCATATGTGACTCCATCGCAGTCCCCCGCTTCTGTTGGTAGAAGAGGTCCCCAAAGGGGAAATAATTCCTCCTGAGGACCACCTCCAGAAGTCAGAAGTGCACCAGCCAGAGAGAACCCCGTCTGTCAAGCGCCACACCGACTACTCTGGAGACATGATGTAGATTCTGAGGTCCATCTCCCATGAGGTCCCAATTTTAAATACTTTAGAGATTGGTAAGTGACACTGACAATCATGTTGTTTGATACTGTGATTTGATTGGTTTATAGTAAGGTGAAGACATTGATATGATGAATTAGCATGATTCATTGATTTGTTTAAATGAGAAGGGGTGGTATGTGCACTATATAAATCCTCATGATACACTTATTATTATGCTTGAGAAAGACTGCTGTGTAGTCAAAACGTTGCACTTTATTCTGGTGTTTGTATACACTAGGGCTGCACGATATGGGAATTTTGTGCGATTTGCGATTAGGGCCCTAAAAATTGCGATAACGGGATGCGATATTTAACCACCTCCCGACCGCCTAACGCGCCGATGCGTACGGGAGGTGGTTGATTTATTCCTCCTGGACGCATCGGCGCGTCATCTCGCGAGACGCGAGATTTCCTGTGAACGCGCGCACGCAGGCGCGCGCGCTCACAGGAACAGAAGGTAAGCGAGTGGATCTCCAGCCTGCCAGCGGCGATCGCTCGCTGGCAGGCTGGAGATCCGAATTTTTTAACCCCTAACAGGTATATTAGACGCTGTTTTCATAACAGCGTCTAATATACCTCCTACCTGGTCCTCTGGTGGTCCCTTTTGTTAGGATCGACCACCAGAGGACTCAGGTAGGTCAGTACAGTCCCACCAAACACCACACTACACCCCCCCCCCCGGTCACTTATTAACCCCTTATAAACCTCTGATCACCCCATATAAACTCCCTGATCACCCCCCTGTCATTGATCACCGCCCTGTCATTGATCACCCCCCTGTCAGGCTCCGTTCAGACGTCCGCATGATTTTTACGGATCCGATCCATGTATCCATGGATCCGTAAAAATCATGCGGACGTCTGAATGGAGCCTTACAGGGGGGTGATCAATGACAGGCGGGTGATCACCCATATACACTCCCTGATCACCCCCTGTCATTGATCACCGCCCTGTCAGGCTCCATTCAGACGTCCGCATGATTTTTACGGATCCGATCCATGTATCCATGGATCCGTAAAAATCATGCGGACGTCTGAATGGAGCCTTACAGGGGGTGATCACCCATATTCACTCCCTGATCACCCCCTGTCATTGATCACCCCCCTGTCAGGCTCCATTCAGACGTCCGCATGATTTTTACGGATCCGATCCATGTATCCATGGATCCGTAAAAATCATGCGGACGTCTGAATGGAGCCTTACAGGGGGGGTGATCAGTGACAGGGGGGTGATCACCCTGATTACCCTGATCACCCCCTGTCATTGATAACCCCCCTGTAAGGCTCCATTCAGACGTCCGCATGCGTTCTGTGGATCCGATCCATGTATCCATGGATCCGTAAAAAATCATGCGGACGTCTGAATGGAGCCTTACAGGGGGGGTGATCAGTGACAGGGGGGTGATCACCCTGATTACCCTGATCACCCCCTGTCATTGATAACCCCCCTGTAAGGCTCCATTCAGACGTCCGCATGCGTTCTGTGGATCCGATCCATGTATCCATGGATCCGTAAAAAATCATGCGGATGTCTGAATGGAGCCTTACATGGGGGGTGATCAGTGACAGGGGGGTGATCAACCTGAATACCCTGATCACCCCCTGTCATTGATAACCCCCCTGTAAGGCTCCATTCAGACGTCCGCATGCGTTTTGTGGATCCGATCCATGTATCCATGGATCCGTAAAAATCATGCGGACGTCTGAATGGAGCCTTACAGGGGGGGTGATCAGTGACAGGGGGGTGATTACCCTGATCACCCCCTGTCATTGATAACCCCCCTGTAAGGCTCCATTCAGACGTCCGCATGCGTTCTGTCGATCCGATCCATGTATCCATGGATCCGTAAAAAATCATGCGGATGTCTGAATGGAGCCTTACGGGGGGGTGATCAATGACAGGGGGGTGATCAGGGAGTCTATATGGGTGATCACCCCCCTGTCATTGATCACTCCCCCCCCGGTAAGGCTCCATTCAGCCATTTTTTTTGGCACAAGTTAGCGGAAATTTTTTGTTTGTTTTTGTTTTTTCTTACAAAGTCTCATATTCCACTAACTTGTGTCAAAAAATAAAATCTCACATGGACGCACCATACCCCTCACGGAATCCAAATGCGTTAACATTTTTAGACATTTATATTCCAGACTTCTTCTCACGCTTTAGGGCCCCTAAAAAGCCAGGGCAGTATAAATACCCCACATGTGACCCCATTTCGGAAAGAAGACACCCCAAGGTATTCCGTGAGGGGCATATTGAGTCCATGAAAGATTGAAATTTTTGTCCTAAGTTAGCGGAAAGTGAGACTTTGTGAGAAAAAAAACAAAAAAAATCAATATCCGCTAACTTATGCAAAAAAAAAAAATAATTCTAGGAACTCGCCAGGCCCCTCATTGAATACCTCGGGGTGTCTTCTTTCCAAAGTGGGGTCACATGTGGGGTATTTATACTGCCCTGGCTTTTTAGGGGCCCGAAAGTGTGAGAAGAAGTCTGGGATCCAAATGTCTAAAAATGCCCTCCTAAAAGGAATTTGGGCCCCTTTGCGCATCTAGGCTGCAAAAAAGTGTCACACATCTGGTATCGCCGTACTCAGGAGAAGTTGGGCAATGTGTTTTGGGGTGTCATTTTACATATACCCATGCTGGGTGAGAGAAATATCTTGGTCAAATGCCAACTTTGTATAAAAAAAAATGGGAAAAGTTGTCTTTTGCCAAGATATTTCTCTCACCCAGCATGGGTATATGTAAAATGACCCCCCAAAACACATTCCCCAACTTCTCCTGAGTACGGCGATACCAGATGTGTGACACTTTTTTGCAGCCAAGGTGGGCAAAGGGGCACCTTTCAGATTTCGCAGGCCATTTTTTACACATTTTGATTTCAAGGTACTTCTTACACATTTGGGCCCCTAAATTGCCAGGGCAGTATAACTACGCCACAAGTGACCCCATTTTGGAAAGAAGACACCCCAAGGTATTCCGTGGGGGGCACGGCGAGTTCCTAGAATTTTTTATTTTTTGTCACAATTTAGCGGAAAATGATGATTTTTCTTTTTTTTTTTCTTTTTTCCTTACAAAGTCTCATATTCCACTAACTTGCGACAAAAAATAAAAAATTCTAGGAACTCGCCATGCCCCTCACGGAATACCTTGGGGTGTCTTCTTTCCAAAATGGGGTCACTTGTGGCGTAGTTATACTGCCCTGGCAATTTAGGGGCCCAAATGTGTGAGAAGAACTTTGCAATCAAAATGTGTAAAAAATGCCCTGCAAAATCCGAAAGGTGCACTTTGGAATATGTGCCCCTTTGCCCACCTTGGCAGCAAAAAAGTGTGACACATCTGGTATCGCCGTACTCAGGAGAAGTTGGGCAATGTGTTTTGGGGTGTCATTTTACATATACCCATGCTGGGTGAGAAAAATATCTTGGTCAAATGCCAACTTTGTATAAAAAAATTGGAAAAGTTGTCTTTTGCCAAGATATTTCTCTCACCCAGCATGGGTATATGTAAAATGACAGCCCAAAACACATTCCCCAACTTCTCCTGAGTACGGCGATACCAGATGTGTGACACTTTTTTGATGCCAAGGTGGGCAAAGGGGCACATATTCCAAAGTGCACCTTTCGGATTTCACCGGTCATTTTTTACAGATTTTGATTGCAAAGTACTTCTCACACATTTGGGCCCCTAAATTGCCAGGGCAGTATAACTACGCCACAAGTGACCCCATTTTGGAAAGAAGACACCCCATGGTATTCCGTGAGGGGCATGGCGAGTTCCTAGAATTTTTTATTTTTTGTCGCAAGTTAGTGGAATATGAGACTTTGTAAGGAAAAAAGAGAAAAAAAAAAAATCATCATTTTCCGCTAACTTGTGACAAAAAATAAAAAATTCTAGGAACTCGCAGTGCCCCTCACGGAATACCTTAGGGTGTCTTCTTTCCAAAATGGGGTCACTTGTGGCGTAGTTATACTGCCCTGGCAATTTAGGGGCCCAAATGTGTGAGAAGAACTTTGCAATCAAAATGTGTAAAAAATGCCCTGCAAAATCCGAAAGGTGCACTTTGGAATATGTGCCCCTTTGCCCACCTTGGCAGCAAAAAAGTGTGACACATCTGGTATCGCCGTACTCAGGAGAAGTTGGGCAATGTGTTTTGGGGTGTCATTTTACATATACCTATGCTGGGTGAGAAAAATATCTTGGTCAAATGCCAACTTTGTATAAAAAAATGGGAAAAGTTGTCTTTTGCCAAGATATTTCTCTCACCCAGCATGGGTATATGTAAAATGACACCCCAAAACACATTCCCCAACTTCTCCTGAGTACGGCGATACCACATGTGTGACACTTTTTTGCTGCCAAGGTGGGCAAAGGGGCGCATATTCCAAAGTGCACCTTTCGGATTTCACCGGTCATTTCTTACACATTTTGATTGCAAAGTTCTTCTCACACATTTGGGCCCCTAAATTGCCAGGGCAGTATAACTACCCCACAAGTGACCCCATTTTGGAAAGAAGACACCCCAAGGTATTCTGTGAGGGGCATGGTGAGTTCCTAGAATTTTTTATTTTTTGTCGCAAGTTAGTGGAATATGAGACTTTGTAAGAAAAAAAATAAAAAAAAAATCATCATCATTTTCCGCTAACTTGTGACAAAAAATAAAAAGTTCTATGAACTCACTATGCCCATCAGCGAATACCTTAGGGTGTCTACTTTCCGAAATGGGGTCATTTGTGGGGTTTTTCTACTGTTTGGGCATTGTAGAACCTCAGGAAACATGACAGGTGCTCAGAAAATCAGAGCCGTTTCAAAAAGCGGAAATTCACATTTTTGTACCATAGTTTGTAAATGCTATAACTTTTACCCAAACCATTTTTTTTTTGCCCAAACATTTTTTTTTTATCAAAGACATGTAGAACTATAAATTTAGTGAAAAATTTATATATGGATGTCGTTTTTTTTGCAAAATTTCACAGCTGAAAGTGAAAAATGTCATTTTTTTGCAAAAAAATCGTTACATTTTGATTAATAACAAAAAAAAGTAAAAATGCCAGCAGCAATAAAATACCACCAAATGAAAGCTCCATTAGTGAGAAGAAAAGGAGGTAAAATTCATTTGGGTGGTAAGTTGCATGACCGAGCGATAAACGGTGAAAGTAGTGTAGTGCCGAAGTGTAAAAAGTGGCCTGGTCATGAAGGGGGTTTCACCTAGCGGGGCTGAAGTGGTTAAAGGGAATTGTGCTAGAGGTCTATTTGCTTTGATTTTCAAGGCAAAAGCACACACAAATTACTGATAATGCTGAAATGTAGTTATGCTTAACTCAAGAACTGAAATGCACAGTCTTTTTCAAAATAAAACATAATTTACTAAAGTAAATAGCATATCTGCATTACTGCAAAAGTACAAAATACAAAACTTGCCATTTTCTTAATAGCACTGCACAGAACAGATAAATAAAATAGAATAAATAAAAGAACATTTGTTCATTAACCACTTCAGCCCCGCTAGCTGAAACCCCCTTCATGACCAGAGCACTTTTTACACTTCGGCACTACACTCATTTCACCGTTTATCGCTCGGTCATGCAACTTACCACCCAAATGAATTTTACCTCCTTTTCTTCTCACTAATGGAGCTTTCATTGGGTGGTATTTTATTGCTGCTGGCTGACATTTTTACTTTTTTTGTTATTAATCAAAATGTAACGATTTTTTTGCAAAAAAATGACATTTTCACTTTCAGCTGTAAAATTTTGCAAAAAAAACGACATCCATATATACATTTTTCGCCAAATTTATTGTTCTACATGTCTTTGATAAAAAAAAAAATGTTTGGGCAAAAAAAAAAAATGGTTTGGGTAAAAGTTATAGCGTTTACAAACTATGGTACAAAAATGTGAATTTCCGCTTTTTGAAACAGCTCTGATTTTCTGAGCACCTGTCATGATTCCTGAGGTTCTACAATGCCCAAACAGTAGAAAAACCCCACAAATGACCCCATTTCAGAAAGTAGACACCCTAAGGTATTCGCTGATGGGCATAGTGAGTTCATAGAACTTTTTATTTTTTGTCACAAGTTAGCGGAAAATGATGATGATTTTTATTTTTATTTTTTTTCTTACAAAGTCTCATATTCCACTAACTTGCGACAAAAAATAAAAAATTCTAGGAACTCACCATGCCCCTCACAGAATACCTTGGGGTGTCTTCTTTCCAAAATGGGGTCTCTTGTGGGGTAGTTATACTGCCCTGGCAATTTAGGGGCCCAAATGTGTGAGAAGAACTTTGCAATCAAAATGTGTAAAAAATGGCCTGCAAAATACGAAAGGTGCACTTTGGAATATGTGCCCCTTTGCCCACCTTGGCAGCAAAAATTGTCACACATCTGGTATCGCCGTACTCAGGAGAAGTTGGGGAATGAGTTTTGGGGTGTCATTTTACATATACCCATGCTGGGTGAGAGAAATATCTTGGCAAAAGACAACTTTTCCCATTTTTTTATACAAAGTTGGCATTTGACCAAGATATTTTTCTCACCCAGCATGGGTATATGTAAAATGACACCCCAAAACACATTCCCCAATTTCTCCTGAGTACGGCGATACCAGATGTGTGACAATTTTTGCTGCCAAGGTGGGCAAAGGGGCACATATTCCAAAGTGCACCTTTCGTATTTTGCAGGCCATTTTTTACACATTTTGATTGCAAAGTTCTTCTCACACATTTGGGCCCCCACCTTGGCTGCAAAAAAGTGTCACACATCTGGTATCGCCGTACTCAGGAGAAGTTGGGGAATGTGTTTTGGGGGGTCATTTTACATATACCCATGCTGGGTGAGAGAAATATCTTGGCAAAAGACAACTTTTCCCATTTTTTTTTATACAAAGTTGGCATTTGACCAAGATATTTCTCTCACCCAGCATGGGTATATGTAAAATGACACCCCAAAACACATTGCCCAACTTCTCCTGAGTACGGCGATACCAGATGTGTGACACTTTTTTGCAGCCTAGATGCGCAAAGGTGCCCAAATTCCTTTTAGGAGGGCATTTTTAGACATTTGGATCCCAGGCTTCTTCTCACGCTTTAGGGCCCCTAAAAAGCCAGGGCAGTATAAATACCCCACATGTGACCCCACTTTGGAAAGAAGACACCCCAAGGTATCCAATGAGGGGCCTGGCAAGTTCATAGAATTTTTTTTTTTTTCGCATAAGTTAGCGGAAATTGATTATTATTTTTTTTGTTTTTTCTCACAAAGTCTCACTTTCCGCTAACTTAGGACAAAAATTTAAATCTTTCATGGACTCAATATGCCCCTCAGCAAATACCTTGGGGTGTCTTCTTTCCAAAATGGGGTCAGTTGTGGGGTGTTTGTACTGCCCTGGCATTTGAGGGTCTCCGCAATCATTACATGTATGGCCAGCATTAGGAGTTTCTGCTATTCAACTTATATTGACATACAGGTAATGAGATTTTTTTTTCCGTTCAGCCTCTGGGCTGAAAGAAAAAAATGAACGGTACAGATTTCTTCATTCGCATCGATCAATGTGGATGAAAAAATCTCTGCCAAAAAAAAAAAAAAAAAAGGGGAAAGGCGTCTGCCAGGACATAGGAGCTCCGCCCTACATCCATACCCACTTAGCTCGTATGCCCTGGCAAAACAGATTTCTCCATTCACATCAATCGATGTGGATGAATAAATCATTGCCGGGATTTTTTTTATTTTTTATATATATATATATATATATATATATATACACAAAGTGTTTGCCAAAGCATAGGAACGCCGCCTCCTCCTCAGCTCGTCTGCCTCGGCAAACATATCTGTTACTGCAGAGGAGAAAATCCCGTCTTGCAGCACCGCATACACCGACTTGCATGTAATCTGACAGCAGCGCAATGCTTCTGTCAGAATGCACATCGGTGCTGCAGCTGGTCGATCGGTTGGTCCACCTGGAAGGTAAAAAAAAATAAAAATAAAATAAAAACAGGCCGCAACGCAATAATTTTATTAACTTTGCAACAGAACATATAAACTTTAACTTTTTTAACTGAACATTAACCTTTTTGCTTACTGGTGTTTTTTTTTTGTTTTTTTACTTTTATAGAACAAACCTCTCCTTCCCCTTGGGTCAATGTGCAAAGCGCAAATCGCCCAAAGATGTGGCGAAGTGCGTTATGCACTTTGTCCCATGTGAAAGGAGACGTTTGCAGCAGCAGTGAGTGAATGGGCCCTAATAGTCCTGTGTGCCTGTCCTGTGAGATGCAATCCCTATGCTAATAGTGTACCTGTGAGTGGTACTTCCGGAAACACTCTCCAAAGCATAGGGCAGGGTGGTCAGAACAGTCAGGACAGAAATAGCGGGTGTCACGCCTTATTCCACTCCTGCTACAGACACAACATCTTTTTCGGGGTGACGGTTGGGTTGAGGTAGCAGGAACGACATTGGGGAAATGTCGCTCGTTTAGACGGCTAACTACACTGGTGGATGGGGCCACGGAACCTCCTGGGTACAGGAGGTTCTCGATGATCTCTTCCTGAAATTTGAGGAAGGATCCAGTTCTTCCAGCCTTACTGTAGAGAACAAAACTATTGTACAGAGCCAATTGAATTAAATATACAGACACCTTCTTATACCAGCGTCTGGTTCTGCGGGAAACTAAATACGGAGACAACATCTGGTCATTTGAAGTCCACCCCTCCCATGTGAAGGTTATAGTCGTGGACTGAGAGGGGCTTTTCAATGACACGGGTTGCTCGCTCAATTTGTATTGTCGTGTCTGCGTGAATGGAGGAGAGCATGTAAACGTCACGCTTGTCTCTCCATTTCACCGCAAGCAGTTCTTCGTTACACAGTGCGGCCCTCTGCCTCCTTGCAAGACGGGTGGTAACGAGCCGTTGGGGGAAGCCCGCGCGACTAGTTCGCGCGGTACCACAGACGCCAATCCGTTCTAGAAACAAATGCCTAAAGATGGCCACACTTGTGTAAAAATTGTCCACATAAAGATGGTACCCCTTGCCGAATAAGGGTGACACCAAGTCCCAAACTGTCTTCCCACTGCTCCCCAGGTAGTCAGGGCAACCGACCGGCTCCAGGGTCTGATCTTTTCCCTCATAGATCCGAAATTTGTGGGTATAGCCTGTGGCCCTTTCACAGAGCTTATACAATTTGACCCCATACCGGGCGCGCTTGCTTGGGATGTATTGTATAAGCCAAGGCGCCCGGTAAAATGTATCAGGGACTCGTCTATGCAGATGTTTTGCTCAGGGGTATACAAATCTGCAAATTTCTGGTTGAAATGGTCTATGAGGGGCCGAATTTTGTGGAGCCGGTCAAAAGCAGGGTGGCCCCTGGGACGGGAGGCGGTGTTGTCACTAAAGTGCAGGAAACGCAGGATGGCCTCAAAACGTGCCCTGGACATAGCAGCAGAGAACATGGGCATGTGATGAATCGGGTTTGTGGACCAATATGACCGCAATTCATGCTTTTTTGTCAGGCCCATGTTGAGGAGGAGGCCCAGAAAAGTTTTAATTTCGGAAACTTGGACTGGTTTCCACCGGAAAGGCTGGGCATAAAAGCTTCCCGGGTTAGCGGTGATAAATTGTGTGGCATACCTGTTTGTTTCGGCCACAACTATGTCTAATAGCTCTGCAGTCAAGAACTGCTCAAAAAATCCCAGGGCCGACCGATCTGAGCTGTCTCAACCCGAACTCCAGACTGGGCAGTGAAAGTGAAAACTACAGGTGCGGCTGCCAATCAGGGTTTGCCAGCACCTCTGGGATTCTAGGGGCTCTACGGGCTCTACGGGGTTACTACTGCACGTGCCACCGTACCAGCTTCAACTGCCCTTCTGGTGCTCGCTACTT
Organism: Bufo gargarizans; assembly: GCF_014858855.1. Classification (NCBI taxonomy): domain Eukaryota; kingdom Metazoa; phylum Chordata; class Amphibia; order Anura; family Bufonidae; genus Bufo; species Bufo gargarizans. The sequence goes on along the minus strand of NC_058082.1, from coordinate 384,073,869 downwards.
CACCAGGTTGTACGGTAGTGCTGGTACTAGGTCCAGGGAGGGCTGGGCTGCTGGTGTATGCCTCACCACGTAATCCGACAGCACCAGCCCCACTCTACTGCTCTTGAAGCGGATCCTGCACAACCTGTGGTCCAGCGACACGGGGCCGGGTATGCCTGGTGGTATCAGGGACCTCAGCCTCCTCGTCCGAACTTTGGGTCAGAGAGCCACTGCTTTCTACAGGTTCGTATTCTGACCCGCTGGATTCATCAGATGAGGGTTCCCACTCCTCATCCGACTGGGTCAGAAGCCTGTAGGCCTCTTCAGAGGAATACCCCCTGTTAGACATGTGGGCAACTAAATTTAGGGGTATTCCCTGAGACTACCCAAGAAAAAAAAAGCAAGCCTGTCTTACAAATGGGAGGCTAGCGAAGTACCGGAGGCCGCTGCGGTTGATAAAAATATCAAAACTGATTTTTTTATCGCCGCAGTGCTTGTAAAGTGAATGTGCAGTGATCAAAAAAAAAAATTTTTTTGTCACTGCGGTGGGGCGGGTGTGGGCGAACGCACGTGTGGGCGACCGATCAGGCCTGATCGGGCAAACACTGCGTTTTGGGTGGAGGGCGAACTAAAGTGACACTAGTACTATTATAGATCTGACCGTGATCAGTTTTGATCACTTCCAAATACTATAAAAGTACAAATGCTGATTAGCGATACGCTAATCAGCGAATAACGGACTGCGGTGCGGTGGGCTGGGCGCTAACTGATCGCTAACTACCTAACCAAGGGACCTAAACTATACCTACAACCTAACGGTCAATACCAGTGAAAAAAAAATGTGACAGTTTACACTGATCACTTTTTTCCTTTCACTAGTGATTGACAAAGGGGTGATCAAATGGTTAATTGGGGTTCAGGGGGGTGATTGGGGGCTAAAGTGTAGTGTTTGGTGTACTCTGGTGTACTGTGAAGCCTGCTCCTCTGCTGAATCCAACCGACGAAAAGAACCAGCAGAGGAGCAGGCAGCCATATAACAGATCATATTTACAAATATGATCTGTTATCTGGCTCTCTGATTGTTTTTTTTGAAAATCATCAGCTTGCCAGCCGCGATCATTGGCTGGCAAGCTGATGACGAAATGGTCCTCTTTGAAATGCCGGCCCGAACTGCGCATGCGCGGGCAGCATAGCGTGTCATCTCACGTCTCGCATTTTAAAAGAAAAACATATTTTTTTTTGTGTCTCCATATTTTGAGAGCCATAGTTTTATTTATTTTTTTGTTTTTTAGGCGACTGTTGTGTAGGGGTTTATTTTTTGGGGTATGAAATGAAGGTTTAATTTGTACTATTTTGGGGTGCATATGACTTTTTCATTGCTTGGTATTACACTTTTTGTAATGTAAGGTGAGAAAAATGTAAGGTGATATTTTTATACAGCAGGTTCTTACAGACGCGGAAATACCTAATATGTATACTTTTTATTTATTTTTTGCACAAAAACAGCATTTTTAAAAACAAAAAATCATGTTTTAGTGTCCATGTTCTGTGTTTTTTATATTTTGCGCGATTGTCCTAGGGTAGGGTTTTTTGCGGGTTGAGATGACTTCTAATGCCCTATAAAAAAAATAAAAAAAAAATTATTTACAAAATGATGCCAACATAAAGTAGACCTATGGAAAATGTAAAGAAATAACAGTTTTGTGAGGTATTACACTCTGCCATAATAGAGAAATTAATATTTAGAAAATAGTGAACTTTTACAAATTTTCGCTAATTTTTAGATTTTTTTAAAATCAATAACGGTAAAACATATTGAGTCAAATTTATCACTAACATGAAGTACAATGCGTCAAAAGAAAACAATGTCAGAATGGCTTTGATCAGAAAAAGCTTTCCAAAGTTAATACCACAAAAAGTGACACATGAGATTTGCAAAAAACGGTCTGGTATTTAAGATGAAAAGTGGCTCGGTACTGAAGGGGTTAAAAGCAGAGAACTTTTTTTGGTAATTTGAATTTTTTGAGCTTTTTTATTTTTTTAAATATAAATAAAGGTGATTTACAGTATCTCACAAAAATGAGTACACCCCTCACATTTTTAAAAATATTTTATTATATATTTTCCTGGGACAACACTGAAGATATGACACTTTGATACAATGTAAAGTAGTCCATGTTCAGCTTGTATGAGGCTACTTTCACACTAGCGTTTAAGTTTTCCGGTATTGAGTTCCGTCATGGGTGTTCAATACGGGAAAAAAAGGCTTCAGTTTTGTCCCCATTTATTGTCAATGGGGGGCAAAACTGAACTGAACAGAACGCTCCAAAATGCGTTCCATTCCGTTTAGTTGTGTTCCCAGATTGGAGAGCAAACCGCAACATGTTGTAGTTTGCTTTCCATCCTGGGATGCGGAGCAAGATCTGGCATGACCCCCAATGCAAGTAAATGGGGACGGATCCATTTTCTCTGACACAATAGAAAATGGATCTGTCCTCCATTGACTTTCAATGGAGTTATTGAAGGATCCGTTTTGGCAATGTTAAAGATAATACAACTGGATACGTTCATAATGGATGCAGATGGTTGTATTATCAGTAATGGAAACGTTTTTGCTGAACCCTGCCGGATCAATCAAAACTGCTAGTGAGCCTAACAGTGTAAATTTGGTGTGCCCTCAAAATAATTCAACACACAGCCATTAATGTCTAAACCGCTGGCAACAAAAGTGAGTACACCCTTAAGTGAAAATGGCCAAATAGTGCCTAATTAGCCATTTTCCCTCCCCTGTGTCATGTCACTCATAAGTGTTACAAGGTCTTAGATTTGAATGGAGAGCAGGTGTGTTAAATTTGGTGTTAACGCTCTCTAACTCTCTCATACTGATCACTGGAAGTTCAATATGGCACCTCATGGCAAAGAACTCTCTGAGGATCTGAAAAAATGAATTATTGCTCTACATAAAGATGGCCTAGGCCAGTGATGGCGAATCTTTTAGAGACCGAGTGCCTAAACTGCAACCCAAAACCTAATTATTTATCACAAAGTGCCAACACAGCAATTTACCCTAAATACTACAGTCCAGTATAGTCTATCTTCCATGTACTTTATTATTTAGCTATAATAGCCTGCCTACATTCAGTGAACTGCCTGTGCTGTTCATAGTGCATCCTGCGCTGATTGAATTGCAGGAAAAGTCTAAGGCATATTGGTACACCATAGACTTTTTCCAGGGTGCGGGTGCCCGCAGAGAGGGCTCTGAGTGCCGCCTCTGGCACCCGTGCCATAGGTTCACCATCACTGGCCTAGGCTATAAGAAGATTGCCAACACCCTGAAACTGAGCTGCAGCACGGTGGCCAAAAAAATACAGTGGTTTAACAAGACAGGTTCCACTCAGAACAGGCCTTACCATGGTCAACCAAAGAACTTGAGTGAACTTGCTTATTGTCATATCCAGAGATTATCTTTTCACAATAGACATATGAGTGCTTCCAGCATTGCTGCAGAGGTTAAATGGTCATCCTGTCAGTGCTCAGACAATACACCGCACACTGCATTAAATTGTTCGTCCCAGAAGAAAGCCTCTTCTAAAGATGATGCACAAGAAGACTGCAAACTGTTTGCTGAAGACAAGCGGACTAAGGACATGGATTACTTGAACACTGTGTTCTGATGAGACCAAGATAACCTTATTTGGTTCAGATGGTGTCAAGTAAATGTAGGCAAGACACAATAGTCTTTGAACTCCTCACCTGGTTGCCACCACACACAAGTATGGTGGTGGGAGTGTCATAGTTTGGGGCTGCATGAGTGCTGCTAGCTTTGGGAAGCTACAGGTCATTGAGGGAACCATAAATGCCAACATGTACTGTGACATACTGAAGCAGACCATGTTCCCCTCCCTTTAGAGATTGTGCTGCAGGGCAGTATTCTAACATAATGACCCCAAACACACCTCCAAGATGACTACTGCCTTGCAAAGAAACTGAGGGTAAAGGTGCTAGACTCGCCAAGCATGTCTCCAGACTTAAACCCTATTGAGCATCTGTGGTGCATCCTCAAACTGAAGGTGGTGGAATGCAAGGTCTCTAACATCCACCAGCTCCGTGATGTCTTCATGGAGGAGTCGAAGAGGATTCAGAGAGTTAAGGTAGTGCTGGAAAATAATGGTGGCCACACAAAATATTGACACTTTGGCCATTTTCACTTAGGGTTGCACTCACTTTTGTTGTCAGCAGTTTAGACATTAATGGCTGTGTTGTGATTTTGAGGGCACACCAAATTTACACTGTTATACAAGCTGACTACTTTGTATCTTACATTGACTTACATTGTATCAAAGTGTCATATCTTCAGTGTTGTCCCATGAAAAGATATAATAACATATTTACAAAAATGTTAGGGGTGGGCGATATGGCCTAAAATCTATATTGCAATATAATTTTAAGCATGTGCGATATGCGATATATATCGCAATATATTATCTATATTTGTGGGGGAGGGTTAAAAATTTTTTTTTTACTTTTTATTTAATAACTATTAGCCCCCTTAAGGGCTAGAACCCTTGTCATATTCACCCTAATAGAGCTCTATTAGGGTGAATAGGACTTTACACTCTCCCTGCTGCCCTGTGCTTTGTGCACACAACAGCAGGGAGCTGACCATGGCAGCCAGCCTCTCATGTGCCCTCCAGGCTCTGATCCGCCCTCCAGCCTCTCATGTGCCCCCAAGCCTCTGATCAGCCTCTACCTCTTATCAGCCCCCTCTGGTAACTCAAACCCACCGCCACTCCCTCCCCAGTATTGATCATTGGTGGCAGGGGCCCCCTTCCCCCTCCCCACATCATTGGTGGCAGCAGCAGTTCCGATCAGAGTCCCAGCAGTGTAATGCTGGGGCTCCGATCGGTTACCATGGCAGCCAGGATGCTACTGAAGTCCTGGCTGCCATGGTATGTCAGTGAGCAGCATTATAGCTAAGCGCGCCGTGGCCGCCAGGCGCTCCTCCTTCTGTCTGTGCGGCGCATTGCTAATGCTTATAGCATTAGCAATGCGCAGCACAGACCTATGAGAAGGAGCATGTGGCGGCCACGGCGCACGTGAGCTATAAGCATTAGCAATGCGCCGCACATACAGGAGGAGGAGTGCCCGGCGGCCACAGCGCACGTGATTATAATGCTGCTCACTGACATACCATGGCAGCCAGGACTTTAGCTTCCTGGCTGCCATGGTAACCGATGGGAGCCCCAGCATTACACTGCTGGACTCCGATTGGAACTGCCGCTCCGTGGTCATATCGCAGTTCGGCGATATAGGCGATATGCATAAAATCCATATTGTGGCACAAATTTATATTGCATATCGCCTATACCACCCACCCCTAGGTGTACTCACTTTTGTGAGATACTGTATATTGACTCAAATTTACCACTATTATGAACTACAAATGTGTCACAAGAAAACAGTCTCAGAATAGTTTGGATAAGTAAAAGTGTTCCTAAGTTATTACCACATAAAGTGACACATCAGATTTCCAAAATTTGGCCTGGTCCTTAAGATAAAAAATTGGCTTGGTACTGAAATGGGTTATCCATTTTTTTTTTTATACTTTTTATGAACTTGCATTGACTTCTGTGACTTAACCAGCTTTCAAAATATTTACCTCTAGTTCCCTCATTGGCAACTTCCTTATTGTGAAAAACTGCACATAATCCTTTTGTAGAATCCAAAAATATCTTTCATAAGATTAATGTATATTTTATAGTATTAGAACTTCATGGTATTTTAAAGATCACATGAAATCAACATTTTTAACATTCTTCAGTGTAGTTATTAGCTGGAATTCAATACTTTTGTGCTTTATGTTAATTCATTTCCTGTTTATTTGCAGGAAGAAACTAAGTTAACTTTCCGTCCTCCCAGTTTGGCTACTTCATATTCTCCCTTACAAAACTGGCAGCACCAACCAGAGAAGTTGATATTTGAGTCATGTGGTTATGAAGCCAGTGTGAGTATTACATGAGACGTTTTATCTGTACAATAATTAAAATCATTTTTTTCAGCTTTTTTTATTTTCATTATCCTCAAGTCAAGGGCTCAGCAAATATCAGTCGCTGGGCAAATATCACTCAGTGTAATACACTAACAAGCAATACATTATAATACAGATGTATTGTAATGCATTGCTGAGGGGAGCAGACCCCCAAAAGTTGAAATCCCAGAGTGGGACGTAAATAAAGTTTTAAAAAACGTAAAAAAAAAGTGTTTTTAATAAGGTGAAATATATTTACTCTAATTTATGACTATTATGTTCAACATGAAAAAACAGTCTCAGAATAGCTTGGATTAGTAAAAGTGTTCCAAAGTTATTACCACATATAGTGACACATGTCAGATTTGCAAAAAATGGCCTGAGCAGGAGGGTGAAAACTGGCCTGTGTAGAAGGGGTTAAGCAGTTGTATGGAGTGAGCTTCTTGTTAGTTCTTGTTCCTCTGTCCATGGCATCTAGGATTGCTCCAAATAACATTTCATTGTATTGTACTTTGTATTGTACAGTGACAATAAAGGCATCTTATCTTATCTTATCTTATCTTATATGTGGCGGGTGCCGGCTTTCTAATACGGCAGAAAGCCTTTGACAGTGACAGGGCTCGAAGATAACTCAGATCCTGGTCCTAAAACTGCTCAGATGCTGCTGTCAGTAGTGAACGTGGCATCTGTGGGACTCTGAATGATGTCCTGTGGTGAAATTGCGGCACTTCAATCAGTTTGACAGCCAGGGGCCTTTTGAAGTCTCCCAGGCCTGGTCATTGCGAGCTGCCTGCTAAGCCATGCTAAAAACATGGCCTATCTGGCAGCCTGTGAAAATTTCTTAGACTGCAGTAGTATTTTATAGCAGTCTGTGGTATAAGTGATCAGAAGATCGAATGTACAAGTCAACTGTAATCATACGGATCCGTTACCCATTGACATTCAACGGATCCAGTTTGTTCCGTTTAGATTTTATACAACCACATCCTGACAGAAAGGATGCATACTGATGTGTAATCAAAACTGAACCATTTTGGTCACGCATATGTGAAAGTAACCTTAGTGTATTTTTGTGCTTTTTATTTTAGTTTTTTTACTTTTGTTTTAAATGGAATGAATGAGCTGCAGTGAGCGCTAAATCAATTTTATTGTGTCGTAGAAAAGTACATGAGGTGACATGATCAACAAATCACAATTCTATATTATAGGACTGCTCAAAATTTTTCAGCAATAATTTTGTTAAGATATGTAGATACATTTCAGAACAGTTGTAGTTTGTTGCCAGATGAAAATCAGTAACATATTGCAGAATATTCAATGGTTGTCGTTAGATTCTAAATTTATTGTTCCATAGGCTGTGTTTTACTCACACACCCTCATTAACCCCATAAGTACCAGCGCAACCGGACGTGACTTAAGGACCAGCGCCATACATGTACGGCACAAGGTCTGCGCGGTTCTGGGGAACGATCGCCGTGGTAATCGCCGTACCATGGCTGCTCTTACCTGCAGGCAGTCATGGGGTAGGGGCACCATGGTGCTGCACCACACCCCCTGCAGCTCTAAGCGCTGCGATTGGCCGGTCAATGACCGGCACATCGCAGCGCAGGAAGCTGTCACAGGCCACGGGGTGGGGGGGGGGGCTCAGGGTGAGGTGGCTGGTGCTAAACTGGTCAGCATCGGTCACCTCAGAGGTAAGGCAGGGGACACTGGTATGTTGGGTTCCCTGCCAGCGCTGCGATTGGCTTGAGCCAATGGCAGCGCTACAGTTGCACAGGAAAGGGCTGAACTTCCCTGCATGCAGCCATTCTAGCTGGTGACTGCATGCAGAGAGGTTCTGTGCTTTTCTGTGCTGCTGTTGGCTTGCTGGGACTTGTGGTGCACACCATTTCAACCTTAATCCTTTCCTGATCTTTGCATTTTTTTTATTTATTTTTTATTTTTTTCACATCTGTGTTGAATTTTTGGCCAATTTTTCCTTTTTTTGGGTTAAAAAAGAAGAAATAGTTTTATATATATATATATATATATATATATATATATACAGTTATTGCACGCATGCACGGTTTGTTCGTGCGTGCTGCAGAGCGCCAATCAGTAGTGTGTATATAAAAATTTCAGTCATTGTCAGTTTAGATTTTTGAACGAACGTACCATCTGCGTTCGTGAATTGACAGAGCACTGTTGTGAATTTTTATACTACAGTTTTTTCACACACGCACAATCAGTAGTGTGCTCATTTGCAACAACACATTTTTAAGTTTTTTTATATAGATATATATGTTAAAGTACATTAATCGAATAAGCAGGTAACAAGGCAGCACTCCGGACTTGTAGGTGAAAAACGGATCCTTTTATCACACGCTATGCAACGTTTCAGCTCATCTCATTGAAGCCTTTGTCAAGCAGTGAAAACCGTGCTTTATACAGGTTTATATAGGTGAGTTCAATAAGTACATAATTGTTACCAAATAATATAAATGTTTCAATAACCATGTTTAAAAAAGATATATAAATACAATTTCATGTTATAGTCGCCAATCAATATGGAACAAATTGCATATCTGCAATTAAAGGCACAGTGGTTAACAGGTTAAGCAAATGTTAGTAATATTAGACCAAACAAATCTTGTTATTAACCCACATGGAGTACCTCATACTGGGTGGCGTCTTCACAATCATTCTCTATAGTTTTTTTTAAATTTTCCTAGGATAAAACAGAAACAGGGAACTTAAGAATAAATAATTGAAAGGGCACTGGTTTTAATCCTACAACACAGGAGTTATCGGAGCACATCCAGAGGGCCCCAGCAGCTATATCACCCTAAAGTCCACATTAAGTCCTTTTGGTTTCAATATTTGGAAATGGTATATCTAATAAAGTTCCCATTTTTAGAGTAAAGCTATCCTGTCACCTCCACGTCTGGGCATGGCACCCTGATCTATAACTCTAAAGCGTAGGTCCCTCTCTGTATGTTTTGCCTCTGTGAAGTGTTTAGACACTGGCAAATCAAGTTTCTTTTTCCTGATGCTATACCTATGTTGGTTAAGCCTGGTCTTTACATTCCATGTGGTTTCCCCAACATAGTAGAGGTGGCATGGACATTAAGTAATTAACGTATGATGAATCACATGTTAAGTAATGTTTAATCCTGATCGCAGCTCCTGTGTCTGGATGTGCACCCATTATGAGTTCCTTCATGTGGGTTTATAACCAGATTTGTTTTGTCTAATATTACTAACGTTTGCTTAACCTGTTAACCACTGTGCCCGTAAATTGCGGACCTGCAATTGGCTCCATATACCACTATGGATAGTCCTTGACTTTTCCCCCATTTCGGCTTGGAGGGCAGGCAACACTTGAATGTGCTGCCAGCCTTCCTTTTCGATGATTGGGGGGGGGGATCCTTACCCCTCTTGGAATCAACTTGGACGATGCCTAATATTTCCTGTACTCCCTTTCACTTGTGGGCATAGGGATGCATGGATGGGGAGTGGGGCCACTAGCGTCCCCTCATCTGCAGCCCCTAATGGGTTAAGGCATGGATCCTAAGTTAACTTGGGACTGGGAGCCTTCCTGTAGCATCCAGTGATTTATGTTACTATTCCCTTGAAAAACATTGCCTGTTACCATTCATGGAACCCGTTGAATACTTGGATGCCGCATAGACAGGCACAGTGTAGGATTCAACAATCGGAAACTTAATTGTAACCTCCAACGAGTGACATTGCACTGCTCTGTTTGCACAAGCACGTGAACGATGTGATGAATTTGCAGATACTTACACTGTGTCGATGCAGGCGCAGTTGTACTTGTGGTACTCCGAACTTTGGCCACATGGAGTCTGGACAAATAGGGTGAGCGCCCCACGATCATTAATTTTTAATGTGTAACAATTAACACAATAATGCCCACTGAATTCACCAGGTGTACACAATATGTTTCATTATTTGAACACAAATATGTATTTTATAATATCACGCATGTATCAAGTATACACATGAGTTTAATAACTGATTCTCAAGGGTTATTGATTGGAGACTAAAACATTAAATTGTATGAAATTTTATTTATATATATTTTCTTAATAATCATGGTTATTGAAAAATTTATTTTATTTGGTAACAATTATGTACTTATTGAACTCACCTATATAAACCTGTATAGAGCACTGTATTCACTGCGTGACAAAGGCTCCAATGAGATGAGCTGAAACGTTGCATAGCGTGTAATAAAAGGATCAGTTTTTCACCTACATAAATATGTATATATGTTAAATAAAGCTGAGTTTGTGTGTAAAGGAATCCGCACCGTCAAATTTACAATCACAAAATTTGGCACACAGGTACATCAGGTGTCCGGGAAGGTTTTAGACCGGATCTCTGCTCTGTAGGACGTACCGTTCTTGATATATTCCCAAAAAATGCATTAGCCAAAAGAAGCTTGGTCCCATGACCCTTATCAGCCAATAGAAGATCGCAGGCCGTTAGCCTCCACATACACAGTTTTACTCCAGGTTTCCATAAGAACCCAGCCATTTTTCTTCACTGCTGTAGGTGAGCTTTAAATCGCCAGGATAATCGCTATTGAAGTAAAGCCATGGCCTAATAGCTCTTAGTACCTTATTTCAAGATGTGCCTTTGTTCCAGCAATAGATGTTTTTATCCTCTGAAAATCCAGTTTATTTGGTATGCAAATTAGCCAGTAAGAGCCCAGAGGGGCGTCACTCTTGTAGGAAGGAGCCTAGACACGCCCACTGCCACAATGTGTCCACCCTCAAAAGACTAACTTAAAACCCCACCCCAGTCGACACTAAGCCAAGCTCCTGATCATAGGCCACACCCCACACTCCTCAGCCGACTGGTATTGAAAAAATGAAGGTAAAGATTTACTTCTGTCAGCTGCAGGGGTAAGAGGGAGGGTGACTTTCTCCCTGCAGCTCAGCCAGCACAGTATTGCTATCTTAGAGTGAACTGTTCAAAAAGACACGCCCCCAATCTGGTTAGGCCACGCCCCGTCCCACTCCTCAGCCGACAGGAATTGAAAAAAATTTGGGTTAAAAATCAACTTCTAGTTCCTGCTAAGACACGCCCCCGATCTGGTTAGGCCACGTCCCCTCCCACTCCTCAGCCAACAGGAATTGAAAACAATGGAGTTAAAAATAAACTTTTGTCAGCTGCAGGGGTGGGAGGGACGGTGACTTTCTTCCTGCAGCTCACACTCAGACAGCACAGTGCTGCTGTCTGAGAGTGAGCTGTTCAAAAGGACAACCTTGTATCCATGCAGGCCCTGCTCCAGACGGAGAACAGTGAGTCTGAAAGCTGGATTGTCCAGCCTAAAACTGAACCTCTAGGCACCCTAGGGGCAGGCTGCTGTAAGTGTCTCAGTTAAAGGCATGGTCCACTATGGAGGTCAGTGTTAAGGGGCAGATTGTTGTAAAGGCCACTGTCAAAGGGATGGTGTGCTGTGAAACTCACTGTTAAAGGGGAAGGCTGCTGTAAAGGTCAGAGTTAAGGGGGTGAGCTGCTATGGAGGTCCAATTTCAAGGGATGGGGCACTGTGGGGGGGGGTCAGTGTTAAGGGGTGGGGGGCTGTGGAGGTCTCTGTTAAGGGGGCTGAGTGCTGTAAATGAAATAGATGCTGTAAATGAAATAGCGGGTCCTCCAGCTAGTGTATCTATATCAATTTCAGTTAGTGTCAGTTGAGAATTTTGCACAAACGCACCATCTGCGTACATGCATTTTGCAACCACTGCACACTGATAAGTAGTGTCCTTTACTGATCGCTTGTGCCCAGTTTGCACTGCAAGTTTTGTTTTGTTTTTGTGCAGAAGACTTTTTGTGCAAAATACTTTTTCCTACAAAAAATTCTTCTAAATGTAAAATTTATGACAAGCCCCTTCACGTGTGAAAACACAACATACAAACCCCTCACACTAAATAAAGGTTTACACATTTCACACGTCGCACCCCAATAAAATTAAAATGTCCAGTCCATCCGAACGAGTATACTCAGCTGAAGAAGCATATGCCAACCTTACCTCCGATATGTAGTCTGCCAGTGAGGGAAAAGAGGATGCCACTTTCCTCTACTCCTCTACCTTCTCAGCATCATCCTGTGATGAGGGACCCTCCAGAAGATGTCCCAGGGTAGCAGCGGAGGCAGCCCCCCAGAGTGAACCCTTATGGACTCCACCCACTGACGATTATCAGGCCCAAATTCCTGAGTTTGTGGGCAACTGAGGAATTCAGATAGATTCTGTGGGTTTCATAGAAACAGATTTTTTTCTAAATCTTCTTCTCTGAAGATTTTGTAAATTTAATGTTGACCCAAACCAATTTATACGCCAAATAATTGCTCAGAACCGTACACCGCCATCTCCTAGAACCCTAGGGTGGACCCCAGTAAGTGCAGCAGAGATGATATGCATTCGTGCTGCATATGGGCGTTGTAAAAACACATTAAATGTAAGGCATTATTGGAGTTTGGACATTTTCTACCAGACTCCAATTTACAGTAACATCATGACCCGGAACCGTTTTGAGTCGGTTAGGAAATTTCTACACTACAATGACAACCCAGTGCCCACCCCAAAACGACCCAACATTTGACAGTCTGTTCAAAATTAGGCCTGTCATTCACCACTTTAACACCAAGTTTGCTGAGGTGTTGACGTGTACAATCCAGATAAAAATGTCAGTGTAGATTAGTCCCTAATACTCTTCAAAGGGAGGATTAGATTCCGCCAGTACCTGGCTAGCAAACAGGCAAAGTATGGAATAAAGTTATGCAAACTTTGTGAGAGTAGCTCCTTGTACACCCACAAGGTCCACATTTACGAAGAGAAAGATTCCCGAATAGAAGCCCCAGTATCTCTCTCCCCCCCCCCCCCCCATCCTAGGAGTTAATGGGACTTACTGCACCCACTGCTAGATAAAGGTTACCACCTTTAAGTGCATAACTATTAGACCAGCATACCCCTAACTACCAGAGGTACTGTGGTTTGCGGCACAGTGCGCAAAAATGAGAGAGGCCTCCCAAGGGCAACCGCTGAGAATGGGAGAAAGTAGGGCTCTCCTCCGTGAGAACTTGCTGGTGATAAAGTACAAGGACAAGAGGGACGTCCTTGTACTGACCACCACTCGCACTAACGCCAGCTCCCCTGGCCCACTATCACTGTCCCCAAACCAATTTAAATCCTGAACTACAATAGGCACATGGGAGGGGTGGATCTTTCAGATCAACTACTGAGCCCTACAGTGCCACACGAGAAACAAAAGTGTGGTACAAAAAACTGGCCGGACACATTGTAAAGATGGCAATGTGTACGTGCTAATTTTAATCTGCAGGCCATACAGGAACTTTCCTTCAGTTCCAAGAGGTGGTTAAAAAGACCTAATTTTTCAAACCCAGGCCGGGGAGGGTCCCATTACTTCTGGTAGTCATGGTGCCCATGTCGTACCAGGGCAACATTTTCCAGGACAAATCCCCCAGACAGCACGGGAGGAACCCAAAAAAGATGCAGGGTGTGTCACAAAAGGGGGATAAGGAAAGACACAATTTACCACTGCAAAACCTGCCCTTAAAAACCTGGCCTGTGTATGCAGGACTGTTTCAGAATCTACCACTCATCCATGGAGTATTAATTTAATCCTTTATGCTCCCTGTAATATTTCCACTTTATATCTCTGATTTAGTCAACTTCGCTTGCATATCCACTTTCCAACAACCACTACATATTCTTTAATGTGAAACAACTTTTAGGTCAAAAGTGCCTTTTCCACTCCTTGAAATGTTCGTATAGGGGTGCTCTTTTCAAAATGGTGTCACTTCTTGGCATTTTGAATTTCTGGGATTTCCACTGTAGGGTCACCTCAGGGTGTCTTGATATGAGACATAGCTCCCAATTACCATTCCAGCTAAATCCGCTCTCCAAAAGCCATATGGTGCTTCTTCCACTCTGAAGCCTGCTGTGCCCCCAAACATCAGTTTTTGAGCACACATGGGGTGTTTCTGTAAACTCCAGATTCAGGGTAATAGATTTTGAGTTTTGTTTGGCTGTTAACCCTTGATGTGTTGCAGAAAAATAAAATAGATTAAAATGTAAAATCTGCTAAAGAAAGTGACATTTTGAAATTCCCATTTTCCTTTAAAGGGAGTCTGTCATCAAAATATGACATTGTACACCACTTACATGGCTCTCGAGCACACCTATCCGTGATTCAAATGGTACCTTTGTAATTTTCTTCTGAGTTTCACCAGCAGGAAAAACGCACTTTAATCCATATGCAAATGACCTAAATCATTTTTTTTGCACAATTTGACAAAGACAATGAGCTGCCTATCATCAAATTTGCCCAGCAAGAGGCTCCATCATGTTCCCTGATACTGAGAGCACATGAGGTAGAATGGGCCTTAAACCACATTAATCCCCAGAAAGCAGCTGGCCCTGGAAAAGTCCTAAAAAACTGTGCTAAACAGCTGAAAACTGTATTTACCAGTATATTTAACAGCTCACTAGAGCAGGCCATTGTCCCCACTTGCCTGAAGTCCTCCACAATTGTCCCAATTCCAAAACAGCAAGGCTGTGTGTTGAGCCGTCTCCTTTACTCCCTCTTCACAAATAAATGTAAACCTATTCACAATACCAATACCATTAGAAAATTTGCAGATGACACGACCGTGATAGGCCTAATCTCTAACAATAATGAAACAGCCTATAGGAAAGAGGTTGAGAACCTAGAGAGATGGAGTAAGAACAACAACCTCATACTCAATGCCAAGAAAACAAAGGAGCTAATTCTGGATTTTAGGAAGAAGAAACAAAATGGACACCATCCCATTAGCACTAATGGTGGAAACGTGGAGATAGTTCAAGGTTTCAGATTCTTGGGAGTTCATATTAGTCAGAACCTGTCATGGATAAAAAAACACAACAGAAATTGCCAAAACAGGCCTTCAGAGGTTTTATTTTCTGAGGAGTCTGAAGAAAGCACAACTCCCAAAACAGCTGCTAGTCAATTTTTACAGGTGCACCATAGAATCTGTTATCACATACTGCATTACAGTGTGGAACTCCGGCTGCTCTTCTGAGGACAAGAAGACCCTCAAGCGCATCATCAGAATGGCTGGCAGAATTACTGGTACTCAGTTACCATCACTGGATGACATCTTCACTGCTCGCTGCAGCAACAGGGCAAAAATTATCTGTGGGGATCCAACTCACCCTGACCACAGCCTTTCATTCCCCTACCCTCTGGTAGGCGTCTTAGAGCCCTACATGCCCGCACCACTAGGCTGAAGAACAGCTTTTACCACAAAGCAATCAGTCTCCTAAATGCTCGGAGATTATTGCCCCTTCCTAGGATAGAAACTACCACAGACTGAAAGTGACTGCTGCATTCATGAACCCATGATGACCTGCAGTAGGTCTGCAGTGGTGTTTGAATCAGTGTGTATATATTCTCACAAGCACTTCCTACTTTGTTCTTGCTATATACAGGTCCTTCTCAAAAAATTAGCATATTGTGATAAAGTTCATTATTTTCTGTAATGTACTGATAAACATTAGACTTTCATATATTTTAGATTCATTACACACCAACTGAAGTAGTTCAAGCCTTTTATTGTTTTAATATTCATGATTTTGGCATACAGCTCATGAAAACCCAAATTTCCTATCTCAAAAAATTAGCATATTTCATCAGACCAATAAAAGAAAAGTGTTTTTAATACAAAAAAAGTCAACCTTCAAATAATTATGTTCAGTTATGCACTCAATACTTGGTCGGGAATCCTTTTGCAGAAATGACTGTTTCAATGCGGCGTGGCATGGAGGCAATCAGCCTGTGGCACTGCTGAGGTGTTATGGAGGCCCAGGATGCTTCGATAGCGGCCTTAAGCTCATCCAGAGTGTTGGGTCTTGCGTCTTTCAACTTTCTCTTCCCAATATCCCACAGATTCTCTATGGGGTTCAGGTCAGGAGAGTTGGCAGGCCAATTGAGCACAGTAATACCATGGTCAGTAAACCATTTACAAGTGGTTTTGGCACTGTGAGCAGGTACCAGGTTGTGCTGAAAAATGAAATCTTCATCTCCATAAAGCTTTTCAGCAGAGGGAAGCATGAAGTGCTCCAAAATCTCCTGATAGCTAGCTGCATTGACCCTGCCCTTGATAAAACACAGTGGATCAACACCAGCAGCTGACATGGCACCCCAGACCATCACTGACTGTGGGTACTTGACACTGGACTTCAGGCATTTTGGCATTTCCCTCTCCCCAGTCTTCCTCCAGACTCTGGCACCTTGATTTCCGAATGACATGCAAAATTTGCTTTCATCCGAAAAAAGTACCGTACTTTGGACCACTGAGCAACAGTCCAGTGCTGCTTCTCTGTAGCCCAGGTCAGGCACTTCTGCCGCTGTTTCTGGTTCAAAAGTGGCTTGACCTGGGGAATGCGGCACCTGTAGCCCATTTCCTGCACACGCCTGTACACGGTGGCTCTGGATGTTTCTACTCCAGACTCAGTCCACTGCTTCCGCAGGTCCCCCAAGGTCTGGAATCGGTCCTTCTCCACAATCTTCCTGAGGGTCCGGTCACCTCTTCTCGTTGTGCAGCGTTTTCTGCCACACTTTTTCCTTCCCACAGACTTCCCACAGAGGTGCCTTGATACAGCACTCTGGGAACAGCCTATTCGTTCAGAAATTTCTTTCTGTGTCTCACCCTCTTGCTTGAGGGTGTCAATGATGGCCTTCTGGACAGCAGTCAGGTCGGCAGTCTTACTCATGATTGCGGTTTTGAGTAATGAACCAGGCTGGGAGTTTTTAAAAGCCTCAGGAATCTTTTGCAGGTGTTTAGAGTTAATTAGTTGACTCAGATGATTAGGTTAATAGCTCGTTTAGAGAACCTTTTCATGATATGCTAATTTTTTTAGATAGGAATTTTGGGTTTTCATGAGCTGTATGCCAAAATCATCAATATTAAAACAATAAAAGGCTTGAACTACTTCAGTTGGTGTGTAATGAATCTAAAATATATGAAAGTCTAATGTTTATCAGTACATTACAGAAAATAATGAACTTTATCACAATATGCTAATTTTTTGAGAAGGACCTGTATATGCTGTAAACTGTGAATAGTAATGCCTTCTGGTGCAATGTTTTTTTTTTTTTTTTCTAGTGTAATGCTTTAGTTTAAATGTCAGTTCTTGTTCCTCTGTCCATGGCATCTAGGATTGCTCCAAACAACATTTCATTGTATTGTACATTGTATTATATTGTACTGTACAGTGACAATAAAGGCATCTTATCTTATGAGGGCTCGCAAGTGCCCAGGGGACGCTTTCTGTGTGTAGGTGCCCAGGCTGCTCTGCCTTCTTTTTGCATTACTCCTCCCCAGTCTCTTCCTTGGCCGGCCCCGCAAGTCCCTTGCGTCATCCACAGGACCGGCCCATATCCAGTGCATGCACAGTGCACACTACATGTAGTGCGCATGCACCGGCCTCCAGTCCTCCTGTTTTCTTCTCGTCCGCCCTCTAGTCACTGGTTTTATTCCTGTGCTGGTGCATGCGCACTACATGTAGCGATGTCGTGCCCACAATTGGCATCACAGTGCGCATGCCGTACCGGCGGCGCCACGCACGGTATATCGGCCGGTCCTGTGGATGACGCAAGGGACTTGCGGGGGCGGGCCAAGGAAGAGGCTGGGGAGGAGTAATGTAAATAGAAGGCAGAGCAGCCTGGGCACCTACACACAGAACGCCTCCCTTGCGAGCCCTCATTTGCATATGGATTAAAGTGCGTTTTTACTGCTGGTGAAACTCAGAAGAAAATTACAAAGGTACCATTTGAATCATGGATAGGTGTGCTAGAGAGCCATGTAAGTGGTGTACAATGTCATATTTTGGTAACAGGTTCCCTTTAACCCCTTAAGGATCCAGGCTCATTTTCACCTTAAGGACCAGGCCATTTTTTGCAAATCTGACCAGTGTCACTTTAAGTGCTCATAACTTTAAAATGCTTTGACTTACCCAGGCCGTTAGCAAATTTCAAAGTTTCAGTTTCTCTACTTCTGTAATACATAGTAATACCCACAAAAATTGTGATGACTTTACATTGCCCATATGTCTACTTAATGTTTGTAGCATTTTGGGAATGATATTTTATTTTTTGGGGATGTTACAAGGCTTAGAAGTTTAGAAGCAAATTTTGAAATTTTTGAGAAATCTTCAAAATCCCACTTTTTATGGACCAGTTCAGGTTTGAAGTCATATTGTGAGGCTTAGATAATAGAAACCTCCCAAAAATGACCCCATTCTAGAAACTACACCCCTCAAGGTATTCAAAGCTGTTTTTTTCAAACTTTATTAACCCTTTAGGTCTTCCACAAGAGTTAATGGCAGATGGAGAAACAATTTTGAAATTTCTATTTTTGGGAAAATTTTCCAATATAATCAATTTTTTCCAGGAGTAAAACAAGGGTTAACTGCCAAACAACACTCAAAATGGGTTGCCCTGTTTCTGTAGTTTGCAGTAACACCCCATATGTGGTCGTAAACTACTGTTCGGCCGAACGGGAGCACATAGAAGGAGGGGAACACCATATGGGTTTTGGAAGGCAGATTTTGCAGGACTGGTTTTGTTTATACCATGTCCCATTTGAAGCCCCCTGTTGCACCCCTAGAATAGAAATTTCAAAAAAGTGACTTCATCTAAGAAAGTACACCCCTCAAGGTATTCAAAACTGGGTTTACAAACTTTGTTAACCCTTTAGGTGTTCCACAAGAGTTAATGGCAGATGGAGAAACAATTTTGAAATTTCTATTTTTTTGAAAATTTTCCAATATAATCTATTTTTTCCAGGAGTAAAACAAGGGTTAACTGCCAAATAACACTGAAAATGGGTTGCCCTGATTCTGTAGTTTGCAAAAACACCCCATATGTGGTCGTAAACTACTGTTTGGCCGAACGGTAGCACATAGAAGGAGGGGAACACCATATGGGTTTTGGAAGGCAGATTTTGCAGGACTGGTTTTGTTTATACCATGTCCCATTTGAAGCCCCCTGTTGCACCCCTAGAATAGAAATTTCAAAAAAGTGACTCCACCTAAGAAAGTACACCCCTCAACGTATTCAAAACTGGGTTTACAAACTTTGTTAACCCTTTAGGTGTTCCATAAGAGTTAATGGCAGATGGAGAAACAATTTTGAAATTTCTATTTTTTGGAAAATTTTCCAATATAATCAGTTTTTTCCAGGAGTAAAACAAGGGTTAACTGCCAAACACTCAAAATGGGTTGCCCTGATTCTGTAGTTTGCAGAAACACCCCATATGTGGTGGTAAACTACTATTTGGCTAAACGGCAGGACATAGAAGAAGGGGAACGTCATATGGTTTTTGGAAGGCAGATTTTGCTGGACTGGTTTATTTACACCATGTACCCTTTCAAGCCCCCTGATGCACCCCTAGAGTAGAAACTCCATAAAAGTGACCCCATCTAGGAAACTACGGGATAAGGTGGTTGTTGTTTTGGGACTATTTTTGGGTAAATTAGATTTTTGGTTGCTCTATATTACTCTTTTTTGAGGCAATGTAACAAAAAAATTTAATTCTAAAATTGTTTCTACCATCGCTATTTAGTTTTGTGGAACACCTAAAGGGTTAACATAGTTTGTAAAGTAACTTTTGAATACCTTGAGGGGTGTAGTTTCTTAGATGGGTCACTTTTTTGGAGTTTCTAGTCTAGGCTACATCAGGGGGGGCTTCTAATGGGACATGGTGTCAAAAAAAAAACTGTCCATCAAAATCTGCCTTCCAGAAACCATATGGAGTTCCCTTCGTTCTATGCCCTGCCTTGCGGCTATATAGCCATTTACGACCACATATGGGGTGTTTCTGCAAACTACAGAATTGGGGCAATAAATGTTTAGTTTTGTTTGGCTGTTAACCCTTGCTTTATTACTGGCAAAATGGATTTAAATTTAAATTTTGCCCAAAAATAGGTGTTTTGGCACAGTTTTTATTTTATATTTTTAACACCGTTCATCCGAGGCGTTTGGTAAAAAGTTATTTTTATAGCGACGACTTTTACGCACGCGACGATGCCCAATATGTATGGTTCTCAGACTGTAGAGACACTAAGCAGGCATCCTAAAACTGCGGCCCTCCAGATGTTGTAAAACTACAATTCCCACCATGCCCTGATGATGGCTGTAGGTTGTCTGGACATGCTGGGAGTTATAGTTTTACAACATCTGGAGGGCCGCAGTTTGAGGATGACTGCACTAAAACTAATATTTTTGGGGGAAATAATTTTTTTTTCGTGTCTCCAAAGTCTGAGAGCCATAGTGTTTTATGTTCTCTAGTGAACTGTTGGGGATTATAAAAATGTAGTACTCCATGGAAGTGTGATACTCCCTGAAGTAATCGATAATGCAGAGGCCCGGATGATCGGGGCACGTGTCACATTGAGTAGTGGTGTTCTTCCGTATCCCCCTCTTGTGACACACTCTGCACTTTTTTTGGGTTCGTCCCTTCTTTCCAGTATGGGGGACCACACCTGGAAAGTGTTGGCCAGGGACGATCCGGGCGCCTCCAGTTCCCGAGGTACTCCGGCCTGCTCTTTCCCGGTCCGAAAAGATCAGGTCCTTGAGGACTGCCTCATAGAATTGGAGGAATGTCCCTGTGCTGCCAGCGCTTCGGGATAATACAAAAGAGTTGTACATGGCAACCTGCACCAAGTAGACCGCAACTTTTTTGTACCATGCCTGGGTTTTGCGCATGGCGTTTTATGGCGTGAGGACTTGATCAGAGATATCAACTCCTCCCATATACCGATTGTAGTCGACGATACAATCGAGCTTGAGGACCGTTGCCGCGGTACCTCGCACAGGGACTGGGGTGGTGCTGTTACCGTGGATTGTGGACAGCATAAGGACATCCCTCTTGTCCTTATACCTGACCAGCAACAGGTTTCCACTGGTAAGTGCACGGGTCTCACCCCTGGGGATAGGTACCTGGAGGGGGTAGGCAGGGAGGCCGCGTTGATTTTTCCGCACGGTCCCACAAGCGAACGTGGATCTGGCGGCAAGGGACCTGAACAAGGGAATGCTGGTATAAAAGTTATCCACGTACAAGTGTTAACCACTATCCAGCAGTGGGTACATAAGGTCCCACACGAGTTTCCCGCTAACACCAAGAGTGGGGGGACATTCTGGGGGTTGAATACGGGAATCTCGCCTTTCGTACACACGAAATTTGTAAGTGTACCCTGAGGTTCTCTCACAAATTTTGTATAGCTTCACGCCATACCTCGCCCGCTTTGTGGGAATATATTGGCGGAAACTGAGTCTCCCCTTGAACGCAACGAGAGACTCATCAACCGCTACCTCCCTTCCAGGTACGTAGGCCTGCTGAAATGTGGCCCCAAAGTGATCGATGACCGGCCGTATCTTATACAGCCGGTCATAGGCAGGATCACCTCGGGGTGGACATGCTGCATTATCGGAATAATGCTGACATTTCCGGATGGCCTCAAACCGGTGACGTGTCATGACCATACTGTACAGTGGGGTCTGGTACAGGACGTCCCCACTCCAGTATTGCCTGACACTGGGTTTTTGGACTAGACCCATATGCAGCACGAGGCCCCAAAATGTCCTCATTTCGGCTGCACTGACCGGCGTCCAGCCACCGGGTCTAGCCAAAACTGAGCCTGGGTTTTGAGCGACGAACTGTTGGGCGTACAGATTCGTCTGCTCCACCATCAAATTCAGCAGTGGGTTACTAAAAAAAAAAAATGTAAAAAGTCTATTTCAGTAAACCCCACTGTGGGAATCTGGATTCCAGGATTGCCAGCGAAATCCGGAATCTCAGGCTCAAAGTCCACTGGGGGACACCAGCTAAGTTCATCGGCAGGGGGCTCCGGTGGACTTATTTGGTGGGCCGGGAAACCAGTATGAACCCCAGGGCGGCTCGTACTAGGGTGGGCCACAGGATCCCTAGCATGTGCGGCCCCTGGCTCCGCCTGGCGGCGTCTCCGCCGCCTTGGTGGCTCATCATCATCCGATGATGATGAGGAGGATGCGGATGATAAAAGGAATGTGGGGTCATCCTCATCCTCACTGGGGCTCTCGGAGTCGGAGGCAATCTGGGCGTATGCCTCCTTGGCCGAGAACACCCGGCGGGCCATGGGTGTGTGTGCGTGTAGGTGTGCGTGTGTGGAAAACTTTATTATATGTGCGTGTGTGTGGGGGCAACGGGTGTTCGCGTACTAAAAAAGGCAAGAAAAAAAGGGCAAGTGTTAGGAAAAAAAAAGTTAAAACTTGCTAATCAGCAGTACAACGCTGATCAGCGGTGGGGCGGGCGATGCGCTAACAGTGGACGGACGCTAAAAAGTGCCGGCCAGTCATTTCACGCAGAAAAAAAAAAAGTGGCGGTGAGGGGGGGCCTGGGGGGGGGGGGCTGGTAAGTGGCAGGGGGGGGTCGGGGTTAGGGTTAGATGGATAGATGGAAGTTTGGAATAAAAGTACTTTTTTTTTTCCTAACTTACTTTTCCCTTCTTTCCCTGCCTAACGGTGGCTCTCCCTCACTGACCCTAACCTACCTCGGTGGCGATGGGTGCAGGAGGGTGATGGATGCCGATTAGGGGGACACAGAAGCTGGTGCTGGACGATGCTGCACGGTCAGGGTGCTGGACAGGAAGAGGAGGGGAGAGAGGAGCGCAGGAAGTTTGAATCTCGCGCCTCTCTCCCCTGCACCAATCAGCACCCTGGGCAGCAGTGTTCAGCACCAGGGCCAGCACCGCCTCCTCAAATCCTCGGACTGCGATTGGTGGTGTAAAATTACGCCACCGATCGCAGTCTTTTTCCGGTTCATCGGGTCACAGGACACCCGAATGGACCGGAAACGCTGAAAACCGCAGGTCTTAATTGACCTGCGGTTTTCTAAAATCGCCAATACGGAGGGGTCCAATGACCCCCCTGCGTTGTTACGGGATGCCGGCTGAATGATTTCAGCCGAAATCCCGTTCCGATTACTCCCCGCGGCGCCGGAATTACATTTTTAAGTCAGGACGTACCGGTACGTCCTTGGTCCTTAAGGACTCGGGAAATAGGGCGTACCGGTACGTCTTATGTCCTTAAGGGGTTAATTTTCGTGGGGCACCTAATTGGTTAACAACGTTTGTACAATCAGTTTTGAATAGCTTGAGGGGTGTAGTTTCTAAAATGGGGTGATTTATGGGTGGTTTATAATAAGCCCCAGAGAGTGACTTCCTAACTGAACTGGTCCAAAAAATTGGGTTTTGGAAATTTTCTTAAAAATTTTAATATTTGCTTCAAAGCCTTCTAACGTCCCAAAAAAATTTAATGTAATTTTCAAAATGATCCAAACATGAAGTAGACATATGGGGAATGTAAAGTAATAACTATTTTTGCAGGTATTACTATCTATTATAAAATGTATATCTTTATTGATACCACATAAAAATAAATATTTTAAAACATAGAGATCCACACAATACATGAAGGAGGGGCAACTGGGAAGGGGGCTGGCCAATTTCATATTCTGTGTATATCAATGACTGATTCCTGTTTTGGTGACATAGCATAAAGCAGGTGGTACATAGCCTTGGTATCAACAATATAGCATACATGTCATAGAGAGATACCAAAGGCTATAATATGTGCAATCAAATAACTAGTTGTAAAGAGGGTCCATTAACTATAACAGATGAGTATCAATTACATGAATATATTAAGTCAAAGATGCAAGCGTTGGTATAGAAAAAAAAAATATTTTTATGTAATATCAATAAAGATATATTCTTAACTACATTTTGTTGTGATTATTGTATGGATTGGGCAAACACATACTGTTGATGGGTGATGCTTTAAGATTTATGTGGCAACTTTAGGTCAGGTTATTGGTTATCTATTATAAAAGTTGAGAAATTGAAATTTAGAAATGTGCAAATTTTTCAAAATTTTGGGTAAATTTTTATTTTTTTTAAATAAATAAAATGAAATATTTTGACTCAATTTTGTCATGAAGTACAATATGTTATGAGAGAACTATCTCAAAATGGCCTGGTCCTTAAAGGGGTTTTCCCATCTGAGACAATGGGGGCAAATCGCTATCATATGCCCCCATTGTCTGATAGGTGCCGGTCCCGCAACTGCAATGAAAATGGAGCGGGGAAAAGAAACGGAGAGGGCGCATTTCTAATTGGCTGCCAAAAATAGCCGAGCACTGGCCATTCACTTCTATGGGAGCAACTCTTTGTGGTGGACGGACCCCGGGAAATCCGGGGTCCTCCAGCCACAGCGCTCCCTGCTTCATTCTCGTTGTAGGTGCGGATCCCAGCAGTGGGACCCGCACCTATCAGACAATGGGGTCATATCCTAGCGATATGCCCACATTGTCTGAGATGGGAATACCCCTTCAAGGTAAAAAATGTCAGGGTCCTTAAGGGTTAATATTAGTCTGCGTACTTTGACCCTAAATATTTAGCCTTATGCTGTTACTAAGCATTTTGTGCAATCTGTTCAGAAAAACAATCATAAAGCACTCCTGCAGGAACAATGACAGTGTGGTATGCACTGATGGTAGTCTCTGTTAGCAAAAGCCAGAAACTACATAGTGCTGCCCATAATTATACATAGTGCTGCCCACTACTATAGTGCTGCCCACTACTATAGTGCTGCCCATAATTATTCATACCCCTGGCAAATTTTTACTTAAAGTTACTTTTATTCAACCAGCAAGTAATATTTTGACAGGAAATTACATACGTGTCTCCCAAAAGATAATAAGACTATGTTCAAGAGGCATTATTGTGGAAAAAAAAAATTCATTTCTCAGCTTTTATTTACATTTGAGCAAAAAGTGTCCAGTCCCAAATTATTCATACCCTTCTCAATAATCAATAGAAAAGCCTTTATTGGCTATTGCAGCAATCAAACGCTTCCTATAATTGCAGACCAGATTTTTGCATCTCTCCACAGGTATTTTTTCCCATTCATCTTTAGCAATGAGCTCCAAATCTTTCAGGTTGGAGGGTCTTCTTGGCATCACCCTGATCTTTAGCTCCCTCCACAGAGTCTCAATTGGGCTTCTGGCTGGGTCACTCCAAAATGTTAATGTTGTTGTCTGCTAACCATTTCTTCACCACTTTTGCTGTGTGTTTTAGGTCATTGTCATGCTGAAATGTCCACTGGTGCCCAAGGCCAAGTTTCTCTGCAGACTGCCTGATGTTGTCATTGAGAATCTTCATGTATTGCTCTTTTTTCATGGTGCCGTTTACTGTGATTATTTTCCCTGGTTCATTGGCTGAAAAAACACCCCCAAAGCATTAGGTTCCCACAACCATGTTTGACAGTGGGGATGGTGTTCTTTGGGTTGAAGGCTTCTCCTTTTTTACGCCAAATGAAGGAAACATCATTGTGACCAAATAATTCAATTTTTGTTTCATCTGACCATAACACAGAAGACCAGAAGTCTTCTTCTTTGTCCAAATGGGCTTTTGCAAAGGCCAAGCAAGCTTTTGTGTGCCTCATCTGGAGAAGTGGCGTCCTCCTTGGTCTGCATTGTGCAGTGTCCGTTGGATTGTCCGCCTTGAGACATTGCCACCAGCAGAGCCCAGATTCACCAGGATGGCCTTGGTGGTGATCCTTGGATTCTTTTTCACCTCTTTAACTATCCTCCTGGCCAGCACAGGTGTCACTTTTGGC
Organism: Bufo gargarizans; assembly: GCF_014858855.1. Classification (NCBI taxonomy): domain Eukaryota; kingdom Metazoa; phylum Chordata; class Amphibia; order Anura; family Bufonidae; genus Bufo; species Bufo gargarizans. The sequence continues at coordinate 384,048,131 of NC_058082.1, read as the reverse complement.
TTCTGACCACGTCCTCTGAGATTTTCCACAGTGCAGAACATCTTGTATTTTTTGTTCAAATGTAAATAAAAGTTGCAAAATTTTTTCCCCCACAATAATGCCTCTTGTACATCGTCTTATTATTAGGGATGAGCGAACTCGAACTGTCCGTGACACGGACCCGAACCCGTTCGGGTTCGGTGTTCGTCGCTTTCTTGGCGCTTTTTGAAAGGCTCCAAAGCAGCCAATCAACAAGCGTCATACTACTTGCCCCAAGAAGCCATCACAGCCATGCCTACTATTGGCATGGCTGTGATTGGCCGGAGCACCATGTGACCCAGCCTCTATTTAAGCTGGAGTCACATAGCGCCGCCAGTCACTCTGCTCTGATTAGCGTAGGGAGAGGTTGCGGCTGCCACAGTAGGGCGAGATTAGGCAGATAAACTCCTCCAAAGGACTTGATTATTGATCGATCTGCAGCTGTGGGTCATTGAGCTGCTGATACTCAATTGCTCACTGTTTTTAGGCTGCCCAGAACGTTTGTCAGTCACTTTTTTCTGGGGTGATCGGCGGCCATTTTGTGTCTTGTAGTGCGCCAGCACAAGCTGCGACCAAGTGCATTTAACCCTCAATGGTGTGGTTGTTTTTTGGCTAAAGCCTACATCAGGGTGAAGCTGTCACACCAAGTGCATTTAACCAGCAATAGTCTGTTTATTTTTTTGGCCATATACTACATCAGGGGCAAGCTGCGCCCGTCACCAAGTGCATTTAACCCTCAGTAGTGTGGTTGGCCAAGCTGTCACACCAGGTGCATTTAACCAGCAATAGTCTGTTTATTTTTTGGCCATATACTACATCAGGGGCAAGCTGCGCCTGTCACCAAGTGCATTTAACCCTCAGTAGTGTGGTTGGTCAAGCTGTCACACCAAGTGCATTTAACCAGCAATAGTGTGGTTATTTTTTGGCCATATCCCAGTCTAATTCTGTCAGTAAATCTATACCTGTCACCCAGTGCCTAAATACTAGGCCTCAAATTTATATCCCGCTAAATCTGTCGTTACCGCTGTACTGTTCTGGCTGGGCAAGTTATTTAGTGTCCGTCAAAGCACATTTTTTGTTCTGGGTTGAAATACAATTCCCAATTTAGCAATTTCCTAATTTAGTGGTTTCTGCTGTATCAGAGCTATTTGAAATCTATCCCTAAAAGGGTATATAATATTCAAGGTGCACATAGGGTCATTCAGAATAACTTCACACACACGCTACTGTGCATTTCCAAGTCTAATTCTGTCAGTAAATCTATACCTGTCACCCAGCGCCTAAATACTAGGCCTCAAATTTATATCCCGCTAAATCTGTCGTTACTGGTGTTCTGTTCTGGCTGGGCAAGTTATTTAGTGTCCGTCAAAGCACATTTTTTTGTTCTGGGTTGAAATACAATTCCCAATTTAGCAATTTCCTAATTTAGTGGTTTCTGCTGTATCAGGCCTACTTTAAATACATCCCTAAAAGGGTATATAATATTCAAGGTGCACATAGGGTCATTCAGAATAACTTCACACACCCGCTACTGTGCATTTCCAAGTCTAATTCTGTCAGTAAATCTATACCTGTCACCCAGCGCCTAAATACTAGGCCTCAAATTTATATTCAGCTGAATTTGAATACAATACATTGGGCCAAATAATATTTTTGTTGTTGTGGTGAACGATAACAATGAGGAAAACATCTAGTAAGGAACGTGGACATGGTCGTGGTGGTGTTAGTGGACCCTCTGGTGCTGGGAGAGGACGTGGCCTTTCTGCCACATCCACACGTCCTAGTGTACCAACTTCCTCAGGTCCCAGTAGCCGCCAGAATTTACAGCGATATATGGTGGGGCCCAATGCCGTTCTAAGGATGGTAAGGTCTGAGCAGGTACAGGCATTAGTCAATTGGGTGGCCGACAGTGGATCCAGCACGTTCACATTATCTCCCACCCAGTCTTCTGCAGAAAGCGCACAGATGGCGCCTGAAAACCAACCCCATCAGTCTGTCACATCACCCCCATGCATATCAGGGAAACTGTCTGAGCCTCAAGTTATGCAGCAGTCTCTTATGCTGTTTGAAGACTCTGCTGGCAGGGTTTCCCAAGGGCATCCACCTAGCCCTTCCCCAGCGGTGGAAGACATAGACTTCACTGACGCACAACCACTTATGTTTCCTGATGATGAGGACATGGGAATACCACCTCAGCATGTCTCTGATGATGACGAAACACAGGTGCCAACTGCTGCGTCTTTCTGCAGTGTGCAGACTGAACAGGAGGTCAGGGATCAAGACTGGGTGGAAGACGATGCAGGGGACGATGAGGTCCTAGACCCCACATGGAATGAAGGTCGTGCCACTGACTTTCACAGGGAGCAGTGGGCAAAAGCAGAACACCCGCCGCCAAGAGACTCCGCCTGCTACTGACCGCCGCCATCTTGGAACGAGCACCCCAAAGGCAGCTTCAAGGAGTTCCCTTGCATGGCACTTCTTCAAACAATGTGCTGATGACAAGACCTGAGTGGTTTGCACGCTGTGCCTTCAGAGCCTGAAGCGAGGCATTAACGTTCTGAACCTTGGCACAACCTGCATGACCAGGCACCTGCATGCAAAGCATGAACTGCAGTGGAGTAAACACCTTAAAAACAAGGAAGTCGCTCAGGCTCCCCCTGCTACCTCTTCTGCTGCTGCCGCCTCGGCCTCTTCCTCCGCCTCTGGAGGAAAGTTGGCACCTGCCGCCCAGCAAACGGGGGATGTACCACCACCACCTCCGTCACCAAGCGTCTCAACCATGTCACACGGCAGCGTTCAGCTCTCCATCTCACAAACATTTGAGAGAAAGCGTAAATTCACACCTAGCCACCCTCGATCCCTGGCCCTGAATGCCAGCATTTCTAAACTACTGGCCTATGAAATGCTGTCATTTAGGCTGGTGGACACAGACAGCTTCAAACAGCTCATGTCGCTTGCTGTCCCACAGCAAGCGACATGTTGTTCCCAGCCGCCACTACGTCTCCAAGAGAGCCGTGCCTTCCCTGCACAACCAAGTATCCGATAAAATCAAGTGTGCACTGCGCAATGCCATCTGTAGCAAGGTCCACCTAACCACAGATACGTGGACCAGTAAGCACGGCCAGGGACGCTATATCTCCCTAACTGCACACTGGGTAAATGTAGTGGCAGCTGCTCCCCAGGCGGAGAGCTGTTTGGCGCACGTCCTTCCGCCGCCAAGGATCGCAGGGCAACATTCTTTGCCTCCTGTTGCCACCTCCTCCTTCTCGGCTTCCTCCTCCTCTTCTTCCACCTGCTCATCCAGTCAGCCACACACCTTCACCACCAACTTCAGCACAGCCCGGGGTAAACGTCAGCAGGCCATTCTGAAACTCATATGTTTGGGGGACAGGCCCCACACCGCACAGGAGTTGTGGCGGGGTATAGAACAACAGACCGACGAGTGGTTGCTGCCGGTGAGCCTCAAGCCCGGCCTGGTGGTGTGCGATAATGGGCGAAATCTCGTTGCAGCTCTGGGACTAGCCGGTTTGACGCACATCCCTTGCCTGGCGCATGTGCTGAATTTGGTGGTGCAGAAGTTCATTCACAACTACCCCGACATGTCAGAGCTGCTGCATAAAGTGAGGGCCGTCTGTTCGCGCTTCCGGCGTTCACATCCTGCCGCTGCTCGCCTGTCTGCGCTACAGCGTAACTTCGGCCTTCCCGCTCACCGCCTCATATGCAACGTGCCCACCAGGTGGAACTCCACCTTGCACATGCTGGACAGACTGTGAGAGCAGCAGCAGGCCATAGTGGAGTTTCAGCTGCAGCACGCACTGGTCAGTCGCACTGCGGAACAGCACCACTTCACCACCAATGACTGGGCCTCCATGCGAGACCGGTGTGCCCTGTTGCGCTGTTTCGAGTACTCCACCAACATGGCCAGTGGCGATGACGCCGTTATCAGCGTTACAATACCACTTCTATGTCTCCTTGAGAAAACACTTAGGGCGATGATGGAAGAGGAGGTGGCCCAGGAGGAGGAGGAGGAAGAGGGGTCATTTTTAGCACTTTCATGCCAGTCTCTTCGAAGTGACTCAGAGGGAGTTTTTTTGCAACAGCAGAGGCCAGGTACAAATGTGGCCAGCCAGGGCCCACTACTGGAGGACGAGGAGGACGAGGATGTGGAGGAGGATGAGGATGAAGCATGGTCACAGCGGGGTGGCACCCAACGCAGCTCGGGCCCATCACTGGTGCGTGGCTGGGGGGAAAGGCAGGACGATGACGATACGCCTCCCACAGAGGACAGCTTGTCCTTACCCCTGGGCAACCTGGCACACATGAGCGACTACATGCTGCAGTGCCTGCGCAACGACAGCAGAGTTGCCCACATTTTAACGTGTGCGGACTACTGGGTTGCCACCCTGCTGGATCCACGCTACAAAGACAATGTGCCCACCTTACCTCCTGCACTGGAGCGTGATAGGAAGATGCGCGAGTACAAGCGCACGTTGGTAGACGCGCTACATTCCCAAATGTCACAGGGGAACAAGTGGAAGCCCAAGGCCAAGGCAGAGGAGGAGCAAGAGGTTGCCAAGGCAGCTGTGTCACGGCCAGCTCCTCTGAGGGCAGGGTTAGCATGGCAGAGATGTGGAAAAGTTTTGTCAACACGCCACAGCTAACTGCACCACCACCTGATACGCAACGTGTTAGCAGGAGGCAACATTTCACTAACATGGTGGAACAGTACTTTCACTGATGGTTCGGCCCCATTCAACTTCTGGGTCTCTAAATTGTCCACGTGGCCAGAGCTAGCCTTTTATGCCTTGGAGGTGCTGGCCTGCCCGGCGGCCAGCGTTTTGTCTGAATGTGTATTCAGCACGGCAGGGGGCGTCATTACAGACAAACGCAGCTGCCTGTCTACAGCCAATGTGGACAAGCTGACGTTCATAAAAATGAACCAGGCATGGATCCCACAGGACCAGTCCGTCCCTTGTCCAGATTAGACATTAACTACCCCCCCCCCCCCCCTTAACTATATATTATTGTACTCCAGGGCACTTCCTCATTCAATCCTATTTTTATTTTCATTTTACCATTATATTGCGAGGCTACCCAAAGTTGAATGAACCTCTCCTCTGTCTGGGTGCCGGGGCCTAAATATATGCCAATGGACTGTTCCAATGTTGGTTGACGTGAAGCCTGATTCTCTGCTATGACATGCAGACTAATTCTCTGCTGACATCAAGCCAGATCCTCTGTTACGGGACCTCTCTCCTCTGCCTGGGTGCTGGGCCTAAATTTATGAAAATGGACTGTTACAGTGGTGGATGACGTTTAGCCTGATTCTCTGCTATGACATGAAGACTGATTCTCTGCTGACATGAAGCCAGATCCTCTGTTACGGGACCTCTCTCCTCTGCCTGGGTGCTGGGCCTAAATATCTGACAATGGACTGTTGCATTGGTGGCTGACGTGAAGCCTGATTCTCTGCCATGATATGAAGACTGATTCTCTGCTGACATGAAGCCAGATTGTCTGTTACGGGACCTCTCTCCTCTGCTTGGGTGCCGGGGACTAAATATCTGAGAATGGACTGTTCCAGTGGTGGGTGACGTGAAGCCAGATTCTCTGCTATGGGACCTCTCTCCAATTTATTTTGGTTAATTTTTATTTTTATTCATTTCCCTATCCACATTTGTTTGCAGGGGATTTACCTACATGTTGCTGCCTTTTGCAGCCCTCTAGCCCTTTCCTGGGCTGTTTTACAGCCTTTTTAGTGCTGAAAAGTTCGGGTCCCCATTGACTTCAATGGGGTTCGGGTTCGGGACGAAGTTCGGATCCCGAACCCGAACATTTTCGGGAAGTTCGGCCGAACTTCTCGAACCCGAACATCCAGGTGTCCGCTCAACTCTACTTATTATCTTTTGGGAGACACCTATGTCATTTCCCGTCAAAAAATTACATGCTGGTTGAATAAAAGTAACTTTAAGTCTAAATTTGCCTGGGGCATGAATAATTATGGGCAGCACTGTACATCTGTCAACAGCTTGTATGTAGCTTCTTGGTAACGGGGCATACTACAGTAGATGAGTACATTAGAAGCAGGTGTTTTACAGGTTGCAACAGACTTTCACAATGAGTAAAACTGAAAAATGCTAATTTGGTAATGATAAACCCCGTTAACAAAATGGATCTTCAGTTTAACTCTTATCAGATCTAGGCCTTTGTGTGGTATGGGTGATGCATCTGTTAATATGAAAGCAAAGTAATGCTTTATTTATAATTACTTGAGTGTCACATGTCTGGTCTTCATGTAATGTATATGGAGGCATAACAACTCTCTACCCATGGCAGATGTCAGAGTAAGGGAAGAATTAGAGTACTTTCACACTAGCGTCTTTCTTTTCCGTCATTGAGTTCCTTCACAGGGTCTCAATAACTCAATAAGTTTTATCCTAATGCATTCTGAATGGAGAGCATTCCCTTCTGTATTCATCAAGATGCATCCGTTCCATCCTTCTTGTGTTTTTTGGCCGGAGAAAATACCGCAGCATGCTGCAGTTTTCTCTCTGGCCAAAAATCCTGAACACTTGCCAGAATGCTGGATCCGGCATTAATTTCCCCAAGTGTTCAGGCAAAACTGATCCGTTCTTCCGGCCCACGCATGCGCAACCTATCTGTGAAAAAAATAAATACCGGATCTGTTTTTCCGGATAGACTGATCCGGTATTTCATTGCAGTTCTCAGACGGATCCGGATCCGTCTGACAAATGCCATCCATTTGCGTCCGTATTGCTGAATTATCTGCCGCAAGTGTGAAAGTACCCTTAGGGAGATGGATTTCAGCATGCCCAAGTAAATAAGCAGCCACTGATGATGTCTGGTAGAAGCGCATCCCTTTTACATTATACATTTCTCTTTCATGATTACCACTTGACCAAACATGCATGTGTATTGAGCAATCAGCAGCAGCTATCTAAAATGTTTGTCTCGCTTTTAAACTTAACAAAAAACAACCTTTGAGTCATGTTGCACACCTCAAACCGCTATTCTACTACCTAAAGTCTTGATGCAAAACACTAAACGTGCAGTTTTTAAAAATACAGCCCAATAGTTTATGCTCACAACAGCCTTCATGCAGTTTTGCACCAACTTTCAAGCATTAAAGGGTTAGTCTTACTTCAGAAAATGGCACTTATCATGTAGACAAAGTTACTACAAGGTCTTGTGATTGTTCATATTGCCTCCTTTGCTGGCTTGATTAATTTTTCCATCACACTATACACTGCTCGTATCCAGGGGTTACAACCACCCTGCAATCCAGCAGTGGTGACTGTGCTTGCACGCTATAGGAAAAGGCTGGGACCGCTGGAGTGGTCGGCACTCTTTCCTGTATTGTGCAAGCCTGGCCACCGCTGCTATGTATTTAGTATCGCTGTCAGACATTTTTTATGTTATTTATGCCAAAAAAATGAACGCTGCAATTAAAAACTACAACTTGTCCTGCAAAAAAAAAGCCAGCTTATGGCTACATCGATGGAATAATACAAAAAAGTTATAGTTCCAGGTCCAAAACAGGCTGATCACTATGAGATTAAAATATTATTGAAAATGTCTTAAATTTGTATTATTATTATTTAATGAACTGACCCTTTTCTCTTGCAGTATTTGGGATCTATGCTAATTAAAGATCTACGAGGGACAGAATCCACACAAGATGCGTGTGCTAAAATGAGGGTGAGATTATTATTATTTTTTTCATTTGTGTGATGTATTAGATGATCTATCACTCGGTGTTTCATAGATGTTGTGTTTACTGATTGTAATAAATGTACTTACAGAAGTCCACAGAACATATGAAGAAAATTCCAAGGATTACCCTTTCCATAAGCTACAAAGGTGTGAAGTTCATTGATGCTTCAAATCAGGTTAGAGAAAATTGGAAAACCCTGTAAAATTATGGCACTGTGAAGAATTAAAGTACTATAAAACCATATATCAGCTATATAAAAATATATTTATTTTAGTACCAGTGCTAGTACCGCACATACTTTATTTACTATTACTTATTACAAGCAGTCCAGGAACCATTAGTAAACAGATCTTTTCTCTTAAAGTTGTTGTTGATCTTCTTTGAGACCCCTGTCCTCCATATCTGGACCCGCAGAGGGGAGGCTTTTAACCTGGTCCCACGCTGAGTCCCAATTCCTTTGCTTTAGTGCAGCAGCATTTGGGTCCCCTGCTGTCAACATCCAGTGTGATGCTGGTGCAACCAATGACTGGCCACAGCTGGGACCTGTCCCTCTTGCTTCATGTCAGTTGGTCACGTGACACAAGGGGGCAGATCACTACTATGGCCAGTCATTGGCTGCAGTGGCGTCAAAACAGATGGCGACTGTAGTGGAGCCCAGCGCTGCCAAATTACCGCCGGAAGACGAACAATCCATTTGAAAGTTAAGGGCTTTTTCTCATCTGGACATTTATGGCATATTTGCTTTATTTTTTATTTTATTTTTTATTTTTTTGTTTTGTACGGATTTGATGGAGTTTTGGCACAATTCTCACCCTTCCATTGAAAAGGGTGAAATCTGCAGCTAAAACCGCAAACATAATTGACATGCTATTTAGTTTAAAAATCCATGCGGCAGGTCAATTTCTACATGGAAAAAGGTGTACATGAGGATAGTGTAATCCCATGCACTTTGCTGATTCTGTAATGCGCTGCAGTTTTCCCCGTGGTAATCCACGCAGAAAAACCTCAGTGTTCTGCAACATGTGCAAGTGGCCATAGGGTGCATTCACATGGACTGCAAAAGATTTACAGCTGTGTGAATGCCCCCTTAACCCCATAGTGACCAGCCTGTTTTGGGCCTTACTGACCAAGCGTTTCTCTTCCTTTTTCCATTGTCGCGTTTTAAGAGCTATAACTTTCGCATTTTTCCGTCTGTATAGCGTCTATATAGCTTTATGAGGGCTTGTTTTTTGCGGGACAAGTTGTAGTTTTTAGTGGTGCCATTTTGGGGTAAACATAATTTTCTGATTAACTTTTATTAAATCTTTCTGGGGGGTAGATGGGAAAAACAGCAATACTGCCACTGCGTTTTTACGGCATACATTTTTTGGTATATATAATATCATATCTTTATTCTATGGGTCAGTATGATTACAATGATACCAAATACATCTATTTATTTTTATTTTTTTAAGTTTTACTACTTTTTTTGCAATAAAACCCCTGTTTTTAAAAGAAAATAATTTATGTGATATTTATGTAGTCCGGATCGTTACGAATGCGGCAATACAAAACATATGGGGAGATTTTTTTTTTTGCTATTTTTTTATTGAAAAGTGTATTTTCTATGGTATTTTTTTTAAAACATCTTCCCCCCCCCCCAAAAAAAAAAATATAATAACGGTGTTTAAAAATTTGTACATACCACAAAAATGTTACCAATACAAAATACAGTTTGTTACGCAAACAAAAGTCCTCATACAACTCTGTAGATTGAAATATAGAAAAGTTATGGCTGTCGGAATATAGCATCCTCCATTGTTTACTTAATATCCACACAGCTAGAGTTGTGCAATTTAATTAAACCAGCATATAGGTGATCAGTACAACAAAACATCAGGTAGCGCACAAAGGTATCTGTGAGTGATAACAAAATTAGACCTAAATATGTTTTCCTTTATTTATGTCTTTACATGTTTCCATTTTTTTTTTGTTGATTATATTTATACCAGCATGATTAATTCTCATCAGACATCATTTACTATTGCTGGGGGAGGGAAAAGAAAAAGAATTATAAATAAACGAAAAGAGAGAAGTTCAGAGTCCTATAAGGCTAGGGGGTGGGGGGGGGGGGTGAGGGTTATATACCAATTTTCAGGGCAATTAGAACAACTTTATTTCAGGCAGTATCAAAACCAAACTTTTTGACAAACTGAACTCTAATTCCAGCATAAAAACCTCATCCCAGCTGTGAAAAATGGTGATGGTAGTCTCATGGTTTGGGCCTGTTTTGTTATATCTGGGCCAGGAAGGCTTGTCATCGTTGATGGAACAGTAAATTCTAAATTACTGGGGGATTTATTTATTTATTTATTTTTTGTGGGGTGGGGGGGTTGTTGATTATATTTAAACCAGCATATACTACACCAATGCACATGGTATCACATAAAATTATCTGTGGGTGATAACAAATTTAAGCCTAAACTTGTTTCCATTTATTTCTGTCTCCACACGTTTCCAATCAAATTTTCCAGTTATTCTCTCATGACAGCACCACTAGGAGGATGTTTCCCTTTGACCTTCTTGGAACAGGAAACAGAGGTTAAAAAGACCCCTCTCACCTCTACCTTCCAGTGTTTTTCCTTTTCCTACAGAGGAATAGACACAGAGATTCCCTGCTCTGGGGTGAAGACATTTCTACAAGAGAATTTCAGTTCCTAAGTCTGGGACTAGGATCGGGGGGTGTCTGGCCTCTCCTTCCAGTTACTTAATAGCCTTGCTAACACCTCTTGGGGTAGAGGTTCCTTATCAGCCTGGAGCCTATATGTGCATTCTCTGTTGGCCTAGGTTTGATCGGGGGGGGGGGGGGGGGGGTTCATCTTCTTCCTTTCTACCATATAAGTCGCCATTCCAGCCCCTTCTCTGTTAGGGGTCTCCTGGCTTGCTCCTAACCCTAATGAGTGAGTAATGCAGCTAGTGGTTACCTCACTATTGATGGCTATGGGTTCATAAAGCTTATATCCGCTGTTCCTTGCAAGGAGTTTAGCAGGATTGCGCCTCAGTGCAGTTGAAACAGTAAGCAGCAGTAATGGGGGGGAGATTCCCCTCTTCTTACCAACTCTCTATATGACAAAGGTTGACACAAGTTGCATGACAATATTGGTGCTTGCTTTGGCAACACATATACAAAAATTGGTAAGTAAACCATGTAGGAAACGTTTCAGGTAGCCAGATTGATTAATATTAGACAGCAGTGGTGAGCAGGAAAAGAGAAAGGAGACAGAATATGCACACTGCGCGCGCCATCTCATCATACAGCCGATCGGCCAGGTGTTGGACCCCCGACAATCTAATAGCCTTTTCTTACCATGGAAACGGCCCAAACTCTTGTTTCTGCCTTGATTCATTCTCATCTTGATTACTGCAATACAGCCATCTGAATGAGCCCTTAGTGTCACTCGGACATCATTTTCTATTGCTGTCATGGAGGGAAAAGGAAAAAATGTATTAAAAATATATAAATGAAAAGAGAGAAGTTTTTTCTAATAATTGAGTCCTATGAGGGTGCAGGGCAATTGGAACAACTTCATTTCAACCAGAATTAATTAGTGTCCAAACCAAACTTTTTGAACAAGAACAGTAAATTCAGAATTATACCAGCTAATTATCAAGCAAAATATCAGGACATCTGTCTGCAAGCTGAATCTCAAGAGAACATGGGTCATGCAGTAAGACAATGACCAGTCATGCTATTCTATTAAAGAATTGTTGAAGAAGAAAAAAGTTAGTTTCCCAAAGAGAGCAAAAACTAACCTTAAAATGTTCTTCAATTATATAAATGGTAAAAAGTATAAATTTGAAGGTGTCGGCCCTCTACAGAGTAATGAGGGGGGAGTTGCAGAGATTTATGAGGACAAAGCAAAGCTATAAAAAAAAATTCTCTCCACTGTATTCACTGAGGAAAATAAATTGTCAGATAAAATGCAGAATGTAAAAGTAGATTCCCCATTTAGTGCCCTGTCTGACCCAGGAAGAAGTATATCGGAATCTTGAAAAGATTAAAATAGACAAATAGCCAGGACCAGGTGGCATACACCCCCATATCCTAAGAGAATGAAGTAATGTCATAGCCAGACCCTTATTTCTGATATTTAAGGACTTTATACTTTAACATCTGTTGTGGGTAAACTGTTTGAAGGTTTTCTAAGAGATGCTATCTTGGAGTAACTCAATGAAAATAAGCAAATAACACCATATCATCATGGCTTTATTAGGGATCGGTCATGTCGAACAAATTTAATCAGTTTCTATGAGGAGGTAAGTTCTAGACTTGATAAAGGCTTGACTTGACAATGGATGTCGTATATCTGGACTTCTCCAAAGCATTTGACACTGTACCGCATGAAAGTTTAGTATATAAAATGAGAATGCTTGGACTAGGAGAAAATGTCTGTATTTGGGTAAGTAACTGGCTTAGTGATAGAAAACAGAGGGTGGTTATTAATGGTAAACACTCAGATTGGGTCATTGTCACGAGTGGAGTACCTCAGGGGTCAGTATTGGGCCCTATTCTCTTCTCTTCAATACATTTATTAATGATCTTGTAGAAGGCTTGCACAGTAAAATATCAATTATTGCAATGACACTAAACTGTTTAAAGTAATTCACACAGAAGAGGACAGTATACTGGTACAGAGGGATCTGGATAGATTGGAGTCTTGGGAAGATAAGTGGCAGATGAGGTTTAACAATGAGAAATGTAAGGTTATGCACATGGGAAGGAATAATGCAAGCCACCCGTACATATTAAATGGTAAAACACTGGATAACACTGACATGGAAAAGAACCTAGGAATTTTAGTGAACAGCAAACTAAGCTCTAGAAACCAGTGTCAGGCATCTGCTGCCAAGGCCAATAAGATAATGGATTGCATCAAAAGGGACATAGATGCCCGTGATGAGAACATAGTCCTACCACTTTAAAAATCACTAGTCAGGGAGGCGGAGCCTAGCCGCGACTGCAGGTGGCTATGTGAGACCTCGGCTCCTCCACACTCAAGCGATTCAAACCACTTATATAGCGGTGGCCCACTTTAAAATGGTCAAATATGGGGGAGACGGGGGTGCTGATACACCTGACACCCCGAGAACCCAAAAGAGCCAGCAAGCTATGCAGAGATTTCTCAAAAAGAAAGCCCTCATCTCTCCAGGCGCGGGCCCTAAGATGGCGGCGGCGGCTGCATGTGAAGAAGGTGAAGACTCTGATGCAGCCAGCTCTCAAGGAGACGGAGCGGAATCGCGAGATCCCTCACCAGTTTCGAAATCCTTTCTCACAAAGGTACTGGGGCAAGCGCTTGAAAAGACAATAAAGCCAGTACTTAATGAACTTTCCGACATCAAGTCGAAAATAGCACAAATGGGCCACAGGGTAGAGACTCTGGAAACCGCAACGCAGGAGATAGTGTCACACTCCACGGGAGTGGCGGAATACCTCGATTTCCACACTGCAGAGCTTAACAGAGCAATGTTAATGCTCGAAGACCAGGAGAACAGAAGCAGAAGACGAAATGTCCGCTTTAAGGGGCTACCCGAGTCCTGGGCCTCTGAATCCCTGAGCAAAGTTGCCCTGGAAATTTTCGCCGATTTCTTGGGCGAGGAGTCTGTTGGCTCGATTGTAATTGAGCGGATCTATAGGGCTCTGAGGCCCACTCCAAAGCCGACTGAAAGGCCCAGAGATGTTATCTGCGGCCTACTATCATTTGTAAAAAGGTGAATAGCATATGATGGCGCAGATATAGCATTGTACCAGGACATTGCGCCTACCACACTCGCAAAGAGGCGCATAATGAAGCCACTCCTGGGCGAGCTGAGAGCGCAGAAGATCCCACATGTATGGTTGTACCCTTTTGGAATTGTGATTATAAAGAATGGAAAGTGCATCGCGATCCACACCCCGGACGACCTCGTAAGAGCCTGGGATGCCATCGGAATTCGCCCAGTAGAAGTCTCCTCATGGATGCCGATAGTGCAACCTACTGACTTACCAAGTCTCCCACAGATGAAACCCTGGAGGAAGATGCAGAAATCGAAGTCCAAGAGGAACAGAGAGGCTATCGAGATGCGCTCCCCTCTAACCTGAAAGCAGACCCTGGGATTGCAGGCCACATCGCACGAAGGACAGTTGGACTAGCAATAGCTGATCGCTGACCCTTAGAGAGCTGCCTCCTCATGCAGGGTTTGAGCTCTGAGTCTTCTTTTCTTGTTTATTAGTTTTGGTACTTAACATAACATACCATTTGTGTGAGTCATTAGGACTCCGTTTTGTATGTTAAAAAAAAAAAAAAAAAAGGGGGGTTTTATGCATTTGTTCTAGATTCTATTATATATCTACATTGTACTCGATTAGGTAGATGCCAAAGGGTTCAGATTGACTTCACCCCCTTATCTTTCAGTGCTTTGATAATTCTCAGCAGCCGAACTACCACTATACATCCCTCCCCCCTCCCCACACCTTCTCCCCCTCCCCCTCTCTCCTTTGCCCCCACCGTTCCTCATCCCCCCTAACCCCCCCTTTTTTCCCCCATCTTTCCCCACATTCCATTTTTTCACACTTAGGCTTAAAAATAAAATAAAAAAAAGGTTACTATAACCCCAATATGCTGGTGAAGAACGGATTGCTTGTAGATTTACACCCCCACCTACCCCACATAGGTATATGACCCAATAGCGAGTAATAGATAAAAACTTGATAAAGTTTGATAAAAACTGACCTATCCATCCCAAGGATGATGGAAAAACTAGCTTACAATAGTGGGATCACCAATCAGTTGGTGAAATGTAGCTTGGTTTGCAGGCTTGGAGTGCGCAGGGTAAGTCCAGTTTTCTTGCTCTCTCCCGATTCCTACTCACTCTTCCCTTGCTACACTGCCCCCCCCCCCCCCCCCTACTCTTGACTTGGCATACTCCAAGCTTACGATTTATAGTTTGATATTGTTGTATTGCTTAATACTTGCATTCTTATATTCTTTTTTCTATTCTCCTCCTTTCTGTTTAGTTCTATCCTATTCCCTATTACCCCCTCTCCCCTCCCCCTTTCCCATATTGTAAAAGCCCACGAATTTACTACACTAGTGAGGATAATCAGGTTTTTGCCCCCTAGAAGAAAATGGCGGAAGTAAAAATAACAACCTTCAACGTTAAGGGCCTCAACTCTCCTCAAAAGAGAGGTCAGGTGATGCTAGCCATAAGAAAAATGGGTTCCCACATAGTCTTTCTACAAGAAACCCACCTACACCAGAAAAAAATGCCAAAGCTCGCCCATTTAGCCAATTGTTCCACAGCACTCACCCTACTTCAGCCTCCAAGGGATTATCTATTGCCATCCATCATTCTATACCTTTCACACTAAATCAGCAGCTCACAGATGATGAAGGCAGACTTCTTTGAACATTGAACAGGTCAGATCTCAACTGGACCTATATTTTGAGACCAATTCCACCACACACA
The DNA here is from genome assembly GCF_014858855.1 of Bufo gargarizans. Taxonomy (NCBI): domain Eukaryota; kingdom Metazoa; phylum Chordata; class Amphibia; order Anura; family Bufonidae; genus Bufo; species Bufo gargarizans. The sequence continues at coordinate 384,032,893 of NC_058082.1, read as the reverse complement.
CACCACCTCTCCTATTGAATGGGAAGCACACAAGGCATACATTAGGGGGTGCTTAATCTCTATTGGTACTAGGGTCAAAAAAGAACAGCAGAAGGTTCTTGACTCCATCCTAGCTCAGATATCGAAGATTGAAAAGCTAAACAAATTGTCTGCATGCAGAAAAAAGAAGAGCTAGCGGAACTCAGAACCCAACTTAAAAAACGGTTTGCCCAAAGAGTGAGGAAACAGATGCTAAAAATATATCACACATTCTCAAAATAAGAAAAGTAGATGGCAACGTTACACAGGAAACACCTGAAATAGCTGAGGCCTTTCAAAAATTCTATGAAGTCCTATATAATCTAAACAAAGACAAACCCTTAGATCAAAATGAAATTAGGCAGAAACACATCAAGAATTTTCTAGATTCCCTGAAGCTACCGGTAGTACACTCGGCGGACTTAGATTCCCTGACTACTCCAATTACACTAGAGGAAGTAGACTCCATTGTGTGCAGTCTTCCCCCGGGGAAGAGCCCAGGACCAGACGGTCTGCCTTTACTCTACTACAGGAGTTTTCAGGACATTCTATTGCCCAGACTTACTGACGTTTGCAACTCGCTATTACAAGGTCAACTGCCTAGACAGTCACGCTCATTTATAAAGAAGGGTAAGACCCCCAGAACTGCGGAAGCTATAGGCCAATTTCCCTTTTGAATCTGGACCTAAAGATTTGGGCCAAAATTTTAGCAACCAGACTAGGCAAATTACTACCCTACCTAATAGGCCCGGAACAGTCGGGATTCATTCAGGCAGAGAAGGGAAAGATGACGCTCACAGAATTTTCCACGCAATTCATGCAGCTAAAACAAAAAAGTTCCTGTTGACTCTGTTAAGCATAGATGCTGAGAAGGCGTTTGACAGGGTCAACTGGGACTTCATGAAAATGACACTAGAAAAATTTGCCATACCAGAACCTTTCATACTTTCAATACTCACTCTCTACCAGCAACCACATGCTAGATTGAGGGTCAATGGCACCCTGTCCCCGACCTTGGAAATAACAAACGGTACGAGACAGGGGTGCCCATTGTTCCCCTCTCTATTCATCCTAGTTGTAGAAACGCTTATCCAGTTAGTAAGACAGGCCTCGGAAATTAAGGGAGTTGGTCGGGGTCAAGAAGATCTGAAATGCACTGCCTCTGCAGACGACCTTTTGTTTTTAGTGACTAACCCTGAGACAGGATTAGAACACTTAGCCGAAAAAATTTAGATTTTTAGCCAGATTTCAGATTTTAAGGTCAATCATTCTAAGTCTGAAATATTAAACGTCTGAATCACGAGTAATTTCCCTACAGTCCCACCTTCCATTCCACTGGACCAAGGGCCCAATAAAAGTATCTTGGGATATTGATACCAAGAAACTTGGAGGATTTATATGGATGTAATTTTACGCCCCTCAAAAACGACATAACAAGAATGTTGCAGAAATACAATCTGCCATATCTATCCTGGATGGGCAGGAAGAATGTGATTAAAACCTATGTTTTTCCCAGGATCCTTTATGTTATGCAAATGGTCCCGATACACTTACCAAAAGCATTCTTCCAGGTGATAAGACAAATCTTTTTTAAGTTTCTATGGAACGGGAAGAAATCTAGACTCTCACATAATCTTTTAGTTAGACATAGAAAAAGAGGTGGTTTGGGACTCCTGGAAGTATCAAAATATTACCAAGCTATTCAGTTAAACAGATGGCTAGAATCAGTGGATCCCAAGAGGCAACCAGATGTACAAGATTTAATGCGACAAAGTGTAGGACCCACGCTCCAGAGACTACTCTGGTTACCTGACATAAGCCATAATAAGAAAGATCTCGACCCTTTACTGAAAGGCATCAGAGAGACATGGAAAGAGCTAAACAAAACACTAGACCCCAACCCATCTCCACTCTTGCCAGCAAATCTCATCCCTGACCTACTAGGAAAAAGCAGAGATATTCACCCTGAAGTCTGGTCATCACTATCCCAAGCTAGATTAGGGGACTTAATCCCTGACACAGAAGCAGCTATATTGAGTAGACTACCGGAGCGAATTAAAAACTCATCGGGCTTTTTCCTAACAAAATCATACTTAAGTGCTGTGTGCGCTGGACTGGATAAGAGGTGCAGCCCAGGTAGATCTTTAACTGACGTCGAAAAGATCTTACTTTCGCCACTTCCTAAGCAGAGGAAAATCGCAACACTATATGCTCTGGTGGGAGTCGGGGGCGAGGAGGAAGAACCTCTATACGTCAGGGAATGGGAAAGAGAGCTTGACACTGTCTTCTCAGAGCAGGAACTCAAGAAGATCCTAGCTTTCTCACATGGAACGTCACTATGTATACGCTTACAGGAAAACCATTTCAAGCTTCTCTCCAGATGGTTCAGAACCCCAGAGTTCTTACACAGGTGTGGTGTGGCCCCCAATCGGCTGTGCTGGAGATGTGGCGGAGGAGTAGGATCATTATCTCACATTTGGTGGTCTTGCCCATTGATTATACCTTTTTGGGAGAATGTCACTAAGATAATTAATAAAGTTGCTACCCCTGAGCTCAAGATCACATTAGAAATTGTTCTTTTTTTTCTCTACCAACTGACCTATATAGGCCATCTAAACGCAATTTAGTGACTCATATCGGCGGCCAAGGCCATTATACCCCTCCACTGGAGGAATCCCAATACTCCCTCAATGCAGGAATGGAAAGCTAAAGTAAACCAAATATGTCAATTCGAAGAAATGACAAGCTGGATCAACAGAAGTCATGAGAAATTTTTGAAGACTTGGAAACCTTGGAAGTTACTGAATGAGGGTGAGTGAAGGGACTTACTGTAGGGATGGTCCGAGGGAGCACGCAGAGTAGTCGGTCACCATCTAACCAATAGGGCAAACATTCGCTAGGTTTCTCAGGATATAGATAGACTCACTAGTTTTATACATCAGCGTATACCCCCCCTCTTCCCCCCCCCCTCTTTCCCCTATTTTCTTTCTTCTCTTCTGCAACTTTTCTTCTCAAAGTACTTTCTTTCCACAATATTCTACGTCTCTTAGTACATTCATTTAATGAATAACTTGCTCATCATTATGTAGTTAGAGCGGCCCTGAACAGTTAGGCTTATTATAGTCTAGATTTAGGAATGATTATTTGGGTGTCGCACATGGCTATGTATTTTCTCCATCATAGCTGGCTACTATTCTTTGAATGACTTTGACATTGCTATGTGTAAAAGGGCTGTGTACTAGCTTGTACACACTGTGATACCTTTTGGCGCAAAACCACAATAGCGAATGTCGTCTTTTTAGAAATATTTATTTGTTCAGGTGGCAACGCATTTCGGAGTAAAAATACTCCTTTATCAAGTCTAAAAGAAACAGTAGTATGTGAAGTAATGGTATCAGGGGATAATACATAAGGATAAAACATACCGAAAAACAATATATATATATATATATATATATATATATATATATATATATATATATATATATATATATATATATAGGTATATACACCAAACGCAAAAAATGTGACACCCTGAAAACAAAAATAGACGAAAAAGTGGCCCTCCTAGCCCAGTATGCAACACATAATGATTTCATCAAATATGGCAGACTAATCACCACAAGGGTCCTCCAACATGAAAAAGAAGTAATCGAAACCAAATCTTCCAAACTAAATAGAGATAGGATTGACTTCTGGCTTAATAAGTCAGACCACCCAGAGGAATCCAAATTGCAAAGCGAGCTCCAACCTGTCTTGCACCCCCCTACAACACCAGTACACATTGAGGCGCGGTCCCCCACACGTCCCCACCAATCAATAACCGACCCCCCCAGGACATCCCACTCTGGCAGACACCCACCGAATCGCATACATAGACACACACGTCCAAACCACCACCGCCCCCCAAAAATACCACCAAAGTAACACATTCATCAACAGTAATAGATGGAAACCCCACAAGGGGTCCCACATACCCAACCAACCCCACAATTCCGACTCCGGCACCCACACACCCAACCACAAGCCCAATCCAACCCCGATGACTGTCACCATTGTCCACCCAACATCCTTCGACCCAGAACCTCAAAAGTTGGGACCATCCATCAATCAATGGTTCACTCCAAAGAACCACCACCTTAGATCCCCCCCAATAGAAACAAACCACTCACCCACCAATCATCTATTGTTTCCCCCAGCCACATTCAGTCCAGCACCCCCAACACAGGTACCACCAGACACCAACACCCATAAATCTGCTCATGTCTCTCAAGCACCTGACACACAACACGAGCCAAGTGACAAAAATCTGTCTGTCCTGTTTGATGACTCCCTCATCACCATCCATAATATCAGTGACCAGGACATCCCTGAACACATTAGTCAACAATCTTTTTTACCCTTACCCGGGGCCCTGACCCCGGAAGCAACCTATGCCTTACGGAAACCATCAGGGACCATAGTGATCACAGACTACTTTCACCCTGCCCCCAACAAGGGAAACAAAAGACATATAAGCTCAGACGTGGACGACGAGGAGGGAGAACAAGAACAAACAAGAACACCAACATCCCCAAAAACAGAGACACACAAGGTAAGCCCAAAGAGGAACAAGAGGACACATTAGTCATAATCTTTAATCTCTCGTCACACGCACTTACCAAGGCAGAAACTAGCCTACTACAGAAAGGCCTATCATTCTGCCCCAACAGTAAATTCGACAAATTCGAACTGTTCGTTGACCTTAACACCTACATCCGCAAACTGACACTAACCAGACACTTCGAAATCCAAGCGTCAAGACCAAAGATTCCACCACAGGTAACAACAGACAATGGAATCTCACAGTCCGATGGGAGCCCTGAAGCCATCAATACTGGGTTAAAACCCAAATCCATGTTCAACCCCACACACCACAGAGGGAGCCAAATAGAAGCATTCTCTGCCCTGGTCGCGAAAGATCTCAGGACCATAAATACAGTAGAGGCCTGAAAATCCCCAACAACCTCAACAAAGAAGAAAAAAAACGCCCTAAAAAACCTTATGGCCAACAAGTCGCTTGTCATCAGGAATGCCGACAAGGGGGGTGGCATTGTGATCCAGGATAAGAAATGCTACCTGGAAGAAGCTTACAAGATATTGAGTGATAAGGAGTACTATGTAATTCTAGCAGAAAACCCACTAAGGGAAGATGCCAAAAAACTAACCGCACTCTTGAAAACAGCCGAAATAGAAAGAATACTATCCAAAAAAGAAAAAGATTACATCACAATAGACCATCCGAATCTAGCACTAATCTATCATCTACCAAAAATTCACAAATCCATCACCAATCCACCAGGAAGACCTATCATTTCTGGAATTTCCTCTTTAACATGCAACTTATCCCACTATATCGACATTCTGCTCCAAAAATAAGTCATACAATTACCATCATACTTAAAGGACTCAGCCAGCCTCATAACCCTTCTCAAGGACATGAAATGGAAGGACTCCTACACCTGGGCCACACTAGACGTTTCATCCCTGTACTCTAATATTCCATACACCACAGGAATCAATGCCATACGGCAGGTGTTACAGAGAGATGTAAGCCTTCCAGACAAACAAAACCAGTTTGTACTGGAAGCCATAGAGTTTATACTCAATCACAACAGCTTCACCTTTGAAGACAGAATATACAAGCAGATAAAAGGGACCGCAAAGGGGACGCGTTTTGCGCCGAGCTACGCAAATTTATGTATGGGGGTCTTTGAGGAGCAATATATCCATAATGGGCAGCCTTGGCAAAATAAATAAATCTTCTACAGACGTTATATTGACGACCTACTATTCATTTGGGACGGAAGCATAGAAGACATCAACAAATTCACCACTCACTTGAACAAAAACGACTTCGATCTCACCTTCACAGCAAATTACTTAAAAACATCCGTTGAATACTTAGACCTAGTCCTCTCGTCCAGGAACAACCACATTGAAACCAAAACCTTTTTTTTTAAAAAGTAGATGGAAATAGCTACTTAGACTACCAGAGCGCACACCACACAAAATGGAAGAACAACGTCCCATTCAGTCAGTTTAAACGCATCCGTAGAAACTGTACTAATGATGAAGACTTCAAACAACAAAGCCAAATCATTGAAAAGAGATTCTTAAACAAAGGGTACCCCAGTGGAGTCATCAAGGCAGCCCTCAAGCGGACACAAGGATACACACAAGAAAACTGCTTATCCTCAAAAACCGAAGCGGTCGGTTTAAAAACCACCACATTTAACACAAACCATAATGTATTGCGCAGTATATTTTTTCGAAACACTGGCCTATCCTACAAGCAGATCCATTTTTAAAAAAACATATCCAATCAAAACCCCAAATAACTTTCAGAACGGCACAAACCCTCAAGAATCTCATCGCCCCCAGTCGTTTACGGTCCCAAAAGACACATACACCATCCACCGTAACCATGTTTCCCCAAGTCCTTGGAAGCTTCAAGTGCGGACACCGCCGATGTAAATGCTGTAATAACATCTCCTCCCGGGTCACCAATTTTGTTAGCAATGTCACCGGAGAACAGTTCAAAATTGAAAATTTCCTAAACTGCTCATCCTCCTATGTCATCTATTTGCTCGAATGCACCTGCGGATTACAATATATAGGCCGCACTACCATGACTCTGAGAGAGAGAACAAACAAACAACGGTGGAATATCACTAACTGCTTCATAAAACATGGAGTCTCGTGACATTTTCTCAATTGCCATAACATAAATCCTGTGGACCTTTCAATAACACCAATAGAACAAATCCCGACCACCTGCACCAACCGGTACCAAAAACTAAGAAGAAAAGAAATGTTCTGGATATTCAAATTACAGACAATAGAGCCGTATGGTCTTAACGAATCCCTTGAAAGCAACTGCTTCTAAAATTCAACCCTTCCCCTCTGTCAAAACACACATTCCTAAACCATCACCAATCAAACTAACTCACATTGACATTCATATACACACGCTTGTGTATATGTATATATGCGTGTGTATGTGTGTATATATATATATATATATGTGTGTATATATATATATATATATATATATATATATATATATATATATATATACCAAACCAATTCACACCGGTGTACACGTGTATGTGTGTACACACACATTATATATATATATATATATATATATATATATATATATATATATAGAAATATAGAAGAAAGAGAAGCAGCACACAAGGATGCGGGTGCAAAAAATCCTCCAAAGAGACCTGTGACCAAGGTCCCAAGTGTAGATAATGTAGAGAAAAGAAGGCAGCACTCCAATGGAAAGTGAAAAAGTGGACGGTTTATTCACTCATCAGCTCAGCGACGTTTCGGCTCTCACTATTGAGCCTTTTTCCAGCTGAGTAACCAGTGCCAAATTACATCTATATATAGTGCAAGTAATTAACTAGGTACAAATTGATATAAAATATAATAAAGTGCAAATACATACATATTACAACCATAATATCAAGTTGATCAATGTGACAAAATAATTCAAAGTAGCAGCATTATAAATATATTCATAAACGTTTCGTACTGTGAAGAAAACGATACAAAATCACAAAAACTTCATAATTGTTAATTGAAGGTGATCAGTGAACATATGTGTAAAATATAAAGAATTAAAACCTTAGAATGAATCACGTCAGGCATGGTGGACGTGATGGGAGCTTGTTGGCGTCCGGAAAGGAGCACGGCGCATGCGCCGTTACAACTGCTATCGCGAGATTCACAATGTTAGTACAAGAGGTAGAAACCACATCAAAGATGTCCACTTTAGAGCATAGCTTCAGGGCGCATGCGTGTGCCAGAACACCGCCCATGAGATTTTGACAGGTACTATTATAGCACACGAGCGCCGCAGCAAAAAGCAGAAAGGGCTGATCAAGACATCAGGGGCCGGCGGGTCAACGTCGGTCACCAATGGGATATCTGTATTTACATGGTGGTACGGTTGTCACACTGTCATCACCAAGTAATCCAGAGTTACAGCGCATCCGCTCCATGGCCCTCATAGCAGTGTAGCGGAATCCATATGAAGAAGCCACCATCTGCCAGAGGGGCATGGAAAAAGCTGCATCAGGGCTCATAATGTATCAATATAATATTCATATAATAGGGCAGTAGCCGTCAGCGTGGGTGCAATCAGAGTCCCTAGAGGGGCTAGGGTTGCACAACCTCGCAGACAGCAACTGTCCAAGAGTATCCATAGTACATACTGTAACGTACAAAGAGGTAAACAAGTAAAGAAAGGTCGCCAACAAGATTCCTACAGTCGCCATATGTGAACATTTGTATGCTGTATTTCAGAATCATATCCTGCAAAAAGAGAAGGAAAAAGAAGATATTTTCTGTTATTGTATAGCATATGTAGTTCTCCACATACATTATCAGACCAAGAGAGAAAGAACATAAAACATGACTAGACAATCCTAAACTCCACGTTTAAACCATGTGGCTTGAGGGTGCCAAGTGTGTAAATCCAGTAGAGCTCACGTTTTTTTAAAAGTTTTACTCGGTCACCACCTCGCCTAGAGAGAGATATCTGCTCCAATATTCTAAAACGCAGGTCATTCTGTGTGTGTTTGGCTTCAGTAAAATGTTTGGATACAGGGAGATCCATTTTTTGTTTTCTGATAGAGAACCTATGTTGGTTGAGACGAGTCTTGACGTCCCATGTGGTCTCCCCGACATATAGGAGGCCACATGGGCACGTCAATAAATAAACAACATAAGAGGAGTCACATGTTAGATACTGTCTGATCTTAAACCTCTGACCAGAGGTAGGATGCACAAAAGAGTCGCCTCTCTGCATCAATTTACAGTTGATGCAGTTGTAACAGGGATAACACCCTTTGCGGGTTAAACCAAAATAGCTTTCACATGTCTCCCTGTTGGAGCCAATATCGGATTTGACCAGTCTATCACCTAAATTGGGACTACGTCGATAGGAGCATAGGGGTGGCAGTTTAAACTCTTGCACTTTATCAAAGTTGCTAGTAAGAATTCGCCAATGCTTTTTAATTATAGCAGCAATCTTGCCACTATTTGTGCTAAACTCCGATACAAACGGAATTCGGGCCTGGGAACATTTATGGTTACCTAATCCCTCTCTGATAACATCTCTGGTGAGTGGATATTATGGTTGTAATATGTATGTATTTGCACTTTATTATATTTTATATCAATTTGTACCTAGTTAATTACTTGCACTATATATAGATGTAATTTGGCACATGTTACTCAGCTGGAAAAAGGCTCCATAGTGAGAGCCGAAACGTCGCTGAGCTGATGAGTGAATAAACCGTCCACTTTTTCACTTTCCATTGGAGTGCTGCCTTCTTTTCTCTACATTATATATATATATATATATATATATATATATATATATATAAATACCCCCTCTCATCATTATCACCTTATAACATCGTCCATCATCATCTTTATTGTCACCATCATCATTAATAATACCATTCACTATCACTAACACCATCACACAATAATTATCTACTATTTAGTCGCATTAACTGATCCCCTCTATCACCATTATAATAATCATCATCACTGTTGCCATTATTATCGTCATTTACTATCACCTATATTCACCACTACACTTCTTTACCCTCAGGTTGCCCCCTCAATCTACCTCATCTCATCCCAGTTTGTCCACCCATGTATCACCAACCACCCACACTACTGATCATATCCATTTATCCTACACCAGTGGTGGGCAACCTTATTAGTAAAATGAGCCAAATATCGACAAAACAACGATTTTTATTTTTTTGAGAGCCAAATTTTTTAAACTTCAAATATATAGGAAGGTACATTGTTATTTACTTCATAAGGGTATTCCTAACCATCTGAACATACCTTTCTCAATCCTCGACACTACATCTTCTTTCACTCCACAACGTTTTACCCTATAAGACGCACATAGGTTTTAGAGGAGGACAATATGGAAAAAAATATTTTTCATTACACCTCAGGTCAGACCACTAATCAGAACCTCAATGTTTGAAATCTCTTTTGAAATTTGAAAAAAAGGAACTTGGGGGTTCTGTACCAACGCAACGCTGTCTTAACAGAGTTTTCTTGAATTTTTATGCACTTGGAAAAGCCGTGCGAAGATTTCTGAATCCATTTACTGTCAGTGTGACTAAATTCAAGGTGGAGTTCTTTTCCCCACTCAGCAACTCAGGGCGGTACGCTAGAATAGCTCTCACTTAGAATCTGCCTATAAATGAGGGTGGTGCATTTATGAGGTAAATTTGGCAGCAGAACATAATTCTCCAACCATGATGGATCAGGGAGAGGGGTAAATTTGGAAATCATAAACTGCCTACAAGCATTCTCAAAGTCATTTCTTTGAATGAAATCTTTACCAAGGGCAGGTACACCCGAGAGGGCAGTATAAAAGTCGGAAGTGATCTGTAACCCTTTCAAATCTCCTAATCTGTGATGTGACATTGATAGCCAAATGTCTGATGGAGATTTAATTTGTGGGAATAACTGAGATAGGAGCTAAGGGAGAAATCTTGTCCTGAGCAGATGTTAAGACCAAAGACTTATGGCAAATATGCAGCATTCCTCTGGTGAGTACGCTATCTACTTTGGTCCCTTCTCCTGTCCTCTCAGGTGTCCATAACCTATGGAACAATTCCTTACCCAACAGGGCCAATTCTAAATCTACATGCATACAGAATGTCTCTTGTCTGGCCAGTTTAAGCCACCTTTCCAAACTAATAGCCTGTATATAGGTTGATAGGTCAGGGAGGGAGATACCCCCATGTTTCTTTCTTCGGGAAAGAAGGCGAAAGGACATTCTAGTGCGCTTCTTATCCCACAAATAACTGCTCATGATGGATTGTAGTTTATTAATGAAACTAACAGGTACCGATATGGGTAGGGCTCTCAAGGTGTATATTATCAGCGGCAGGATGTTAGGTGGTGAGGACATTTTTCCTGCCTAGCCAGGTTAGGAAAGGAGAGCTGCTCTTAGAGAGAATAGAGGTGACTTTGGAGAGTAGCAGGGGGAAATTAAGACGAAACAACAACTTGGGGTCCATCGGGATCGTCACCCCCAAATATTTTATTGCTTGTGTAGGCCACGTGAATGGTGTGAGGGCTTTGACCTTAGTACGCAGGACAGCTGGGAGGGAAACGCCAAGGGCCTCCGACTTATTGAAATTTATCTTAAAATTTGAGATAACCCCAAAAGTTTCGAAAATCTGCATAACCTCCAGCAAAGCCTCTTCAGGATTTGACAACAGGAGCAGTAAATCATCAGGAGCAGTAAATCGGCCTAGTTTCACTCCTTTGATCGTGGGGGATTGGCGGAACTTAAGAAGAAGCGTCTCTAGGGCGAGTACAAACAAGGTGGGGGATAATGGGCATCCTTGACGAGTATCGTTTCTAATTTGGAAGGCGTTCGATAGGGTGCCGTTGACTAGTACTCTCACAGATGGTGCAGAGTATAGAGTATAGATAGCTCTGATGAGGCCTTCAGAGAAGCCAAAGGCTTGTAGTACTTTCTCCATATAGGCCCAGCTAACCCTATCGAACGCCTTCTCCGCATCTGTGCCCAGGAGTACAAGAGGGGACTTAGATTTGATGGCGTGGGTGATCGCATGTATGACTCTACTGATATTATGCCTACCCTCTCTACCTGCAACGAAACCTACCTGTTCTTCACCCACAAGCCCAGGGAGCAACCCTGACATCCTGCTGTTAAGCAGTTTAGCCCACCACTTCAAATCGGTGTTCAGCAGTGAAATCGGCCTGTAACTTCCACATGCTTCCTTATCCTTCCCTTCTTTATGGATAATCGTTATGTGCGCTTCCTAGGCTTATGGGGTCACAGAGCCACCTGTAAGGAGGAAATTGCATGCCGTGACAAAATGTGGGACTAAAATATCTTTATACTTTTTGTAATATGAGCTTGGAAAACCGTCAGGTCCGGGACTCCTGCCTGAAGGGATAGACATTAGAACCTTTTCTACCTCTTCCGTTGTAAACAGTTGAAGCAGCTGATGTATATCGACCTCAGAAATTCTTGGGATGTTAATAGAGCTAAGGAACTCCAACGTGCGTCTCTCGATTTGCTGGCTGGTGAGGGGTATTGGGAGGTTATACAGATTTGAATAAAAGGAGCAAAACTCCTGAGCTATCGCTGGAGTATTAATAAGTCGGGGGCCTGAGGCTGATTTGATGGCTTGAATAAAGGATTTATTTATTTGGTTCTTAATAAGGTTGGAGACTAACTTAGAACCCCTAAGATCAGATGTCAGCTCAGACCCCAAAGTAAATGACCCCCTCAATCAGACCTCAGATAAGAGCCCCATGCCTCTCATCATCCCCATTATCAACCATGATGCTTCTCATCATCACCATTATCATCCATGATGCCTCTCATATCCCCCATTATGATTCTCATCACCTCATTGCCTCAGATCAGCCCCAAGTTTCATAAAATAAAAAAGCACTTACCTCTCCGGCTCCTGGATGCCGCTGCTCCTCACCACCCGCACTCTGTGTTCCTCCTGCTGTCAGCTGTGCTGTGAACTGGCGTGCACAGAGTGACGTCACAGAGCACCTCACACTGTGCGCAGCCCTGCACAACCTACAACCGAGGACCAGGAAGCGGTGAGTACAGAGCCTTCACCGCTTCCTGGTCTTCACCCTCCTACCTATTTTTGCTACGGGCAACGAAAATGCTATCGCACTGTACATGTGAGCCCGCACCTGGAAGAGCCAATATCAGGGGGCTAAAGAGCCACATGTGGCTCTAGAGCCGCAGGTTGCTGACCACTGTCCTACACCAACACACCCGTTCCCCGACAACAGTGCATAACTGCCGACATGGTCCGCAATCAGGTCCAATCAGCGCAACAACATCAGGCACTGAGCGCACTGACATCAACAGAGTTCAGCGCAGCAGCCGGCGAGTAGCCCCGCCTTCTCACATCCCCCAATGAACTGCCAGCAAGGTGCCAGCCCCCCCCCCCCCCCCAGAGCGCACTGACACTATCAACTTCCACCGCAGCAGTCCGTGAATAGCCCCGCCTTCTCACATCCGCCAATGGAATGCCGGCAAACTGCCACACCTCCTCCTTCTGTTCGGCTCTTAAAGCGCGCGCTTGCACACACATGGCAAGCCGCGCTACACACGGACAGGACCCGGCACCCTCTGACCAAAAAACTTACACCATGTATCCCAGTGAATCAGATTAGTTAAATAAACCACCCATACCAATTTGAACTTTAATTTAACATGGAAAGTAATGTTTTTTCCCTTATTCTAACTCTAGTAATTGGACCAGCCCTGCCAATCGTGTATACCCGGCCCCTAAGGTAAATGCCTCCACCATCTCCCCCCATGTGCCTCCCCCTACCACCTACCTATACCATCACATCTTTTTGACTATTGTACATGTGTGTGTATGTATGTATACGTGTATCTATATGTATAAGTCTGCTTCCTATTCCGCATGCGGGTGTGTGTGTGTATATATATATATATATATATATATATATATATATATATGGCTCATCACCACCCAAGGTACCACTGACGGCATACCAGGCCCACTGTCATCTTTCAAGTAAAAGTACACTTGTGGTTAGCCCAATCGCAACTGGAGCAGTAATACATCCAATTAATTATGAACCCCCTGACAGTTGCACCCATATTCATATTTATATCTACATTTATATTCATTTTTATTTTTTTATCATAATATTATATTAGTCCATCTGTTCTCTCTGTACCTAGGCCACAGTTTCAACCACAGCTTCCTCTTGCATTTTTAATTTTTTTACCGTATATTTTATACCGCATATTTTAATCCCACATCTATTTGATCTATTATCATTATGATCTGCTATCATTATTATTGTTATTTACATTGATCCAGAGGAAGGCAAAAAACCTCTGTGAGATAGAAGCCAATTTTCCCCACTTAAGGGGAAAAAAATTCCTTCCTGACTCTAATCAGGCAATCAGAATAACTCCCTGGATCAACGACCCATCTCTAGTAGCTATAGCCTGTAATATTATTACACTCCTAAAATAAATCCAGGCCCCTCTTGAACTCTTAGTTAACTAACCATCACCAACTCCTCAGGCAGAGAGTTCTATAGTCTCAAATCTCTTACTGTAAAAAATCTTCTTCTATGTTTGCGTACAAACCTTCTTTCCTCCATATGCAGAGGATGTCCCCTTCTCACAGTCCTGGGGATAAATAGATGATGGGAGAGATCTCTGTACTGACCCCTGATATATTCATACATAGTTATTAGATCTTCCCTCAGTTGTCTTTTTTATAAAGTGAATATCCCTAATTTTTATAATCTTTCAGGGTATTACAGTTATTACTTTAGTTGCCCTCCTCTGGACCCTCTCCAGCTCTGCTATGTCTGCTTTGTTCACTGGAGCCCAGAACTGTACACCGTACTCCATGTGTGGACTGACTAATGATTTGTAAAGTGGTATGACTATGTTCTCACTGTTTTTTGCAGCTTAGTTTGCTGTTTATTAAAATTCCTAGATCCTTTTCCATGTCAGTGTTACCGAGTGTTTTACCATTTAATAAGTACGGGTGACTTGCATTATTCCTTCCCATGTGCATAACCTTACATTTGTCAGTGTTAAACCTCATCTGCCACTTATCTGCCCAAGCCTCCAATCTATCCAGATTGCTCTGTAGTAGTATACTGTCCTCTTCAGTGTTAATTACTTTACACAGTTTAGTGTCATCTGCGAAAATTTATATTTTACTATGCAAGCCTTCTACAAGATCATTAATAAATATATTGAAGAGAATAGGGCCCAATAGTGACCCGTGAGGTACCCCACTAGTGACAGTGACCCAATCTGAGTATGTACCATTAATAACTACCCTCTGTTTTCTATCATTGAGCCAGTTACTTACCCACTTACAGACGTTTTCTCCCAGTCCGAGCATTCTCATTTTATATACTAACCTTTTGTGTGTACAGTGTCAAATGCTTTGGAGAAGCCCAGATACACGACATCCATTGATTCGCCGCTGTCAAGTCTAGAACTTACCTCCTCATAGAAACTGTTGAAATTTTTTTGACATGACCAATCCCTCACGAAGCCATGCTGATATGGCGTTGTTTGCTTATTTCCGTTAAGATGCTCTAACATAGCATCTCTCAGAAACCCTTCAAAAAGTTTACCCACAACAGATGTTAAACTTACTGGCCTATAGTTTCCAGGCTCTGTTTTTGGACCCTTTTTGAATATTGGCACCACATTTGCCATGCGCCAATCCTGTGGGACATTCCCTGTCAATATAGAATCTGCAAATATCAGAAATAAGGGTCTGGCTAGGACATTACTTAATTCCCTTAGGATACAGGGGATGTATGCCATCCGGTCCTGGCGATTTGTCTATTTTAATCTTTTTAAGTCGCTGTTGTACTTCTTCCTGGGTCAGACAGGACACTTTTGATGGGGAATTTACTTCAACATTCGGCATGTCATCTGAGTTTATTTTCCTCAGTGAATACATTGGAGAAAAAAATATTTAACAACTTTGCTTTCTCCTCGTCGCTCTCTGCGACTTCCTCCTCATTACTCTTTAACGGGCCGACACCTTCAGATTTATACTTTTTAACATTTATATAATTGAAGAACATTTTAGGGTTAGTTTTACTCTCTTTGGCAAATAATCTCTCGGTCTCTAGTTTGGCCGCTTTTATTTGTTTTTTACATGATCTATTTATTTCTTATATTTTTTCAGTGCTTCCGTGCTACCTTCTTGTTTTAGTGTTTTATATGCTTTTTTTGTCATTTATTTCTTTCTTTACAGTTCTGTTTATCCACATTGGTTTATTTTTGTTCGTTAACCTTTTATTCCCATACGATATGTACCTCTCAAAATGAGATTTTAGGATGCTTTTAAAGATATCCCATTTTGTGGCTGTATTTTTATTTGTGAGGACTTTATCCCATTTAGTTAGGCCTATGGCCTCCCTTTTTTTTTGAAGTTTGGTATTTTTGTTCCTCCCTGTAGAAACGCTCTCTTGAATGATAATTGGAAGGTTATTACTTTGTGGTCACTATTTCCCAGGTGTCCCCCAACCTGCACGTCTGTTGTTCTGTCAGGCCTATTGGTTAATACTAAGTTCAGTATGGCCGACCCGCTAGTTGGGTCCTGAACCAGTTGGGAGAGGTAATTGTCTTTGGTTTTTGTCAAGAACCTGTTTCCTTTATGAGATATACAAGTTTAAGTTTCCCAGTCTATATCTGGGTAGTTGAAGTCCCCCATAATAACCACCTCATTATGATTTGCCGTCTCGTCAATCTCATTTAGTAGTAGATTTTCTGTGGACTCTGGTATATTAGGTGGTTTATAGTAAACTCCTATTAGTAATTTATTATTGTTTTTAGCGCCATGTATCTCTACCCACAGTGACTCCACATGTTCATGTCCCTCACTTATATCTTCACGGAGTGTGGGCTTTAGACCGGACTTTACATAAAGGCAGACCCCTCCCCCTCTCCGGTTTTGACGATCCTTTCTAAACAGACTGTAACCCTGTACATTAACTGCCCAGTCATAGCTATCATCCAGCCATGCCTCAGTTATTCCCACTAATTCCAGTTCACCAGTTTTATTAGTCAGGCTTCTGGCATTAGTATACATACATTTGAGAGGCTTATGTATATTTTTTACCCTGCACCTTTCCTTCTGAACTGTTCTAGTCCCTCCTTTCATTACTTCCCCAGTCTCACTACCTTGCCCCCGGTCTCTATCTGCACTATCTTCCCATCCTATAACATAATTACCCTCCCCCCCCCAGTCCCTAGTTTAAACACTCCTCCAACCTTCTAGCCATCTTCTTCCCCAACACAGCTGCCCCTTCCCCATTGAGGTGCAGCCCGTCCCTACGATAGAGCCTGTAGCCGATAGAGAAGTCGGCCCAGTTCTCCAGGAACCCAAAACCCTCCTTCCTACACCAGTTCTTGAGCCACTTGTTAATGTCCCTAATCTCCCACTGCCTTTCTTGTGTGGCCCGTGGTACAGGTAGTATTTCGGAAAATACTACCTTTGAGATCCTTTCCCTAAGCTTTTGACCTAAATCCCTGAAATCATTTTTAAGGACTCTCCACCTACCTCTAACTTTGTCATTGGTTCCGATATGGACCATGACCGCTGGATCTTCTCCAGCCCCTCCCAGTAATTTGTCAACCCGATCCGCCATGTGTCGATCTCTAGCGCCAGGAAGACAGCACACTGTTCGGCGATCACGGTCTTTGTGACAGATTTCCCTATCTGTTCCCCTAATAATTGAGTTTCCCTCTGTTCATAGAACTTTTTTTTTTTTTGCCACAAGTTAGAGGAAAATGATGATTTTTCTTTTTTTTTTTTTCCTTACAAAGTCTCATATTCCTCTAACTTGTGCCAAAAAATAAAAACTTCCATGAACTCACTATGCCCATCATGAAATACCTTGGGGTGTCTTATGTCCAAAATGGGGTCACTTGTGGGGTAGTTATACTGCCCTGGCATTTTAGGGGCCCAAATGTGTGGGAAGTAGTTTGAAATCAAAATCTGTTAAAAATGGCCTGTGAAATCCAAAAGGTGCTCTTTGGAATGTGAGCCCATTTGCCCACCTAGGCGGCAAAAAAGTGTCACACATGTGGTATCGCCGTACTCAGGAGAAGTTGGGGAATGTGTTTTGGGGTGTCTTTTTACATATACCCATGCTGGGTGAGAGAAATATCTCGGCAAAAGACAACTTTTCCCATTTTTTTTTTTTTTTTTATACAAAGTTGGCACTTGACCAAGATATTTCTCTGAAGCAGCATGGGTATATGTAAAATAACACCCCAAAACACATTCCCCAACTTCTCCTGAGTACGGCCTGAAAAAATGAACGGCACAGATTTCTTCATTCGCATCAATCAATGTGGATGAAAAAATCTCTGCCCAAAAAAAAAGGAGGGGAAAGGCGTCTGCCAGGACATAGGAGCTCCGCCCAACATCCATACCCACTTAGCTCATATGCCCTGGCAAACCCGATTTCTCCATTCACATCAATTGATGTGGATGAATAAATCATTGCCGGGTTTTTTTATTTTTATTTTTTTTATATACAAAGTGTTTGCCAAAGCATATGAACACCGCTACTTCCTCAGCTCATATGCCTCGGCAAACGTATCTTTTACTGCAGAGGAGAAATCTCGTCTTGCAGCGCAGCATACGCAGACTTGTGTGTAATCTGACAGCAGCGCAATGCTTCTGTCAGAATGCACATGAGTGCTGAAGCTAGTCGATCGGTTGGTCCACCTGGAAGGTAAAAAAAACAAAACAAAAAAGAAAAAAACAGGCCGCAACGCAATAATTTTATTAACTTTTGAACAGAACATATAAACTTTAACTTTTTGAACTGAACCTTTTTGCTTACTGGCGATTTATTTATTTATTTATTTATTACCTTTATAGGACAAACCTCTCCTTCTCCATGGGACAATGTGCAAAGCGCAAATCGCCCAAAGATGTGGCGAAGTGCGTTATGCACTTTTTCCCAGGTGAAAGGAGAGGTTTGCAGCAGTTGTGTGTGAATTGGCCCTAATAGCATTATGTGCCTGTCCTGGTGAGATGTGATTCCTATGCTAGGTGTATCTGTGTGTGGTACTTCCGGAAACACTCCCCTAAGCATAGGGCAGGTGGTCAGGGCAGTCAGGACAGAAATAGTTGGTGTCATGCCTTATTCCACTCCTGCTACAGACACAATATCTTTTTTGGGGTGACGGTTGGGTTGAGGTAACGGCAACGACATTGGGGAAATGTTGCTTGTGTAGACGGCTAACTTCACTGGTGGATGGGGCCACGGAACCTCCTGGTGTCAGAAACCATCATGATATAGTTTACTTTGCCCTCAAGTTTGCCCTCAGTCAAGATGGTGGATTATGTGTTTCCTGGTTGCCATCTCACTTCCTGTTCCTGTCAGAAACCACCCTGATATACTTTGCCCTGAAGTTTGCCCTCAGTCAAGATGGTGGATTATGTGTTTCCTGGTTGCCATCTCACTTCCTGTTCCTTTTTAAACTGGCCAGACCTTCCTGTCTTTGCTAGAGTATTGTGTTTGGCTTTTAGTCTGCAATCCTCTTGCTGGAACTCACTCCTCCGTGTGTTCTGTGCCCTAGCGGTTCTCCCTGCTACCTCCTGTTGCTGACCCGGACTTTTCTTGGACCTTCGTACCTGCTTGCTGCCTGCCCTGACCTTCTGCTCGTCTACCTTCCTGCCAGCTTGCCGCCTGCCCTGACTTCTGCTATCCTGACCTCGGTTCTCGTCTACAGACTCTGTCTCACCTGTGCGGAGCACAATAACGTGGGTTCTGCTACATCCGTGTTATATATACTCTGCTCCTAAGTCCTGGCCATCGGATTCCAGTTCTGTTGCACCAGTATCGTGACACCTGGATACAGGAGGTTCTCGATGATCTCTTCCTGAAATTTGAGGAAGGATCCTGTTCTCCCATCCTTACTGTAGAGAACAAAACTATTATACAGAGCCAATTGAATTAAATATACAGACACCTTCTTATACCAGCGTCTGGTTCTGCAGGAAACTAAATGCGGAGACAACATCTTGTCATTGAAGTCCACCCTTCCCATGTGAAGGTTATAGTCGTGGACTGAGAGGGGCTTTTCAATGACTCTGGTTGCTCGCTCAATTTGGATTGTCGTGTCTGCGTGAATGGAGGAGAGCATGTAAACGTCACGCTTGTCTCTCCATTTCACCGCGAGCAGTTCTTCGTTACACAAGGCAGCCCTCTCCCCCCTTGCAAGAGGGGTGGTAACGAGCCGTTGGGGGAAGCCCGCGCGACTAGTTTGCGCGGTGCCACAGCAGCCAATCTGTTCTAGAAACAATTGCCTGAAGAGGGCCACACTTGTGTAGAAATTGTCCACATAATGATGGTACCCCTTGCCAAATAAGGGTGACATCAAGTCCCAGACTGTCTTCCCACTGCTCCCCAGGTAGTCAGGGCAACCGACCGGCTCCAGGGTCTGATCTTTTCCCCCATAGATCCGAAATTTGTGGGTATAGCCTGTGGCCCTTTCACAGAGCTTATATAATTTGACCCCATACCGGGCGCGCTTGCTTGGGATGTATTGTTTGAAGCCAAGGCGCCCGGTAAAATGTATTAGGGACTCGTCTACGCAGATGTTTTGCTCTGGGGTATACAAATCTGCAAATTTCAGGTTGAAGTGGTCTATGAGGGGCCGAATTTTGTGGAGCCGGTCAAAAGCTGGATGGCCTCTGGGACGGGAGGTGGTGTTGTCGCTAAAGGGCAGGAAACGCAGGATGGCCTCAAATCGTGCCCTGGACATGGCAGCAGAGAACATGGGCATGTGATGAATTGGGTTCGTGGACCAATATGACCGCAATTCATGCTTTTTGGTTAGATCCATGTTGAGGAGAAGGCCTAGAAAAGTTTTAATTTTGGAAACTTGGACTGGTTTCCATCGGAAAGGCTGGGCATAATAGCTTCGCTGGTTGGCGGTTATAAATTGTGTGGCATACCGGTTTGTTTCTGCCACGACTATGTCCAAGAGCTCCGCAGTCAAGAACAGCTCAAAAAATCCCAGGGCCGAATCGATCTGAGCTGTCTCAACCCGAACTCCAGACTGGGCGGTGAAAGGGGGAACTAATGGTGCGGCTGAAGTTGGGGACTGCCAATCAGGATTTGCCAGCACCTCAGGGATTCTAGGGGGTCTACGGGCCTGTCTGTGCGGTAGCTGCGACGGGGTAACTACTGCACGTGCCACCGTACCAGCTTCAACTGCCCTTCTTGTGCTCGCCATTTCACCATGTTGTACGGCAGTGGTGGTACTAGGTCCAGGGAGGGCTGCGCTGCTGGTGTATGCCTCACCACGTAATCCGACAGCGCCAGCCCCACTCTGCTGCCCTTGAAACGGATCCTGCGCAACCTGTGGTCTAGCGACACGGGGCCGGGTACGCCTGAACGTCCGAACTTTGAGTCAGACTGCCACTGCTTTCTACAGGTTCATATTCTGACCCGCTAGATTCGTCAGATGAGGCAACTAAATTTAGGGGTATTCCCTGAGACTACCCAAGAAAAAAAGCAAGCCTGTCTTACAAATGGGAGGCTAGCGAAGTATCGGAGGCCGCTGCGGTTGATAAAAAATATCAAAACTGATTTTTATTTTTTTAAGATGACACTAATACTATTATAGATCTGACTGTGATCAGTTTTGATCACTTACAGATACTATAAAAGTAAAAATACTGATTAGCGATACGCTAATCAGCGAATCAGTGACTGCGGTGTGGTGGGCTGGCGCTAACCGATCGCTAAACTACCTAACCAAGGGGCCTAAACTATCCTAAAACCTAACAGTCAATACCAGTGGAAAAAAAATGTGACCGTTTACACTGATCACTTTTTTCTTTTTACTAGGTGATTGACAGGGGCGACCAAGGGGTGATCAAAGGGTTAATTAGAGTGCAGGGGGGTGATGTGGGGCTAAAGTGTAGTGTTTGGTGTACTCACTGTGAAGCCTGCTCCTCTGCTGGAACCAACCAACCAAAAGGACCAGCAGAGGAGCAGGGAAGCCATTTAACACATCATATTTACTAATATGATGTGTTAACTGGCTTCTGATTGGATTTTTTTTAAAATCATCAGCTTGCCAGCCACGATCATTGGCTGGCAAGCCGATGACGTGACCCCCCTCGAACAAATGCTGGCCCGCGATACGCATGTGCGGGCCGGCTAATTGCGTCATCTCGCGTCTCGCTGCCGCCTCTGGACCGCGATCCTGAGTTAGGCGGTCCGGAGGCGGTTAATGTTGTACTCCCAGCCCTTACATAGCTGTATGAGGGCTTGTTTTTTGTGGAACAAGAAGTACTTTATAATGGCACCATTTACAGTACTTTATAATGGCACCATTTACAGTTGCATACAATGTGGTGGGTAGTGGGAAAGAAATCCAAAATGGGGTGGAATGATAAAAAACATTCCATCACACTTTTATGTGTTGTTCTTTTTACACTGTTTCCTACGCGGTAAAACTGACCTGTTACTTTTATTCTCTGGGTCATTACAATTACAAGGATACGCCACATGTATAGTTTTTCTTGCGTTTTAATCAGAAAAAAGTAAATCTTTGAAAAAAACTATTTTTTCTTATGCATTGCTATATTATGATACCCATAACTTTATTTTTATGTGTACGAAGAGGTGTGAAGGCTCATTTTTTGCGAGCCATTGCCGGGCTGTGGCCATATTGCGGCTCGCATCATTTGAATGGGTCCGCAATCCGGAAGGTCGTTGTGGAACAATGGTACGTAGTTTTTGTTCGTGCCTCCACACCACAAAAAAGTTGTTTATGCACTACTTTTTTTAGGTGCAGTGCGGACCGTCAAATGCAGCTCGTGGACCCGATTCAAGTAAATGGGTCCACGATCCACATAAGACGGCTCTACCGTAATTTACGGTTTACAGCACAGGCCTGGCTGGCACATGTCAGTGTGCATGAAACCTAAGTGTAATTTTTGGGACTTATTTATTGGTTTGGTTATCTACTTAGTAGGACATGTGTGGAATTTTAGCAGAAATATAGAAAATTATGTAGGATTCGCGAACTTTCAAGCAGCACTATATGTATGCTAATGTCATAAGGCATTTAGTATGTTTGACAGATTTTTTTATTAATCTGGGTGCATCATAAAGTTGGGAGAAACTTTATTTTATTATTTGTAGATTACTTGTTTTGTGGATGCTTCCAAAGGAAAAACCTTTTATATAGGGCCACAATTTATAAAAGAGGGAACTGTAGTATTTTCTTATAAACCTTTAAAGTGTAACTGCCATTTCACTACCAAAAATGAAATTCCTAACATATTTGATGCTGAAGGGAAGATATTCATGGAGCTTTATTTTTCAGTTAATTTTACCTTTCTTATGTCTGTATTCATCCCTTAGCAACCCTATTTCTCTGTGCCTCTATTTCAAAATCTTCCTACGATGGCCTCTGCTGCACTTCCTGTGGTGATCTTTTCTCTGTCCTTAAGGCCATCCCATATTTCCCTCACTTCCCATAACCCCTTGCTCTCCTCAAATGAACTAGCAGAACCAATCAGAATGTAGATAACCTCCCCCACTACCCCAGAGCAGTGTGTATCCTCTCACATACAGCTAACCAGAGACAAGCCCTGCAATTACATGAAATCAGTGAGCATTTGTTTTAGGCTCCTTATAGTCACATTAAAAGGTTTTTCAGGAACAATTTTGGGGTGTATGTATAGTGTATTAAATAACTTGTATTATTTTATTTTTAGGTGGGAACAGCATGGGCATTCACTGTGTGGTAAAAATAACATAATTTTTTATGTGGGTCACCATATTATTATAATAGAAAACGGATGCAGCCGGCACTCTGGTATATCAGCCTCCGATGCTCACGTCCAGGGTCAGCGTCCCACAAATCAATGTTAAGTAAAAGACTGGCACTCGCACTGTGCGAGTGCCGGTTCTTTACTTCACATATATTATGAAAATATATCACACACATTTCCATATATTTTTCTTAACCACTTCCCATCTGGGCCATTTGCCCCCTTCCTGACCAGGCCTAATTTTGCAAAACTGACATATCTCACTTCATGTGGTAATAACTTTGGAACGCCTTTATTTATCCAAATAATTCAGAGATTGTTTTCTCGTGACACATTGTACTTCATGATAGTCATAAATTTGAGTCAAAATATTTCACCTTTATTTATGAAAACATCCCAAATTTACCCAAAAATTAAAACAATTCGCAATTTTCTAAATTTCAATTTCTCTGCTTTTAAAACAGAAAGTTATACCTCATAAAATATTTATTATTTAACATTCCCCATATGTCTACTTTATGTTGGCATCATTTTGGAAATGTCTTTTTTTTTTTTTAGGACGTTAGAAGGCTTAGAAGTTTAGAAGAAATTCTTCACATTTTTAAGAAAATTGCCAAAACCCACTTTATAAGGACCAGTTCAGGTCTGAAGTCACTTTGTGGGGCCTACATAGTGGATACCCCCAATAAATGACCCCATTGTAGAAACTACACCCCTCAAGTTACTCAAAACTGATTTTACAAACTTTGTTAACTCTTTATGCGTTCCACAAGAATTAAAGGAAAATGGAGATTAAATTTTAAAATTTCACTTTTTGGGCAGATTTTCCATTTTAATCCAATTTTTTCTTTAACACATCGATGGTTAACAGCCAAACAAAACTCAATATTTATTACCCAGATTCTGCGGTTTACAGAAACACCCCACATGTGGTCATAAACTGCTGTATGGGCACACGGCAGGGCGCAGAAGAAAAGGAACTCCACATGGTTTTTAGATGCCATGTCCCATTTGAAGCCCCCTGATGCACCCTTACAGTAGAAACTCCCAAGAAGTGACCCCATTTTGGAAATTAGGGGATAAGGTGCCAGTTTTATTAGTACTATTTTTGGGTACATATGATTTTTTGATCATTCTTTATAACACTTTATGGGGCCAGGTGACCAAAAAATTGGTTGTTTTAGCACAGTTTCTATTTATTTATTTTTACAGCGTTCACCTGAGGGGTTCAGTCAAGTGACATTTTTATAGAGCAGATTGTTACGGACGTGGCGATACCTAATATGTATACTTTTTCTCATTTTTTAAAGTTTTACACAATAATAGCATTTTTGAAACAAAAAAATTATGTTTTAATGTGTCCATGTTCTGATAGCTATAGTTTTTTTTATTTTTTGAGAGATTTTCTTATGTAGGGGCTCATTTTTTGCGGGATGAGGTGACTGTTTTATTGGTACCATTTTGTGGGACATACACGTTTTTGATCACTTGGTGTTGCACCTTTTGTGATGCAAGGTGACAAAAATTGCTTGTTTTGACACAGTTTTTTTCCTTCTCCACAATCTTCCTCAGGGTCCGGTCACCTCTTCTCGTTGTGCAGCGTTTTCTGCCACACTTTTTCCTTCCCACAGACTTCCCACTGAGGTACCTTGATACAGCACTCTGGGAACAGCCTATTTGTTCAGAAATTTCTTTCTGTGTCTTACCCTCTTGCTTGAGGGTGTCAATGATGGCCTTCTGGACAGCAGTCAGGTCGGCAGTCTTACCCATGATTGCGGTTTTGAGTAATGAACCAGGCTGGGAGTTTTTAAAAGCCTCAGGAATCTTTTGCAGGTGTTTTGAGTTAATTAGTTGATTCAGATGATTAGGTTAATAGCTCATTTAGAAAACCTTTTCATGATATGCTAATTTTTTTTAGATAGGAATTCTGGGTTTTCATGAGCTGTATGCCAAAATCATCAATATTAAAGCAATAAAAGGCTTGAACTTCTTCAGTTGGTGTGTAATGAATCTAAAATATATGAAAGTCTAATGTTTATCAGTACATTACAGAAAATAATAAACTTTATCACAATATGCAATTTTTTTTAGAAGGACCTGTATATATATATATATTTTGGACACACCTTCTCATTCAAAGAGTTTTCTTTATTTTCATGACTATGAAAATTGTAGATTCACACTGAAGGCATCAAAATTATGAATTAACACATGTGGAATTATATACAGAACAAAAAAGTGTGAAACAACTGAAAATATGTCATATTCTAGGTTCTTCAAAGTAGCCACCTTTTGCTTTGATTACTGCTTTGCACACTCTTGGCATTCTCTTGATGAGCCTCAAGAGGTAGTCACCTGAAATGGTTTTCACTTCACAGGTGTGCCCTGTCAGGTTTAATAAGTGGGATTTCTTGCCTTATAAATGGGGTTGGGACCATCAGTTGCGTTGTGGAAAAGTCAGGTGGATACACAGCTGATAGTCCTACTGAATAGACTGTTAGAATTTGCATTATGGCAAGAAAAAAGCAGCAAAAGTAAAGAAAAACGAGTGGCCATCATTACTTTAAGAAATTAAGGTCACTCAGTCCGAAAAATTGGGAAAACTTTGAAAGTGTCCCCAAGTGCAGTCACAAAAACCATCAAGCGCTACAAAGAAACGGGCTCACATGCGGACCGCCCCAGGAAAGGAAGACCAAGAGTCACCTCTGCTGCGGAGGATAAGTTCATCCGAGTCACCAGCCTCAGAAATCGCAGGTTAACAGCAGCTCAGATTAGAGACCAGGTCAATGCCACACAGAGTTCTAGCAGCAGACACATCTCTAGAACAACTGTTAAGAGGAGACTGTGTGAATCAGGCCTTCATGGTAGAATATCTGCTAGGAAACCACTGCTAAGGACAGGCAAAAAGCAGAAGAGACTTGTTTGGGCTAAAGAACACAAGGAATGGACATTAGACCAGTGGAAATATGTGCTTTGGTCTGATGAGTCCAAATTTGAGATCTTTGGTTCCAACCACTATGTCTTTGTGCGACACAGAAAAGGTGAACGAATGGACTCTACATGCCTGGTTCCCACCATGAAGCATGGAGGAGGAGGTGTGATGGTGTGGGGGTGTTTGCTGGTGACACTGTTGGGGATTTATTCAAATTTGAAGGCATACTAAACCAGCATGGCTACCACAGCATCTTGCAGCTGCATGCTATTCCATCCGGTTTGCGTTTAGTTGGACCATCATTTATTTTTCAACAGGACAATGACCCCAAACACACCTCCTGGCTGTGTAAGGGCTATTTGACCATGAAGGAGAGTAGGAGAGTGATGGGGTGCTGCTCCAGATGACCTGGCCTCCACAGTCACCGGACCTGAACCCAATCGAGCAGAGTGAAGGCAAAAGGGCCAACAAGTGCTAAGCATCTCTGGGAACTCCTTCAAGACTGTTGGAATACCATTTCAGGTGACTACCTCTTGAAGCTCATCAATAGATATACAGTACAGACCAAAAGTTTGGACACACCTTCTCATTCAAAGAGTATTCTTTATTTTCATGATTATGAAAATTGTAGATTCACACTGAAGGCATCAAAACTATGAATTAACACATGTGGAATTATATACATAACTAAAAAGTGTGAAACAACTGAAAATATGTCATATTCTAGGTTCTTCAAAATAGCCACCTTTTGCTTTGATTACTGCTTTGCACACTCTTTGCATTCTCTTGATGAGCTTCAAGAGGTAGTCACCTGAAATGGTCTTCCAACAGTCTTGAAGGAGTTCCCAGAGATGCTTAGCACTTGTTGGCCCTTTTGCCTTCACTCTGCTCGATTGGGTTCAGGTCCGGTGACTGCGGAGGCCAGGTCATCTGGCGCAGCACCCAATCACTCTCCTTCATGGGCAAATAGCCCTTACACAGCCTGGAAGAGTGTTTGGGGTCATTGTCCTGTTGAAAAATAAATGATGGTCCAACTAAACGCAAACCGGATGGAATAGCATGCCGCTGCAAGATATTGTGGTAGCCATGCTGGTTCATTATGCCTTCAATTTTGAATAAATCCCCAACAGTGTCGCCAGCAAAGCACCCCCACAACATCACACCTCCTCCTCCATGCTTCATGGTGGGAACCAGGCACGTAGAGTCCATCCGTTCACCTTTTTTGCGTCGCACAAAGACACGGTGGCTTGAACCAAAGATCTTAAATTTGGACTCATCAGACCAAAGCACAGATTTCCACTGGTCTAATGTCCATTCCTTATGTTCTTTAGCCCAAACAAGTCTCTTCTGCTTGTTGCCTGTCCTTAGCAGTGGTTTCCTAGCAGATATTCTACCATGAAGGCCTGATTCACACAGTCTCCTCTTAACAACAGTTTTTCTAGACATGTGTCTGCTGCTAGAACTCTGTGTTGCATTGACCTGGTCTCTAATCTGAGTTGCTGTTAACCTGCGATTTCTGAGGCTGGTCACTCGGATGAACTTATCCTCTGCAGCAGAGGTGACTCTTGGTCTTCCTTTCCTGGGGCGGTCCGCATGTGAGCCATTTTCTTTCTAGCGCTTGATGGTTTTTGTGACTGCACTTGGGGACACTATCAAAGTTTTCCCAATTTTTCGGACTGACTGACCTTCATTTCCTAAAGTAATGATGGCCACTCGTTTTTCTTTACTTAGCTGCATTTTTCTTGCCATAATACAAATACTAACAGTCTATTGAGTAGGACTATCAGCTGTGTATCCACCTGACTTCTCCACAACGCAACTGATGGTCCCAACCCCATTTATAAGGCAAGAAATCCCACTTATTAAACCTGACAGGGCACACCTGTGAAGTGAAAACCATTTCAGGTGACTACCTCTTGAAGCTCATCAAGAGAATGCCAAGAGTGTGCAAAGCAGTAATCAAAGCAAAAGGTGGCTACTCTGAAGAACCTAGAATATGACATATTTTCAGTTGTTTCACACTTTTTTGTTCTGTATATAATTCCACATGTGTTAATTCATAGTTTTGATGCCTTCAGTGTGAATCTACAATTAAAATAGTCATGAAAATAAAGGAAACTCTTTGAATGAGAAGGTGTGTCCAAACTTTTGGTCTGTACTGTATATTCTAATTCCTACGCCGTTCACCTGAATTTGATGTAAATACCCTCAAATTAAAGCTTACAGTCTGCAGTTAAAGCACATCTTGTTCATTTCATTTCAAATCCATTGTGGTGGTGTATAGAGCCAAAAATGTTAGAATTGTGTTGATGTCCCAATATTTATGGACCTGACCATTCACATGTCCGTGGTGTGTTGCGGACCCGCAAATTGCCCGCTATAGAAATGCCTATTCTTGTACGGAGCTGCGGATTAGAATAGGACATGTTCTATCTTTTGTGGAGCTGCGGCCCCGAAGATCAGGGCCGCACTCTGCAGATGCGGACAGCACACTGTGTTCTGTCCGCATCCATTCCGTCCCCATAGAGAATGAATAGGTCCGCACCCATTCCGCAAAATTGCGTAACGGATGCAGATCCATTTGCGGACGTGTGAATGGACCCTAACTCCGGGTAAATGGAAAGCAGGAACTCAGCTGAGATCCAGACACCAAACGATCCACAACCAGAATGAGCTATCAACCGCAAGGAGTGATGGGTAAGCTATTCTAAGAAGGGAGTAGTAATGGTCACATGATCTACACCTGAAAAGGAGGTTTGGACATCCTAGCAACACATAGCTTCTTTTTGTTTCACTTTGTCTATCAGATCACCAGTCTTTCAGATCTCACGGGTATGACACCCCCTAATACACCTCAGCTGCTGCAGAACTTCACAATACACACCAGCTGTATATACTGGCACAATATGGGGGGGCACTATGGAGAAGAGGGGACACATCTACTGGGGCCCTAAATACTGGCACAATTTGGGGGGCACTATGGAGAAGAGGGGAAGCACTATGGGTGCCCAATATACTGGCACTATATGGGGGGGGGCTTTATGGAGAAGAGGGGATGCATCTACTGGGCGCCCTATATACTGGCTCTAATTATGGGGGCTCTATGGAGAAGTGGGGGTAAAGGAGCACTATGGGGGCATTTACTGGGGGCCCTATTTACTGGCACACATTATGGGGGGCACTATGGAGAAGTGGGGGAGAAGAGCACTAGGGGGGGCATTACACGGGGGCATTTAATACTGGCAACCATTTTGCTGCCACTATGGGGAAGGGGGAGAGGAGCATTATGGGGGCATCTATGTGGGGCAGTCTATAGGGGCATTTTATACTGGCACACTATGTAGACAGGGGAGGAGCACTATGAGGCATCTTCTGGGGGCACGATATAGGAGTATTTTATACTGTCACAAATTATAGGGGCACTATGGACACCTAAGCTCAACTGGAGGCACTAAGTGTTTTTTTCTAGTGGCACACAGTACGGGTCATTGGAACACATAAGGGCATTGTGGGGACATTGGCTCTACTGGGGGCACTAAGTTGGTTTTATTTTTTTTGTTAGTTTTTTTTCTGACACAACGGGGCATTTTTTGCACTGGTGCACACTATAAATAGAATTATAAATTATAAAATAAATTCTTACTACCAGTGGCATTATGGTGGGCTATATTACAACTGGGGGATTATGGGAGCATTATTACCGTACTTCTGGGACACAATTACTGTTGGGGGCACTGTAGGAGCACTATTACTACTAAGTGTACTCTGGCACAGAATTATTACTATTGTTGGGATTTTTGGGAGCACGATTACTGTTGGGGCACCCTGGCACAGTATCAGCTTAGCACAGTTGCCTTTGGGGGACATTATGGTTACACTATTAGTGTCAGGGACACTATTCGCTGGGTGCACTTATTTTTTTAGAGCATTGTGTTCCAATAATTATTGAAGGGGCACTATCTGTGTGTAACTAGTATTTTCAGGGGGTTTATCGGTTTATGCAGTATAGTTTTGGGTGTGCATGGTGGGATGTTGAGAAGGTGGGAGGATGATAGGAAAGTAAGAAACTAAAATGTCTGTCAAACTCTGCACAGAGAAGAGATGGCTGAAAGAAAACATAATGGCGTTCTGGTCTGAATGGAGAAGATAAAGAAAGAGAACATCTACATCAAAGGAGACATCACTGGATGTAAGAGGTATGTGGGGCTGTATTTGGCTACTATCACAACTGTGTTAGTGATTCTGGCAGCTGAGAACAGCCTGCCAAAATTCACTGGATCCGGCACTGCAGACTGAATGCCCGCCGCCCCCATTAACTACAATAGGGTATGGCAGAGATCCGCCCACAATCGGAGGGGGAGGCTTTTTTGATGTTCGCCCTATTGGTACATTTCCCTAGAAACTGCCCTGAGTGGCGTTCATAATGACTATAAAAATATTGCCATAAAATATAAGTTGATTTGCCACCGTTTTTATTTTTTAGTGATAAAGGAGAGATATTTCTTATTACCGTTTCGCCCTATAAGACGCACCTGCCCATAAGACGCACCTAGGTTTTTAAGGAGGAAAATAAGAATAAAAATATTTTGAACAAAAAGGTGTGCTTTTGGTGGGTTTTGAACTAATGTTGGTCTGTGGATGACACTGTTATGGGGGATCTGTGGAGGACACCGTTATGGGGGATCTGTGGGTGACACTGTTATGGGGGATCTGTGGGTGACACTGTTATGGGGGATCTGTGGGTGACACTGTTATGGGGGATCTGTGGGTGACACTGTTATGGGGGATCTGTGGGTGACACTGTTATGGGGGGGATCTGTGGATGACACATATGTGTCAGCCACAGATCCCCTCCATAAGTGTCCCTGTAGTGTGAATGACCCCCAATACAGGTGGTGGGGGTCGCATCTGGTTTTATAATGACAGCGTGGCCCGTGCAGTGACTGTATTCTACTACACGGGCCCCGCTCACTATATATACCGTAATCTTATCTATAATTGTGGCATTGTTAATAGTAATCAGCGCCTGTATTACTTACAACAAGCGCTCGGTAGCAGGGAGGAGGCAGGCCAGGAGGATGGGCCCTGGCAGCGTGAGTTACTACGTCACGCGCCTGCGCCACCCACTTTATGAATGAAGCAGGCGGCGCAGGTGCATGATGTAGTGACTCGCGCTGCCAGCGCCCGGCCTGCCTCCTCCCTCCTCTCTGCTACCGAGCGCTTGTTGTAAGTAATACAGGCGCTGATTACTATTAACAATGCCACAATTATAGATAAGATTACGGTATATACAGTGAGTGGGGCCCATGTAGTAGAATACAGTCACTGCATGGCCCCCGCTGTCATCATAAAACCAGATGCGGGACCCCAGCCCCTCCTCCCTCTCAGCTGATACACCCGCCGCGTGGCATCCCTGCGCAGCATATCATTGACAGTTCGGCAAAATGCAGCATTTGCCCCATAAGACGCACTGCTATTTTCCCCCACTTTTTTTTTGGGGGGGGGGTGAGTCTTATAGGGCGGAAAATACGGCAATATCAATAATCGTTATCAATAGCAATATCTAAAGTTACTGGTATAAAATGGGTGAAATATTACCAATTACCAGATGACAACGGTCAATATTCAGTTTTTCCTCTAGCTTATGTGATTGTTCTCCGTTTTATACCACAGCTACAGTATGTTGCCTTGGTATCACCAGGAATAACACACAACTCTTGCAGATGTAACATAAAATACACCTTTTCTTAACTACAATGTATTACAACAATACTTTCAATATCATGGTCATATCAGTAATACATACACCATTTATGTACCAGTGTGATATTACTCGCTCAACCATATGTCTAACTTAAATATCAAAACAAGACTGAATCTCAGCCCTGTATCCCCCTATATTACTGATAATAAGATTATCAGTAGTTATAGGGTCACCGTCCAAACTACACTAGTATGGCTACCTAGGTGACACATGAAAACAAAAATACAGACTAAAAAAAAAAACTGTAATTGGGGCACAGTAGATAAGAACCTCCTGCGTAGTGGAAAAATAAGAAAATAAACACAAAACATAGAAGAATTGTCCATCTTCATCTTGATATCATAGTCACTAGGTCTTTATAGGCCTTTGGTCCTTTATGATGTACTCCTCCATCGCCCCATTGAGAAAGTCAGCTCTTAATCTTTCCTTGGTGTTTCATGGCCGAAGCTCATCTGCATTCCTGGGGCTCACAATATCCCATCTAGAATACAACACTAACACCACTAACTGAGCAGTCAGTCTTTCGTATGCTAATATATGATGACACATATAAACAAAAACACAAATGTACACAAAAGGACAGGACACTGTGGAGAGGCATGGGTTTAACCCCTTCCCGACCGCAATCTGTATATATACATGATAGCTGCACATACCCCGTGCAGCTACCAGGTATATATACGTTCTGAAACACAGAGAAAGGATGCACCAAACAGATGTAACACTGACTATGCTGGCAAGACACAAATGAAGGTATTAAAAGCTGAGACTTTTGCCAATATGTTCCAGTAATGGAGATATCGGAGCCCATCATGCACCACGTGACGGTTCTCAGCATGGCAAGGGGTCCTAACCGCTGCTCTAACTATGGTGTGAACACGGTCTGGGGTGATATAATTCAGCTCACAGCAAAGCTTCCCACAAACGCCCAGCATGAATGCTGCGGTTGTGCAATGTGAATGAAGCCAGGCTGCAAGCCACACCTACACCAGACCATGTGATGGAGGTTACCAGGTGCAAAAGAGTGTTTGAATGCCAGGTAAAGGCAAACGCACTCAAATCTAACAAGGCAGAAACCAAAAAACAAAAAAATATAGTGGCAATTCTGGAGGAGCTGCTCAGCCCCTGACACAGTGGCGTGTCTTTAATTAGGGGGAGCAGCCCGACCGCATGTGGACCGCAGTAATCGACTGACCCCAGCAAAATATGCATACAATGGAGGATGTCTGCGCGGTCCACATGCACCACAAGAGCAAACTACACGGAATGTAGCAATCATATGAAACACAGAGAAAGAATGCACCAAACAGATGTTCTGGCAGCTCTTTAATCCAAGCGCTGCAAAGCGCTTGGATTAAAGCTTCTGCCCCGCCCTGTATGCTGTAGTAATGCCGGCAAGGGACCAATCAGAGTGGCCCCTTGCCAGCAATCGATCAGATTGGTTAGTCTGTGCAGACTAACCAATCGGATCACGACAGTGAAAAAATGCCGGTTTCAGGCTCTGATCTACGCCCTGCAGATCAGAGCCTGAAAGCCGATAGTGTAACTCATGCCCTCCAAGCCCTTAGTGCCCCTCTGTGCCCCACTCCTGCACTCATCTCCTACCCTGCTGGTATGCGGTCCGCCCCCTGCATTAATTTTCTAGTCGCCCCTCCTGCCCCAGCATCCCTCGATATTGTAGGCAGCCTCCCGACCCCCCCCTTTCCAGCGCTGCCCCCCGATCCCCCTGCTGTGTGCGATGACGGCGGCTCCATTACTGAGCCGCCGCCATCAGCAGAGTGTCAGCTCTATGCTGGCACTCTCCTGTAACCCCTATAGATGCCGCGGCATCCATGGTGTTAACAGAGGGAGGGAGCTCCCTCTCTCCACCATCGGGGCTGCAGCGCTGTGATTGCAGCACCCGATGGTTGCCATGGCAAAGGCGTCCAGTGCTGCCACCTACAGGCTATCTGGAAGTACTATACTTTGGAATTCAAGAGCATTGCAAAGTATAGTACAACAATCAGCCCCACTAGATCTTCAAGATCCAAGAGTGAACTGATTAAAAAAAAAAGTGAAAATAATAAAAGTAAAAATAAATAAATAAATAAAAATGTGAATTAGAAAAAAAGAAACTGCCTTTTCCTATAAAAGAAAAGGAAAAAATAAAATACACATATTAGGTGTCACCGTGTCCGTAACGACCATCTCTATAAATATATCACATGATAGACCTCGTCCGATAAACACCATAAAAATAAAATTAAAAAAACAGTGCCAAAAAAGCTATTTTTGTCACCTTACATCACAAAAAGTGCAACAGCAAGCGATCAAAAAGGCTTATGACCCCCAAAATAGTACCAATCAAACAGTCACCTCGTCCCGCAAAAAATGATACCCTATTTAAGACAATCGCACAAAAAATAAAAAAAAAGCTATGGCTCTCAGACTATAGAGACACTAAAACATCATTTTTGGGGTTTCAAAAATGCTATTATTGTGTAAAACTTAAATAAATAAGAAAAAGTATACATATTAGGTATTGCCATGTCCGTAACGATCTTCTCTATAAAACTATTACATGACCTAACTCCTCAGATGAACGCTGTAAAAATATATAAATGAAAACTGTTCCAAAG
This sequence comes from Bufo gargarizans, assembly GCF_014858855.1. Taxonomy (NCBI): domain Eukaryota; kingdom Metazoa; phylum Chordata; class Amphibia; order Anura; family Bufonidae; genus Bufo; species Bufo gargarizans. The sequence goes on along the minus strand of NC_058082.1, from coordinate 383,998,108 downwards.
CAGCCAATTTTTGGGTCACCTTGCCCCATAAAGTGTAATAATGAATGATCAAAAAATCCTATGTACCCAAAAATGGTACCAACACTTCCTGCACAAGACTACTGGCACAAAAATAAAAAACATATGGCGTTCAGAAAACCAATCCAGCACAATCTACCTTCCAAAAACCGTATGGCACTCCTTTCCTTCTGCACCCTGCTGTGTGCCCGTACAGCAGTTTACGACCACATGTGGGGTGTTTATGTAAACCGCAAAATCAGGGTAATAAATGTTGAGTTTTGTTTGGCTGTTAACTCTCAATGTGTTTAAGAAAAAAAAAATATAAAATGGAAAATCTGCCAAAAAAGTGAAATTTAGAAATTTCATCTCCATTTTTCTTTAATTCTTTAAGTTTTTAAAATCAGTTTTGAGTAACTTGAGGGGTGTAGTTTCTACAATGGGGTCATTTATGGGGGTTTCCACTATGTAAGCCCCACAAAGTGACTTCAGACCTGAACTGGTCCTTAAAAAGTGGGTTTTGGAAATTTTCGTAAAAATTTTAAGAATTGCTTCTAAACTTCTAAGCCTTCTAACGTCCTAAAAAAAATAAAATGACATTTCCAAAATGATGCCAACATAAAGTAGACATATGGGGAATGTTAAGTAATAAATATTTTATTAGGAATGACTTTCTGTTTTAGAAGCAGAGAAATTGAAATTTGGAAAATTGTGAATCTTTCCAAATTTTTGGTCAATTTGGGATTTTTTCATAAATAAAGGTGAAATAAAGGTGAAACCTATTGACTCAAATATATGACTATCATGAAGTACAATGTGTCACGAGAAAAACAATCTCAGAATGGCGTGGATAAGTAAAAGTGTTCCAAAGCTATTACCACATGTCAGATTTGTAAATTTTGACCTGGACACTGGGGCATCAATGACCCTTGGTCATGAAAGGGTTAAACACCACCTTGGCCCCATCTTCTAGCCTAGACAATACCTCCAGGATGTGACTATGGACAAGATGAAACTGCATTAGGTTGGTCATTTTTTGCAGACATTACCACTGCATTAAAACTTCTCCTGGCCATTGTCAGTTTGTATATCAGACATAGCAGGCTAGGAGTGACCCTTTTACTAAATACTATGGATGGCCCCTGGCCCTATCTTATATGAAGGATGGCCTTATGCCTATCCCATGCATGCTTAAACTCCACTGTGTTTGCAGCTACCACTTCTGCAGGAAGGCTATTCCATGCATCCACTACTCTCTCGGTAAAGTAATACTTCCTGATATTACTTTTAAACCTTTGCCCCTCTAATTTAAAACTATGTCCTCTTGTAGCAGTTTTCTTCTTCTAAATATTCTCTCCTCTTTTACCTTGTTGATTCCCTTTATGTATTTAAACGTTTCTATCATATCCCCTCTGTCTCGTCTTTCTTCCAAGCTGTCTCAGACCTGAACAAACAGTGAGGCTGTATAGGCCAAGAAGCCACACCCCACAGTCAGACACACCCAGTGACATCACACACACACTGGGAAGGGAGTTAACCCTTCCAGCACCACAGGAAAGGGAAACGCACATAAAGGGGAAGTGACCAAACTAAGATCACACTGTGGCTGTTGCCGCAGGCAACGACATGGGTGGCAGCCGTCCTGGGAGACGGCCTAAAGGCCGTTACACTGCCACCACATGTACAACATACCAAACGTTGCCACAGGCAGCCACAGTAAAAGGACAGTGTCAAAGTGCACACCAGACAACACAAAGTGCACACCAGACATACAAACGTGCATACACACACGCACACAACTCCAAGGGAACCGCACACATAGCTGTTGTCCGCGGCAACCGCACTTGAGGCAAACAACATCATGCCTCAAGCTGCGGTTGAAACAACTACCCAAACCGCGGGCAACTGTATACGGCTCCCAAGGAGTCACGGCCATAACCGTGGCCGTGACAATATATGTCTGATAATAGATTTGGGGCTTCAGTGTTTGATAGTTATTGCAAGGGAAGGGGAGCCGCCCGTGAAGGGGAGATCTCCCGTCAACGAGAGGCATCCACAACCATTCATTCGAGAAAGCCAAATAATTATAATTCGGCGTTCAATCCACCCGGTACTAGGGTGTTGAATTCAAAGATTCTCCTAGACTCTAAACGTGACATTGCTTTAATATGGTCACCTCCTCTCCAATGTCTCCTCACTTGTTCTATGACAGCAAATATAAGGCCTCCTGAATTTTGATTGTGATAACATCTAAAGTGGTCTGATAATGTATGATTTTTATAACTTTTTTTTATGTTTGTTATGTGTTTAGCAATTCGTTTCTTAAGGGTTCTCTTAGTTCGTCCTATATATTGTTTCCCACTAGGGCATTGGATAATATACATTACGTTGGTGGAGTTACACATTAGAAATTCCCTGATGTCATATGTAAAGTTGTTTTGTGTGGAGATTAGTTTATTGGTTTTATTTCAAAACGTTATTTTACAGTTACTACACTGTTCACATCGATAGAAACCCTTTAGCTGAAGCCATTTGTTTAATGATGTATTGTATTTCTTAATAGGTTTGATAGTTGGTGCTACTTTTAATCCTAAATTGGGAGCTTTGGTATATGTGATCTGAGAAAAGGTTGGTAGTAAGGAACCTATCATTTAATCTTTCTTAATCACCTCCCGTCCGCTCATAGACTAAAAACGTCCGGGAGGTGGTTCTCGATTTCTGAATGGACGTTCCGGAACGTCCATTTAGAAACTGCAGCTGCACGCTAATCGCGCAGCTGCTGATCGGGTTGCCCGCTGTCAGTGACAGCAGGGCAACTCTTAGAGAAGGCAGAGACAGTGCCCAGGTTACAGGAGAAATCAATAGTAAAAAAAATAAAAGTGAAGTAAAAAGAAAAAGGTTTCACAAATTCCCCCAAGTAAGGAATGAAAAGAAAAAGTTAAAAATAGACATATTTGGTATTGCCGCGTCCGTGACGGTCAGCTCTATAAATATATCACATGATCGACCCAGTCCGATAAACACCATGAAAAAAAAATGAACTGTAAAAAAAAGCCATTTTTGTCGCCTTACATCACAAAAAGTGCAACACCAAGTGATCAAAAAGGCGTATGTCCCAAAAAATGGTACCAATAAAACAGTCACCTTATCCCGCAAAAAATGAGCCCCCCTACATAAGAAAATCTCTCAAAAAATAAAAAAATATAGCTCTCAGAACATGGAGACACTAAAACATAATTTTTTTGGTTTCAAAAATGCTATTATTGTGTTAAAGTAAAATAAATAAAAAGTATACATATTAAGTATTGCCGTGTCCGTAACAACCAGCTCTATAAAAATATCACATGACCTGACCCCTCGGATGAACACCGTAAAAAAAAAAAGCTGTCAAAACAAGCCAGCTCTATAAATATATCACATGATCGACCCAGTCCGATAAACACCATGAAAAAAAAATGAACTGTAAAAAAAAAGCCATTTTTGTCACCTTACATCACAAAAAGTGCAACACCAAGTGATCAAAAAGGTGTATTTCCCACAAAATTGTACCAATAAAACCTCATCCCGCAAAAAATGAGCGCCTACAAAAGGAAAAAATAAATAAAAATTTAAACTATAGCTCTCAGAACATGAACACATTAAAACATAATATTTTTGTTTCAAAAATGCTATTATTGTGTAGAAACTGTCACCAGTTTTATGGTGTCCTAACTAAGGGCAACATAAATAAGTGACTAATTCTCTTAGCAAAATTCTGGCTCACTTTCTTTAATTGACCCAGTCAATCTGCCAACATCTTGTATTGAAAAGCTCCAGCTGATAATGATGAGTGATGAATATTCATGAGCTACTGACTCTCCCCGTCTACCTGCTGCTGATTGACAGTTATTTTCCATATGAATCAGCAGCAGGTGGGCAGGGGAGTGGCTATAGCTCTGAATTAAATATACGCTGGACTCGCTGACATCACGCTGGACTCAAATCAGCTCATTAGCATGCGGCATCTTTGTGTGTATATTATGAGGTAACCATCTGTCACACCAGTAAGTGAATACATTTAAGGTACTTTTTAGTAGTTAATGATTGTATATAATTAGTTTGATTATAATCAAATATCCACATGACAGGTTCCCTTTAAATAAATAAGAAAAAATATACATATTAGGTATCGCCACATCCGTAACGATCTGCTCTATGAAAATGTCACTTGACCGAACCCCTCAGGTGAACGTTGTAAAAATAAATAAATGAAAACTGTGCTAAAACAACCAATTTTTTGGTCACCTTGCCCCATAAAGTGTTATAATGAATGATCAAAAATAGTACCAATAAAACTGACACCTTATCACCTAGTTTCCGAAATGGGGTCACTTCTTGGGAGTTTCTACTGTAAGGGGGCATCAGGGGGGCTTCAAATGGGACATGGCATCTAAAAACCATGTGGAGTTTTCTTCTGCTCCCTGCCGTGTGCCCATACAGCAGTTTATGACCACATGTGGGGTGTTTCTGTAAACCGCAGAATCTGGGTAATAAATATTGAGTTTTGTTTGGCTGTTAACCATTGATGTGTTAAAGAAAAAATTGGATTAAAATGGAAAAATCTACCAAAAAAGTGAAATTTAAAAATGTTAATTCTTTTCCTTTAATTCTTGTGGAACACCTAAATGGTTAACAAAGTTTGTAAAATTGGTTTTAAGTAAATTGAAGGGTGTAGTTTCTACAATGGCGTCATTTATGGGGATATCCACTATGTAGGCCCCACAAAGTGACTTCAGACCTGAACTGGTCCTTAAAGCATAACTGTCACATTTAGACCCTAATTTCAATTTTCATATATGTAGTTACTAATAACATTATATTCCAGAATCAGTTACTATTAGACTGACTTACCCCATATTTAATAAGATTCAGCCCTTAGCAACCAGTCTGCATAAAACTGCAATTTCACTATTCAGTTAAGATGGCCGCCACTGCCCTCACCCTGAGGCTAATCCTGCCTGCCCTCACTAGCCAGTAGCAATAACCCCCCAAAAGTGTCAGTAACCAGAGCCCTCCCCCCTAAAGGGTTAATCTCCTGAAGCACAAAGGGGTACTCTTACCACATGTTGCTTCCATTTATACACTGAGCAGATGGCAGATCTCCCTTCCCTGTTGTGCACTGCTTCAACTCTGCATTCTCCTAGTCTGCTGAGTGAGGGAGCTTCTGCCAAGCGCAGGGACAGGGAGAAGTGCACACAGCCGAGGCATTGTTATCAGCTTCTGGGGAAGACCTGGCTTTAATCATTTACTTACAGTCCCTGGCTGTCAGTAATGTGACCCTGCACGCTGCGTGCTCGTCCTTCAACAGATGGACGGACCATGCCTAGCAACCCTATTTTAAGCACAGGTAAAAGTAGGCAGTACAGGGAACAAAAATGTGGAATTAAGGGGTAATTGAATACACTGTGAAAAGTTGAAATAGTGCCACCAAGGTGATATTAATCACCACAATCCAATACTCAAAAAAAAAATAATACGACAGTTATCCTTTAACCCCTTAAGGATACGACCCTATTTCACCTTAAGGACCAGGCCATTTTTTTGCAAATCTGACCAGTGTCACTTTAAGTGCTGATAACTTTAAAACGCTTTGACTTACCCAGGCCGTTCTGAGATTGTTTTTTCGTCACATATTGTACTTCATGAAAGTTAATTAAATGAAGTGGCTCACTGCTGGTAGTGGGTGGTACGGTGCTGCAAACTCAGTTTGGGGACGCCCCACCTCAATGGAATAAGTAAATGTAGAAATAAGGGAGTGAGCACTCGTCTATGGCATACACTCAGATTTAATAATAAAAATTGCAATGACAAATTAATCGGACAATAATTCAATAACACAATTAAAATACTATAAAATATTACCAATGGTATAAAAATAATGGTCGACCATATATGCGCCACTAATTGATGGGAGCAATACACTGATGCATATATGAGGTCCAATGGTGTCCACAATGAATGTTAGATAAAGTGACAGTGCAATAATATAGAGTCGAAATAAATAACTGTGCTGATAACTTGAGATAATAAATATCAATATCCTGGTGAGAGGTAAAGTGATGAATGGGTGCGATAATCTTATGAAAAAATAGGGGACACCGTATAGGGCCTGGCACTATAGACTTGTATTCCTTCCTGTGGAGATTGAAGTTTGATATAAAGTCCGCAATCAACCGCAGTTAACAGTCCAAAAGTTGCTTGTATTCGGTTAATAATATATTCTGTGAACGCAGTCTATATTAGGGCTCTTTCACACCTGCGTTATAGTCTTCCGGCATAGAGTTCCGTCGTCGGGGCTCTATGCCGGAAGAATCCTGATCAGGATTATCCTAATGCATTCTGAATGGACAGTCCGTCCTTCAGGATGCATCAGGATGTCTTCCGTTCCGGAACGGAACGTTTTTTGGCCGCAGCAAATAGCGCAGCATGCTGCGCTTTTTGCTCCGGCCAAAAATCCGGAACACTTGCCGCAAGGCCGGATCCGGAATGAATGCCCATTGAAAGGCATTGATCCGGATCCGGCCTTAAGCTAAACGTCGTTTCGGCGCATTGCCGGATGCGACGTTTAGCTTTTTCTCAATGGTTACCATGGCTGCCGGGACGCTAAAGTCCTGGCAGTCATGGTAAAGTGTAGTGGGGAGCGGGGAGCAGCATACTTACTATCCGTGCGGCTCCCGGGGCGCTCCAGAATGACGTCAGGGCGCCCCAGGCGCATGGATGACGTGATCGCATGGATCACATGATCCATGCGCATGGGGCGCTCTGACGTCATTCTGGAGCGCCCCGGGAGCCGCACGGATGGTAAGTATGCTGCTCCCCCGTTCCCCACTACTACTATGGCAACCAGGACTTTAATAGCGTCCTGGGTGCCATAGTAACACTGAAAGCATTTTGAAGACGGATCCGTCTTCAAATGCTTTCAGTACACTTGCGTTTTTCCGGATCCGGCGTGTAATTCCGGCAAGTGGAGTACACGCCGGATCCGGACAACGCAAGTGTGAAAGAGGCCTTAGCTGTGTAATTCTCACCTCTGTCTGGAGGTTATTCCTTGCTAGGAGTAGAGAGTCTTACCTCCTATGTTGGCTTGTTGCACGGTCTGTTTCTTAATGCGCTGCAGGAGTTCAGCTGGAGACGCTGTTACGTCCTCACAGCTCCCAAACTCTAGTAACCTGGCCCAAATCTCGCGGTATTACGGGTGGGACAGCAGTCCGATCTCCGCACTCACTGTGTTCAGGGCGATTAGGTTGTTACAAAGTTGCAGTGGTTACAAGGTTGCAGTCTTTAAATCTTTCTGTCTTTATAGCATGGCCATGCTAGGAGTTCTCTTTATGGAGGTTCCAACAGAGTGTCTGAAAGCCCAGACGCGTTTCGAGATAGTTCCAATCTCCACCACTGAGGAAGAGATTGGAACGATCTCGAAACGCGTCTGGGCTTTCAGACACGCTGTTGGAACCTAAAGACAGAAAGATTTAAAGACTGCAACCTTGTAACCACTGCAACTTTGTAACAACCTAATCGCCCTGAACACAGTGAGTGCGGAGAACGGACTGCTGTCCCACCCGTAATACCGCGAGATTTGGGCCAGGTTACTAGAGTTTGGGAGCTGTGAGGACGTAACAGCGTCTCCAGCTGAACTCCTGCAGCGCATTAAGAAACAGACCGTGCAACACGCCAACATAGGAGGTAAGACTCTCTACTCCTAGCAAGGAATAACCTCCAGACAGAGGTGAGAATTACACAGCTAATATAGACTGCGTTCACAGAATATATTATTAACCGAATACAAGCAACTTTTGGACTGTTAACTGCGGTTGATTGCGGACTTTATATCGAACTTCCATCTCCACAGGAAGGAATACAAGTCTATAGTGCCAGGCCCTATACGGTGTCCCCTATTTTTTCATAAGATTATCGCACCCATTCATCACTTTACCTCTCACCAGGATATTGATATTTATTATCTCAAGTTATCAGCACAGTTATTTATTTCGACTCTATATTATTGCACTGTCACTTTATCTAACATTCTTTGTGGACACCATTGGACCTCATATATGCATCAGTGTATTGCTCCCATCAATTAGTGGCGCATATATGGTCGACCATTATTTTTATACCATTGGTAATATTTTATAGTATTTTAATTGTGTTATTGAATTATTGTCCGATTAATTTGTCATTGCAATTTTTATTATTAAATCTGAGTGTATGCCATAGACGAGTGCTCACTCCCTTATTTCTACATATTGTACTTCATGACACTGCTAAAATTGGGTCAAAAAAGTTAATTTTTTTGCATAAGAAAATACATTTTGTTACCCAAAATTTAGAAAAATTAGCAAATTTCAAAGTTTCAGTTTCTCTACTTCTGTAATACATAGTAATACCCCCAAAAATTGTGATGACTTTACATTCCCCATATGTCTACTTCATGTTTGTAGCATTTTGGGAATTATATTTTATTTATGTTTATTGATGTTACAAGGCTTAGAAGTTTAGAAGCAAACTTTGAAATTTTTCAGAAATCTTTAAAATCCCACTTTTTATGGACCAGTTCAGGTTTGAAGTCATATTGTGAGGCTTAGATAATAGAAACCTCCCAAAAATGACCCCATTTTAGAAACTACACCCCTCAAGGTATTCAAAACTGTTTTTTCAAACTTTATTAACCCTTTAGGTCTTCCACAAGAGTTAATGGCAGATGGAGAAACAATTTTGAAATTTCTATTTTTGGGAAAATTTTCCAATATAATCAATTTTTTCCAGGAGTGTTTCACTCCTGGAAAAAATTGATTATATTGGAAAATTTTCCAAAAAATAGAAATTTCAAAATTGTTTCTCCATCTGCCATTAACTCTTGTGGAAGACCTAACTTCTAAGGGTTAACTGCCAAAAAACACTCAAAATGGGTTGCCCTGATTCTGTAGTTTGCAGAAACACCCCATATGTGGTCGTAAACAACTGTTTGGCCGAACGGTAGCACATAGAAGGAGGGGAACACCATATGGGTTTTGGAAGGCAGATTTTGCAGGACTGGTTTTGTTTATACCATGTCCCATTTGAAGCCCCCTGTTGCACCCCTAGAATAGAAATTTCAAAAAAGTGACTCCATCTAAGAAAGTACACCCCTCAAGGTATTCAAAACTGGGTTTACAAACTTTGTTAACCCTTTAGGTGTTCCACAAGAGTCAATGGCAGATGGAGAAACAATTTTGAAATTTCTATTTTTTGGAAAAATTTTCAATATAATCAATTTTTTCCAGGAGTAAAACAAGGGTTAACTGCCAAACAAAACTCAATATGGGTTGCCCTGATTCTGTAGTTTGCAAAAACACCCCATATGTGGTCGTAAACTACTGTTTGGCCGAACGGTAGCACATAGGAGGGGAACACCATATGGGTTTTGGAAGGCAGATTTTGCAGGACTGGTTTTGTTTATACCATGTCCCATTTGAAGCCCCCTGTTGCACCCCTAGAATAGAAATTTCAAAAAAGTGACTCCATCTAAGAAAGTACACCCCTCAAGGTATTTGAAATTTCAATTTTTGTGAAAATTTTCCATTTTAACCCTTACTTTATTACTGGAAAAAATGGGTTAACAGCCAAACAAAACTCAAAATGGGTTGCCCTGATTCTGTAGTTGGCAGAAACACCCCATATGTGGTGGTAAACTACTATTTGGCTAAACGGCAGGACATAGAAGAAGGGGAACGTCATATGGTTTTTGGAAGGCAGATTTTGCTGGACTGGTTTATTTACACCATGTACCCTTGCAAGCCCCCTGATGCACCCCTAGAGTAGAAACTCCATAAAAGTGACCCCATCTAGGAAACTACGGGATAAGGTGGTTGTTGTTTTGGGACTATTTTTGGGGTAAATATGATTTTTGGTTGCTCTATATTACTCTTTTTTGAGGCAATGTAACAAAAAAATTAAATTCGAAAATTGTTTCTGCATTCGCTATTTAGTTTTGTGGAACACCTAAAGGGTTAACATAGTTTGTAAAGTAACTTTTGAATACCTTGAGGGGTGTAGTTTCTTACATGGGGTCACTTTTTTGGGAGTTTCTAGTCTAGGCTACATCAGGGGGGCTTCTAATGGGACATGGTGTCAAAAAAAAAAACTGTCCATCAAAAATGGGACAGAATCGGGGCAATAAATATTTAGTTTTGTTTGGCTGTTAACCCTTGCTTTATTACCGGCAAAATGGATTCAAATTGAAATTTTGCCCAAAAATGGGTGTTTTGGCACCGTTTTTATTTTATATTTTTAACACCGTTCATCCGAGGCGTTTGGTCAAAAGTTATTTTTATAGCGACGACTTTTACACACGCGACGATGCCCAATATGTATGGCGCTCAGACTTTGGAGACACTAATCAGGCATCCTAAAACTGCGGCTCTCCAGATGTAAAACTACAATTCCCACCATGCCCTGATGATGGCTGTAGGTTGTCTGTGCATGCTGGGAGTTATAGTTTTACAACATCTGGAGGGCCGCAGTTTGAGGATGCCTCCACTAAAACTAATATTTTTGGGGGAAAGAAAAATTGTTTCCGTGTCTCCAAAGTCTGAGAACCATAGTGTTTTATGTTCTCTAGTGGACTGTTGGGGATTATAAAAATTTAGTACTCCGTGGAAGAGTGATACTCCCTGAAGCAATCGATAACGCAGAGGCCCGGATGATCGGGGCACGTGTCACATTGAGTAGTGGTGTCCTTCCGTATCCCCCTCTTGTGACACACTCTGCACTTTTTCCCCGGCGCCTCCACAACGGCATTCACAGGAGGGTGTCCCCGCCTCCAGGACAGGATTTAAGGAGCCTCCTCCCCTTACCTTACCATTCGTTGTTTCCTGTCCTCGGACGTGCGTGGAAGCCACTCCTGGGGTTATCCAGGAATTTGGATACCGCACCGGCCTGGTCCTTTCCCTGTCGTTCAGGAGGGCTGGTGCTGGGATTGGGGGCTCCGGGGACGTATTGCCTCCCTTCCTCGGTCCTGCGGAGTAAGTCCTGATCGCAGGAATCCCCGGGCTTGCGAGTCCGCTGGAACTCGCGCGGGATCGGGCGTGGTGACGTCAGCTGAGCGATATCTCCTTGAGCAAGAGATTCTCGCGGGACGGCTCCTGCGCGCGGCTGGAGATTTAAAAAGAAGCTCACATCCACCACCGCCGGTGATCTGCAGAGATGCCTTTCAGTGACAGAGAGTCGTCAAAGCGCTCCGCTGATCCCACTGTTTCGGCCCTCAGCCCGGTAAGCCTCCTCCCAGGGGGGAGTTATCCCTATTCTTTTATGTTTTCCACATAGGTTTATGGGGTTAAGGAGTCCTGCTCCTCTCCTCCCCCTGCACCCTGGGTGTCCGTAATTTTACTATACTGACCCCTCACCACCCTTACTCCGGGTCCCTCCTTTGTCCTAGACAAAGTTTGTTTTATCCCTTTTAGGACAGTGAGTCCAGAAAGCTTAAAACCAAAGGGGATTCGGGGCGCAGGAAGTGTGGTGGTTGCCTTAAAGGCTTAGTGTCGGATCCGAAAAAGACCCTTTGCCCTAGATGTATTGAAAAGGTTATCGCAGAAGAATCCCCTTCCTTCGTGGAGTCCATGCGAACCCTCATTAGAGAAGAGATTAAGACTGCGGCTGATTCTAGACAATTGGTGCTTTCCCCTGGGCCTTCCCGTTCCCTAAATCTGGAAATATCAGACCAAGTGGATCTGGATGAAAGGGGAGTTACTTGATGATCAGGTCTCCTTATCCTCTGAAATGGCTGCAGGGAGGCCTATGTGCTTTCCCGAAGAAACACAATCCCTACTGAAGGATATTAAATCTACCCTAAAATTGGAAGATGTAAAAGAGACTCAGTCCCTTCACGATCAAATTTTTCAGGGGTTAGGAGAAAAAAAGAAGAGATCCTTCCCCATCCACAATAATATTAAATACCTTATTTCCAGGGAATGGAGGGATCCTGATAAAAGGTGGACTGTATCGGCCGCCTTTAAGCGCAAATACCCCTTTTCAGAGTCTGACTCTGATTTGTGGGATAAAACTCCCAAAATAGATGCTCCGGTGGCCCGTATTTCAAAGAAATCCTCGCTTCCCTTTGAGGATATGGGTCTCCTAAAAGACCCAATGGACAAAAAATGCGAAAATCTATTAAGGAAATCCTGGGAGACAAATACAGCGATGTTGCGCCCCAGCATAGCGTCCACTTGTGTGGCCAGAACCCTCTCGGTGTGGCTAGATCAGCTAGAGAGCAATCTGTCGGGGGTACGTCCAGAGAAGAAATCTTAAACTCCCTTCCCACCCTAAAGAGAGCATCCAATTTTCTAGCGGACACCTCGGCCGACTTGGTTAAACTCTCTGCAAGAAGCAGTTCTTTAGCCAATGCGACCCGTAGGGCGGTATGGCTCAGTTCATGGACGGGGGACGCAGGCTCTAAGAACCGCCTGTGCTCCATCCCATGTGAGGGAGATAGATTATTCGGCTCCGCTCTTGATGATATTCTGGAGAAGGCCTCCGATAGGAAAAAAGGTTTCCCCTCTGATAATCGTTACTACCAACAGTGATGTTCCTTTCAAAATCAAAAGAGGTCAAGGGCAGATCAGAGTAAAAGGGACGGATCAAAAAGATGGCAACCTTCCAGAGATAGAGGAAGGGGATACCTTTTTAAGCCAGAAGCCTCTACCCGCCCTACCCAGTGACATGCTGACCCAGGTAGGAGGCAGACTAAAACAATTCTCCTCCGCCTGGCAAGAAATTCATGCCTCCCCTTGGGTCACTCGTACCTAAAGCTAGAATTTGTTTCCCCACCCCCAAAACATTTTTTTATCGACCAAAGGCAGCAGCCCGACAAACAGGCGTCCCTAGAGTCAGAGATAACTACATTACTCCTCAAAGGAGTCCTCATCTCTGTACCAGAAGAACAACACGGCAAAGGATTCTATTCCCCTATATTTTTGATTAAAAAAAAAACAAACGGCTCCTTTCGCCTAATAATAAATTTAAAGTCCTTAAACAAATCCATTGTTTACAAGAGATTCAAAATGGAGACCATAAAATCTACCACACAGATCCTTCCGCAGGACTGCTTTATGGCTACTGTCGACCTTCAGGACGCTTACTACCACGTCCCAATATACCACAGGCATCAGTCTTTTCTAAGGATTGCAATTTATTATCAAGGAAAATTGTCCCATTCTCAGTTCACAGCCCTTCCTTTCGGCCTATCCTCTGCCCCCAGTGTTTTTTCAAAAATAATGTCAGAAGTCACGAAATTTCTTCACCTTCAGGGGGTACAGATAGTTCCATATCTGGACGACTTTCTGGTGTTTGCGGAGTCGCGCCAACTTCTACAATCACGCCTCAAGCAAATCCGGAACGGTCTTACAACTCTAGGGTGGATAATAAATCCAAAAAAATCTGACCTTATCCCCAATCAGGAAAAGGTGTTTTTAGGGGTGCTGTTGGACTCAAGGCATCTAATGTCTTTTCTTCCTCAAGACAATCTCACTTAATCCAAACAGTGTCTCATTTTTCCAGCAGGGATCGGTCCTCGATAAGAGCCATCATGGCTGTACTGGGGCTGCTAACAGCCGCAATCCCGTCAGTAAGGTGGGCCCAGAGTCACACAAGAGTCCTTCAGGCCTTTCTCCTATCCTCATGGGACGGAAAGAACTAATCTCTAGACAGAAAGGTTCACGTTCCCAGACAGGTAAAACAGTCACTAACTTGGTGGAGAATAAAGGGAAACCTGAGCGTAGGGGTTCACTGGCGCCCAAGAGATGTTATGGTCATTACAACAGACGCCAGCAACTCAGGGTGGGGAAGTCATTCTTCAGGATCGGTAGTTCAGGGATCCTGGGAGAAAGACATGCAGGACGCCTCCTCAAATTTAAAAGAATTGTCAGCAGTCCACAGAGTTCTCCTTTTCCTTTTCAAAACTTCCTCTCCAAAACACGTTAAAAAAAAATTGACGGACAACACTACAGTTGTGGCGTACGTAAACAAACAAGGGGGAACCAAAAGTTGCTCACTGGCGGAAGTATCAAAAAACATTTTTTGTTGGGCAGAAAGAACCCTTCTGTCCCTTTCTGCGGTGCATATCAAGGGGGAAAAAAACGTGGTGGCCGATTATCTCAGTCGACATCTCATAAGAGAAACCGAATGGTCCCTAAATCACCATGTTTTCAGCCAGATCTGCCAAATGTGGGGGACCCCAGTGTTAGATCTGTTCGCCACCAAAAGCAACAGGCAGGTCAGAAAGTTCTGTTCCCTCTCGCAAAAGGGTCATCCGGTATGGCTAGACGCCCTCTCCCGGCCGTGGCCAAAACAGCTCCTTTATGCCTTCCCTCCATTCAGCCTCATTCCAAGAGTCCTGGTAAAAGCTCAGGAAGAGAGGGTCCATGTAATTATGGTGGCCCCCTTCTGGCCAAGAAGGGCTTGGTTTCATCTCCTGCTCAAACTATCAGCCGGAGTTTATTGGACACTGCCGTCAAACCCAGACCTACTCCACCAGGGTCCAATAAATCATCCCAGTGTAAAGCAACTCAGTTTGACGGCCTGGAATCTGAACGCCTGCTAAAACGGAAGGGCCTGTCAGATGTGGTTATTTCCACGATGCTAAAAGCCATAAACCCGTAACTTCCGGGATCTACCTGAGAACCTGGAATGCCTTTTTGTCCTGTGTAGATTTTCCTGATGTTCCTCAGGTCCTCCAGTTCCTGCAAGCTGGGTTGGAAAAAGGCCTCCGCCCGTCAACTCTAAAGGTATAGATATCCGCGCTCAGCGCCTTCTTGGACGTAAAACTGACAGATTCCCCCCTGATCAAACGTTTTTTGAAGGGGGCAGTAAGAACTTCTTTCTTCCCTCGTCCGGTGATTCCTCCCTGGGACTTGGGCCTAGTTCTTTCTGCTCTCACTACTCCTCCGTTTGAGCCAATTGATAATATCCCTCTAAGGCTCCTCACCATGAAGACGTTTTTTTTAATTGCCATAACCTCTGCCAGAAGAGTTGGGGAAATTCAAGCATTCTCTTGCAAGCCTCCCTATCTTACAATTCTGGATGATCGTATAATCCTTAGGCACTGTCCTGCCTTTCTCCCAAAGGTGGTATCCAGATTACATCGTGAACAGGAAGTCTCCCTACCTTCGTTTTTTTCAGTCTCCATCTACTGATTCGGAGGGAACTCTCCATAATCTGGACGTCAGGAGATCAGTCCTTTCTTACCTACAAGCCACTAAGCCGCTAAGAAAATCGGACTGCCTCTTTCTGCAATTTCAGTGCCCTAATAAGGGGCAAGCGGCTAGCAAATCAACCAAAGCTAGATGGATTAGGAACGTAATATCCTCTGCCTACGTTACCAAGAACTGTCAGCCACCAGAGGTATTAAGGGCTCATTCTACAAGGGCAGTGGCCTCATCCTGGGCAGAGACTAAAGCAGTCCCTCTGGAACAAATCTGCAAAGCCGCCACATGGGCCAACCCTATGACTTTTTTCAGGCACTATAAGCTAGATGTAATAAGGGATCAGGACTTGTCCTTTGGTCGTAAAGTTCTATCTGCTGTGGCCCCCCCCTGATATTAATTACTCTGTTAGTCCTTCTGTGAATGCCGTTGTGGAGGCGTCGGGGGGGGGGGGAAGGGTAAATTACTCTTACCGGTATTGGATTTTCCAATAGCCTCCACAACGGCATTGGTTTCCCTCCCAAATTTTTAATGTAGACGAATGATGTAATTTGTTTACTATAATATATCATTTTTTTCTGCATCACTTCTGTGTCCTCTCTTATTGACTGGTAAGGTAAGGGGAGGAGGCTCCTTAAATCCTGTGCTTCCTCGTTGTTTCCTGTCCTGGAGGCGGGGAGACCCTCCTGTGAATGCCGTTATGGAGGCTATTGGAAAATCCAATTACCGGTAAGAGTAATTTACCCTTTTTTGGGTTCGTCCCTTCTGTCCAGTATGGGGGACCACACCTGGAAAGTTTTGGCCAGGGACGATCCGGGCGCCTCCAGTTCCCGAGGTACTCCGGCCTGCTCTTTCCCGGTCTGAAAAGATCAGGTCCTTGAGGACTGCCTCATAGAACTGGAGGAATGTCCCTGTTCTGCCAGTTGAGAAGAATTTTATTTTCAGAATTCTTCTCAACTGAGAAAAAACTTTTACGTTCTACTGATCTTATTTTGGATAGTGATGATTCAATCATTTCCAATGGGTAGTTTTTCATCAAAAACTGTTTTTCAAAATTTTAGCTTCATTTTCAAACTGTTTGTTATCAGTACCATTGCGTTTAATGCGTCTAAATTGACAATACAATCGGGCTTGAGGACCGTTGCCGCGGTACCTCGCACAGAGACTGGGGTGGTGCTGTTACCGTGGATTGTGGACAGCATAAGGACATCCCTCTTGTCCTTATACCTGACCAGCAACAGGTTTCCACTGGTAAGTGCACGGGTCTCACCCCTGGGGATAGGTACCTGGAGGGGGTAGGCAGGGAGGCCGCGTTGATTTTTCCGCACGGTCCCACAAGCAAACGTAGATCTGGCGGCAAGGGACCTGAACAAGGGGATACTGGTATAAAAGTTATCCACGTACAAGTGGTAACCGTTATCCAGCAGTGGGTACATAAGGTCCCACACGAGTTTCCCGCTAACACCCAGAGTGGGGGGACATTCTGGGGGTTGAATACGGGAATCTCGCCCCTCGTACACACAAAATTTGTAAGTGTACCCTGAGGTACTCTCACAAATTTTGTATAGCTTCACGCCATACCTCGCCCGCTTTGTGGGAATATATTGGCGGAAACTGAGTCTCCCCTTGAACGTAACGAGAGACTCCTCAACCGCGACCTCCCTTCCAGGTACGTAGGCCTCCATGAATTTGGCCCCAAAGTGATCGATGACCGGCCGTATCTTATACAGCTGGTCATAGGCAGGATCACCTCGGGGTGGACATGCTGCATTATTGGAATAATGCAGACATTTCCGGATGGCCTCAAACCGGGAGCGTGCCATGACCATACTGTACAGTGGGGTCTGGTATAGGACGTCCCCTCTCCAGTATTGCCTTACACTGGGTTTTTGGACTAGACCCATATGCAGCACGAGGCCCCAAAATGTCCTCATTTCGGCCAGCCACCAGGTCTAGCCAAAAATGAGCCTGGGTTTTGAGCAACGAACTGTTGGGCGTACAGATTTGTCTGCTCCACCATCAGATTCACCAGTGGGTTACTGAAAAAAAAAAAAAGTCTATTTCAGTAAACCCCACTGTGGGAATCTGGATTTCAGAGGGGCTGGTGGGGGGGGGCAAGTGGCAGGGGGGGGGTCTGGGGTCTGATGGATGGAAGTTTTGAATAAAAGTACTTTTTTTAAAAAAAATTCCTAACTTACTTTTCCCTTCTTTCCCTGCCTATCGGTGCCTCACCCTCACTGACCCTAACCTACCAGGGTGGCGATGGGTGCAGGAGGGTGATGGATGGCGATTAGGGGAACGCAGGAGCTGGTGCTGGACGATGCTGCCGGGTGCTCATGCAGAACAGGAAGGGGAGGGGAGAGAGGAGCGCAGGAAGTTTGAATCTCGCGCCTCTCTCCCCTGCACCAATCAGCACCCTGGACAGCAGTGTTCAGCACCAGGGCCAGCACCGCCTCTTCAAATCTTCGTACTGCGATTGGTGGTGTATAATTACGCCACTGATCGCAGTCTTTTTCCGGTTCATCGGATCACAGGACACCCAAATGGACCGGAAACGCAGAAAACCGCAGGTCTGAATTGACCTGCGGTTTTCTGCGATCGCCGATACAGGGGGGGGGGGTTAAAAGACCCCCCCCCTGCGTTGTTACAGGATGCCGGCTGAATGATTTCAGCCGGCATCCCGTTGCGATTAACCTCCGCAGCGCCGGAATCCCGATTTTAAGTTAGGACGTACCTTTACGTCCTGTGTCCTTAAGGACTTGGGAAATAGGGCGTACCGGTACGTCCTGTGTCCTTAAGGTTAAAAAGTGAGTTTTGGCAATTTTCGAAAAAATTTGAAGAATTGCTTCTAAACTTCTAAGCCCTCTAGCGTTCTAAAATTTTTTAATAACATTTCCAAAATGATGCCAACATAAAGTAGATATATGGGGAATGTTAAGTAATAGATATTTTATGAGGTATCACTTTCTGTTTTAAAGCAGAGAAATAGAAATGTAGAAAATTTTGAATTTTTCCAAATTTTGGGTAATTTGGGGATTTTTTCATAAATAAAGGTGAAATATATTGACTCAAATTTATGACTATCATGAAGTACAATGTGTCACAAGAAAACAATCTCTGAATGACTTGGATAAGTAAAGGCGTTCCAAAGTTATTGCCACATAAAGTGAGATATGTCAGATTTGGTAAATTAGGCCTGGTCAGGAAGGGGGCAAATGGCCCAGATAGGAAGTGGTTAATAAAATGCCCATGGCGATTGATGATATTCTTTATTCTTTTATTGTGGGGATTAAAAGGTAAAATTATTCTGATTGTATTTTCGTTTTTTATTTTATTTTCAGAATTCTTCTCAACTGAGAAAAAACTTTTACGTTCTACTGATCTTATTTTGGATAGTGATGATTCAATCATTTCCAATGGGTAGTTTTTCATCAAAAACTGTTTTTCAAAATTTTAGCTTCATTTTCAAACTGTTTGTTATCAGTACCATTGCGTTTAATGCGTCTAAATTGACTAGTCGGAATACCCAGGAGCCATCTGAGCAAGTGGCTACTAGAATACATTCTATATACATCTTTGGTAACTGGTTTGTGGTAGGTGCTACAAATTAATTTGTCATTCACCGTAATCTGTAAGTCCAAGAATTCAATAGATGTTTTACTTACGATACCATATTTTCCGCCCTATAAGACGCACCGGCCCATAAGACGCACCTAGGTTTTTGAGGAGGAAAATAAGAGAAAAAATATTTTGAACCAAAAGGTGTGCTTTTGGTGGCCTTTGAACTAATGGTAGCCTGTGAATGGCACCGTTATGGGGGTCCGTGGCTGACACTGTTATGGGGGTCCGTGGCTGACACTGTTATGGGGGTCCGTGGCTGACACTGTTATGGGGTTCCGTGGCTGACACTGTTATGGGGGTCCGTGGATGGCACTGTTATGGGGGTCCGTGGATGGCACTGTTATGGGGGTCCGTGGATGGCACTGTTATGGGGGTCCGTGGATGGCACTGTTATGGGGGTCTGTGGCTGACACTGTTATGGGGGTCTGTGGCTGACACTGTTATGGGGGTCTGTGGCTGACACTGTTATGGGGGTCTGTGGCTGACACTGTTATGGGGGCGTCTGTGGATGGCACTGTTATGGGGGCGTCTGTGTATGGCGTGACACTTCTATGGGGGGGATCTGTGAATGACAGATAAATAGCATCTTATGCTATTTGGCATCCACAGATCCCCCCCCCCCCATAACAGTGGCAGCCACTGTGAATGACCCCCAATGCAGGGGGTGGGGGCTGGCATCTACACTAGTTTTTAAATGGCAGTGGGGGCCTAGTGCAGTCATTGTATTCTATTGCACCGGGCCCCACTCACTGTACTAATAATTATTATAGATATGTTCGATTCAGAAGCCTGTACTTACGAACATAGAAGGCAGGAGGCTGGGCGGACGGGCACTGGCAGCGTAACTCACTACGTCACGTGACGTAGGAAGTTACGCTGCCAGTGCCCACCCACCCTGCCTGCTATGATCGTAAGTACAGGCTGCTGGATCGAACATATTTATAGTTAAACATTGCCTGCCTGCAGTACAGTAGATATGATTAGTACAGTGAGCGGGGCCCAGTGCAATAGAATACAGTGACCCGCTGCCATTACAAAACTAGAGGCCCCTCCTCCGTCCTAGTTGATAAACATGCCGGCCGCGCTTTGCAGCATGCAGTCGGCGGTGTATCAGTGTAAAAACAGCAGCATTCGCCCCATAAGATGCACTCCCACTTTTGGGGGGAGGGGTGCGTCTTAGGCTACTTTCACACTAGCGTTCGTCTTTCCGCTCGTGAGCTCCGTTTGAAGGAGCTCACGAGCGGACCCGAACGCCTCCGTCCAGATGCAGTCTGAATGGAGCGGATCCGCTCAGACTGCATCAGTCTGGCGGCGTTCAGCCTCCGCTCCGCACGGCCAGGCGGAAGCAGCGTTCAGCTGTCCGCCTGGCCGTGCGGAGGCGAGCGGATCCATTCAGACTTACAATCTAAGTCAATGGGAATGGATCCGCTTCAAGATGACACCATATGGCTCAATCTTCAAGCGGATCCGTCCCCCATTGACTTTACATTGAAGGTCTGAACGGATCCGCTCAGGCATCTTGCGCACTTAGAAATTTTTATAAGTTATTAATGCAGACGTATCCGTACTGAACGGAGCCTCCGTCTGCATTAATATGATCGGATCCGTTCAGAATGGATCCGATCAAGCGCTAGTGTGAAAGTAGCCTTATAGAGTTTGACTTCTCCGCCTTGCCAAATAAAGACAATTTCATCGATATAACGTTGCAAGAGGACCGGGTCTGCCCCCCCCAGTCTGGGGTTAATGGATATTTCTTCCCATTAGCCATAAATAAATTTGCATAGCTGGTCCACATGGCAGTACCCTTGATCTGTAAATAAAACTCGGATTCAGAGTAAAAAAATAATAATTTTCCAAAATTAACTTTTCTCCCTCTGCTATATACTCAATCTGTTCTGGATGAAATTTACTGGTACGTCGCAATTGTGCTTTCATAGCATCTATACCTAAATTTAAACTTACTGTAGATTTCTTAAAAACGTTTCACTCGTTCTTCCAACAAGCTTTCTCAATTCTGAGTGACTGTACAAGAATTCTCTAGGAATAAATATGTAACTGAATCAACATCTGGTAATTATACCCAGCATGGGGTCAGAAGTCATTATACCCAGCATGGGGTCAAAGGTGTTGATTCCATTATTCTAATTGGAGTCAGTAGGTTATAATGACCTCCCAGAAAAAGGTGTCAAGACAGCATTGTATGTGGCAGACAATAGATGTCTACCCCCCCCCCCCCTCCTCTATTCAAGCTTGGCTTCTCCATTTTTAGGTAGATGGCCTCCTTATCCAAAACACGTACTTGACTGTCTTCAAAGGTGTGACCTGTTTCTTTTATTGTGCATTACTTGTTGATGGGTTTTCCTCCCATATAGTGGTTTTGGTTTGTGTTGCGTATTAGCTGCTTGTTCCAGGTTCATGTGTCTGTATCTCAGATTGTATTGGTGTATGTGGGTGGTGATCTGTGTGGGAATCGTCGTGGTGATCATTGTGAATCTATCCGGTTTCGTGCTCTGTGATGGGGTGGGGTCCTGTCTAAAAAATTATTCTGTCAACACCTCAAAACATTTTGAAATAGGGACATCAAACTTGGAGTATAAGGGGTTAATTTTTGCTTGACTGCCTTGGTTATTTTCCCTTTGTGTATCTTCCTGTATTTCATGATATTCATCCACTTGTTGATCCGATCTAATAGTATGTCTGCATTTTTTCATCTTTTTTATTAATAATCTCTTGCTCTATTTTATCTAGACTCTTACAGAGTCTTTCTTGCCATAGGTTGTATTCTTCATTTTTTGGTAATTTGTCAGTTGATTCTTTCATCAGATTAATCTTATCTGTGACTTCTTTAAGAATTTGGGTTCTTCTTTTGATGATCTACTTGATCAAATTTGCATCACCAAGAGAGAACACTCTTCATCAAACTGAGGCTATGTAGGTATTGGGCTGGCTGCTTAGTTAATAGAAGACCTTTTGGAATCCTATTGCATTTAATATGTTGAGAGATTTAATCTCCCATCTTTGCCTTAATTGTTTTTGTAATAGGGTTTCTAGTTCTTAAAATTTCTCAGATGTAGTTTTACTCTGTGATGATATTTGTGATTCAGTGCATGTGAATATAACATTTTCAACTTTAAGCCTTTTATTTTCTACATTGTTCAAGAGATCCATACTTAATACATTGGGGAGCAGACCTCTATATGGGTGTAAAGGTAAAATACTATACTATATATATTTGTCAATAGAGGCTCACCCATATATTAGCGATGGTAAGGTGCTCGTGTCGTGGTGTTGATACACCCAATCAATTATATAAATTTGAAATTTCAGTCACTGTACGACAGGCACTCGGTATCTTGGGACCATCAAGAAATTGTAATAAACATATAGAATTTATTAGAACAATATTATGAAATTCTAAAAATCTTTACAAAATCTTTTTTTTTTTTTTTATGCGCAAAATGTATTAAAAAAATATATACGGTGTATAAAAAGTACAATAATAGCATACAAGCAGATTTCAATTGAGCCGCACTCTAAATTGGGCGGCGGTTCACATTAACCACAGAAAAGTTCATCTGTTTAGATGTCTATAATAAATGTGGTAAGTATGTAAGAAATGGGTATGCAGCAAAATATGCTCTCTATTCAGATGAGCACCTCCAGTGTCTTGTATACAGTCAGGTCCATAAATATTGGGACATCGACACAATTCTAACATTTTTGGCTCTATGCACCACCACAATGGATTTGAAATAAAACAATGTGCTTTAACTGCAGACTGCCCGCTTTAATTTAAGGGTATTTACAGCCAAATCAGGTGAACGGTGTAGGAATTACAGCAGTTTGCATATATGCCTCCAACTTGTTAAGGGACCAAAAGTAATGGGACAAATGGCTTCTCAGTTGTTCCATGGCCAGGTGTGTGTTATTCCTTCATTATCCTAATTACAATGAACAGATAAAAGGTCCAGAGTTCATTTCAAGTGTGCTATTTGCATTTGGAATCTGTTGCTGTGAACACTCAAGATGAGATCCATAGAGCTGTCACTATCAGTGAAGCAAGCCATCATTAGGCTGGAAAAAACAACAACAGACCCATTAGAGAGATAGCACAAACATTAGGCGTGGCCAAAGCAACTGTTTGGAACATTCTTAAAAAGAAGGAACGCATCGGTGAGCTCAGCAACACCATAAGACCCTGAAGACCACTGAAAACAACTGTTGGGTGACCGAAGAATTCTTTCCCTGGTGAAGAAAACACCCTTCACAACAGTTGTCCAGATCAAGAACACTCTCCGGGAGATAGGTGTATGTGTGTCAAACAATTAAGAGAAGACTACATCAGAGTGAATACAGCGGTTTCACCACAAGATGTAAACCATTGGTGAGCCTCAAAAACAGGAAGGCCAGATTAGAGTTTTCCAAACGACATCTAAAAAGCCTTCACAGTTCTGGAACAACATCCTATGGACAGATGAGATCAAGAGCAACTAGTACCAGAGTGATGGGAAGAGAAGAGTATGAAGAAGGAAAGGAACTGCTCATGATCCTAAGCATACCACCTCATCAGTGAAGCATGGTGGTGAGAGTGTCATGGTGTGGTCATGTATGGCTGCCAATGGAACTGGTTCTCTTGTATTTATTGATGATGTGACTGCTGACAAAAGCAGCAGGATGAATTTTGAAGTGTTTCGGGCAATATTATCTGCTCATATTGAGCCAAATGCTTCAGAACTCATTGGACGGCGCTTCACAGTGAAAATTAAGGGAAATAAGTGGAATGTTATGCAATGGCCAAGTCAATCACCTGACCTGAATCCGTTTGAGCATGCATTTCACTTGCTGAAGACAAAACAGTTGCAGTAGAGGCCTGGCAGAGAATCACCAGGGATGAAACCCAGCGTCTGGTAATGCCTTTGCGTTCCACCCTTCAGGCTGTAATTGACTGCAAAGGATTTGCAACCAAGTATTAAAAAGTGATAGTTTGATGTATGATTATTATTCCGTCCCTTTACTTTTGGTCCCTCAACAAGTGGGAGGCACATATGCAAACTGTTGTAATTCCTACACCGGTCACCTGATTTGGATGTAAATACCCTTAAATCAAAGCTGACAGTCTGCAGTTAAAGCACATCTTGTTTGTTTCATTTCAAATTGTTTGTTTCATTCGAATTGTGTCGATGTCACAATATTTATGGACTTGACTGTCTATTATCTTTGCAGTTTATAATTTGTGCCTCAGGACTCACTGCCTTCCATCACTTTAAAGTAACCTAAATGTCAATCCGGTATGCGAGTAATTACGGTAGTGATATTCACTTGTTAGTCTCAGTATTAATAGCAAGAGAGAGTCAGGAAATCACTTACATACATCTCCAGTGTTAGTAGTAGTTGGTATAGTAAAAGTAATTGCTCCCTGCCTGTATATTGTGGCGTCCCACAAAACATGTCGGGTGAATAACACTAATTACTCACATGCCGGATTGACATATAGGTTGCTTTAAAGTGATGGAAGGCAATGCGTCCTGAGGCACAAATTATAAACTGCAAAGATAATATATAGAAGACGCTGGAGGTGCTCATCTGAATAGAGAGCATATTTTTCTGCATACCCATTTCTTACATACTTTCCACATTTATTATCGACATCTAAACAGATGAACTTTTCTGTGGTTAATGTGAAACGCCGCCCAATGTGTAGTGCTGCTCAATTGAAATCTGCTTATATGCTATTATTGTACTTTTTATACTTTTATACACCGTATATATTTTTGGGATACATTTTGCGCATTTCATAATATTGTTCAAATAAATTCTGTATGTTTCATTACAATTTCTTGATGGTCCCAAGATATTGAGTACAGTGACAGAAATGTATAATTTATATAATTGGGTGTATCAATACCATGACACGAGCACCTTACCATCACTAATATACGAGTGAGCATCTATTGACAAATATATACTGTTTGTTTTTGTATCCTTTTTCATTGTCTAGCTACTGAGATGACTGCACATACTCAGTTTCATCCTTTAACTGCCTCTTGAGGTTGTGATAGGGAGAGCTGAGACACACCACCTTAGCTGCAGAAAAAAAGACACTCCTCTTGAGCTGTCACCATGATACAAATCTAGCAGAGCAATGCATTGGGCGATCTCTGGATCCATGTGAGGTAGAGGGCTAGTTGTAGCTTTGTGAGAGAGAGGTAGTCATCTACTATGTGATGTCTGATTTAAATGTTTTACATTATTTCTGGGATAATTCTTTTAATGAATACCTTGAAGGGTGTAATTTCAAAAATGAGGTCACCACATATATGGTATGTATAAAACCAGGAGGCACAGTTTTAAAGGGACAAATGAATTGACAGTTGGATGGCTCTCACCTTGTGGCTATGATGGATGCTACTAACTCACAAATTGGGTGCCCGGACCCAAGGTGGTTGTAAAAATTTAAAACAAGAGGGAGAGTGAGCACTCACAACACCTATAGACTAATCTTGTCCGCCTCTCCACTCCCACCAAAGCCAATGATCTCATTGGATTGTCTTATTTTACATGCAAGGGGTTCCAAAGCCAAGGCAAATATCAAAGGTGAGAGGGGACACCCCTGCCGGGTACCCCGCTGTAACGGGATCTGTTCGGAGTCGGACCCATTTATCCTAACCCTGACACTAGAATCACAATAAAGTAGTTGTATCCATTTAATGAAATGTTTCCCCAGGTTCATTCTATCCAGAGTTCCCCACAGGAAGGGCCACTCCACACTGTCAAAAGCCTTCTCAGCATCCAATGACAGGATGGAGCGGTCCTCCCCTTCCCCAATATAGATGTTTAAAAGGGCTCTACGGATACTAGATTGTATATCATGTTTGGGGACGAATCCAGTCTGGTCAGGATGAATCAGGCAGTGGATGACCCCCCTCAACCTATTTGCAAGCAATTTAGCTAGTATCTTATAGTCGGTATTGAGTAATGAAATTGGGGCGATATGTCCCTACCTCAGTCTTATCCTTATCCTTCTTCAGAATCAGGGAGATGGAGGCCTCCCTCAAAGAAGGGGGAGTGAACCACTCCTCCAAGACTCATTGAACATCTGAAGAAGGAAAGGCAACACCGTTTTACGATAGACTCTATAAAATTCAAAGGGCAGGCCATCCCTGCCTGGGGCCGTATTACCTTCAATGCTGTCGACGGCCGGCTCCACTTCCTCAAGGGTAATTGATGAATTTAGTTTAAAGCAATCCTGCTCAGAGAGGTGAGGAAGTTCAACACCATCAAAGAATAGGGCCCGGGCTCCATCATCCACCCCAAGGTCTGACTGATATACCCTAGTAAAGTGTTCCAAAAAGGCGGCTTTAATTTTAAAACAATCATTAGTTAGGGCACCAGTGGACAGCTTAATTTGCCCTATGTGGTTTTGGGTCCGTTGATTAGCAATTGCGGAAGCCAACATTTTGCCTGTCTTGCCTTTTTCAAAAAAGTCTTGATGTCCCGCAAAAAAGGACCTATGCTGTGCTTTTTCACAGAGAAAGGACTGATATTTCCTCTTGGCCTCCATTAATATAAGTCTGATATTTTCCTCCTTCTTTCTAGCTAATTCTTCCTCCAAAGCCCTTACCCTTTCTACCAATTTATTTTCAGTACTGGCATATTCCGCCCTTTTCCTCTTAATCCTCATACTATATACCCCTCTGATCATAGCCTTCAAAGAATCCCACATATAATGAATATGTGTGGATCCATAATTTAATGCCCAGAATTCTGAGATATCCTTCCCGATCCTTTCTTGGTCTCCGACCACATGGATCCAATGTGGATTTAATCTGAAGGATTTTCTCCCCTCTACGGACAGTGAATCGGCCGTCGACAACAACATTGGGGTATGATCAGATATTCCGTGAGGTTCATACTTCATACTTGTTATCCGTTCCAGAAAGTCCGGACTCGCCAGAGTCAAATCTATCCTTGACATGACCCTGCAGGATCTGCTAAAACAGGAGAAGGCCATTTTTTTCCCATACATAAACTGCCACACGTCTATAAAGCCCATCTCCCGGCAGATCCTGCTAAGGGTCGTAGACTGATCATTTATGGTCACCCCTCCACTTAGCAGAGATACCCTATCCCCATTATCCATAACGGAATTAAAATCCCCCAACACTAATATAGGACACGTATCCCTCTTACAGACATACTCCTCTAGTTTCCTCAGCACTTCCGACGAGAAGGGAGGAGGAATGTATACAAATGCAAGTACTCATATCAGTCCCATCCATCGGCCATATAGAAAGACAAATCGCCCCTCCTTATCGATCCATTTATCATATGAGTCATAATCAACAGTAAGGACACTTACTCCTCGTGAATAGGCCGAGTGGTGGGAGTGGTACTCGTACCGTGACCAAGACTATCGCATATAATGCAATTTTTCGGCAGTACAATGCGTCTCAAGCAACCCCACAATAGCAGGTAAATGTCTAGAGACAATATCAAAGACCACCCTCCACTTAATCTTGTCCGCCAACCCGCGGACATTCCATGTCAATATGCGAGGCATTTACATAATAACGGTGGATGGTCAGGTCTATCCCTCCTATTCTCTGTTCTATGTTGGGTCCCGCAGCAGTGAAACTCTCCCCCCCCCCCACCCCCAACTCCCCATGGCGCAAAGGACAATAAAATCCCATGCTCCTCTTACACATCGCCTAAGCCGCCTCCCCTTCATCGCGGCTTAGGGCACTTCCCTTCTATACCTTTAGGAGACGTAGTACCAAGAGATTTCCTCTTTATTATTTTAGGTGTTTTGAGAGCTATGTTCAGACCTAAATATATATATATATTTTTTTTTTTTTTTTTTTGCTAACAGATGTTCCTGTCTCTTAAGATTCGAGCCAAAAAGTCAGATTCTGCCTATACCACGAGGATTTCAAAGTCCTCCCCTACTCCGGGGCACCTCTATACAGGGATACCTTCACCTTCAAGCAGGCCTTTAAAACATATTTTAAATCCTTCTATGAAAACCAGCCAGTCGTCAGCAGTATTCATCAGCAATATTTGGTTAGTCTATTAGTATTGTTAGTAGCCCAACCAATGTACCCCACAGTTAGTAGCCTTTGGCCTATAGCTTAGTAGTTTAGCAATTAATGATACACTTATTCAACTAAGCACATGGCTACCGCCAAACTTGCCCATCCTTGGCTCAGATAGTCTATGTAGCACAATCCACTGCGTTGTTTCGGGGTCCCAGACAGTTGCTGCACTCCCCTTTCACCAGCGTCTCTATGGCCTGCTATTCGTCTCCTCTTGCCGGCCAATAGCACACCTCACAGCCGGACTCGGGGCGCTGCTCCTTCAACTCCTTCGGCCGATGACACATCACCTCAGCCCTCTCACAGCCCGCAGTGCACCAGGTCCATGCGTCGCACCGGCCCGAGGCTCCCGCAGCTCCACACTTATTCACGTGTCAGACAGGGCCCCAGCGAGACACTCTCACCGCTCGCTGCACCCCGCCGAACTCCAGGCACAACCAACGCACCCCAGGACGCCTCCATCAGGGGAAGGAGCCCACCAGCCGATCCAGCACAGGTACCGTGCCGCTAGCCCTCACGGCTTCACCGCAGGCAGTCGGTCAGGCAATACAAGCGCCGAGGGAGAGGAGACGGGAGAAGCTCAGAGCAGCAGGGGGCGGAGGCCCGCAGCACGCGTACGTCATGCCGCACGCAGCCCAGGGCCCCTAACACTTAACCCCTTAAATACTCTGTGTGGTGTAGTTCTGGCCTCTTGTTTTTTTTTTTTTATTATTCTACCTCTACAATCATCACTACAAGCAGTGTAAATCACCACATTGGGCCTCAAAATGTACATGGTGCTCTTTTACTACTGAGCCATCCTCATAATTTCAGGCAAAAGAATAGGGCCACATATTGGGTGCTTCTAAAACCAGGAAGCACAGCATAATAATTGGAGGCCTGACTTTTCACAGTGGAACACAGTGGACATACGATAATGGGCACTGAAATGGCTAATCTGTGGAAAAATGGCAATTGTAAGTTTGCACCATCCGTTTTGAAAAATTCTTTGGGGAGTGTAGTTTTCAAAGCAGGGTCATATTTTGTGGGTTTCCAATGTAGGGGTACCTCAGGGCCTTTTCAAATGCGATGTGGTGGCCAAAAACCATTTCAACAAAATATGCTCTTCAATAACCATATAGCATATATAGGGTGTTACCATATTCCCCCCCAAAAAGGGTAAGAAATTATGGAGTGCACTTTCTCCTGTTATCCCTTGTAAAAAAAAAATAAAAATTGGGGGTTAAATCAGCATTTTATTGTATTTTCTTTCATTTTCACAGCCAAGTGTTACTTGAAATGGCTGTTGAATCAAAGTGCTTCATACACCCCTTTAAAAATTCCTTGAGGGGTCTAGATTTCAAGATGGGGCTTTCCACTGGTATGGGTGTCTTCAAATGCAGCATGGCACCCAAAAAAATATTTCAGCAAAATCTGCCCTCGCAAAGCTAAAAGCTCCTTGATTTCTGAACCCTGCTGTGTGCCCATACAGCAGTTTATGACTCCATAAGGGATGTTGCTGCATTCATGAGAAAATGGGTAACAAATTCAGATGTGATTTTATCCTGTTACACCTTATGAAAATGAAAAAGCGACATTTTATTTGAACAAATATAATTTTTCATTTTTACAATCAATAGTTTCTAAATACTATTAAATGCCTGTTAGGTCCAAATCCTCACTACTGGGGTACCTCGGGGTCTCTTCAAATATGACATGTCTCCAAGAACTAGTCTAACAATATCTGCCCTCCCAAAAATCATATGGTGTTCCTTCCCTTCTGAGCCCTGCGATTTGCCCACACAGTAGTTTAGTACCACATATGGGCGTCCCTGTAAACTGCAGAACCAATTAATAAATATTGAGGTTTATTTGGCTATTAACCCTTGCTGTGTTACAGGAAAAAAAAATGGATTGAAATGGAAAGTCTGCAAAAAACAAAAGTGAAATTTTAAAATACTGCAATATGTTAGCTGTGTTAAGAAACAGCGGCATCTCGGGGTTAAAGAGCAGAATGACAGTGCTAATCAATATGCACTATATAGTATGGAGAAACAGTCACCATTGTCTGATTCTCACAAGACCCCCACCGATCAGATACTGATGATTGATCCAGAGTATATGTCATCAGTATTAAAATCTCAGAAAAAACTTTTAATTCCTGTGGAACACCTAAAGAGTTAAGAACATTTCTAAAATCAGGTTTAAGTGGTGTAGGTCATTTATGGATGGTTTATATGGTATATGTCAGTCCCTCAAAGTAGGTCCTTAAAAACTGGAAAAAATAAAAAAATAAAATGCTTTTCAAATTCTAACCTTTCTAATCCTTCTAAGCAGAGAAATTAAAATTTTGAAAATGTTTTCAAACTTTTTGTACATTTGATTCTTTTTTTCTATGGAAAGGGAGGTGATTTAAAAAAAATTTATATATATTTTTTACATTGTTTTTACTTTTTTTATGGTTTTGTAGCTTGTTTGAGGCTACAAGACTCTCATTTTTATTTATTTTTCCTCCGCACCATTATGTTTCTTATTGATCTATATTGGTACTAAAATAGCTAATTTCTTATGTTGGCCTGCCACCTGCTGGCCAAAATAAGAATTGCAGCTCCAATACCTGGGTGTCTTCAGAGAGACCCAGCGTATTGAAATCAATTACTGGCATCCTCAATGGCTGCAGAGGATGTTGTTAATAAGCCCAGAAGCTTACTTGATCACTGCATCTAAAGACTTTAATGACCGTGATCAGCATTATTGCCGGTCATATCATTAGCAGTGGGTATCTGCTGTTTGAAAGAGCAAAGACCCGCCTGCTGAACCTATGAGTGTGTGCCAGGTTTACCCATCGCTTCATCTCCACACATGTAATGCGCTGGTAGTGAAAGAGTAAAAGGAGCTGTGCAGTCTGTAATCTTGAACTATCTTCAGGATAGGTCACCAATATCTGATTGGCGTGGATCTGACATCCAGCACCTCCGTCAATGAGCTATTTGAAGAGGAGGTGGCATCCATGCGAGGGCTGCTTCCTCTTCATTACACATCTGTCATCTCAGAAGTGTACTATAATTACAAGTACTTACTCCATTCACTACATCTCTGCTGCAGGAGAGACGACGCCTAGCGTAATAAAGAGGAAGCAGTGCTCACATGGAGCGCTGCCTCCTCTTCAAACAGTTTATCGCCGGCCGGGTGCCAGATGTCAGACCCCCACAGTTTAGATATTAAATACCTATCTTCAGGATAGGCTATCAATATGTACCACCTGCACAACCCCTTTAATAGAAAGTTTCCTATGGCAGGCCTTAGAACCATCACAAGCCACAATCTGCCATAGCAACCTATTGGAACCCTTTCATTTATGCAGCGAAGCTAGAGACTAACCAGTCTGATGATCAGGATTGACTATGGCATCTGATGGGTGTTATCTCTAATCCCGTTTGTTGCAGCCAGATGTCAGTTGCATTACACAGCAGCCTATGAGCCTGTTCCATACGTTCCAAACCCCCAAGTGACTTACATGCAGTTAATTTCCCATTAACTACTTGGGGCCACGTAATGGGGGAGGGGTCACATTATTTAGTCCCATTGAGCCATTTGATTTAGTTTGACTTTGAAGGCTACTTTACTGCATTTGAGTAGGATTTTAACCTCATGTATAATTCTGTTTTATGACATAGACTCAGAGTAACTTTTGTTTTACTGTGTCGACACAATACTTTCTTAACATTTGTCCATAATTCATTCTTACATTTGTTTCAATCCATTCAGAATGTAATTGCAGAACATGAGATCCGGAACATATCTTGTGCCGCCCAAGATCCTGAAGACCTTTGTACTTTTGCTTACATCACAAAAGATCTGCAGACCAGCCATCATTACTGCCATGTTTTCGGCACTGCTGTTGTGGTGAGATAAATATGTTGGCCTTTACAGTTTTTTCTGATTATATCCTCATTTTTAGCACATACACATATGTAAACTGGACTACTGTTGTATAAGCAGTATTATGAAATAAAATATGATGCATAGACGAGCACTCCTCATCTGTTCTTATGCAGAAATATTTATTGGTTAAAAGATATAAAAAATATTTTAACCCCTTAAGGACTCATTCCTATTTCACCTTAAGGCCATTTTTTGCAAATCTGACCAGTGTCACTTTAAGTGCTGATAACTTTAAAACGCTTTTACTTACCCAGGCCGTTCTGAGATTGTTTTTTCGTCACATATTGTACTTCATGACACTGCAAAAATTGGGTCAAAAAAGTAAAGTTTTTTTGCATAAAAAAATAAAAAATTTACAAAAAATTGGGACAAATAAACAAATTTCAAAGTTTCAGTTTCTCTCCTTATGTAATACATAGTAATACCCCCCAAAATTTGGATGACTTTAAATTCCCCATATGTCTACATTTTGGGAATGATATTTTATTTTTTGAGGATGTTACATAGCTTAGAAGTTTAGAAGCAAATTACAAAATTATTCAGAAATTTTCCAAATCTCACTTTTTATGGACCAGTACAGGTCTGAAATCACTTTGTGAGGCTTATGTAATAGAAACCATCAAAAATGACCCCATTTTAGAAAGTACACCCCTCAAGGTATTCAAAACTGGGTTTACAAATTTTGTTAACCCTTTAGGTGTCCCACAAGAGTTAATGGCAGATGGAGAAACAATTTTAGAATTTAAATTTTTGGGAAAATTTTCCATTTTAACCCATTTTTTCCAGTAATAAAGTAAGGGTTAACTGCCAAACAAAACTCAATATGGGTTGCCCTGATTCTGTAGTTTGCAAAAACACCTCCTATGTGGTTGTAAATTACTGTTTGGCCAAACGGGAGGACATGGAAGGAGGGGAACGCCATATGGTTTTGAAAGGCAGATTTTGCAGAACTGGTTTTGTTTATACCATGTCCCATTTCAAGCTCCCCTAGAATAATAATTCCAAAAAAGTGACTACATCTAAGAAAGTACACCCTCTCAAGGTATTCAAAACTGGGTTTACAAACTTTGTTAACCCTTTAGGTGTTCCACAAGAGTTAATGGCAGATGGAGAAACAATTTAGGAATTTCTATTTTTTGGAATATTTTCCATTTTAACCCTTACTTTATTACTGGAAAAAATGGGTTAACAGCCAAACAAAACTCAATATGGGTTGCCCTGATTCTGTAGTTTGCAGAAACACCCCATATGTTGTACGTAAACTACTATTTGGCTAAACCAGTGGTCGGCAAGCCGCGGCTCGCGAGCCACATGCGGCTCTTTGCACACTTTAATGCGGCTCTTCTGTGTGCCAGGCGCCCGCTCCCCTCCCTCCTCTCGGGCGGCCGCCCCAAAAGTCAGGACTCTGCAGCTAGCCTCTGTCAGTGCGCGCCCTGTGTGCAGCCCCGGCGGCCGGCTGCACACAGCTCCAGTTGGGTCATGTGGTATAGGGGGGGCGTGACTTTCTGTGTAGCGCTGCGGCGGCGAGGCAGTATCCTCTCTCTGTCTGCATCCCTGAGAAGAAGACTGTGCCTCCCAAATCAGCAGCGTGTCATCCGGTAGGTGTAGCAATGGCCTGGCCTGCCTGCCTCTGGGGACTCAATTTCTGTGACATAAAAAGGAAAGGTTGGGGGGGAATGGAGGGGGGGAGATGATGAATATGAACTATATGCCTCTGGAACTTGAAAATGAGAGATATGGGCAGGGCCAGGGAGAGACAAATGAATGGGGGTGACTGATGGCCATCATGGAGGGGGGGATGATTATGAATTATGTACTCATATGAGAGATGTGAACTGTGAACAGGGCAAAAAGAAAGGGGTGTCTGATGGCCATCATGGGAGGGGGGGTGGTGATTATGAATTAAGTGTGCCTAACTATGGAAATAAGAGATGTGAACAGGACAGGGTAAAAAGAAAGGCGTGATGGCCATCATGGAGGGGGGGGGAGAAATGTGACACGAGGGGCAGAAATGTTACATGAGGGGGTGAAATGTGACACGATGGGCAGAAATGTGACATGAGGGGGTGAAATGTGACACGAGGGGCAGAAATGTGACACGAGGGGCAGAAATGTGACACGAGGGGAGAAATGTGACATTGTGGGATTGACATAAAAAGGGTTGATGTGAAAAGGGGGGTGTGGACATAAAATTGCGGAATATCGTAATCTAGGAGCCAGCAAAATAAGTTAGTGGCCAGGTACTGAGGTCAATATATAACAGTACCAGTGAGGACTATTTGAGTGTGTTTTCACATACTTTTATATGTACTTTTTTAGTTGTATCTTGATTTTTATTTCATTTTATGTTGTCATGTTTTACTTTTATTCAACTTGACTGCAGAGCCAGTGCAATGTGTGCATGCCTTTTTAATTACTTTTACTTCTTGCCTACTGTTTGGGTGTATCCATCAAGGCGGAGAACCCTGCTTAAAATATCCATGATGAGCCCCACTAATTTTATAATACTATTTACACACACATAAGATGCCATATATGCGTCATCCACAGATAAATACCAGTGCGTCATCCACAGATCCCCCATAACAGTGTGTCATCCACAGATAAATAACAGTGCGTCATCCACAGATAAATAATAGTGCGTCATCCAATATTGCTTGTTTTATGTGATTAAGGATGCTGGTTTGGTGTTGGTGGCTTTATTTTAAAATGAAACATTTTTATAGGTGCCCTGTTTGACATGGCTACAAAGAAAAAACTATGAAACACGGAAGACGAAAACGCGTTTCAGAACGTAAATGGCTTTCCGACCTGTCTTATTTGCAAAGGAAAATTGGCGCATAACAAAAAATCTAATTTGGAGAGACACTTTACAACAAAACACTTGTCCTTTAGTAATAAATATCCTGTTGGTGATGCAAGGAAGAAAGCAGTTGAGGAACTTCTGAAGTCAAGAAAAATCAAGTTCTGCGTTTAATCAGTGGGTGCAGTCTTCCAA
Organism: Bufo gargarizans; assembly: GCF_014858855.1. Taxonomy (NCBI): domain Eukaryota; kingdom Metazoa; phylum Chordata; class Amphibia; order Anura; family Bufonidae; genus Bufo; species Bufo gargarizans. Next base: position 383,963,261 of record NC_058082.1, on the reverse strand, counting down.
CTATGTTAATTTTGCACGTTTTGCAGTTAGTCAAGAGATTGCTAAGAGAGGCAAACCATATACAGATGGCGAATGCATAAAACATTGTTTTATAAGTGCATCAGAAGAGTTATTCAGGGATTTTAAGAACAAAGAATAGTTGCCATTGTCTGCTAAAACAGTGAAGGATAGAACAGCAAAAATGTCTTCCAATATAACCAACCAACAAGTTGATGATCTTAAAGTGGTTTCAGCTTTATCAATAGCAGTTGACGAGTCTTGTGACTTAAATGATACAGCTCAAGTTTCACTTTTTGTAAGATTTATGTCAGCTACAGGTCCTAAAGAAGAACTTTTAGGATTATTGCCACTGAAAGGTCAAACACGTGGAGAGGATATAGCAAATGCTGTAATTGGTTGCATTGAAAAATATCATATTCCACTTGATAAAATCGTCTCAATTGCAACAGACGGGGCAAAAAGTATGACCGGCGTAAGAAAAGGTTTTGTTGCTATTATGAAAGAAAAAATTTGTCACGAGATACTTACATACCATTGCATCATACATCAAGAAGCACTTTGTGCGCAGACATTTCCAGAAGAAATGTGCAAAGTTATGGAATTGGTGATTAAGATGATCAACTCCATTGTAGCTAAAGCTCTTCATCATCGCCAATTTAAAGAATTTTTTGTTGAAATGGAGAGTGAGTACGCAGATCTTCTGCTGCATAACAAGGTACGTTGGTTATCAAGAGGAAACGTTTTGCTTCCTTATTATCAGAAATCAAAGCATTTTTCCTCGAGAAGGGTGTTCACTATCCAGAATTAACAAACGATCAGTGGATCCAAAAACTGTATTTCATGGTGGATGTTACTTCCCATCTAAATCAGCTTAATCATAAACTACAGGGGAAAGGAAACACAATTTTTTCGATGTTAAAAGAAGTTATTTCGTTTGAAAACAAATTATCTGTTTTTGCTCAAGATTTTGACAGAGAAACTTTGATTCACTTTCCAAGCCTGTTGAAACATCGGCAAGAAAATAATTCTGATATTGACATTACCTATTTTAAAACAGCACTTTTAAATATGAGGGAAGCTTTTCTCAAGAGGTTTCAGGAATTCAGAAACAGCAAAGCGACGTTGGCCTTTGTTAAAAAACCTCTGGATGCCACTGTAACAGAATTAAAATTTTCTCCCTTTAATATCGACATTGGCAACTTTGAAATGCAATTGCTGGATTTAATAAACAAAGAACTGTGGAGCTCGAAATTTGAACGTCTTTGTGCTGATTTAGAAAGATTGGAGAAAAACAAATGTGAACTTAGTTCACGGCACAAGTGGTCTGCTTTGAAAGACCTGGAGAAGGAAGATATGTTGATTTTTAACACCTGGAATAGTATTCCTGACTCATATAATCAACTAAAAAAGCTAGCTAACCCTTGCTTTATTACCGGAAAAAAAGGATTCAAATTGAAATTTTGCCAAAAATCGGTGATTTGGCACCGTTTTTATTTTATATTTTTAACGCTGTTCATCCGAGGGGTTTGGTCAAATGTTATTTTTATAGGGCAGATTCTTACGGACTCGGCGATACCTAATATGTCTACATTTTAAAATGTATTTAGATTTTACACTATATTATCATTTTAGGAACCTCAAAAATTATTTTAGTATCTCCATAGCCTGGGAGCTACAGTTTTTTTTTGGGCGACTATCTAATGCAGGAGCTCAATTTTTTCCGAGATGAGATGGCGGTTTTATTGGCACTAATTGAGGGTGCATATGACATTTTGATCGCTCGCTATTACACTTTTTGTGATGTTAGGTGACAAAAAATGGCTTTTTTTTTTACGCTGTTTATCGGGGGGGTTGGGTTACATGTTATTTTTATAGAGCAGATTTTTACGGACGCGGCGATGCCCAATATGTATGGCTCTCAGACTTTGGAGACACTAAGCAGGCATCCTCAAACTGCGGCCCTCCAGATGTTGTAAAACTACAATTCCCACCCTACCCTGCTGATGGCTGTAGGTTGTCTGGGCATGCTGGGAGTTATAGTTTTACAACATCTGGAGGGCCGCAGTTTGAGGATGCCTGCACTAAAACAAATTTTTTTGGGGGGAAAAAAATGGTTCCGTGTCTCAAGTCTGAGAGCCATAGATTTTTATGTTCTCTAGGGGACTGTTGGGGATTCAAAAAAATGTAGTACTCCATGGAAGTGTGATACTCCCTGAAGCAATCGATAACGCAGAGGCCCGGATGATTGGGGCAAGTGTCACATTGAGTGGTGGTGTCCTTCTTTATCCCCCTCTTGTGACACACTCTGCATCTTTTTGCGGTTCGTCCCTTCTTTCCAGTATGGGGGACCACACCTGGAAAATGTTGGCCAGGGCCGATCCGGGTGCCTCCAATTCCCGAGGTACTCTGGCCTGCTCTTTCCCGGTCAGAAAAAATCAGGTCCTTGAGGACTGCCTCATAGAATTGGAGGAATGTCCCTGTGCTGCCAGCGCTTCGGGATAGTACAAAAGCGTTGTACAAGGCAACCTGTACCAAGTAGACCGCAACTTTTTTGTACCATGCCCGGATTTTGCGCATGGCATTATATGGCTTGAGGACTTAATCAGAGAGATCAACTCCTCCCATATACCGATTGTAGTCGTCAATACAATCGGGCTTGAGGACCGTTGCTGTGGTACCTCGCACAGAGACGGGGGTGGTGCTGTTACCGTGGATTGTGGACAATACAAGGACATCCCTCTTGTCCTTATAACTGACCCAGATACAGGTTTCCACTGGTAAGGGCACGGGTCTCACCCCTGGGGATAGAAACCTGGAGGGGTGGGTAGGGAGGCCGCGCTGATTTTTCCGCACGGTCCCACAAGCGAACGTGGATCTGGCGGCAAGCAACCTGAACAAGGGAATGCTAGTATAAAAGTTATCCACATACAAGTGGTAACCCTTATCTAGCAGTTGGTACATAAGGTCCCACACGAGTTGCCCGCACTGTATATGAATATTTTGTCTTAACTTTACTTGCCTCTGGAAGTGCTTCCAATCATTATAAGAAAACCTCTCTGTGGATCGGCCATCACAAGATCGTGACTACACACGTGGGACGCCGAAAGACTGAAGTCTTATCCACACGCCCGCCGACCGCACAAGTGCAAACACAAGCAATATAGTTCTGAAGACATCATAAAGGTAACGGCAGTTAGGAGTTGTTATTGGCGGCTACGTGGGATGCCACGGCTGACCTGACAACCCGCTGCCTGTGAATTATATTTATTCATTGAATACCACTGCATTTGAAATACTATAGTATCTAGCAGAACCGGATAACTTCTTATTCGAAAGTCAGAAATAAGCGGGAATGCCGCAATATTTGTATTGAAATATTGCAACAGCAGAAGTATACCCAGCAGAAGTATACCAATTGCTGTCAACCACTGTTAACTTATTGGGACACTCTGCAATATGAATGCTATTTATGACTATTAGCAACACTTACCTGCACAAGGAATAGAATCACTCCACAGAGGAAAAGAGGACACAATTCTATAAGAGAAAACACTGAACTATTTAAATCACAACGATATATAGCTCATTTACTATTGTTTGCACTTATTCACTTTCTGATCTTCTGTCAGGAATTCAACAACAACTGTTATACCAACACCAGGATTAACCTTTTTCAATAGATTGGACACTCATATACCTTTTCAATCCCGTTTTTTCAAATTTTTATTTTTTATTTTAAATTTTTTACAAATTATTGATACCTCTTTACCTCAAATGCATTTTTTTGTATACAATTATATTTATGCGATCAAGTTCATATCATTCTATGCTTCTGTGGAAATCTTAATAAGCAACTGTATACGCTATCTATACATTATACCCTCTTTCAATATATTCTCTTTTAAAATATTTTATATATCTTTTAACCAATAAATATTTCTGCATAAGAACAGATGAGGAGTGCTCGTCTATGCATCATATTTTAGAACTTAATCCACTGATTGGGTGAATCAGATAAGACTTTGAGCACCCGATACATGGTTAAAACCAGGTGAGTCAGAGACAGGGGAAGAAAAAAGAGGGTTAGTCACTGGGCCTTCAGAACGATGGTCCAGGGATAACTTCGCAGGGTGCCAAAGGTGGGGCAGAATAAGTGTAGTTCGATTGCACCTGAATATTGGAAAAAATATATATGTAAATTTACAATAGTGGAACAGAGAAGGGCAGGCTGCCAATGGTCTCAACTAGGGATCGACCGATATTGATTTTTTAGGGCCGATACCGATACCGATAATTTGTGAACTTTCAGGCCGATAGCCGATAATTTATACCGATATTCTGGGAATTTTCATTTTTGAAAAAAAAAATAAAAATTCCCACAAATCTGCTGAAAATTAATGTTTATTGTTAATGTGTATTTTTCTTTTTTTTGTAAATCTTTCTTTTTCATTTATATTTAATATTTTGGTGTTTTTATTTTTATTACTTTTTTTTTTTTTAAACTAACTTTTAGCCCCCTTAGGGACTAGAACCCTTGTCCTATTCACCCTGATAGGAGCTCACACTGTCCCTGCTGCTGTGTGCTTTGTGCACACAGCAGCATGGAGCTTACCATGACAGCCAGGGCTTCAATAGCGTCCTGGCTGCCATGGTAACCGATCGGAGCCCCAGCATTACACTGCTGGGGCTCCGATCGGAGGAGCAGGGGAGAGGGAATCCTGTGGGGGGCGCACTGCGACTGGGGTGGGGGGGGGGGCGCACCACTGCTTAATACTGGGGGGAGGGGGGGCGCACTGCGCCACCAATGCTTAATACTGGGGGGGCTTGGGGGGGAGGCGCACTGCGCCACCAATGCCTAATATTGGGGGGGGAGGGGGGCGCACTGCGCCACCAATGTCTGATATCGGGGGGCGCACTGCGCCACCAATGAAGCTTAATCTCTAATTTATTCACATACAGGAGGCGGGAGCTGGCTGCAGGATCACATAGCCGGCTCCCGACCTCTATGAGCTGTAGCTGCGATCCGCGGCACCTGAGGAGTTAACTACCGCAGATCGCAGCTACTTGTCATAGAGGTCGGGAGCCGGCTATGTGATCCTGCAGTTCCCGCCTCCTGTATATGAATTAATGTGAGATTAAGCTTCATTGGTGGCGCAGTGGCCATAGCTCCTCCCCTCCTCTTGTCCCCTGTCCTCCCATTGGCTGGAGCGGCAGCAGCAGCACAGGGGGAGGAGACACTGCTCCTTCTCCCCTGTGCTGCTGCTGAGGGAACACGGAGAGCGCTGTCAGCAGCGCGATCTGTGTTCCCAGGACGTTATCGGAATATCGGCAAAATAAATGCCGATACCGATAACGTTCAAAATCCTGAATATCGGCCGATAATATCGGTAAATCCGATAATCGGTCGATCCCTAGTCTCAACCCACCCTGATGCCCTCAAGGTGGGTGATTGGAAAGAAAACAGTGGGGTTGCGTGGAGACGCTAAAAAGGACCACAGAGCGGCGCCAGAATCCCTAGTATCTAGGATTGTGATGGTATATAACCAAAAGGTAGAAGCTTATGTTGTTAGGTATACATAAGTCAGGTGGCAATACTTACACACTCACCAGTTATTATTGTTCTTAGGGTTAATTAATATATGGTAGGCAAATAGTAAAAGCAATGGTAGGCCAATATAAAATCTAAATTTTAGTGACTCATTTCACCCAGGAGAGTAATGTGAGATAAAGGTCAAGACACCCATATCACACCTCCTGCGCCTGGATCGCCAGTAGAGTCTCAGAAACGAACAATGATCACTCAGGAGTCCTTGTTCTTTCTTTTATTCCTTTATTCCAAAGCCAGGGTTGGGGAGTGAGCAGCTTGACGCGTTTTGGGGCCTCTTAGTGGGTCCCCTTCATTCAGGAGCATATACAGTCATAACACAATACAATGGGGTTTAAATAGCCGATAAAACAGATAAAACACCACCAAAAACGGCTTAAAATTCCGTCACTTCCGGTATCTGCATGCGTTCCACAGTGGAACGCATCGGAAGTGACATCCTATTTGCCTCTAGGTTGTCTGTTTTACAAACGGTAGATAAACCTAAAAGTACAAAAAAAATTTTAGTTCTGAATACCTGCGGGGCCGGTGGGGGGGTTTGGTAACACATCCTCACTGCTCCCGGGTATTTCTGTAGAATCATGTCCCTCTCTCTGGTGCGCTCATGGTGGAACGCATCTCGGACTTCCGGTGCGCTCCACTGTGGAGCGCACCCAAATGGAAGTGCGCCTCCAGCCGGGAGTATCTGTTTTAATAGGCGAAAGATGCGGAAAAAAAGGGGGGGTGTCCCTTGGTGATAGGCTTACACAAAGCCTAAGAATGCAGATTTTATGAAAAAATTCTTATTTTGTACAAAAGTATCTTTAAAGAGGAGGGGTAAGAGTGGGGTCACATGAGGGACATCAGAGACTATGATCTAAATAAGTCCAGGTCCTGGAAAAGAAAACACTCTTCTGCCCTTCCTTATAATAGTGCACCCACCCTTCCCCCAAAAAACACACTAGACCTACCCACCTGGACCCCCCATTATAGATCCACTTCTACGAAAACACAATCCATTTCACAGAACAGGGTTTTTTACAACAGCAACACGCATGGGATACCAAGATTCCATAACACCCGTACACCGTACTCCCAACCCATCAGAGCCTAAGACCACCCTATACCCAAAACAGCAATCCCCCCAAAAGTCAACTGGGGTCCTGCACGGACACACGACACCTCCTGCCAGCCAAAATCCGATGGCCCTAATAGAAAGGGAGGAACCTCATTTGTCCCTACAGCGGATAGTAGCTCTTCTTCCTGTCATTCCACTGTCCTGCAAAACAAGAGCCCCACCTCACCAAAGAAACAAACCAAACCAATATTCTCTAGTCCCAGTCCAACACAATCGCCCACCTCCCTGAATAAATCCCATACATCTTCCATCCCTACAGGATCCAAACTCTCCATAAATGACATTTCAACACGTTCAATCTCTACCACTCAATCCGATTTTTTTATTTTTTTGCCCTGCCTTCCAATCTCTCCGAAAGCCCTTTTATAGGGAGAATTTCACCTTCATTGAACGACCACAATCACACCCCTCCTGCCAGACAGTTTCCAGCCTACAAGTCCTGAGTCCCTTCTTCACTCCAACAGGCCCTATACCCTTCACGCCCACTCCCAATCCCCAAAATCTCAAGATAACTCATTTTTTCAGTCCCATTCCGCTATCCCGCAAAAGAGTAAGAAACGACTCAGGGGATGCATAGGGGGAAGAACCAAACACCCCAAAAAAGAGAAAACTCAAACCGTTCACTACATCAATAAGCACAACAATAGACCCAACACCTCAACTCCCACCACACTAAAAGACTCCCCCAATAACCCACAGACCGATACAATAAAAGATACCAGAGGAATATTCAACCTATCAAAATACGAACTCAAACCAGATGAACTTGGTGTGCTCAGTAAAGGACTTTCCTTTTGCCCCACAAACAGCTCTGATCCCTTTGAATTATTCGTCGACATTAATAAGTGGATCCGAAAACTAACACTCAAAAGACATTTTGCCATCAAAGGGATTAGTTCAGGAGAAAAATAAAACCCACCACCAGTAGTTGATATTAATAACACCAATGCCATCATCCAGATCCCCCCCTTCCCCCACACACAAACACACACTACAGAAGATTTGTCACCATCTGCCCAAAATGAAGATCTAACAAACACCTTCATCCCATCAGGCCTAAAGAATAAATCTTCCTTCTATCCATTACAAAGCAGAGGCCCTCATCTAGAGAGCTTTCTCAATATAGTTCTAGATGACCTAAAAACCCCAAAAGAACCCCGAACCTCCGATATTCCGAATAATCTCAATGCCTGAGAAAAAAGAGCATTGACAGAACTAAAGAAGAACAAAGATATTGTAATAAAAAATGCTGATAAAGGAGGGGGGGTCGTAATTATGGACCTCGACTATTATATACAGGAATCAAAAAGAATTTTGTCTGACCAAACCTATTATAAAGTCCTTGTAGATGACCCAACGGACATTTTTAAGAAAACATTGCTTGAACTTGTAGATTCTAGTTTCAATCAAAACATTTTAAACAAAAAAGAAAAAATATTCCTCACCCCTAATCACCCCACCACTGCTCATTTTTACTTTCTGCCTAAAATGCATAAAACCCTCACCAACCCACCCGGTAGACCAATTATTTCTGGCATAAACTCCCTTACATCTAACCTTTCAGCGTATGTCGACACTTTCTTTCAAAAATATGCACAAAAACTCCCCTCCTACTTAAGAGATTCTGCAGACCTCATAAACACCCTCAACAATATAGTTTGGAAGGATCATTATATTTGGGTCAGGCTTGACCTGGCATCCCTCTACAGTAACATCCGGCATGATTTAGGATTACGCGCAATTAAACATTTCCTCGAGCTGGACCAAGAAATGCCCCCCCTTCAGAAAGATTTCATTTTAAATTCAATACAATTCATCCTAGAACATAATTTTTTCACCTTTTAATGATGCCTTTTACATCCAAACAAGGGGTACCACTATGGGTACAAAATTCACACCCTCGTATGCAAATTTGTTCGTAGGCATTTTTGAAGAGTCTTTAGGTCTCCAATACCATAAGGATGTGCACTTTTACCGTTGATATATTGACGACATTATCTTCATCTGGGGTGGTAGCACTGAAGATATAACATCTTTCATATCAATGCTAAACCAGAATGACTGGGGTCTTCAATTTACACATCAATTTGACTCCAAGAAATCAACGTTTTTAGATTTACATATTGAAATCATCACCAACAAGATCACCACTAGTACCCATTTTAAAAAAAGTGGACTCCAACAGCTACCTAGAATACTCTAGCTGCCACTACACGAAATGGAAGAGAAACAAACTGTACGGGCAAATTAAAAGAATCCAGAGAAACTGCTCCAATGAAAAGATCCTGAAAACACAACTTGGAATTCTGAAAGATCGCTTCTTGGAAAAGGGCTACCCGAAAAGTCTAATTAAAGCATCAACTCAGAGGGTTCTAAAAATAGATCAAAGAGAAGCGTTGAAACCACCACCCCCAAAAACTATCGACCCAAAAGGATACCAATGCAATCTCATTACCAGGTACAATAGAGACCACCAGAACATTAGAAATGTAGTTATTAAGCATTGGAACATCTTGCGAAAAGACCCCATCTTCAAAAATATACTACCCCAATTACCGTCCATAACATTTAGAAGGGCACAAACCATCAAAAATATTATCGCCCCGTCCTGCCCTAAACTCCAAGCCCCTACGAAAACCATCTTTCCACCACCACCCGGGCGAGTATTAAACCCTTTTCCCATTTCCTTTCACTTTGTCTGTCCAGCCCAATTTTTCTAATATATCCAAGTACCGCTATCATAATCTCCAGTGGGGCATAACACCCGGTTGAGCTGACAAGATCCTGGAAAACCTGGGTCCAATACTCCTGCATAAGGGGGGCAGTACCAGATTAAATGAATGAAATCCGCACCGTCCCTTCTGCACTTCCAACATCTTGTATCCTTAGTTTTATACATCTTACTCAACACCCAGGGAGTTATATAGGTCCGATGGAGGATGAAACACTGCGTCAGCCGGAAGTTGCTCGAAATAGTACTCCTTTTTGTACTTTTGTAGATACATCTCCAATCTAAAACATCAGGCTCCATCTCATGTGCCCATTTATTCTCACTTTTAAATTTAGTCACATCTCCTAGCCCTATCTTTATTTTTTTATATATCTGTGAAATTGATAATTTAATCCCCATACTGTGATAACAGATTTCTGCAAATTCTGAGTGTTTAGTATTTAGATATTCTCTATTCTCAGTATTATCAAATGCATGCTTTAATTTGAGATATCTGAATCGTGTAAGATTATCTATATCTAAACTAAGCCCCATTTCCTCTAATATTTTTAATTTTCCATCCACCACTATCTGTGAAACAAACTTAATACCATTTATCTCCCAGATTACAAAATCAACTTCCAAAACTCACTTAAATTTAAATTTCCCCAGATAGGGGTAAACCTTAATGAATAATTTATACCAAGTAATTTTTTCACGTTAACCCATATTAAGTGCATCATGTTACTAATTGGGCAATTCCTAACCTTTATTTTTAAAATACCCGTTTCTAGAGCACTAATAATGTTATATTGGAGACCTTCAAATTCCCCTTCCATAAACCGTCTCGGTCCATCATCCTCCATCAATAACCACTGAAGCTGGGATGCATAGTAGTACCCTCAGGGACAGACAGACCGCCATTCTCTTCATCCAACCATGGATAGTTTTGCTTCAACCTGACCCTTTTTCTCCCCCAAATGAGCTCATTCAACACACCTTCTAATGCATTGAAAAACTGATCGCCAATCCATACAGGGCAGGAGGAAATTACATAAAGAATGTGGTAATAAAACCATCTTTATTATGGCGCTTCGATCTGCCTGCCGGATCAACAGTTTTTGCCAGGTGCTTGTTTTCTCTTTAACCCTTTTAAGCAGAGGGCGAATGGTAAGTTCCAGATACTCCTGGATCCTCGAGCGAGCTTTTATACCGAGGTATTCAAATGACTCCGTGGGTTTCAGTATTTTAACGTTAATATCCTTTCGGGTTATTTCATGACTAATTGGGAGCAATTCACGACTAATTGGGAGCGATTTTAGCCAATTCACCCTAAAGCCCGAAATTTGACCAAACTGGTTTACTATCCCCATCAGGTATGGAACCATTGAAACCCCCCCCCCCTTCCAAAAAAAACTGGATATCATCCGTGTAGAGACATATTTTATCTGATACGCCTTTTCCTCCAAACCCCCTGAGAGTGGGCACCCCTGCCTGGTTCCCCTTTGCAATGGTACCCACTCTGATATCGTGCCATTAATTTTTACCCTAACTTTCGAGTTATAATAAAGCAATTGTACCCATCTGATGAATTTTTCCCCCAGGTTAAACCGATGCATTATTTTCCAGAGGTATGCCCACTCCACCCTGTCAAACGCCTTTTCCGCGTCCAAAGACAGGATGTAATGGGCACCCTCCCCGCTCATCTGTACATTCAACAGTGTCCGCCGAATGTTCGTCTGGGCTTGGCGTTTGGGCACAAACCCTGATTGATCCGGGTGTATTATTTTCTCTATAACTTTTTTTTAGACGGTTTGCAAGTAATTTAACGCATATTTTAAAATCGGTGTTGAGAAGAGAGATGGGACAATACGAGTCTACCTTGCTCTCATCCTTCCCTTTTTTCCCCAATAGAGTTATAACAGCCTCTAAGAGGGAGGGAGGAAGTTCCCCTCTGTCCATTGAGTCATTTAAAACCTGGACATAGACTGGGAGGATGATGTCCCCATATCTTCTTTAAATCTCAAAGGGGAGGCTGTCCAACCCGGGACTTGAATTGCCCTGTATAGATTTCAACGTGTCCCATAGTTCCTGCAATTTAATGGGGCCGTTCAATAATTCCCTGTCCTCTTCAGAGAGACTAGGGATTGGCACTCCCTCTAAAAAGAGTCCGACATCATCACTCCCCCCACCCCCTCAGAAGAATAGAGATCCCTGTAGTATTTGACAAATTCCTGCTCTATTTCTCCCTGGTTGGATGTCATCCCCCCATCTCTCCTCCCCACATGCCTAATTCTGCTGCCTCCCCTCTGGTTCTGTACAAGAGTGGACAATAGTCTCCCCAACTTTCCAGATTCCCTGAAATACCGTGCCCCCTCAAAAAACACGTTTTGTTGTGCCTTATCTGCCAAATAATTCTTTAATGAAGTTTTAGCATCTTCCAGCTGACCCGACAGTTCTGGGAGATTCTTTACCAGAAGTTCTTCTTCTATTTCTTTTACTTTATCTCCCAACTCTCTCTCCTTCTTGGCAAATCCACGTTTTAATCCCTTGATTTTACTAACCTGGATACCACGTAGATATGCTTTAAATGCATCCCATACATAACCTATTTGTGTGGATCCTAAGTTGATCTGCCAATACCCCTCCTATTTCCGCCCTGACACCCTGTTCCTCGTTAATTAAATTCAGCCAATGTGGATTCAGACGGAACTCTCGGCTTTTTGGCCTAACATTTATTTTGAGCGTCAGACAGATAGGGGAGTGATCTGAGATACTATTTGCTTCATACCTCATACTTAATATCTGGTCTACCCATTCGGGGCTGGCTAGTAGCAGGTCTATTCTAGACATTATTTTGCATCCCCGACTAAAACATGAGAACACTCGCTTATCATCATACAGGTACCTCCATACATCCAGTAATGGCAATTCCTGTGATATTTTTCCCAGGAGAGTTTGTTGAGTTATATCATATTTATCCTTTGAGATCACTGAGTATCTGTCCAACTTACAATTCATGACATTATTAAAGTCACCCATTATTAATATAGGGCATTTACTTCTGGACTCTGCAAACTCGACCAATCTATGGATAACGTATAAAGAAAATGGGGGGGGGGGGGGTATATACACAAAAGCTAGAATACACCCACCCACTTATGGTGCCATCTGTGTACATGTTTATAATAAAGTGTATAATAAACTCACATATAGAGCAGTATTGTGCATACTTCAATAATAGAGGCATCACCTGAGATATAAAGAATATTACATACCACACTTGTGCAGAAAGAGAGCAAGGGGGATCAATTCCTGAGCAATGTAGGTTGGCGTTGCTTGTATCTATAGGGCATGCACACCTAACTCAGGGAGGTGCGGGTATATTTTTCCCACTTAAAGATACCATGAACAGGAAAAATTCAAACTGGCTAAATACTAGGGTCTAATCCTTCTCTTCTTAATACCCTTAACAGACACCAGGCTCCACAGATCTGTGTGTATTTTATATCACTAATATGTCCGAATCTTCAAAGGCCTCTCTCCACTAACTATAGGTAATGCCCACCTCGATTATCCTGACCTCCCGTCCACCAATAAATTCTGTAGCCTGTATGGAAGTGAGTGTCCCCCACTGCTTAGCAACACGCTGCCCTGCGCATGTGCAGTAGGTTCTATGAGGACTTTTCACCTCTCATCAGAACGTACATTCTATCACAAGCACGAGGCTGCATACACAAGAGCGCCAGCACCTTTTCTAATCGCACTTGCGCCCAATAACATTGAAGTGTGTGTCATTTTATTGGCTGTGGGGATTCGCTCTGGTAGTTAGAACTAGCGGATACAGTATAGAGGCACAGTACATAGTTCTTGGTGTATAACAAAATGCAGATAAGGTGTATCACAAAACGCAGGTGGCTTGGTGTTTTTTTCACACACTAGGAAACTCCATAAACAATAAAAGTCACCTTTTCTCCATGATGTTAATTCACACCCTGTTAGCAGTTAAGCCTCATCAAGTCCATTGGCGGCCTGTTCACCTTTAGAGGGGCCTGAGTCCTCCAGCCCAGCTCAAACCTCAATTCCCAGCACAGCTCTTAGTTCACAGAACACAGACTCCTGAACTTCACTGTCAGAGGGAGGTAAATCCACCACACCTGGCAGTGCTGGCTGTTTTTTATGCCGGCCTGGATCATGGGGAGTAGTCACCCACCCAGCACTTTGACTTTTCCCAGTAAGAGCCCTCCCGGATCAGCTATGACAGCCATGCTAAATCTCAAGGTGTCAATTAGCAATAGCTGCTGACACACAAAATACCGGCTCTCACTTCACCAAGGCCAGGAACCTCGATGACACATACCTTCCATCCATGATGATTCCAGATACCTTCTTATAGGGCATAGATTACAGTGAACATAAAGTATTTGACCAGTTTGCATTTTTCCTGTTTGTTATCTCTAAGCGGGAAATATACCTGCTCCTCCCTGAATGAGGTGTGCATTTCCTATATATACAAGGGGACTCCAACCTATGTTGCTCTCTTTTTTAGCACGAGTATGCTATGCAATATTCTTATTTCTTTATATCTCAGGTGATACCTCTATTATTGACATACACAATATTGCTCTATATGTGAGTTTACACTTTATTATAAAATTGTATAGGATGGAGGGCACTCAAATGGCTGGGTATATATAAAAGAGTCAGATATAATATGTAACTTAAGACTTGTTATTTATTGTTAGCATTAAAATTAGTCAACAGGGTCAAGACCACTCAATCTTTCAATAATAGTGGTGTGATGGTCACAAAATGAATATATTAGGGTGTATAACACATTAAGACATTAAAAAGGGACTTGCTTATGCAGGAGATCAGTCTGCATACAAGTCATAAATAAACGTGCACGGTATGCTAAAACCAGAAAAAAATCTTGCTGGTGTAAGTTCGTTTGTGTCCCAGGGAAGCAGTCACTTTGCAGAGAGGAGAAAAGGAGATAAGGAACAGTCTTACCCCGTACAGCTGAATCCGGAAAGCTGTTGCAGAGGGGTACCTGTGTTGGCGATGATCCGGTCCTGTTGTAAAGTTGGTGCGCACGTGGTCCTCGGCGTCCTCGGCGTATTCTTCTTTCGCGGCTTCCAGAGTCTGTAATGTCTTGCTCGTATTCCAGGAAGTGATGATTCCGTGTAACCGGAAGTGACGATCTTTTGTGTCAATCAAATAGGCCGATTTTTTTTTCCGCGGGTTATGTTCTATTTAGATATTATAGAACGGGTCTCTCTCAATTTATTCACAGTCCATATGCTATCCTTTAGACCAAACGCGTTTCGGTGCACTCTTGCACCTTCATCAGTGGTGGATAGCACTACTGATCTCCTTCCTTTTTATAGGGGAGGGATCATTGGGATATCTGAGTTGGAATAAAACTGCGGAGTGGATACAATATCTTAATGAGTCAGTGGGATGTAGAATAATTATATGAAATTAATAACATTAAGTAGTAATATATGGGAACGTTTATGTCTAAACCATATTAAAATATAGGAAATATACTATTATGTTATCATAGGGGGAATATTTGGTACATAATTAATGTCAATAAAAATATGTAATTAATGTCAATAAAAATATCAATAAAAATATATATATATGAATATATAAAGGATTCAATGTAAATATCCAATAAAATTTTTCTTAAATTTTTTAGGGATTCCATAAGAGTACAATAAAAAATTTAATAGAAAGGTTTAATAAAAATTCATGAAAAATTCAATAAAAAATTCAATAAAAAACATAATAAAAGATTCTATAGATTCCTCTTGCTGGTCGAGATAGTCATTGGATATATACATTGATCTCATACTGGTTTCAGATGTGTGGATGGGGAGAGGGGCCCAACTGGGAGAGGCCGTCGAGCTGCTGGTAAACAGCCTGAACTCGACGGGCCATCCCCGGAGGGCACCCCCCCCTTTATAGAAATCCAAATAGTTCTAATTCTGCATTTAGACCAGCCGGGGTGATAGTCTCAAATTCAAAAATCTTGCGAGATTCTGCTCTTGACATGCTTGATATATGATTTCCCCCTCTCCAAGATTTATTAATTTTTTCCAATGCTATATAAATTAGCCCGGAGGGGTCTTTATTATGATGTGTTTTAAAATGATAAGACAATATGTGATTCTCATAGCCCTTTTTGATGTTACCTATATGTTCGGCTACCCTCTTTTTAAAAAGTCTTTTAGTTCGCCCTACGTATTGTTTGTGGCACGGACATTCCAAAATGTAGATAACATCTGAAGAATTGCAAGACAAACTGTCTTTAATTGTGTGACTAAAAGAATTTTGCCTTGATTGAACCTGTATGTTTTTTTTTGGGAAGTGTGTTATTTTACAATTATTACAACTCCCGCATCTGTAGAAGCCCTTTAGATTAAGCCAATTGGATTTCATACTTTTATTAGAATTTTTTATAGTAGGGGCAATCAACAAACCTAGATTAGGTGCTTTCGTGTAGGAGATTAGGGGATTATTTGGAAGAGAAGGGCCTATGATCTTGTCCTTTTGTAAATGGTGCCAATGTTTACGCACCAGTGCATTGACTTTTTTATATTGTCCATGGAACGGGAGAATTATTCGTGTTTTTTCCCCGATTTCTTCCTGTTTCCTTTTATTTTCAAAGAATGATTTCCTCTCCATATCTCTGACTTTAATTAGGGCCAAGTCTATAGTTTCTATTGGGTATTGTTTTGTTAGAAACTGTTCCTTTAATGATATTGCTTCTTTCTCAAAGTCTTCATTTAGAGTACAGTTTCTTTTTAGCCTTCTAAACTGGCTTGTTGGGATATTAAGTAGCCAACGGGGCAGGTGGCAACTAGTGTAGAGTATATATCCGTTTTTCATTACAGGCTTATGGTATGTACTACATATAAGTTTGCTTCCTTTAATTCCTATTTTTAGATCGAGAAATTCTATTTCAGAATTACTAATTTTGGTAATGAATTTTAAGTTTCTATCGTTAATATTGATTTGAGTTAAAAATTTATCTAAAAGTATCTTAGTATCCTGCCAAATAAAAATAATATCGTCGATATATCGACGCCAGAGCACCAGGCCCGCCCCCAGGTGGGATGTAACGGTCTCATGTTCCCAATGCGCCATAAACAAATTTGCGTAACTGGGGGCGAACCTGGTGCCCATGGCTGTACCTCTTTCTTGAATATAATAATTAGATTCATAGTAAAAATAATTATGTGTTAAAATATGTCTTACTCCCTCTAATAAATATTCTATTTGTTCTAATTTTAATATATTGGCTATTATTAATTGTTGTTTGAGAGCTTCCAACCCTTGCTCATGGTCTATAATGGTGTATAATGAGCTTACATCCATTGTACCCAAATACCAGTGTTCTTGGACTTCCAATTGCTCTAAAGTTTCTATTATGTCCGTTGTATCCTTTATATACGAAGGAATCTTTTTGACCGCAGGTTGGAGTAATTTATCCAAATACTGTGAAAGGTTTGACGTTATGGAGCCTTTGAGAAAGAAGCAATATCATTAAAGGAACAGTTTCTAACAAAACAATACCCAATAGAAACTATAGACTTGGCCCTAATTAAAGTCAGAGATATGGAGAGGAAATCATTCTTTGAAAATAAAAGGAAACAGGAAGAAATCGGGGAAAAAACACGAATAATTCTCCCGTTCCATGGACAATATAAAAAAGTCAATGCACTGGTGCGTAAACATTGGCACCATTTACAAAAGGACAAGATCATAGGCCCTTCTCTTCCAAATAATCCCCTAATCTCCTACACGAAAGCACCTAATCTAGGTTTGTTGATTGCCCCTACTATAAAAAATTCTAATAAAAGTATGAAATCCAATTGGCTTAATCTAAAGGGCTTCTACAGATGCGGGAGTTGTAATAATTGTAAAATAACACACTTCCCAAAAAAAACCATACAGGTTCAATCAAGGCAAAATTCTTTTAGTCACACAATTAAAGACAGTTTGTCTTGCAATTCTTCAGATGTTATCTACATTTTGGAATGTCCGTGCCACAAACAATACGTAGGGCGAACTAAAAGACTTTAAAAAGAGGGTAGCCGAACATATAGGTAACATCAAAAAGGGCTATGAGAATCACATATTGTCTTATCATTTTAAAACACATCATAATAAAGACCCCTCCGGGCTAATTTATATAGCATTGGAAAAAATTAATAAATCTTGGAGAGGGGGAAATCATATATCAAGCATGTCAAGAGCAGAATCTCGCAAGATTTTTGAATTTGAGACTATCACCCCGGCTGGTCTAAATGCAGAATTAGAACTATTTGGATTTCTATAAAGGGGGGGGTGCCCTCCGGGGATGGCCCGTCGAGTTCAGGCTGTTTACCAGCAGCTCGACGGCCTCTCCCTGTTGGGCCCCTCTCCCCATCCACACATCTGAAACCAGTATGAGATCAATGTATATATCCAATGACTATCTCGACCAGCAAGAGGAATCTATAGAATCTTTTATTATGTTTTTTATTGAATTTTTTATTGAATTTTTCATGAATTTTTATTAAACCTTTCTATTAAATTTTTTATTGTACTCTTATGGAATCCCTAAAAAATTTAAGAAAAATTTTATTGGATATTTACATTGAATCCTTTATATATTCATATATATATATTTTTATTGATATTTTTATTGACATTAATTACATATTTTTATTGACATTAATTATGTACCAAATATTCCCCCTATGATAACATAATAGTATATTTCCTATATTTTAATATGGTTTAGACATAAACATTCCCATATATTACTACTTAATGTTATTAATTTCATATAATTATTCTACATCCCACTGACTCATTAAGATATTGTATCCACTCCGCAGTTTTATTCCAACTCAGATATCCCAATGATCCCTCCCCTATAAAAAGGAAGGAGATCAGTAGTGCTATCCACCACTGATGAAGGTGCAAGAGTGCACCGAAACGCGTTTGGTCTAAAGGATAGCATATGGACTGTGAATAAATTGAGAGAGACCCGTTCTATAATATCTAAATAGAACATAACCCGCGGAAAAAAAATCGGCCTATTTGATTGACACAAAAGATCGTCACTTCCGGTTACACGGAATCATCACTTCCTGGAATACGAGCAAGACATTACAGACTCTGGAAGCCGCGAAAGAAGAATACGCCGAGGACCACGTGCGCACCAACTTTACAACAGGACCGGATCATCGCCAACACAGGTACCCCTCTGCAACAGCTTTCCGGATTCAGCTGTACGGGGTAAGACTGTTCCTTATCTCCTTTTCTCCTCTCTGCAAAGTGACTGCTTCCCTGGGACACAAACGAACTTACACCAGCAAGATTTTTTTCTGGTTTTAGCATACCGTGCACGTTTATTTATGACTTGTATGCAGACTGATCTCCTGCATAAGCAAGTCCCTTTTTAATGTCTTAATGTGTTATACACCCTAATATATTCATTTTGTGACCATCACACCACTATTATTGAAAGATTGAGTGGTCTTGACCCTGTTGACTAATTTTAATGCTAACAATAAATAACAAGTCTTAAGTTACATATTATATCTGACTCTTTTATATATACCCAGCCATTTGAGTGCCCTCCATCCTATACAATTTTACAATATATCAAATTTTGGCATTAGGTACTGCCAATTTTGGAGAGAGCACCAATCCGTGTTTTTATTATCAGTAGAGCCTCTGTAATTTCTCCCTATAAAATTGTCTACTTTATTATAAACACATACACGGGTGGCACCATGAGTGGGTGGGGCGGCTCTTACCCCCATTTGCAATTAGGTTTTAAGTATATTTATATGCTCTACACTGCTGTAATACACCTTTTTTTTTTTTAGAAAGACTCTTTAAAGTTGAAACGTCGCACAGTTGGTGAATAAAATCTCCATACTATTGGAGGCACTGAGTGCTGTGGTCATCGATCTTTCCTATAAATTGTCTGGAGCCCAACGGGCTAGGGCTCGACACCACTGGCACGGATGCAACATTTTTTTCTATTTAAATGCATTAATGCTGAATCTGGCCCAAGTGTTACGGCAAAACAGATCCGGCATTGTGGTCTGCGCATGCTCAGACCGCAAAAAATGTGAAAACAAATAAATGCCGGATCCGTTTTTCCGGATGACACTGGGGAGACGGATCCGGCATTTCAATGTATTTAACTGCATTATTTTCTGCTTTATAAGACCTACTTTTTTTTCTCCTAAAAATTTGGGGGAAAATGACAGTGCATCCATTATGGAATGGGGCCTTCTCCGGGCCCACGCTGCACTGTCCTGACTCTGTACAGTGTCAGGACGTAGAGAGCGCATTAGGAAATGATACTGCATGCAATCAGGTAACAGTCCGGCTTTCAACTAGAGAAGATCAGAGAGTGTGACTAGAGGAGAGACCATTTGACCTGAAGAGTAGCGACGAAGCAGGTAAAGTAAGTGAATTTAGTGGCATTCATTTCTGATGGGCATCTGATCTGAGGTGGTGGGTCTGATGTGGGTCTGATAAGGGGTGTGATGAAGATCGAGGGTCTAGTTTGGGGGTCTGATAAAGATCAGGGGTCTTTTCTAAGGTCTGATGAAAAATATTTTCTTATTTTCCTCCACCAAAACCTAAGTGTGTCTTATCATCGGCTGTGTCTTATAAAGTGAAAAATATGGTAGTTTATTATGACTACATTATTTTTATGTTTTGATTTGTTATGATATATCATGTTCACATGTGAGCAATTATTAATGTTTTTTGCAATGTGCATGTATTTTCACTGGAATAGTCAATTACAGTTATGCTGTTACACAGTTAATATTTACATTAATGTAGATGGGAATTTATATAGTTTATTCTTTGAACCATTTCCATGGATATTTCTATGGTTAGTTATATGCTGCCATCTAGTGACCTTTTTGGTAATGCGCTTGTTTTCCATGTTCCCTTCCCTGAGATCTATGACTCATTTCCTTTGCAATGCTCCACCCTTATTCTGGAGTATAGCACTCTCTGTAGCATGGATGCAGCTAACAGGCCACATGTATTCTGCATGGTACACTAAAGAAAGTATCGTCTTTTGACCGTATAATACTGAGATCCATTCATTCTGCTGTATCCTTTTGTCTGATGTACAGAATAAAGCAACTTTTTGGATGATCACGATGTTGGTGAGTTCAGCTATCTGATAAGGATTGTCCGCAGTGATTACATCTGCTTATACAGGCTTGGCATAAAGGACGTAAATGTTGAAAACTGTGTTATCTCATCTGTCTAAGCTGCTGTTCGTTTTCTTAAAGAGATAGTACAATTTTTTGCAAAAAAAATTAAAACGTCAAAAAAAAAATGTCCAGACAAGGCTCCGAACACTCTTTTATGGCCAAACCAACGCATATACATCATGCCTCTGAACCGGCAGACGTGCAGGGAGCAGATTCTGCAGATATTAGCGAACAGAGTGTAAGACCCAAAACGTACAATAAAACCGACACAGAAACTTAGAGAAAACTATGAACCCACTAGAGATGAGTTCTCCAGTAATCTGACAGACCTCTGGGACAGAACCTTACACTGCATGTCAGTTTTGTCACACTTTAATGATTAACCAGCTGAATTAACCTTCCTGGCGGTATTCCCGAGTGTGACTCAGGGTTCATTTTCACTGCCAGGAGTGGTAACCGCGAGTCACGCTCGGGGTAACATTGAAAAGTTGTCAGTGGAGTCCCCTTACCTTCTCCGTTGTGATCGCAAGCGAGAGCGCCGGCCGGCATCTGACTTCCTGGTTCCGTTCCCTGCGAGCACCTGCGGCGCATGGGAGCGGAACTGGGCAGGAAATTCAAAATTATAAAGTGACACACACACACACACAAAAGAGGTAATACATTGTAATCTGAGAGGATTGCACTGTATCACCTCAGATCTGACAGTTGAACACTGTAAAGTGTCCCTTGCCTGTCATTTGTGCTTATTTATAGCATGGCTTCAAAAAAGCGCCACTGTACTACAAAAGTGTGTTTGGACCAGTTGAGGGACAGCGACAGTGACACTGAGGTGCTCGCAGAACTGAGCGATAGTGAGTCGTAGGGAGATTTGTCGTCTGAACCTGACACTGATCTAGAAAGTGACAACGGCGATGATCCTGCACCTGACCTCAGCCATGTGCGCACTTGGTGCCCTAATGACTGCGATACGGACCAGATAGCGCCGCCCAAGATTCCCGTTCACTAGATCACCTGGGATGAAGGCAGATGTTGAGCGTGACAACCCTCTGGCCTACCTGCAATTATTCCTCACTGAGGAGGTAATTGAAAAATTTGTCACGGAGACAAATCACTACCAACAGCAGCAATCCGCTACGCAGCATGACACGTTTTCCAGAAGCAGAAAGTGGGAACCGGTGACCAAAGAGGACATGTGGCAGTTTCTGGGACTCATCATTCTTCAGCGGGTGATTGGGAAACCTCTCCAGAAATGGTACTGGACCACCAATAAGTTACTGGCCACTCCATTTTTTTGGCACCGTGATGTCAGAATACCGGTTTTCCCTCATCATGAAGTATTTCCACTTCACGAACAACGAAGAATTTGATGAGGACACGTATCCTGCGCCCAAACAAAACAAAATCTGGGAGGTATGGCAAATGATTGTGACCAATTTCCAGCGGACCTACGTGCCAGAAAGAAATGTCAGCGTCGACGAAAGTTTGATAGCCTACAAGGGACGCCTAAGCTGGATACAGTACATTGCATCCAAAAGAGCGCGGTTTGGCATCAAATCCTACATGCTCTGCGAGTCATCCACTGGGTACATCTGGAATTCGGTAATTTACACCGGTAAAGGCACGAAGTTTAACCCCAGGTACAGCGGCTATGGGATGGCCACATCATCTGTCCTTACACTGCTGGAGCCATTGCTGATTCAGGGATATTGTGTGACCACGGACAATTTTTACATGTCTCCGGAACTGTATGAGGTTTTGCTACAAAACAAGACTGACCCATATGGTAACGTTAGGCCTAAGCGACGTGATATGACATGTTTGCCAAGAATAAACTCAAAATCGGAGAAATGGTTGCCTGGCAGAAGGGTGAGATGATGGCAATGCAATGGCGAGACAAGAAGGACGTGTGTCTCATGAGTACTGTGCACAATACCTCTACTGCCATGGTCCACACAAAAGGTGGGAAAGATGTGCTGAAGCCGCAAGTCGTGATGGACTATAATTACACCATGGGAGGTGTCGACAGAGCCGATCAGGCAATGACATTTTATCCAGCTATGCGCAAACAGCAAAAAAAATATTATAAGAAGATCTTCAGGCATCTTCTGGAACAATGCCTTTGGAATGCCTACATTCTGTACAGAGCAAAGAGTGACAAGCCTCTTGTTCATTCTGACTTTATATGGAAGGTGGTTGAGGGGATTTTTGTCAGCCATCAGTATCTGTGAACAGACCTGGATGTCGTGCTGTTGACGTTGTCAACCCAGAACGCCTGACTGATCGCCACTTTATGGACTACATCCCGCCAACTCCAAAAAAGGCAGCACCTACCAGGATGTGCGTGGTTTGCTGCTCAAAGAGAGCTGGCAATGGAAAGAAAGTCCGAAAAGAAACCAGGTTCCATTGTCCCGATTGTGACGTCGGACTTTGTGCAGTCCCATGTTTCAAAATTTATCACACTCAACCAATCACACTGCACTTTCTTCTAGATCCTCTCGCTCCAGAAGGTCAACATTAAGCGACAAGCTAATAGAGGCCCGCGAGACGGGCTGCCAATGAAATACTATGATTCCTTCCAAAACACTCTACTGCCTAGATTTCTATTGGTTTGCAATTCACTATGGGAAGGCAAACCTTTACATCCACATATGCTAGCTGCTCAAATTACGATAATTCCCAAGGAAGGGAAGGATCCCGCGTTATGTGCCAGCTATAGGCCGATATCCCTGCTCAATACAGACCTAAAACTACTAGCCAAAATGTTGGCCTCTCGCCTCCAGTCGCTCCTGCCTCATTTGATCCATATGGAGCAAGTGGGCTTCGTAGGAGGGCGGGAAGGAAGAATGAACATATCCCGCCTGATCAATATTATTCACCAGGCACATGTCACTACCACCCCATTAGTCCTTCTCGGGACAGATGCCGAGAAGGCTTTTGATAGAGTGGATTGGACCTTTATGAGTGAGGCGTTAAAAGCTTTTGGAATTCCTTCAGATTTCATAAAGGTAGTAATGGCTATGTATAATAATCCCAGCGCCAGAGTTCTTGTCAATAACATACTCTCCCCATCCTTTACAATTAGCAATGGCACCAGGCAGGGTTGCCCCCTCTCACCGGTCCTCTTTGTTCTGTCAGTAGAGCCGCTCCTACAGGCTCTCCGGCGAAATGAAAGGATCCGGGGAATGACTATCAGAGGGAAAACACATTTGATTGCTGCATTCGCAGACGACCTTCTCCTCATTATTACAAACCCTGTTGAGGCCTTCCCGGCGATTCATGTGTTGTTAGAATATTTCGGGTCCCTATCGAATTTTAAGGTGAATCTTACCAAGTCACAAGTTTTAAATGTCACTCTTGGCGCGCAATTACAGGCTGACTTAGAACTCAGTACTCCATTTAAGTGGTCAAACAGTAGTATACCCTTCCTGGGGGTGAAAATCACTTCCCAGTACTCACAGTTGTATTCGGAAAATTTTAAAAATATCCCCCGGCAGATTAAAGAACTGATGTCATCTTGGGACCTTCCATTTACGTCATGGTTTGGCCGTAGGACTCTAATCAAAACCATGATTCTTCCAAAGGTTTTATACTATTTGCAGGCGTTACCAATTTTTATTCCAAGAGAGTTTTTCGCTCAACTAAGAGGGATACTGTCACGATTCCTCTGGAGCAACGCCAGACCTAGATTGCCGCACAGCCAGGTGATAAAACCTCAGAGAATGGGAGGCTTAGGGATCCCTGATTTCCTCCTATATTATAAAGCTGTCCACGGGTTGAGGGTCTTGGAATGGATACGTAGTCCACCAGAAAGGCTTGACGTGGGGTTGGAGCAAGATTTAGTAGGCACTCCATTACGTTCACTGGCGTTAATGACAGAACACAGGCAAGCTTTCTTGAAGCAAGTAACTAATCCTCTAGTACGTAACACGCTTAAAGTATGGTTTGCTGGTTTATTAGAGAGATTAGTCCCTGGCCCGATTTCCCCGATTTTACAGATAAGAAATGTCTTATGGGACTCCTCCCCGGAATTTAGATCCACTCTGAATGACAGACACAAAATGAACTCAACCCCAATACTTGACCTTTTGGATATACCATCTGAGGGGGAAGATGATTATTTGCCTCAATCCCAAGTCGGGAATGTAACCCAATTCCACTATGCCCATATACTTAAGGCCATGAAAGGTAGACTAACACAGTCCCGGAGGGTCCAGACCCACTTTGAGCGAATCTCCTTGGAAAAGAGAGAACCGGGTAAAAAAATATCCAGAATTTATGCCTCCCTACTTGACTCTCCTCAGACAGTTGCCCCCCCATTCATTAAGAGTTGGGAGAAGGACCTGGGAATCACGTTTACCTCTAGGGAAATAAAAACACTCTTATCACAAACCAATAAAATATCCAGGTGTGTGCGGCTGCAGGAGAACTACTTCAAAATGATCACTAGGTGGTACTATACACCCACAAGATTGCATAGGATTTTCCCGGACTCCTCGCCAATGTGCTGGAGATGCCTAGACTCTGAGGGTTCCTTCTTACATATATGGTGGGATTGCCACCTCATTAAACCCTTCTGGAAGGGAGTATGTGAGATTATTTCCAAACTACAGGATACGCCTTTTCCTTGGTCACCACAATATTGCTTAATTGGCCTTAAGTTGTCATACAGTAATACGTATACAAATTGCCTTCATCAACACCTCCTGGCAGTAGCCAGAATTCTTATCGCTTCAAATTGGAAGTCAAGAAATGTACCCGCTGTTCATCACTGGTTGGCTCGCTGTGATCAAGTGTATAGGCTTGAACAGATAGCACACTGGGATTGTAATAACACCCCCAAGTTTGAGAGAGTCTGGGGGGCGTGGAAGAAATTAAGAGAGTTTACTTAATTATATTCTATCTTGTGACGTATATGCTTAGAGGCTCCCCGAGCTGAGGGATATTTAGAAGATGTTAATAACTTTAACCTAAAAACAGTGCCAAGAGGGAAGATGATATAGATATGGCTATTATGACATAGTTCTCTGTCGGATGTTATAGTTGATGTTCTCATTTAGCAATATAAAATAGAGGCTTCTATCTATATGTAAATGTCAATATTGTTGTGCGTTATGCTGAGACATAATGTGATGCCAATGCTGTTATCAAAGTATGACATTTTACATGTTTTGAACGATAAAATATTTTACAAACTAATAGAGGCCCGCGATGATGCAAAAAAAAAAAAAAGTGCAAAGCCCTTTTACCAGAAAGGAAATAGAGGTAGAAACACACAAGGCAGCTCGTCATGCTGAGATGGTAGCTCAACAAGCAGAGTCAAATTCACAAATAAAGATTCTGCAAATGGAAAGGGAGGAAGCAGTTTTCCTAGCAAGGCTGAAAGTCATTGAACAAGCAATGGGATGAAGTACTAATTCAGACTGCCTTATCCCAGCAGAACTGGAAGATCCAGTTGAACGCACTAGTGAATACCTACTAAAGTATAACATTTGCAAAGATACAAAGTCATCTCTTGTTTCTCCTACTAACAACACTGTTCTGACTCTCAACACAGAGACTTCTCAGCTCTATATGCCTAAGACTCTTTAAGTCTACAACTCAAGTACATCTACGCAGCAACCCACATGAACTCATGCCAACAACAAGGTGACTTCCAGTGATAAGCCGCAGCTCAAGCCAAAGCCAGCACAAGCTTTAGAGACTACATCACAGTTAACCCCTTAAGGACTCAGCCCTATTTCACCATAAGGACTCGGCCATTTTTTGCAAATCTGACCAGTGTCACTTTAAGTGCTGGTAACTTTAAAACGCTTTGACTTACCCAGACCATTCTGAGATTGTTTTTTCGTCACATATTGTACTTCATGACACTGCTAAAATTGGGTCAAAAAAGTTAATTTTTTGTGCATAAAAAAATACCATATTTACAAAAAATAAAATGAAAAATTAGCAAATTTCTAAGTTTCAGTTTCTCTACTTCTGTAATACATAGTAATACCCCCAAAAATTGTGATGACTTAACATTCCCCATATGTCTACTTCTTGTTTGTAGCATTTTGGGATGATATTTTATTTTTGGGGGATGTTACAAGGCTTAGACATTTAGAAGCAAATGTTAAAATTTTTCAGAAATCTTCAAAATCCCACTTTTTATGGACCAGTTCAGGTTTGAAGTCATATTGTTAGGCTTAGATAATAGAAACCTCCCCAAAATGACTCCATTCTAGAAACTACACCCCTGAAGGTATTCAAAACAGTTTTTTCAAACTTTATTAACCCTTTAGGTCTTCCACAAGAGTTAATGACACATGGAGAAACAATTTTGAAATTTCTATTTTTGGGAAAATTTTCCTGGAATCAATTTTTCCAGGAATAAAACAAGGGTTAACTGCCAAACAAAACTCAATATGGCTTTCCCGGATTCTGTAGTTTGCAGAAGCACCCCATATGTGGTTGTAAACTACTGTTTGGCCGAACGGGAGGACATAGAAGGAGGGGAACACCATATGGGTTTTGCAAGGCAGATTTTGCAGGACTGGTTTTGTTTATACCATATCCCATTTGAAGCCTCCTGTTGCACCCCTAGAATAGAAATTTCAAAAAAGTGACTCCATCTAAGAAAGTACACCCCTAAAGGTATTTAAAACTGGGTTTACAAACTTTGTTAACCCTTTATGTGTTTCACAAGAGTTAATGGCAGATGGAGAAACAATTTTGAAATTTCTATTTTTGGGAAAAATTTCCATTTTAACCCTTACTTTATTACTGGAAAAAAGGGGTTAACAGCCAAACAAATGGGTTGCCCTGATTCTGTAGTTTGCAGAAATACCCCATATGTGGTCGTAAACTACTATTTGGCTAAACGGCAGGACATAGAAGAAGGGGAACGCCATATGGTTTTTGGAAGGCAGATTTTGCTGGACTGGTTTATTTACACCATGTACTCTTTCAAGCCCCCTGATGCACCCCTAGAGTAGAAACTCCATAAAAGTGACCCCATCTAGGAAACTACGGGATAAGGTGGTTGTTGTTTTGGGACTATTTTAGGGGTAAATATGATTTTTCGTTGCTCTATATTACACTTTTTTGAGGCAAGGTAACAAAAAATTTAAATTCTAAATTAGTTTCTACATTCGTAATTTAGTTTCGTGGAACACCTAAAGGGTTAACATAGTTTGTAAAGTAACTTTTGAATACCTTGAGGGGTGTAGTTTCTTAGATGGGGTCACTTTTTTGGTGTTTCTAGTCTAGGCTACATCAGGGGGGGACTTCTAATGGGACATGGTGTCAAAAAAAACAAAAACAGTCCATCAAAATCTGCCTTCCAGAAACCATATGGAGTTCCCTTCGTTCTATGCCCTGCCGTGCGGCTATATAGCCATTTACGACCACATATGGGGTGTTTCTGCAAACTACAGAATCAGGGCAATAAATATTTAGTTTTGTTTGGCTGTTAACCCTTGCTTTATTACCGGAAAAAGGATTCAAATGGAAGTTTTGGCACCGTTTTTATTTTATATTTTTAACTCTGTTCATCCGAGGGGTTTGGTGGTGGTGGGTGGCGGGGGGGTGGGGGGGGGGGGTTTGGGGTCTGAAAGATGGAACAAAGAAAGTTTAGGGTAAAAGTTCTTTAATTTTTTATTTTTTTTCCTAACTAACTTTTTCCTTCTTTTCCTGCCTAATGGTGCCTCTCCCTCACTGACCCTAACCTACCTGGATGGCAATGGGTGCAGGAGGGTGATGGATTGCAATTAGGGGGGACTCAGGAGCTGGTGCTGGACAGGAAGAGGAGGGGAGAGAGGAGCGCAGGAAGTTTGAATCTCGCGCCTCTCTCCCCTGCACCAATCAGCACCCTGGACAGCGGCGTTCAGCACCAGGGCCAGCACCGCCTCTTCAAATCTTCGTACTGCAATTGGTGGTGTATAATCACGCCACCGATGGCAGTCTTTTTCCGGTTCATCGGGTCACCGGAGACCCGAATGGACCGGAAACGCAGAAAAACGCAGGTCTGAATTTCTGCAATCGCCGATACGGCATCCCGTTCCGATTAACCCCCACGGCGCCAGAATCGCAAATTAAAGCCATGACGTACCGGTACGTCATGGGTCCTTAAGGACTCGGGAAACATGCCGTACCGGTACGACATGCGTCCCTAAGGGGTTAAATGCTCATGCAACATCTTTTTACCCTGTTACACTTCACCCTATATTACCATGGCACTTTCACGCCCAAGCTGTTCCATAAGTTACTTTGGCACCAAAGAGGGAGAGATCAGACTTGAATGCAGATTTATGGTACCTCGTGAGCTCGTTAACACCAGCCTCTCAAGGTTTGACGACTGTCCAGAGAGCTAAAGGGCCTGCAGATCAACCTTTAGGGCTGCTATTGCTGTTCTCAACCTTACTGCTAAGGAGAAACTTGATTTGCTCATTAGGTTAGGTGACTGGGACCAGAATCTGCAGATCTTTTTAAAAGACTGAGACCAGTACATGTTGACTACCCAGATGCAGGTCTTGTTGCTGTATGGGCAAGACTTGAGCAAGCCTATGGTATCTCTAAAGCCATAGAAAGCACTCTATTCAAGAGACTGCAAAACTTCCCAAAAATAGCGAACAAAGACTATCGCAAGATCTAAGTGACCTCCTCATGGAGCTAGAGTTAGCAAAGACAGACCCACGTCTTCCTGGACACCGCTCATTGTCTCAACCTAGTGGTGTCTAAACTACCATACGGCCTGCAAGAGAAATGGGCACAACAGGGCTCAAGGTACAAAAGATACCATAACGTATCCTTTCCTCCATTCTCATACTTTTGCTGGTTCATTAGTGATCAAGCCTGGATGAGAAACAATCCCAGCTTCAGCTTCAGTTAGCCCAACTTGCCTACTTCATCCTCATACTCATCAAGGTATGATAACACAGCAGCTAAACGTAGAGACTTTAATAGAGCAATATCTTTTAAAAGGACAGAATTTTCACCCTTCACAACCTCACCAACTGATCAGGGCATTGTGGGTGACAGAGATAAAGACCCTAATCGTTAGTGTCCTATTCACAAGATGCCTCACCCACTTAAGAAATGTCATGGGCTTAGGGCAAAGACTTTACAAGAGCACAAGGAGATTATCCAGAAACATGTTACTGCTAGGCATCCTACTCCAGTTCCAGACAACCCACAGCAGCTACCTACCTCCACCCCTGTCTCAAATCATGGTGGGGAGCAACAAAGTCATTCCTCAGTCAAAGATAATGTTTCTTCTTCATCCACAGAAGTCTGTGTAGAAGGAATGGATCGCAAATGCTGTGCCAAGATATGCCTAGTCAAGATATACCCAAAGGGTCATCCTGAGAAAGCTGCTAGGATGTATGCCATAATAGATGAACAGAGCAACAGATCCCTGGATAAGCCTAAATTCTTTGAGATCTTTGGCACAGAGTGTCACGCCATACCGTATACTCCTGGAACCTGTCTTGGTCGTGTAGAGACCTTTGGCAGAAAGGTCGATGGGTTCATGGTCTCTCATATCAACCAGGGAGACGGCATACCCCTACCAACATTAGTTGAGTGTGACCAGATACCAGACAAAAGGGAAGAGATTCCCACACCAGAAGTTGCATATCAACATCTTCACTTAAGGCACTTTGTTGATGAGATTACTGCAATGGACATGAGTGCTGAAGTCTTTGTCCTGGTTGGAAGGGACATAAAGTACGCGACCAGTGCGATGGCCTTGACTATGCCCCTTATGCGCAAATACTTGACCTAGGCTGGGTAATAGTGGGCGATGTATGCTTGGCCAGGATGCATACCTTATCTGAGATCCACTCCTTAAAAACCTACGTGTTGGGAAATGGACGTGCATCCGACGTCAAACGGTGCCCTTACCATTATGAAGTAAAGGAGAAGCCTCTTGACACCATCCAAGTACCTGATGTTACTCCTGTCTTTTGTGATGACAACCTAGGTACCACAGTGTTTTGTACTACAAGTGATGACAACAAAATAGCCTCGTCAGTTGAAGACAGAGAGTCCATCAAAATAATGGACAAATAATTTTTCCAGGACAAGTATAACAGCTGGGTTGCACCATTACCTCTTCATGCTTCAAAGGCCAAACTCCCAACCAATCGTGAACAGGCTCTATCCAGATTCAACTTGCTTCAATGAACACTGAAACAAGAAATGAAGGACCATTTCATTGCCTTTATGAAAAGGATCTTTGACAATGCTCACGCCGAACCAGCGCCACCACTTCAAAGACACGATGAGTGCTGGTACCTGCCTTTCTTTGGACTGTATCATCCACGTAAGCCAGAACAAATCAGGATAGTATTTGACTCCAGTGCCAAGCATCAAGGCGTATCTCTAAACAATGTTATTCTCACTGGCCCTAATCTAACCAACAGCCTTGTAGGTGTACTTATGAGGTTTAGAAGAGAACCAGTTGCCATAACTGCTGATATTGAGCAAATGTTTCATTGCTTCATTGTACGCGAAGACCATAGGAACTTCCTAAGGTTTCTGTGGCACCATTACAACAACATGGACAATGAGATTATTGAATACCGCATGAAGGTACATGTTTTCGGAAATAGTCCCTCACCCGCTGTTGCAATATATTGTTTACGAAGGACTGCCGTTGATGGAGAAAAGGAGTATGGCGTGTATGCTCAACACTTCGTTGAGAGAGACTTTTATGTTACAAAACATACAATGCAACAGCTCTCTGCAAACCAAAAAAAGTGCAAAAATGCATTATAATTGCTAATGCTATGCTTATAAATTAGAGATGCTTGGCAAATACATTTTGTACAACATTATTTGAGCCCGTATGCCACACGTCAAGGCGATCTCTGTAAGAAGGGAACCTAACACTAAATTCTACCTGTTATGTACCACGAAAGCTACCATACAATTCAGGGAGTGTAGGTTCCACATG
The DNA here is from genome assembly GCF_014858855.1 of Bufo gargarizans. Classification (NCBI taxonomy): domain Eukaryota; kingdom Metazoa; phylum Chordata; class Amphibia; order Anura; family Bufonidae; genus Bufo; species Bufo gargarizans. The sequence goes on along the minus strand of NC_058082.1, from coordinate 383,931,632 downwards.
CATGCTGGGCCCACCTTAAATTTTATCATCTTTGGTGCCAAAATGGCCTCCATTATATCCAGGGACTGCAGGTACCAACGTGCACGACGAGCCCACTCCACACCTCTCCTGGTGCCAAATGGCTACCAACGAATGCAATTTGAGTCCCCCCTATACCTCTCCTGGTTCGAAATGGCTTCAAGTGAGCGAGGGAGAGCAGGCTAAGCTTAATACTCATACTAATTAAAATCAGCCTATGGGGCAGACTGGCTGGTCAGGAGTGCACGACTGAAGTGTCAGCCAGGGCTGTGGAGTCAGAGTCGAGGGGTCTGAGTCGGAGGCAATTCTGGGTACCTGGAGTCTGCAAAAATGAACCTACTAAATTTAAATTGGCAAGTTTAAACATCCCAATTCACAAAAATTTATAATTAAAGAGAATGTCACCTGCTTTTAGCATTTTAAGCTTTCAATATTGTCATGTTCAATAAAGTGCCTTATTTCCTGCAGTGGTCTTCTTACTTTATTTAGTTTTGTCATTTTGATAAAAAAAAGCTCTTTTTCTGATATGCTAATGAAGCTCCAAGGTGCCCATTGTTTTTTCGTCACATAATGTACTTTATGACACTGGTAAAATGGAGTCCAAAAAATTCATTTTTATTTATAAAAAAATACCATATTTGCCAAAAATGTTGAAAAATTAGCAAATTTCAAAGTTCCACTTTCTCTACTTCTATAATACATAGTAATACCTACAAAAATAGTTATTGCTTTACATTCCCCATATGTCTACTTCATGTTTTGATCATTTTGGGAATGACATTTTATTTTTTGGGGATGTTATAAGGTTTAGAAGTTTAGAAGCAATTTCAGAAATTTTCAAAAACCTGCTTTTTAAGGACCAGTTCAGGTCTGAAGTTGCTTTGTGAAGCTTACATAATAGAAACCACCCAAAAATGACCCCATTCTGGAAACTACACCCCTCAAGGTATTTAAAACTGATTTTACAAACTTTGATAACCTTTTAGGTGTTCCACAAGAATTAATGGAAAATAGATACAATTTCCAAATTTCACTTTTTTGGCAGATTTTCCATTTTAATAATTTTTTTCCAGTTACAAAGCAAGGGTTAACAGCCAAACAAAACTCATTATGTATGGCCCTGATTCTGTAGTTTACAGAAACACCCCATATGTGGTCGTAAACCGCTGTACAGGCACCCGGCAGGGCGCAGAAGGAATGGAATGCCATACGGTTTTTGGAAGGCAGATTTTGCTGGACTGTTTTTTTGACAACATGTCCCATTTGAAACCCCCTGATGCACCCCTAGAGTAGAAACTCCAAAAAAGTGACCCCATTTTAGAAACTACGGGATAGGGTGGAAGTTTTGTTGGTACTAGTTTAGGGTACATATGATTATTTGTTGCTCTATATTACACTTTTTGTGAGGCAACAAGAAATAGCTGTTTTGGCACCATTTTTATTTTTTGTTATTTACAACATTCATCTGGCAGGTTAGATCATGTGGTATTTTTATAGACCAGGTTGTGGTATAATATGTATACAATTTTTTTTATTTATGTAAGTTTTACACAATTTTTTCATTTTTTAAACAAAAAAAATCATGTTTTAGTGTTTACATAGTCTGAAAGCCATATTTTTTTCAGTTTTTGGGTGATTATCTTAGGTAGGGTCTCATTTTTTGCGGGGGTAGATGACGGTTTGATTGGCACTATTTTGGGGTGCATATGACTTTTTAATCGCTTTGTATTACAGTTTTTGTGATGTAAGGTGACAAAAAAATAGCTTTTTTACACTGTTTTTATTTTTATTTTTTATGGTGTTCACCTGAGGGGTTAGGTCATGTGATATTTTTATAGAGCAGGTTATAAGGGACGAGGCGATATCTAATATGTATACTTTTTTTTATTTACTCAAGTTTTACACAATAACACATAAATATTATGTTCTAGTGTCTTCATATTCTGAGCCATAGTTTTTTTTTATTTTTTGGGTGGGATGAGGTGACTTAGATTGGTACTATTTTGGTGGGCATACACCTTTTTGATCGCTTGCTGTTGTACTTTTTGTAATGTAATGGGACAAAAAAATGCTTTATTTAGCACAGTTTTTATTTTTTACGGTATTCATCTGAGGGGTTAGGTCATGTTTTTTTTTGAGTTGGGCGATACCTAATATGTGTACTTTTTTTCCCCCCTCACTGTTACCAATTTTCTTTCACTTTATTTGGTGAAAATGACGTTTTTGTTTATTTTTACTTGAAACTTTTAATTTTTTGGGGGGGGGGGGACTTTTTATTTTTTCAACTTTTTTTAACTTTATTTTTTGCCCCACTTTGGGACTTTAACTTTTGGGGATCTAATTCCCTTTACAATGCATTCCAATACTTCTGTATTGGAATGAATTCGCTGTATGAGTAATACAGTGTGTTTTACTCATACAGCTTCCGGCCTGTGAGATCCAGGGGGCTGGATCTCACAGGCTCGTCACCAGAAGGCAGCGTCGATGCCTAAGGAAGGCATTGCGCTGCCTTCCATGCCATCGGGTCCCCCTTACAGCCGCATCAACCTGTAAAAACCACAAACTGCAGGTCTGAATTGACCTGCAGTTTGCGGCGATATCCGACACGCGCATTGTCCCCGGGTGCCTGCTTAATCATTTGTCCTTAAGTACCAGGACAACATGCCGTACCGATACGTCATGTGTCCGCAACAGGTTAAACAAGGCTGAGTTTGGAGAGCAAGAACAGAATCCTCTCATTATACCTGCTCGCCAACACATCATCACTCATATGGCATTACCATGAAGGGGTTAAGCACCAAGGTAGACACTTCACAGAGGGTGTCATAAAAGCTGGAGGCCTTTGGATTATAGGAGCAAAAAGACAGATTATGGCTACACTGCACAGCTTTGTCCAGTGCCGTAAACTAAGAGCAGCAAATTTTCCATCTAACAGGTTAAGTACTGACCCACCTTTCACTCACGTTGGTTTGGATGTCTTTAGACCATGGATGGTAACAGCCCACAGAACTTGAGGTGGCCAAGCAAATAGCAAACGATGGGCAGTGCTGTTCACTTGCATGAGTGTGCGTGCAGTACACATTGAAGTAATGATGCCTCAAGCTTCATCAATGCTCTACGATGATTTCTTGCCATCAGAGGACCAGTCAAGGCACTAAGGTCTGACTGTGGAACTAATTTCGTTGGAGCCTGTCGAGAGTTACAGCTCAACTCTAGGCCAATCCAAGACCTTTTAGCTGAAAAAGGTTGTATATGGGTTTTCAATCCTCCTCATTCTTCCCACATGGGTGACTCATGGGAGAGAAGGATAGGCATCACACATAAAATACTGGACTCTATGCTTATGGACTTGAACTCCACAAAACTTACTTATTCTAACCACCTTCCTAGCAGAAGCATCTGCCATAATCAATTTAAGATCACTTGATCCAGTGGCTACAGATCCAGAGACCCCAACTATCCTTACCCCAGCCACCCTGCTTGGGTCCATTCCTGTTCCACCTGGAAACTTGAAAGAAGTAAATCTGTGCTATGACCAGTTGAAGCGAGTATAAAACCTCACCAACTGCTTCTGAAATCGTTGGAAGATTTTCAGGTCTTCAGACATCAAAGCAAATTGTTTATTTGCATTTGTATAACTAGCATTATGGTGTAAATAGTGACATTTACAATGCCAGACGGGGACCATGCTGTTACACAGTTAATATTTACATTAATGTACAGTCATGTGAAAAAATTAGGACACCCTTTGAAAGCATGTGGTTTTTTGTAACATTTTTAATAAAAGGTTATTTCATCTCCGTTTCAACAATACAGAGAGATTAAAGTAATCCAACTAAACAAAGAAAACTAAAGAAAAGTCTTTTCAAGATCTTCTGTAAATGTCATTCTACAAAAATGCCTATTCTAACTGAGGAAAAAGATAGGACACCCTCACATGTATTCCCTCTTAAATTGGCTCAGATCTCACACAGGTATATCACACCAGGTGCACATAATTAGTAGATCGTTACTCTGCATGTTGAATGAGGCTTGCCCTATTTAAACCTCAGACATTTAGTTTGGTGTGCTCCTGACTGTTGAAGTGAGAGTGAGCACCATGGTGAGAGCAAAAGAGCTGTCAGAGGACTTCAGAAAAAAGATTGTAGCAGCCTATGAGTCTGGGAAGGGATTTAAAAAGATCTCAAAAGATTTTGAAATCAGCCATTCCACTGTCCGGAAGATAGTCTACAAGTGGAGGGCTTTCAAAACAACTGCCAACATGCCCAGGACTGGTCGCCCCAGCAAGTTCACCCCAAGAGCAGACCGCAAGATGCTAAAAGAGGTCTCCAAAAACCCTAAAGTGTCATCTCGAGAACTACAGCAGGCTCTGGCTACTGTTGATGTAGAAGTACATGCCTCTACAATCAGAAAGAGACTGTACAAGTTTAACTTGCATGGGAGGTGTGCAAGGAGGAAACCTTTGCTTTCCAAGAGAAACATCGAGGCCAGACTGACATTTGCCAGAGATAAAGTTGACAAAGACCAGGACTTCTGGAATAATGTTCTTTGGACAGATGAGTCCAAAATTGAATTATTTGGACACAACAGCAGAGGACATGTTTGGCGTAAACCAAACACAGCATTCCAAGAAAAGAACCTCATACCAACTGTGAAGCATGGAGGTGGAAGTGTCATGGTTTGGGGCTGCTTTGCTGCAGCAGGACCTGGTCAGCTCACCATCATAGAATCCACGATGAATTCTACTGTGTATCAGAAGGTGCTTGAAGAACATGTGAGACCATCAGTTAGAAAATTAAAGCTGAAGCGGAACTGGACCATGCAACATGACAATGACCCAAAACATACTAGTAAATCAACCAAAGATTGGCTGAAAAAGAAGAAATGGAGAGTCCTGGAATGGCCAAGTCAAAGTCCAGATTTGAATCCCATTGAGATGCTGTGGTGTGACTTGAAAAGGGCTGTACGTGCAAGAAACCCCTCAAACATCTCACAGCTGAAAAAGTTCTGCATTGAGGAGTGGGGTAAAATTTCCTCAGACCGATGTCGAAGACTGGTAGATGGCTACAAGAACCGTCTCACTGCAGTTATTTCAGCCAAAGGAGGTAACACTCGCTATTAGGGGCAAGGGTGTCCTATCTTTTTCCTCAGTTAGAATAGGCATTTTTGTAGAATGACATTTACAGAAGATCTTGAAAAGACTTTTCTTCAGTTTTCTTTGTTTAGTCGGATTACTTTAATCTCTCTGTATTGTTGAAACGGAGATGAAATAACCTTTTATTAAAAATGTTACAAAAAACCACATGCTTTCAAAGGGTGTCCTAATTTTTTCACATGACTGTAGATGTGAATTTATATAGTTTATTCTTTGAACCATTTCCTATGGATATTTCTATGGTTAGTTATATGCTGCCATCTAGTGGCCTTTTTTTTGTATTGCACTTGTTTTCCATGTTCCCTTCCCTGAAATCTATGACTCATTTCCTTTGCAATTCTGCACCCTTATTCTGGAGTACAGCACTTCCTGTAGCATGGATGCAGCTAACAGGCCACATGTAACAGAGACACATTTAGTCTTCATGGTATGCTAAAGAAAGTATCATCTTTTGACTGCATAATATTGAGATCCGTTCATTCTGCTGTATCCTTTTGTCTGATGTATAGAATAAATCAACTTTATGGATAAACATGGTATTGGTGAGTTCAACTATCTGATAAGGATTGTCTGCAGTGATTACATCTGCTTGTACAGGACAGGCATAGAGGTCTTACAAGGGATAGATCGCTATCACAACAATCGGAGTCAGAATAACTGTATTGTGACTTATGTATTACCACTTGTTTTGTTCTGTTGAGATACAGCACTATGCTAGACAGGGCACTTTATGCATTTATGAGATGCTGTGTATTAATTGCTAATATTATTGTTTTAATCATTGATTATTTTCCAGTGAGATATACAGTACAGGCCAAAAGTTTGCACTCACCTTCTCATTCAAAGAGTTTTTTCTTTATTTTCATGACTATGAAGGCATCAAAACTATGAATTAACACATGTGGAATTATATACATAACAAACACGTGTGAAACAACTGAAAATATGTCATATTCTAGGTTCTTCAAAGTAGCCACCTTTTGCTTTGATTACTGCTTTGCACACTCTTGGCATTCTCTTCAAGAGGTAGTCGCCTGAAATGGTCTTCCAGCAGTCTTGAAGGAGTTCCCAGACATGCTTAGCACTTGTTGGCCCTTTTGCCTTCACTCTGCGGTCCAGCTCACCCCAAACCATCTCGATTGGGTTCAGGTCCGGTGACTGTGGAGGAAAGGTCATCTGGTGGAGCACCCCATCACTCTCCTGCATGGTCAAATAGCCCTTACTTTCAAAGTTTTCCCAATTTTTCGGCTGACAGACTGACATTTATTTCTTAAAGTAATGATGGCCACTCGTTTTTCTTTACTTAGCTGCTATTTTCTTGCCATAATACAAATTCTAACAGTCTATTCAGTAGGACTATCAGCTGTGTATCCACCTGACATCTCCTCAACGCAACTGATGCTCCCAACCCCATTTATAAGGCAAGAAATCCCACTTATTAAACCTTACAGGGCACACCTGTGAAGTGAAAACCATTTCAGGTGACTACCTCTTGAAGCTCATCAAGAGAATGCCAAGAGTGTGCAAAGCAGTAATCAAAGCAAAAGGTGGTACTTTGAAGAACCTAGAATGACATATTTTCAGTTGTTTCACACTTGTTTGTTATGTATATAATTCCACATGTGTTAATTCATAGTTTTGAAGCCTTCAGTGTGAATCTACAATTTTCCTAATTAAAATTACGAAAACTCTTTGAATGAGAAGGTGTGTCCAAACTTTTGGTCTGTACTGTATATGTATATTGTGTACATATGCACTGTTGCTTTATGCTTGACAAAGTCTCATTTAAGGCGAAACGTTGCATGGATCGATTAAAGCATGTATTAATTGGAATTCTGCCTTAATTTTAGTCAATAAATATATGGCTCTTGGAATATGAAGATGAAAAACAAACAGGAAAAAATGCTTGATCTTTAAATGGTTTGATTCCACTCTCAGTTAGGCCTGTTGCACTGGAATGGTGTGCATCTGTTCCGTGCATTGGAGACCGTAACATGAATGTGTAAATCCCAGAAAACCCCTCTAAAGCCTCATGCACACTTCCGTGGAACAGAATAGTACATGACAGCAGCGGCGGCACAAAGCGCACGGCGTCATATCAACCAATGACGCCATGCGCTCCTGCACTCAGTAGGAATCCAGGCCGGTATCTCACGGTCCGTGTTCCACGGACGTGTGCATGAGGCTTAAGGCAACTAAAAGTGTATTTGGAAGCTGTAGAGCTTTTTATTTTTGGGGGGTCCTAAGGCAAGGTTTATTTTCCGGTAACAAATTCTAAACTGCATTTTCTGTCTTGATTCAAATGTAAGATATGTTCTCTCTGTTTCTACAGAACCAGGCCTATGAAATAATTCTTACTCTAGGTCAGGCATTTGAGGTTGCATATCAACTGGCTATACAGGCACAGAAATCCCGTCATCCTGAAGCAGTAGTCTCTCGACCCTCAAAACCGATTCCTAAACCTCGTGGCAGTATAAAGCGACAGAATGTGAGTAATGGATGATAGCTTTTATGTCCATGGTTGTTCCTAGATACCTAGTGCTCGCTTTATTAAGAATAATATTGATAAGCAACTATTAGATAGAATAGTCAAAGCCTGAAAAATGTGCTTCCATTGTTCATATTTTTAAGAGACAGAGGGTTACTTAATGGAAGAGAATAACAAGCACATTAGGCTTGGTCCAAACCACATCAGTTGATTACATTCTGCTGTTATATATGTTTTAGACGTGTTCAACTCTTTGCCTTCATAGTTACAGCTGTTGACCTTCCAAAAACATTCTGCATGTTTTTTTTTTTTTTTTTTTTTTATTCAGTCTTTTTTTTTTTTTTATAACGCACAGGCTTAAATATGCCTACGGCATGAGACAGAAGCACTGAACCTTACAGCTTTTTAGATTTAGTGCAGCAGATAGAACAGAAAGATCTTGTAATTGGGCACTGGTCCAGTGTATCCATGCCTGTTTATTAAAGAGGCACTCTTTAAAAAGACGCTTTGTCCCCACCACCCATTTGTAAATACATAATTGATCATTTTAAAATATTGATGTACACTATTTTAAACCTCCGTTTAAATGGCCTTTAGATCAGAAGAGTTTAAATGGGGATCATATGCTCTAAAGGCCTCCACAAGCAGAGGCTGAAAATAGAATACTAATAGGTTTTTAACCTGTAGGCAACCTGAGGGACATGACTAAAGGACAAGAGCGATACATGCACGACGCAACGGAAATCTGGTCACCGCCACAGTTAAAGGATTCAGGAGGTTTTACCACCCCTCTGCACCCATGATCGTTGTGATTGGCCAATCAGTGAAGCCCGGCCCATCACAGCAGCGGCAGACTTTTTAACCAGTTATGGTGCTGCAGAGGGGTCAGATGGGGATGACTGGTGCTGAATCAGCCAGAATTAGTCTCCCCCGAGGTTAGTGGGACACCAGTGTTCAGCATCCACTGCCAGTGCTGCATTTCGCTGCGACAGCTCTATAGCAGCAGAGGGAATAGGAAGAACCACTGTGTAGGCAGCCATTCTAACTGGTGACTGTGTGCAAAAAGGTTCTTTGGTTCTCTGTGCTGCTGGTTGGATTGCTGGGACTTGTGGTGCACCTGCTCTATTGCAATCTCCAATGCTGTCCTGTGGAAGAAGGAAGAAGAAATCTCTGGGACTACTGCAGTGATCTTTTATTTTATTTTTTTGTTCATCTGCAGCAGTTCCAGATCCCTAATCCACCCTATTCCCCCATGTCCGCTTTTGCAGAGGACGAACTTGTACTGTGTAATGGATTTTTTATTTTATTTTTTGCATCATCTGTTTACTTTTTTTGTGTAAAAAAGAAGAAACAGTTAAACGGTTGTGTGTGTATGTATGTATGTATGTGTATATATATATATATATATATATTTATATATATATATATATATATATATATATATAAAAGAAGAAAAAGTCCAGCGGGAGCACCAACCGGGTTGCGGGTGCAAAGTCCAGCAGAGGGCAACGGCTGTACCCAAGATTTGTAGAGACGAAAAAAGTCGGACTGCACTCCAAAATGATGGTGAAATAAAGTGTTTTAATCACCCATAATATGGCAACTTGCGACGTTTCGGCTTCCTGAGGAAGGCTCTTGTGAGCCGAAACGTCGCAAGTTGCCATATTATGGGTGATTAAAACACTTTATTTCACCATCATTTTGGAGTGCAGTCCGACTTTTTTCGTCTCTATATATATATATATATATATATTTATATATATAATATAATAAATGGCAGCACCAACCTTAGAATATTGGAAATGGGGTGCAAGCTCCAGTGGGAATAGCATCCCAGGATAATATCAGTAAAAAACAGAGTACTCCAGTATGGTGAAAAAAAGAAAGCTGTTTATTGGCCCAGTGGAGACACGACGTTTCGGTTCCAACATGAAGCCTTTCTCAAGCAATGTAACAAAGCAAACTGAACATACTTATAGTGTAAGTATGTGTAAGAAGTGACATCAAACATAATTAGCATTAACCTGTGCCTGTACAAGTGATGATAAAAAAAAAACTAAGGCTACTTTCACACTAGCGTTCGGGCGGATCCGTTCTGAACGGATCCGCCCATAATAATGCAGACGGAGGCTCCGTTCAGTACGGATCCGTCTGCATTATTTTAGCAAAAAAAAGCTAAGTGTGAAAATAGCCTAGTACGGATCCGTCCAGACTTTCAATGTAAAGTCAATGGGGGACGGATCCGCTTGAAGATTGAGCCACATTGTGGCATCTTCATACGGATCCGTCCCCATTGACTTACATTGAAAGTCTGGACGGATCCGTACGGATCCGCACGCCTCCGCACGGCCAGGCGGACACCCGAACGCTGCAAGCAGCGTTCAGCTGTCCGCCTGTCCGTGCGGAGGCAAGCGGAGCGGAGGCTGAACGCCGCCAGACTGATGCAGTCTGAGCGGATCCGCCTCCATTCAGACTGCATCAGGGCTGGACGGCTGCGTTCGGGTCCGCTCGTGAGCTCCTTCAAACGGAGCTCACGAACGGAAACCCGAACGCTAGTGTGAAAGCAGCCATAATGATACATGTGTATACATATATAGATCAGGTGAACACAGTGCCTAAACATAAAATAGAGCCGTGATATGATTGCATATCATAATACATTATACACATGAATTTTGTATTTTTTTAGATGAAGTGCACTTGTGCAATGACCCAGGAAACAATTGGTTAAAATAAGGAGCTATTACCACACATTCAGTGGTCAGGTCGCATGCATACAATCAAACCAATACCTGATGTGACTCCATTGCCAAAGGCCTCATGCACATGACCGTTTTTTTTTTTTTTTTAAGGTCCGCAAAAACGGGGTCCGTAGGTCCGTGATCCGTGTCCGTTTTTTTTTTTTTTCTTCCGTGGGTCTTCCTTGATTTTTGGAGGATCCACGGACATGAAGAAAAAATTATTTTGGTGTCCGCCTGGCCGTGCGGACCCAAACGGATCCGTCCTGACTTACAATGCAAGTCAATTGGGACGGATCCGTTTGACGTTGATACAATATAGTGCAATTGCAAAGGCATCCGTCCTCCATTGACTTTCAATGTAAAGTCAGGAGTCCCTATTATTCCATCGGATCAGAGTTTTCTCCAATCCGATGGTATATATTTTAACTTGAAGCGTCCCCATCACCATGGGAATGCCTCTATGTTAGAATATACCATCGGATTTGAGTTACAGCGTGAAAACTCATATCCGACAGTATATTATAACACAGGCGTTCCCATAGTGATGGGGACGCGTCAAGTTAGAATTTACTACGAACTGTGTACATGACTGTATTAACTCATTGGTGGCCAGTGTGCGGCCCCCCTCCCTCTATTGTATTAACTCATTGGTGGCCAGTGTGCGGCCCCCCCCCCGGGTCCCCCTCCCTCCCTCTATTGTATTAACTTATTGGTGGCCTGTATGCGGCCTCCCCCGGCCCCCCCTCCCTCCCTCTATTGTATTAACTTATTGGTGGCCAGTATGCGGCCTCCCCCCCTCTATTGTATTAACTTATTGGTGGCCTGTATGCGGCCTCCCCCGGCCCCCCCTCCCTCCCTCTATTGTATTAACTTATTGGTGGCCAGTATGCGGCCTCCCCTGGCCCCCCCTTCCTCCCTCTATTGTATTAACTCATTGGTGGCCAGTGTGCCCCTCCCTCTATTGTATTAACTCATTGTTGGCCAGTGTGCGCCCCCCTCCCCCCGTTATCATTGGTGGCAGCGGAGAGTTCCTTTCGGAGTCCCAGTTTAATCGCTGGGGCTCCAATCGGTAACCATGGCAACCAGGAGGCCACTGCAGTCCTGGTTGCCATGGTTACTTAGCAATATTAGAAGCATCCTACTTACCTGCTGCGCTGTCTGTGACCGGCCGGGAGCTCCTCCTACTGGTAAGTGACAGGTCTGTGCGGCGCATTGCTTAATGATCTGTCACTTACCAATAGGAGGAGATCCCAGCCATTCACAGACAGCGCAGCAGGTAAATATGATGCTTCTAATAATGCTAAGTAACCATGGCAACCAGGACTGCAGTAGCAGTAAACTGGGACTCCGATCGGAACTCTCCGCTGCCACCAATGATCGGGGGGGCCGGAGGGAGGCCACACTGGCCACCAATGAGTTAATACAATATAGGGAGGGGGCCCGCACACTGGCCACCAATGAGTTAATACAATAGAGGGGGCCAGGGGGAGGCCGCACACTGGCCACCAATGAGTTAATACAATAGAGGGGGCCAGGGGGAGGCCGCACACTGGCCACCAATGAGTTAATACAATAGAGGGGGGGGATGCCGCACTGGCCACCAATTAAATTAAAACTGGGGAGGGAGGGGGGTCTGCCCCCTGCTGCCTGGCAACCCCTGATCTCTTATAGGGGGTTATGATACGCACAATTAACCCCTGAGGTGCAGCACCTGAGGGGTTAATTGTGAGGATGACAGGTCCTTGTAAGAGATCAGGTGCTGCCAGGCAGCAGGGGGCAGTCATGTACACAGTTCATGTACACAGTTCGGATCCGTCTGTATGAAATTAACCTACGGCCACGGATCATGGACGCGGATGCCAATCTTGTGTGCATCCGTGTTCTTTCATGGACCCATTGACTTGAATGGGTCCGTGAACCGTTGTCCATCAAAAAAATAGGACAGGTCATATTTTTTTGACGGACAGGAAACACGGATCCCGGCCGCGGATAAACAACGGTGCATTTTCCGAGTTTTCAACTGACCCATTGAAAGTCAATGAATCCACAGAAAATCACGAAAAACAGAACAACGGCCACTGATGCACACAACGGTCGTGTGCATGAGGCCAAATTCAGCGTCTAAGAATCTCGGATGCGCGTGTCCTTCCTCAATATACCAACTCTGAAAGAATTAAAAAGGAAACATGAATCATTAGCAAGGAGATCCCATTGCATTACGCTTACATATGACTACGTTGGGGGAGTATTTCAAGGAACGCAGGATACCAAGAGGCATGCATTCAAATCTGCATCCTAATTTATTTTTGGGCGGTGAGCACTTTTGCAAAAGGTTCGAGATCCTCTCCAATCAATATGCATTTGATTTTATTCTGATGAATATCGAATATCTTCAGCGGGAATTGTACACTTTGTCATGTGAGATCACTGACATTGTATATAAATTACAAGCACAGATGTCTAGTGAGGACTTTAATAGCTATACCAATACCCTCAATGAACATTTGGCGAAATTTCAAACGCAATCGGAGGAGGGAAAACGCACCAAATGGAATAGGGACTCCCAGGACTATGAGAGGTGCGGTTTACACATGGTATAGTGATCAGACGACACAACACTACAGGGACAACAAGAGAAAAAGACAACATAGTCCAACTTCTCCACCTGAGGCAGATTTTTTAGGAGACAGAACACAGAAACTGCCCAGAGAAAGCACAGAACCAGACGCGGTGGTCGCCGTTAAAGACGAAATCGACAAACCACAAACCCCGAAAACCCGGGGTACCTCCAACAAAGCTACAAAAAAGAAGAAATGATCGTTGTGAATCTTTCCTCAAAGGAGCTCACCGCAGCACAAGTGAGTGTCTTAAACAAGGGTTTTTCCTTTTGTCCGACTACACATGTGGACTGGTTGGGACTTGAATATGATTTTTTTTTCCTTTTTTCGTACTGTTAAGTTGAAAGCCTGGTTCAAGGGTAAATCATGCATGGCCATTGATAAAACCAGCAAATTAACATTGAATAGTCTTGATTTGCACATCAAGAGCGGCTTCACTCCTGACGTGAGTGAGCCCGCTATTGATGCCTTTATCAATGGTATACGGTTGGATATTGAAAAATTGGAAGCCAATTATGATGATTCTGTTTTCCAACATCCCAATCTCACTAGGGAGGAGGCTGAGGCCCTGAAACAACTCAGGAGCGACACCTCCCTTGTCCTCAAGCCTGCGGACAAGGGGGGTGCTGTTGTGGTTATGGATTCTGGAAAGTACATATCAGAGGTACTGCGACAATTGAGTGACACTGATGTTTATGGGGTCTTAGATAATGATCCGACATTTCGGATAGGCACTGTCATCAGACAATGCTTGACTGATGCATATGCATCTGGGGTTATAGATGATGAGCTCAGGAATTACCTTACTGTAGCTCACCCTATAACTCCAGTATTATATATATTAACCAAGATCCACAAGACATTAGTCGACCCAATAGTGTCTGGTTCTGATTCTATTTTCAGCCGCCCGGCTACCTTTTTAGACAAGTTGCTACGGGGTTTTGCCACTTGTGGCACTTCCTATATCCGTGATACCAATGATTTTCTGGTTAGGTTGAATCAGGAACACATCCCCAATTCTGGCCTCCTTCGATGTAGTGTCTTTGTGAACCTCTATTGAACAGCATAGCGGGATTTAAGCTGTTAAAAAAAAATGTTGTCTGTCTCCTAGTTGTCAGACATGGCTGCAGATTTTGTTCTTCGGTTACTCTCTGTTTTGTTGGAGTATAACTACTTCTTGTTTCAAGACAATATCCAAAAACGTGGTGTGGCTATGGTGTCCAACATGGCCCCTACATTCGCTAATATCTACATGCGTGTATTTGAGGAGGACGTCATCTATCTATCTAGCCACTTCTGTCATGTACTGAGGTGGTGGAGATACATAGATGACGTCTTCCTCCTTTGGACAGGCAATCAGGAACAACTGATTGAGTTCAACAGGTTCCTTAATGGTGTAAATACGTCCCTACAATTTACCTTGTTACATTCCACCAGTGAATTGCAATTTTTAGACACCAAGGTATTGTTCTCAAACGGCACTTTCTGTACACAATTATATGTCAAACCAACTGATAAAAATACAACTCTTCTGTATAGCAGCTGTCATCCTAAAAGAATGATACGTTCTCTTCCGTACTCGCAAATGGTGCGAGCCAAGAGAATTGTCTCTGATGGATTCCAGACACACGTTGGGTGACATGCTACACAGGTTTAAAAAACGTGGCTATCCCAATAAACTATTGGAAGAGCACCGTAATACAGTGATGGTGATGGACAGGCAGAAAATCCTGTCCGGCCCATCGATTAAAAGTGGGGTGTCCAGGATCCCATTTGTGTCTATAGTGAGCCCAGCATCGATATCAATCATATCATCAGAGACACTGAGCTGTTCTTGCTGGCTCCATCAGGGGTGTTCCTGAATTTGATTCCCCACCATTGTTCTCTTACAGAAAGTCCAAGAGTCTTAGGGACCAATTGGTGCGGGCTGATGTGGGGACAAAAAAAGTCCTCAGACAATCTACATTGACGCGTCCCAGACGCGGATGTTTTCCGTGTCTTGGTTGCGTCAATTGTAGATACATGTGCAAAGCCTCCTCTTTTATCCATCCGTCTACAGGGGCTGCTTATCCCATCCGTTTTCATCTGACATGTATTTCTGACCATGTGGTATATGTACTGTCCTGTCCCTGCAATATTATATATGTTGGGGAAACATCTACAGACTTTAAGTCTAGACTGAACAACCACCGCTTAAGTATCAGGCAAAAAAGATTGGATCTTCCAGTCTCTAAACACTTTACGGATCTCAAACATAAGGATCTTAAGTGTTGGATTGTGGATTATGTACCCATGCTGAGGAGGGGTGGTAATAGAATTACACTCCTCAAAAAGATAGAAATCCATTGGATTTTTACTTTAAACTCCATGAAACCACAAGGCCTCAATGTTGATCTCAATTTAGGATAGGTATTTGGTCGATAGCTGGCCTTGACCCATTTTTTGATTCACTCTATGCTCAATTCCTGTGGGTAGTAATGTAATTTTTATTCTGTTATTTAAATAAACATACAGATACAAATTAAGCTAATTTTATCTTTCTTTTACTCAGTTATATCATGGTCGATGGCCGAAGGTTGCGTGAAATGAGCATGGACTTGCGCAGTCACCCCAGCTACAATGCCCGAACTCCACTATAAGTCGATTACCAGTGTCAACAATACATCGCCTGCAGTGCTACATAATTACAGTCTCCTGTGTATGGATGGGTTGAGGAGATCCCTCATTGTTACGAGGTCTATGGGATGGATAAGATATGGGGAAGCTGCTACCGCGGTCTTAGCCATGTGATGTCCCCTATATATGTGTCAACCGGTGGTGCCTGACGGCGCTTAGATTTGGACACAGCAGACCAAAAAGTAACGATTTGTCTGTGGTGTGTATGCACAGTACATTGGTTAATGGTTGGCACAGGCCATGACACGGTTGCTTATGCGTCTGACCTGCCTTTACCTTCTCCAATATGGTGGATTGTGCAGGAGTACTGTGCGCTTGTGAATTATCACGAGGCTTTGTGATGACACTTATAGAACGCGAATATCTAGCCATGCGTTTACTGTGTATTTCGGATGACACAAATGCGTCCGGGTCTTGGCGCTTGCGCACTTGATCGCACGCGTGTTGGTCCGTCGAATGACTCATTCAACGGGCGCACGTGCATCCGAGATTCTTAGACACTGAATTTGGCAATGGAGTCACATCGGGTATTGGTAAGGTGTTTGATTGTATGCATGCATCCGTGTCCATAGTCATGTGACCTGACCACTCCCCATGATGAATGTGTGGTAATAGCTCCTTATTTTAACCAATTGTTTCCTGGGTCATTGCACAAGTGCACTTTATACACATGAATTTTGCATTTATTTAGATAATGTATTATGATATGCAATCGAATCACGGCTCTATTTTATGTCTAAGCACTGTGTTCACCTGATCTATATATGTATACACATGTATCATTATTATTATTTTTATTATCACTTGTACAGGCACAGATTAATGCTAATTATGTTTGATGTCACTTCCTCACACTATAAGTATGTTCAGTTTGCTTTGTTACATTGCTTGAGAAAGGCTTTATGTTGGAGCCGAAACGTCGCTTCACCACTGGGTGAATAAACAGCTTTCTTTTTTTCACCATACTGGAGTACTCTGTTTTTTTTACTGATATATGTGTGTGTGGAAATATATATATATACAGTTGCAAGAAAAAGTATGTGAATTATATGGATTTCTGTACAAATTGGTCATAAAATGTGATCTGATCTTCATCTAAGTCACAACAATAGACAATCGCAGTCTGCTTAAACTAATAACACACAAATAAATAAATGTTACCATGTTTTTATTGAACACACCATGTAAACATTCCCAGTTCAGGTGTAAAAAGTATGTGAACCTTTAGATTTAATAACTGGTTGACAAAGTATGTGAAAACCTAGACTAATGACATCTCCAAGAGCTAATTGGAGTGAGGTGTTAGCCAACTGGAGTCGAATCAATGAGATGAGATTGGAGGTTTTGGTTACAGCTGCCATATAAAAAACACACACCAGTTCTGGGTTTGCTTTTCACAAGAAGCATTGCCTGATGTGAATGATGTCTCGCACAAAAAAGCTCTCAGAAGACCTACATTTAAGAATTGTTGACTTGCATAAAGCTGGAAAGGGTTATAAAAGTATCTCCAAAAGCCTAGCTGTTCATCAGTCCATGGTAAGAAAAATTCTCTATAAATGGAGATAGTTTAGCACTGCTGCTGCTCTCCCTAGGAGTGGCCACCCTGTAAAGATGACTGCAAGAGCACACGGCAGACTGCTCAATGAGGTGAAGAATCCTAGAGTGTCAGCTAAAGACCTACAAAAGTCTCTAGCATATGCAAACATCCCTGTTAGCGAATCTACGATATTTATTCTGTCATCACATTTTGTTTTACATAGTAAATCAAATGATATATAAACACGGTAAAAAGGAGGGTAGGGGATGAAAACAGGGGGGGGGAGGGAGGAAAAGGAGGGATTGGGGTACATGAGTAGAGTGAGGATATCCTGAAGTCACATCGTTACAGATACATATAATCACAGTACACAAGCCATTCTGAGAATGCCTAAATTGGGATAATTTTAACTTTAAGAGTACAAGATATAGTACGGATTGGATCAGGGATCAGGGTGGGCTCCTGGGGCGAGCCTGTATAGCCTCCCATTTGGCCCATTCCCTCTCATATTTATGTATCCTACAATCTTTGTACGCCATCATCTTTTCATAAGCAGAAGTGGTGGCCACTGATTCTATTATTTCTGAAAGGGATGGTATCTTTGTACTTTTCCAGTATGCCACTATACGTAACTTCGTAGCTAGAAAAATGTGTAAGCTGATCACTCTTGCCTCTCTGGGGATCTCGTTTAACTTTAAGAACAAAAGGGCTAGAGCAGCGTATGGCAAAATTGGGTCTTTAGTCAGTAAAGAAACAGTTTGAAGGATGTGGGTCCAAAGATCCCTAAGATTGACAATCCCATAAGATATAAAACAGGGACCCCTTTCCACCACATCCCCTCCAGCAAGTATGGGAAATACTAGGGTAAATTGGCCTAAGTCTGAGAGGGGTGAAGTACCACCTCAATACCGCTTTCATATATGATTCTAAATGGGTAGCACAGTGGAGCTGAGACGTGGCGACACCAATGGCAATAGACCATTGGATGTGAGAGAAAGACTGACCTAGCTCCTTCTCCCAGACTACAAATGGGGCTGATTTGATAAAGGAAAGTTTATTTCCTAGGAGGGAGTATATAGCTTTAATTCCTAAAGAGGATATGTTGGGGAGGGTCCAAAGCTTCAACAGTTGTAAAACCCCGTTCCCAATCAACATGGGAGTATCACTCAGGATATGCTTGACTCTCAGATACTTAAAGATTTCCCCTCCCGAAATGCCGTAGGTCTGTTGTTAATCCGCACAAGGTTTGGTCGATAAATTTGTCAGCAAATCACCCACGGAAAGAATTCCCTTCTCTCTCCAAGATGCCAGTTGCAGGTCAGGAGTTAACAATGTTAGACATTCTATAGGGGCCAAGTGTGTGTATGAAACTGGATTATTTGCCACTTTGTCTACTTACGACTGGTTAATGAAGATGAGACGAAAAATGAATGAGTTGGGATGGGTGATTTCTTATTGATGTAGGCTAGTAATAAGGCTTTAAGATTGTGTGAGGGAGCTTGGGACTGTCCAATTATGGACTCATCGCCCACCCACCATGCCCACAGTTGGTTGATTCTAGAGGCCATATAATAATCAAAGATGTTAGGCAGACGAAGACCGCCTTTCTTCTTGTGCCTGTTCATTAAGACCCTAGCTATCCTTGGTGGGCCCTTTTGCCACACAAATTTATTGAGCATTTTATTGGATAGCTTGAAGAAGGAATTTGGGATCGGAATGGGGATGGTTCGGAACAGATATAACATTTTTGGGAGAATGTGTTGCTGGAAAGCAGCTATCCGCCCAATCCATGATAATTCTGTTTTCGCTATCTTATTAAGTTCAGATTGTAGTGTTTGTATTAATTGGGAAACGTTAGCTTTGTACAGGTTTTGAGGGGTGGAGCAGAGATGGATCCCTAAATATAAAATGTCATCTGATCGCCAGTCCAGGGGAAATTTCTGCCATAGATGAGTTAACTCGTCCGCAGGTATACCCAACGGGAGGACCTGTGATTTGGTCTCGTTTATCTTATAATAGGACAGGGCACCAAATTCTCGTATTAGATTTATCGCCGCCGATAATGACGCATCAGGATTAGTGAGTGTAAGTATAATGTCGTCTGCGTACAATGAGATACGGTGTTGTCTTTCCCCTATTTGAATGCCCGTTATTTCTGGGGCCCTCTGGATAGCCTCGGCTAAAGGTTCTATGGATAAAATAAAAATAAGTGGGGATAGAGGACATCCCTGTCTCGTGCCGTTAGAAAGGTGTGAAAGGATCAGATAGTATACCATTAGCTAAAACCTGTGCTGAGGGGTCCTTGTATAGTGCCCTGATGGCGTTTAGCATCTTGGAGGGGAAACCCATTTTCTCGAGCACCGGGAAGGCAAACGACCAATTGACCCGGTCGAATGCCTTCTCTGCGTCCAAGGTGATAAAAAGCGCCGGTTTTGCGGACCTATTCGCGAAGTCTATAAGGTTGAGGACTCTCCTCGAGTTATCAGTGATTTGCCTCTGTTGCACAAAGCCCACTTGGTCTGGATTGATTAAATATGGAATAATAGGGGCTAACCTTTTTGCAATCAATTTCGCATAGATTTTGAGGTCCATATTTAAGAGTGAGATTGGGCGAAAATTTTGTGGGGTATCCGGGTCTTTTCCCGGTTTCGGCAACGTCACTATGACTGCTTCCAACATTCCTTTTGGCATCTTTCCATCCGAATTAGCACAAGACAGGGAAGCCTGTAGATGGGGTACTAACGTTGAGGCAAACAGTTTATAAAATACATATTAGATAGGCCGTCAGGTCCTGGACTCGGGAGTTGGCAAATTATGCGGATGATTTCTTCTGCAGTTATAAGAGAGGTGAGAGAGTTTGTATGTGTCGCTGTAAGAGTGGGTAGAGAAAGTGAGTCTAGAAATGTATCTATGTCTGTAGGAGAAGGAGGGGTGACAAGGGGTTCTTTTTCCAGATTATAAAGATGGGAATAGAATTCCATGAACCGATTGGCAATATGTTTAGGGTCATATAGCTTTTGGGATTTAGCGGAATTCCATAAATATGCTATACAGGATTTAAAGGATCTTGCCTTTATTCTGTTCGCTAGCAAGCTTACCTGCATTATTAACTTGGGAGTAGTACCTGGCTTTAGTTTTCTTCAGAGCATATTCATAGGAGTGTAACAAATGTTCTCTTAGTTTAAGTCTGAGAGACCTCAAAGTGTGTGATGTATTCTCATTTGGAGCAGCTTTGTTAGCTTTTTCTAGCTGTTCTATTTGGGTTATTAGATCCCTCTGGACTTTCTCCCTCTTTTTTTTTATCAATGTACCCTAGTTTTATTAAAACTCCTCTTATGTACGCTTTATGGGCAAGCCATTCCACGAGGGATCAGAAACAGAGGCTGTATTAAAGAGGAAACATTCTTCTAGTTCCTTAGTGATCTCTTTTGCGTATTGGGAATGGGCTAGAATGAAATCATTCGCTCTCCAAAGTTGACTAGGGGGATGTTGGAACCGTTCCCTAAGTTCCACAGTAACCGGTGCGTGGTCAGACCACGTGATCAGCCCAATATCCGCTTTTTGTATCTGGCTGATGGATCTACCATCTACTAGAATTAGGTCTATGCGGAAATATTAACGGTGGGAGGGCGAGAAGTATGAATTTTCCCTTTCTGAGGGGTGTAGAATACGCCATATGTCATAAAGGGATTTGTGTACTAAATATTGGGTGAAGTTAGCCGAGGCATTTCTGGTGGAGGAGGTAGTGTCGAGAGAGAGGTCCGGAACAGTGTTGAAGTCACCACATATAATGACCCTACCTTTCTGTAGGGAATTTATTTTATTGAGTAATTTGTGTAAGAACCAATACGGTTTCTTGTTTGGGGCGTATAATCCCACTACCGTGAACAGCACATTATTCAGGTAGCAAATGTGAATGATGTATCTGCCTCTATGGTCTAAAAGAGTGGAGACTTCAGTGTGAACTACCGTATTTTTAAACTCTAGGAGGACACCCCGTTTCTTTTTCGTATAATGTGCTTGTATGATCACTGGAAAACTACTGTGCTTGAGCCTGTGGGCGTATTTTTCAAGTATGTGCGTCTCTTGCACAGAAAAGATCTCACATTTAAGATTAAGGGCCTCCTTCCATAACATGCGGCGCTTAAATGGGCTGTTTAGGCCTCTGACATTAAGGGATCCTAATTTTAGCACCATGGTAATGGAAATTATGCAATGTTAGAAGCCCATACGAATATCCCAGGAGAAAGAAACCTCCACCCCCGGCCCCACACGCATAAAATATATCACATTTTGGTATATCTCTACTCAAGAATAGAAGCACAGGGTAAGTAAAGGAAAAGGAAAACGCCGAACATAAGAATAACAAAGCTATCTAATCTCGGGCGGTCAGGTTGAGAGGTTAGAGGCAGGTGTAATTTCCTCTCAAGTATGTTGGGGAAAACATAGTCAACCAATACAGGGTAGTGAATACTCATCCACTCCTACAACTTCAGAATCAATATGGTGGCAAGTCCTTCAGCAGTTCTTCTTGCGCCTGCCTTCCACCAACTGCCATTCCTCCTCCGTTGAGATTCTGTTTCGAGGTGGCAGATCTTAAGAAGGATCCGTCTGGATGTTACATGTAGAGAGCAATTTCTTTCCTTCCACCACGGATTTGACCACAATAAAGGAATCATCTTTACGGATCAGCAGCTTGACTGGAAATCCCCAGCTGTATGCGATAGAATGAGCCCGCAAGGCAGAAGTTATGGGGAGTAGCGTACGGCGGAGTTGCGGGGTGATAAGGCTGCTGATAAGTCTGCGAAAAGCTGAACTGATTGGTAAGGATCTCGCATGCAGTCCCGCTTCCTGGCATTTGCCAGTACACTCTCTTTTATGTGATAAAATGGATCCTAGCAAGAACATCTCTGGGGGTTCCTTGAGGAAGATGTTTATGCTTGGCAACCCTGTGTGCTCTATCAATGATCAGGTCGCGATCAGTGCAAGAGGGTAGGAGCAATTTTAGTAGGCTCTTTAAGGGCTCTTTATATAATCGAAATTTAACGAAATTTTTGCAAAAAAATAAAATTTTTCACTTTCAGTTGTAATTTAAAAAAAAACAAACGACATCCATATATAAATTTATTGTTCTACATGTCTTTGATAAAAAATAATAATGTTTGGGTAAAATAAAAATTGGGTAAAAGTTATAGCATTTACAAACTATGGTACAAAAATGTGAATTTCCGCTTTTTGAAGCAGCTCTGACTTTCTGAACACCTGTCATGTTTCCTGAGGTTCTACAATGCCCAGACAGTAGAAAACCCCCACAAATGACCCCATTTCGGAAAGTAGACACCCTAAGGTATTTGCTGATGGGCATAGTGAGTTCATAGAACTTTTTATTTTTTGTCTCAAGTTAGCGGAAAATGATGATTTTTTTTTTTTTTTTTTTTTCATACAAAGTCTCAAGTTCCACTAACTTGTGACAAAAAATAAACTTGTTTGCCAAAGCATATGAACACCGCCGCCTCCTCAGCTCATATGCCTCGGCAAACGTATCTTTTACTGCAGAGGAGAAATCTCGTCTTGCAGCGCCGCATACACCGACTTTTGTGTATTCTGACAGAAGCGCAATGCTTCTGTCAGAATGCACATCAGTGCTGCAGCTAGTCGATCGGTTGGTCCACCTGGAAGGTAAAAAGAAAAAACCAGGCCGCAACGCAATAAATTTTATTAACTTTATAATAACATTGAACAGAACATATAAACTTTATTTAACTTTTTGAACTGAAAGTTAACTTTTTTGCTTACTGGTGATTTTTTTTTTCTTACCTTTATAGAACAAACCTCTCCTTCCCCATGGGACAATGTGCAAAGCGCAAATCGCCCAAAGATGTGGCGAAGTGCATTATGCACTTTGTCCCAGGTGAAAGGAGAGGTTTGCAGCAGCTGTGTTAATGGGCCCTAATAGCCCTGTGTACCTGTCCTGTGAGATGTGATCCCTATGCTAAGTGTACCTGTGTGTGGTACTTCCGGAAACTCTCCCCTAAGCATAGGGCAGGGTGGTCAGGGCAGTCAGGACAGAAATAGCGGGTGTCACGCCTTATTCCACTCCTGCTACAGACACAACATCTTTTTCGGGGTGACGGTTGGGTTGAGGTACCAGCAACGACATTGGGGAAATGTCGCTCATGTAGACAACTAACTACACTGGTGGATGGGGCCACGGAACCTCCTGGATACAGGAGGTTCTCGATGATCTCTTCCTGAAATTTGAGGAAGGATCCTGTTCTCCCAGCTTTACTGTAGAGAACAAAACTATTATATGCAGCCAATTGAATCAAATATACAGACACCTTCTTATACCAGCGTCTGGTGTGTTTGGAAACTAAATACGGAGACAACATCTGGTCATTGAAGTCCACCCCTCCCATGTGAAAGTTATAGTCGTGGACTGAGAGGGGCTTTTCAATGACACTGGTTGCCCGTTCTATTTGTATTGTCGTGTCTGCTCGAATGGAGGAGAGCATGTAAACGTCACTCTTGTCTCTCCATTTCACCGCAAGCAGTTCTTGGTTACACAAGGCAGCTCTCTCCCCCCTTGCAAGACGGGTGGTAACAAGCCGTTGGGGGAAGCCCGCGCGACTAGTTTGCGCGGTGCCACAGCAGCCAATCTGTTCTAGGAATAAATGCCTGAAGAGGGCCACACTTGTGTAGAAATTGTCCACATAAGGATGGTACCCCTTGCCAAATAAGGGTGACACCAAGTCCTAGACTGTCTTCCCACTGCTCCCCAGGTATTCAGGGCAACCTACCAGCTCCAGGGTCTGATCTTTACTCTCATAGACACGAAATTTGTGGGTATAGCCTGTGGCCCTTTCACAGAGCTTATACAATTTGACTCCATACCGGGCGCGCTTGCTTGGGATGTATTGTTTGAAGCCAAGGAAAGGGGGAACTACAGGTGCGGCTGAAGTTGGGGACTGCAATCAGGGTTTGCCAGCACCTCAGGTATTCTAGGGGCTCTACGGGCCTGTCTGTGCTGTGGCTTCGACTGGGTAACTATTGCACGTGCCACCGTACCAGCTTCAACTGCCCTTTTGGTGCTCGCCACTTCACCATGTTGTACGGCAGTGCTGGTACTAGGTCCAGGATGGGCTGCGCTGCTGGTGTATGCCTCACCGCGTAATCCGACAGCGCCAGCCCCACTCTGCTGCCCTTGAAGTGGATCCAGCGCAACCTGTTGTCTAGCGACACAGGGCCGGGTACGCCTGGTGCTATCAGGGACCTCAACCTCATCGTCCAAACTTTGGGTCAGACTGCCACTGCTTTCTAAAGGTTCATATTCTGACCCGCTAGATTCGTCAGATGAGGGTTCCCATTCCTCATCCGACTGGGTCAGAAGCCTGTAGGCCTCTTCAGAAGAATACCCCCTGTTTGACATTTGGACTACTAAATTTAGGGGTATTCCCTGAGACTACCCAAGAAAAAAAGCAAGCCTGTCTTGCAAATTGGAGGCTAGCGAAGTACCGGAGGCCGCTGCGATTGATAAAATATATCAAAACTGATTTATTTTTTTTATCGCTGCAGCGCTTGTAAAGTGATTGTGCAGTGATCAAAAAAAAAATATTTTTTGTCACTGCGACGGGGCGGGCGTGGGTGAACGCACGTGTGGGGGCGACCGATCAGGCAAACACTGCCTTTTGGGTGGAGGGCGAGCTAAGGTGACACTAATACTATTATAGATCTGACTGTGATCAGTTTTGATCACTTACAGATACTATAAAAGTGCAAAAGCTGATTAGCGATACGCTAATCAGCGAATAAGTGACTGCGGTGCGGTGGGCTGGGCGCTAAACGATCGCTAAACTACCTAACCAAGGGGCCTAAACTATCCTAAACCTAACAGTCAATACCAGTGGAAAAAAAATTTAACCGTTTACACTGATCACTTTTTTCCTTTTCACTAGGTGATTGACAGGGGCAAGAAGGGGTGATCAAGGGGTTAATTGGGGTGCTGGGGGGGTTATCTGGGGCTAAGGTGTAGTGTTTGGTGCTACTCACTATGATGGCTGCTCCTCTGCTGAGACCAACCGACGAAAAGGACCAGCAGAGGAGCAGGGAAGCCATTTAACACCTTATATTTATAAATATAAGGTGTTAGATGGCTTCTGATTAGAGATTTTGAAAATCGCCAGCCTGCCAGCAACGATCATTGGCTGGCAGGCTGGTGACGAAATGGTTCTTCAAATTTTTCCGGCCCGCATTGTGCATGCGCGGGCCGGCTCAGACCGAAATCTCGCGTCTCGCGAGATGACGCACGGATGCGTCCAGGAGGAATGAATCGACTGCCTCCAGGACGCATCCGTGCGTTAAGCGGTCCGGAGGAGGTTAAGATTATTCCTGCGGGATCTATCTTCTAGATCTGCAACTTTAGCCTTGAGATACAACAAATTCAGCAGCAAGTGCTTCATGATCGTCAATCAGATGGTTGTGGGAAGCGGCAAACTCCCCCATTTTTTCCTCCACATGTTGCGTTCTGTTACCCAGATCTATGACTGTGGCCTGTAATGGCGTTATTAGGTTTGACATATGTGCGGTCATAGAATTATTGAATGCTAACAGCATTTGCTTCATTAAGCTGCTGGATGCGGGTGAGTCACTGGTGGGGAAGGAGTGCAGAGCCTCGATTGTGGAGGGAGATTCTAGCTTCTCCAGGGTGTCCATTATGTTACACCCAGGGTGACACACCCTTGGATACTAGGTCTCCGCTTTTCTGGGCTGGCCGACGGTGAGGCCTGAGCAGTATGCACTACAAGTGAGAATCCCGCGCCAGAGCTAGGCCGACTGACCTGAGAGGTTAGACGGGGGGAGTGAGATGTCGATGCTGGGGAGACAGCTCCCTTATCTGAGCTCCGGTGTACCTTCTCCCCCTCCTTTGCCCGTCTTGGGGATGGTGTATTGACGCTTTCAGTGTTGCTCGTGTTCGGGGCGATGGAGGAGGCCTCCCCGTCAGCGCCATCTTGGCTCCGATCTTTACTGAAGAAAAACTCTAGCTTGCCATGCGCTTTGGACGCTCTTTTACCCCTCGTCATCATGAGGATGTTCGCCAGTTTCTGGCTGTCGGTTTATGTTGTGAAAATGACCACTTTGAAGGGCTTTTGCAGTGTTAGTCGCAGTGCAGGTGCGGGAGCTCTGGTTTATGCGTCCATCTCCCTCGGCAGCTTGGCCACGCCCCCATCTACGATATTTAAAACACTAAACAAGAATGGATTTCATGGGAGCATACCACAGAGGAAGCCACTGCTGTCCAAAAAAAACATTGCTGCACATTTACAGTTTGCACAAGAGCACCTGGATGTTCCATAGCGATACTGGCAAAATATTCTGTTGACAGGTGAAACCAAAGTTGAGTTGTTTGGAAGAAACACACAACACTTTGTGTGGATAAAAAGAGGCACAGCACATCAACATTAAAACCTCATGCCCACTGTGAAGTATGGTGGTGTGGGCATCATGGTTTTGGGGCTGCTTTGCTGCGTCAGGGCCTGGACAGATTGCTATCATCAAAGGAAAAATGAATTCCCGAGTTTATCAAAACATTTTGCAGGAGAACTTAAAGGGAGTCTGTCAGCAGATTTACCCCTTTTTAACAGTTGCCATACCGCTGTAGCCGCAAAACAGATGATTAACACGGTACCTTTATATGCTTTGGTGTACTTTTAAATATGCCAAAAACGAACTTTGATGAGGGCTCGCAAGTGCCCAGGGTGGAGTCCACTGTGTTGGAGCCCAGGCAGCTCTGCCTCTTCGGCTCTTATCGCCGCCCAGCCTCCTCCTCTGCTCGCCTATCTGTTGTCTCTCCCCCTCAGCGAGATCCCGCGCCGACGCGATGACTTGCTTGGTCGGGGCATGCGCATAAGCTACTGCGATGCCGTGTCAGCAATGGGCATGGCAGTGCGCATGCCCCGGCCAAGGAAGTTATTGCATCGGCGCGGGATCTCGCTGAGGGGGAGAGACAACAGATAGGCGAGCAGAGGAGGAGGCTGGGCGGGGATAAGAGGCAGAGCTGCCTGGGCTCCAACACGGTGGACTCCGCCCTGGGCA
This sequence comes from Bufo gargarizans, assembly GCF_014858855.1. Lineage (NCBI taxonomy): Eukaryota > Metazoa > Chordata > Amphibia > Anura > Bufonidae > Bufo > Bufo gargarizans. The sequence continues at coordinate 383,904,307 of NC_058082.1, read as the reverse complement.
CTTGCGAGCCCTCATCAAAGTTCGTTTTTGGCATATTTAAAAGTCCACCAAAGCATATAAAGGTACCGTGTTAATCATCTGTTTTGCGGCTACAGCGGTATGGCAACTGTTAAAAAGGGGTAAATCTGCTGACAGACTCCCTTTAAGGCCATTTGTCCATCAGCTGAAGTTCAGACGACCCAAAGCATAGAAGTAAATCAACAACAGAATGGCTTAAACAGAAGAAAATACGCTTTCTGGAGTGGCCCAGTCAGAGTCCTGACCTCAACCCGATTAAGATGCTGTGGCATGACCTCAAGAAATCAATTCACACCAGACATTTTAAGAATATTGCTGAACTGAAACAGTTCTGTAAAGAGGAATGGTCAAGTATTACTCCTGACCGTTGTGCACGTTTGATCTGAAACTACAGGAAATGTTTGGTTGAAGTTATTGCTGCCAAAGGAGGTTCAACTAGTTATTAAATCCAAGGGTTCACATACTTTTTCCACCTGCACTGTGAATGTTTACATGGTGTGTTCAATAAAAACATGGTAACATTTAATTCTTTGTGTGTTATTAGTTTAAGCAGACTGTGATTGTCTATTGTTGTGACTTAGATGAAGATCAGATCACATTTTATGACCAATTTGTGCAGAAAAAGTATGTGAACCCTTTGGAATTATGCCGAGGGAGATGGATGCATAAACCAGAGCTCCCGCTCCTGCACTGCGACTAACACTGCAATTCCAAAGGGTTCACATACTTTTTCTTGCAACTGTGTATGTGTATATATATGTATGTGTATATATATGTTTGTATATATACATATATATATATATCTATACACACATACACAGTATCTCACAAAAGTGCGTACACCTCTCAATTTTTTTAAAATATTTTATTATATCTTTTCATGGGACAACTCTGACGATATGACACAATATAAAGTAGTCATTTCACTGATTGTATAGCATGGTAAATTTGGTGTTTCCTCAGAATAACTCTGCACACAGCCATTAATGTCTAATCCGCTGGCAACAAAAGTTAGTACGCTCCTAAGTGAAAATGGCCAAATTGTGCCCAATTAGTCATTATCCCTCCCTGGTGTCAAGTGACTCATTGGTGTTACAAGGTCTCGATTGTGAATGGGGAGCAGGTGTGTTAAATTTGTTGTTATTCCTCTCACGCTCTCTATATCTGGTCACTGGAATGTCAACAAGGCAACTCATGGCAAAGAACTAAAAAAACGGCCAAGACCATAAAGTGGTTTAACAAGACAGATTCCACTCAGAACAGGCCTCACCTTGGTCAACTAAACAAGTTAATTGCACATTCTCAGTATCATATTCATAGGTTGTCTTTTCAAAATAGACTTATGAATGCTACCAATATTGCTCCAGAGGTAAAGGGGTGGGGGGTCAGCCTGTCAGTGTTCAGACCATACACCGAACACTGCATCAGACTGTTCGTCTAAGAAGTAAGCCTCTTCTAAAGATAATGCACAATAAGCCTGCAAAAAGTTTGCTGAAGACAAGCAGACTAAGGACATGAATTACTGGAACCATGTCCTGTGGTCTGATGAGACCAAGTAAAACTTATTTGGTTCAGATGGTGTTAAGTGTGTGTGGTGGCAACCAGGTAAGGAGTACAAAGACAATTGTGTCTTACCTACAGTCTAGTATGGTGGTGGGAGTGTCATGGTTTGGGGCTGCATGAGTGCTGCCAGCTCTGGGGAGCTACAGTTCATTGAGGGAACCATGAATGCCAACATGTACTGTGACATACTGAAGCAGAGCATAATCCTCTCACTTTTGGGAACTGGGCCGCAGTGCAGTATTCCAACATAACAACCCCAAACATACCTCCAAGACGACTACTGCCATGGTAAAGAAACTGAGGGTAAAGGTGCAGAACTGGCCAAGTATGTCTCGAGACCTAAACCCTATTGAGCATCTGTGGGGCATCCTCAAACGGAAGGTGGAGGAGCACAAGTTCTCTAACATCCACCAACTCTGTGATGTCGTCAGGGAGGAGTGGAAGAAGATTCCAGTTGCTACCTGCAGGGGTGTAGCGTGGTGGGGGCCGTTGCCCTGGGCGCAAAATTGCAGGGGGCTCCAGGCAGCTGAAATTTCAATGAGGGCCATGGGAGCCTTTGGCTCCCGTCCCCTCCGTTCTTCCTCATAGGTTTCAGGCTAGTGGGCTGAAGCCTATGAGGCAGTAGAGTAGACCGTAGATGTTGGAGAGAAGAGCAGAGTCTGCAGCAGGTCAGTATGTGGAGGAGAATAGTGACTGTTATTTTTACTTGGGCTTTTTGCAGGGGCTGAAGGGAGAAGGAATAATCTTTGTACTGGAGACTGTGTGTTAGAGGGGTCTGAAGAGAGGGTAGTAGGGGTGATATTATTTACATGGGACTGTATGCTGGAGAGGCTGAAGGCGGGGGGGGGGGGGTGATATTATTTTGCATAGTATTGTATGCTCGAGGAGCTGAAGGAAGGAAGAGTGCTGAATTTTACATTGGACAGTATGCTGAAGACAGGGGGAGTTTTGTATTTTACATGGGAGTGTATGTTGAAAGGGTTGAAGGCAGGGAATTCATGTATTTTACATGTAACTGTATGCTGGAGGGGCTAAGGCAGGGAAGTGATGTGTCTTACATAGGACTGTATGCTGGAGGGGCTGAAAGCAGGGGGAGTGATGTATTTTACATGGGACTGTATGCTGAAGGCAGGGGGAGTGATGTATTTTCTTTCTTTCAATTTTTTTTTATTAAGTAAATAAATCGGCAATCAAAAAAGGAATAGGTCTGTAGTGACATAAGGCAAGGAAATATGCTATCACCATTTGCATAACAAGATACAATAACATTTTGGACAATCTACAGTAAATCAGTTTGCAGCTGTTTACAGAATTCTGTACAAAAGCTTAAAGTTTTGAAATAACAGATGCTGTATAGTTGTCAAAAAAGTTTTATGGTTCTCGAAATGAGGGGGTCCTCACTTTATCTAGACCATAGTTAAATATAATTTCTGTTAGGAATAATTAAGGGAAGTTGGAAGGGGGAGAGAGGAACAAAGGGAGGAGGGGAAGGGTAGGGAGAACTGATGGAGGGAGGAGGGGAAGTAGGAAAAGGGTCATATGTGATAGGAGGGGGGTAAACAACAGAAGTTCCTCTAGACAATCAAATAATGAAGAAAGCGTTTTGGATTTGATCAAGCAGTTAAAAATCGCTTAAAATCATGGCTTCTTAAATTATGAATTTAGGAATTTATGACTCAGAGACTCCATGTCGGCTGTGCCAGACCTTCTATTGTAATATTTTGTCAAGGACTAGTGTAAAGAGTTTGTAGTAATCTAGAGATTAGGTACGCAGTTAGGATCATCAGAGTATGTCTTTATTTTCCACGGACTCCCAATTTTTTTGAATTTGGAATGATTCCTAAGTTCCCATTGTGAGAGTCTGGCTATGTCGTTGACTTTAGCGTATGATTGAAGTCTAGAGGGGATGTTGTTAGATTTCCATTTTGTTGCAATAAGTAATCTACTAGAATTCTTATCAAGCTCTTTTCCATGTTTGGCAAGGGAGAAGGCAAAAGGGAATGCATAGCTATTTCTGGAAGGCAGGGGAGCCTATTCACTGATAAATCTAAAGTCTTCCTAATCTGGGAAAAGATATCTTCCCAAAAATTTGTTATCTTAGAACAAGACCACCAAATATGGAGAAAATCTCCCACTTGTGTAAGACATCTCCAGCATTTATTAGAAGTGAGGGCATATGTTTTGCTCAGTTTGTGTGGTGTCATGTACCATCTAGTGAGGAGTTTGTAAGCATTTTCTTGTATTGTAATGCATCTAGATGTCTGTTTTCGAGCAGATAACAAAGTTTTAATTTCAGTGTCAGAGAATGTCCAATTTAATTCATTTTCCCATTCTCTAATATAATATAGAGAATTAGGTTTGTCTACTTAAACTGAGACGTCTTGTGATATTGGCAATTATTTTTGTGGGGGGTTTCGTCTGAGTTAGGAGTTTCTCATACCATGAGAGGTCTGAAGTGGATCTAGGATGGGTAAGAAAGGTTTTAGCTTATGCTTTTAGACATTCATACTGTATTGTATGTAGTTTGTTTATGAATAGCTTGGAAGATAATTCAGATTTGCTTAGAAATACTCCGGTATCATCTAATAAGTCATCTAGTCTCATTTTAGACTCAGACAACTGACGGGGTAATGTTTGTGAAGCTTCTCTGTCTCTATGTAGGCAGGATAAAAAGCAAGAAAAAATACATATAACCATAACCACCAAGAAAGGTGTCCGGCGCCACGCACCCCTATATATATAGCAGTAGCTGAAAGGCTATTGTATTCTACATGGAACTCACTGATAGTGGATATAATAGGAAATGACCATGCAGATGTAGATGGAGAAGTACATAGGCAAAGGTACAGGATACGCACCAACACCCTAAGTGGAGAGCCTTATAATGATTCCTCCGCGGAATTTCTTTGGATAGCAATAAAATCAGCAATATAATGTACCTAATACAGTTTGCGATTAGAAGGGGGTAGGAGAGCATCTTTATAGATCGGGAGTCTGGTCTATTTGTGGCAGCTCTCTGTCACCACTTCCGTTTTCCAACTGAACCGGAAGTGCCCATGCGTTCCACAGTGGAACGCAACTGATAGTTATATTTAATGAGCTGTCTTATAGAGGGTTTCTAATGAATTTTACATTCATTCTGCTTGCATTATTAAGTTGGGGGCCGGTCAACAGAATCCTAAGGATCTTTTGGCCATATTATATAAAAAAAATAGTGAGGGGGAAAAGGGGGAGGAGCCTAAAATCATGTAAGGGGCTATACATAATTAAGGATTAGGATAATTAAATAATTAGATAAAATGAATAGAAATAATTTTATTTTTAGAATGTTCTTGATTTCTAAAACATATAAATAAATAATAAAAATATATATATATATGTAATAAGACTGCTTTTCAGGGGGGATATGTGGCCTAGCCAAATGATGGGCCACATAATATGTTCACCTAAAAGACATATATATAAAAATAAAAGAATAGGGAGAATAAGCAAAATAATATACATATGGGGCTTCTCCTATGGGGACAAAAATAAATAAAAAATTCTATGAAGGACGAATAATAAAAAATCCATATAAGGATAAATTCTGTATAAAATGTCACAAAAATTTGTAGAAAACCACATATGCAAAAATGCACATATATATAAAAAAATATATATATACACACGTGTAAAAATATATATTCATACAGAATTGTATAAAATTATATAGATATATAAATACATAAATATATAAAGGAAAGTTTCTATAACAAAGGTCTTGCTAATAACTGAGGGTAACCTAGTATATTGGGGGCCTAATCGTGCTTGGGCCTTATCTATGAATAAATTTATTTTTTTTATATTTTAAGGGCTTCGTTTAGGCCAAAGGGGGTAACTTTCACGAGGGTGGAATCACTATTGTGGTGTTCAAAGAAATGTCTGGAAACACGATGAATATTCGAGCGGTGCTCATTCATTCTTTCTCTGAGGGTTTGGGTGGTTCTCCCTATGTATAACAAATTGGGGGAACCACCCAAACCCTCTGAGAAAGAATGAATGAGCACCGCTCGAATATTCATCGTAAAGTGCTCACTCATAGTGTCTCCAGACATTTCTTTGAACACAACAATAGTGATTCCACCCTCGCGAAAGTTACCCCCGTTGAATGGGTCCCTCACTCATTCCAACAGTTGGCTCGAAAAGAAATGTTTTGGATTAATAAATTCAATACGCTGGTTCCCTTTGGCCTAAACGAACTCCTTGAATATACGAACTATTAATTTATTCATAGATAAGGCCCAAGCACGATTAGGCCCCCAATTTACTAGGTTACCCTCAGTTATTAGCAAGACCTTTGTTATAGAAACTTTCCTTTATATATATTTATGTATTTATATATCTATATAATTTTATATAATTCTGTATGAATATATATTTTTAGACGTGTGTATATATATATATTTTTATATATATATATATATATATATGTGTGCATTTTTGTATATGTGGTTTTCTACTAATTTTAGTGACATTTTATACAGAATTTATCCTTCATAGAATTTATTTATTTTTGTGTCCCCACAGGAGAAGCCCCATATGTACAGGTCCTTCTCAAAAAAATTTGCATATTGTGATAAAGTTCATTATTTTCTGTAATGTACTGATAAACATTAGACTTTCATATATTTTAGATTCATTACACACAACTGAAGTAGTTCAAGCCTTTTATTGTTTTAATATTTATGATTTTGGCATACAGCTCATGAAAACCCCAAATTACTATCTAAAAAAATTTGCATATTTCATCCGACCAATTAAATAAAAGTGTTTTTAATACAAAAAAAAGTCAACCTTCAAATAATTATGTTCAGTTATGCACTCAATACTTGGTCGGGAATCCTTTTGCAGAAATGACTGCTTCAATGCGGCGTGGCATGGAGGCAATCAGCCTGTGGCACTGCTGAGGTGTTATGGAGGCCCAGGATGCTTCGATAGCGGCCTTAAGCTCATCCAAAGTGTTGGGTCTTGCGTCTCTCAACTTTCTCTTCCCAATGTCCCACAGATTCTCTATGGGGTTCAGGTCAGGAGAGTTGGCAGGCCAATTGAGCACAGTAATACCATGGTCAGTAAACCATTTACCAGTGGTTTTGGCACTGTGAGCAGGTGCCAGGGCGTGCTGAAAAATGAAATCTTCATCTCCATAAAGCTTTTCAGCAGATGGAAGCATGAAGTGCTCCAAAATCTCCTGATAGCTAGCTGCATTGACCCTGCCCTTTATAAAACACAGTGGACCAACACCAGCAGCTGACATGGCACCCCAGACCATCACTGACTGTGGGTACTTGACACTGGACTTCAGGCATTTTGGCATTTCCCTCTCCCCAGTCTTCCTCCAGACTCTGGCACCTTGATTTCCGAATGACATGCAAAATTTGCTTTCATCCGAAAAAAGTACCGTACTTTGGACCACTGAGCAACAGTCCAGTGCTGCTTCTCTGTAGCCCAGGTCAGGCACTTCTGCCGCTGTTTCTGGTTCAAAAGTGGCTTGACCTGGGGAATGCGGCACCTGTAGCCCATTTCCTGCACACGCCTGTACACGGTGGCTCTGGATGTTTCTACTCCAGACTCAGTCCACTGCTTCCGCAGGTCCCCCAAGGTCTGGAATCGGTCCTTCTCCACAATCTTCCTCAGGGTCCGGTCACCTCTTCTTGTTGTGCAGCGTTTTCTGCCACACTTTTTCCTTCCCACAGACTTCCCACTGAGGTGCCTTGATACAGCACTCTGGTAACAGCCTATTCGTTCAGAAATTTCTTTCTGTGTCTTACCCTCTTGCTTGAGGCCTTCTGGCAGTCTTACCCCTGATTGCGGTTTTGAGTAATGAACCAGGCTGGGAGTTTTTAAAAGCCTTAGGAATCTTTTGCAGGTGTTTAGAGTTAATTAGTTGATTCAGATGATTAGGTTAATAGCTCGTTTAGAGAACCTTTTCATGATATGCTAATTTTTTTAGTTAGGAATTTGGGGTTTTCATGAGCTGTATGCCAAAATCATCAATATTAAAACAATAAAAGGCTTGAACTAATTCAGTTGTGTGTAATGAATCTAAAATATATGAAAGTCCAATGTTTGTCAGTACATTACAGAAAATAATGAACTTTATCACAATATGCTATTTTTTTTGGAAGGACCTGTATATTATTATTTTTATTTTCCCTATTCTTTTATTTCTATATTTGTCTTTTTGGTGAACTTATTATGTGGCCCACCATTTGGCTAGGCCACATATACCCCCTGAAAAGCAGTCTTATTACATCTATATATTTTTTATTTATTATTTATATATATATATATATATATATATATATATATATATATATAATTTTATTTTTTTATTATTTATTTATATGTTTTAGAAATCAAGAACATTCTAAAAATCAAATTATTTCTATTCATTTTATCTAATTATTTAATTATCCTAATCCTTAATTATGTATAGCCCCTTACATGATTTAGGCTCTTCCCCCTCACTTTTTTCTTTATATAATATAGCCAAAAGATCCTTAGGATTCTGTTGACCGGCCCTCAACTTAATAATGTAAGCAGAATGAATGTAAAATTCATTAGAAACCCTCTATAAGACAGCTCATTGAATATTACTATCAGTTGCGTTCCACTGTGGAACGCATGGGCACTTCCGGTTCAGTCCGAAACCGGAAGTGGCGACGGAGAGCTGCCACAAATAGACCAGACTCCTGATCTATAAAGATGCTCTCCTACCCCCTTCTAATCGCAAACTGTATAAGGTACATTTCGGTCCCCATTCTTTGGCCACTATACAGCCATTTGCCGAGTGCGTTCCACTGTGGAACGCATCGTCACTTCCGGTCCATACAGGAACTGGAAGTGATGTTTCTCTGTAAGCGTGGATTTGTTTGTTTGCTTGCTGTGTCTCCCCCTATATATAGATAGCAATTGTAACATTGTATATACTACTGCTCCTGAGGAAGGGGTGTTTAAAAGACCCCGAAATGCGTTGAGCCTACCTATTGCCTGCATTTTGAATAAAGGAAGTTTCAGGAAGACCCCAGTGTGGACCTGCTGCTTCATTCTACGATTCTACATGTGATCCAGGCGAAGGGGTAAATCCAATGGGTGTCTTGAGTTTTATCCTATTGGATTCCTCCCTGGTGAAGTAAGTTCCGCTACTTAAAATTATTATATTGCTGATTTTATTGCTATCCGAAGCAATTCCACAGAGGAATCATTATAAGGCCCTCCACCTAGGGTGTTGGTGCGTATCCTGTACCTTTGCCTATGTACTTCTCCATCTACATCTGCATGGTTGTTTCCTATTATATCCACTATCAGTGAGTATAGAATACAATAGCCTTTTCAGCTACTGCTATATATAGGGGTGCGTGGCGCCGGACACGCACCCCTATCTCGTTGGTTATGGTTGTATGTATTTTTTCTTGCTTCTTATCCTACCATTAATTGTGATAGTATCTATACTTCACACCAACCAATACTGGCAGCCTGCTATATTCCTCTTTCCTAAATCCTTCCGTTTGACCTGTCATAGTATAAAAACAAAAAAAATGTTCTCCAATCTCAGTCGACCTCTGGCGCCCTTCTGTGCCCTTCACTCATGATCCCCTTATAGGTGAATTTTCAGAAGGGGTAATCTGTCTGATTGACACACTCTTTTTTTCCCTCTCAATGTAGGCAGTCAGACACTGGTGCTAAGGGGGAAGGAAATTCTAGAAAAATCTCTGGGAGTATGAATTTATTTTGGATCAGAAAAGACCAAGGATCTCAGAGGCATATTGATCTGTTCTTCTTCTAATAGTATCCATTGCTTATGTGGGGGTTTTCTTACCCAATCCAAAATTCTACCTAGTTGTATAGCATTATATGTTCTCTGTATAGAGGGTAGATTTATTCCACCTTTATCATAAGGCAATTGTAAAATCTTAAAGGCCAACCTAGGTTTAATGTTACCCCATATGTATCTAGAGCTTATTTTCCGGAATTGATAAAAAAATAAAAAATAAATCACGGGAAAGTTTAATAGGTGATGTCTGTAGAAGATAATTGATCTTAGGGTACCACTAAGGAATTAAAAATGTTTCTCCTGCCCCACCATGAAATAAAAGTAGGGGACCATGATTTTAGTATATCTGGATTACTAGGGGACAGTAGTTAGCATTAAATACTTGATATAGATTGGGGTGATGTTGATCCCTAAAAATTGAATGTGTTCTTTTGTCCAAAGGAAAGGGGCAGTATTTTGTAATTTGCTTATGACTGTAGATTGTACATTTAATACCCATAGCTTGGGATTTAGTCGGATTTATTTTATAGTTAGAAATAAAGCCGAATGATTCAAATACTTGTAAAAGGATGGGAAATGCTTGCAGTGGGTTGGTAATCAACATAAGAAGGTCATCTGCATAAGCAGCTTGTTTTATTTCTATCTTTTAACATTTTTAACCAGATATGCCAGATGATTGGCGTATATGTTGGAGTAAAGGTTCCCGTGATAATATAAAAAGAATTGGTGATAAGGGACAACCCTGTCTTGTACCATTTTTTATATGGACCGTTGGTGACAATATGTCATTAACTCTTATTTGGGCACTGGGTGAAGCATACATTGTAAATATAGTGTCTATAAATGTTTCGTGGAAGCCAAACTTTGACAGGGTGCTCCGCAAAAAGGGCCAAGACACCCTGTCAAAGGCCTTCTCTGCATCAGTACTTAATAGAACAAGTGAGGACCTTCTTTTCTTAGTAAGAGATATGGCATTAATCACTTTAAAAGTATTATCTTTTCCTTCTCTGTTAGGGACAAAGCCACACTGATCTGAATGAATGAGTGATTGTAATAGGGGCCTTATCCTCGAGGCTAATATTTTGGCAAATATTTTAACATCAAGGTTCAGCAATGAAATGGGGCGGTAATTAGAGCATAAGGTAGGGTCCTTATTAGGTTTGTGTATCAGTGAGATATGAGCTTAAAGCGTCTGGGGTAAAAATGCGGATCCTCTAATAGCGTGATTATAGGAATTTAATAGATAGGGTACTAAAATCTTTGAAAAGGTGTTGTAGTATGATAGGGGAAGACCATCAGGTCTGGGTGCTTTTCCTTTGGCCATGTTATTTATGGATGTCAGTAATTCGGTTTTTGTGATTGGTTTGCACAAAGATAGAGCCTGATCCACCGAGGGGGAAGGAAGTTTGAGTTTTTCCAAAAAGGAAGCAGTAAGTTCCTCCTTTTTCTTTCTTGCTTCTTCTGTATCGGAGATATTGATATTTTAAAGGTCAGAATAATAGGCGTGAAAGGCCTCTGCAATGCCAACATCGTCCGAGGTGACAGAATTGTTCTGATGCTTAATGGCCATAATTCTAGATCTCCTTTTCCTTTGTTTCAACATTGTCAACATAAATTTAGTTGGTTTATTGCCATGAGCGAAAAATTTCTGTCTTAGGGAGAGGTAGAATTTAGCTGACTGATTGTTAAGTAAGTCTCTTAGTTCCTCTCTCAGCTTGATCAGTTCTTTTAGGTGCTTTGTGGACAGAGATTGTTTATGTATAGATTCTATTTTCTGGATTTTACTATTCAGGGAAGTCATATGTTCCTTTCTAGTTTTATTTAGATGGGAGGTTATAGATATAAAAACCCCTCTGACAACCGATTTGTGGGATTCCCATAGAATATGGGGAGATATGTCTTCAACATTGTTTAAAAGAAAATATTCTTTCAAGCTGGTCTCAATGCGATCTGTGATTATTGATTTGTCAAGAATTGTCTCATTCAGCCTTAAATGGAATACTTTGGGGCAGCTTTCTGGGACTTTAAAGGACATGAAAACTGGGAAATTGTCCGAATGGATCATAGAGCCAATGCGGACCTCTATACAAAGGTGTGAGAGAGCAGCCGGGAAGAGAATATAATCAATTCTATGATAAAGAATTATGCGGAGCTGAATAAAATGTGTAATCTATTGTATCTGGGTGTAAGGTGCGCCAGATATCAACTAGGGAGTGTTTATGTAGTAGTTTGTTAATAGTGGCTAATGTTTTAAATGGCACCGTAGTTTTTCCCGTGGAACAGTCAAGAGAAGGTTCAAGTGAGACATTGAAATCTCCTGCTACAATGATCAAACCTTCTCTAAATATCTCCAATTCATTCATAACTGCTTCATACCATTGCCTATGGGAAGAATTAGGGGCATACAAATTAGCCAGTGTGTAAAGTTGGGAGTCAATGTACCCTTTTATAAAAACTACCCTTGGGATCTATTTTGGTTCCTACTAAAGAAAAGTTGGTATGTTTATGGATGCCTATGCTCGTACCCAATTTGTTAGCGAAGTCAGAAGTACTGTGAAACCATAAGTTATAGGGAGAATGTGTGAGGTCCGGTGTTTTTTATGTTTAAAATGAGTTTCCTGCAGAAACACTATTTGTACTTTTTCCTTGTGAAAATGTCTTAAAATGTGACTTCTTTTTATTGGAGATCTTAGACCTCTGACATTATATGTCACTATATGTAAATTAGCTATGTGAAGAGTGATGTCAGCAATAGCGATTCTTACCGTGTTATCTGAGTGATAAGACATTAATTTGGTTGACTGGTCTGCATGGAAGTCTCTGAGTCTAAATTGAGGAAGGGTGTCTAGAAGGAAGAAAATAACATAAACCATTAACTGGCCATCATCAACATAAGGAACTAAACACAGAACAGTGTCACAAAATATCCTCAGTAGGAAATAAATGTAATGGAGATCTATTGTCTCCGGGAGAGACCAAAATTGGTCTATACACCAGAATGTTGTTTTCCGATGTAGATGGAGGAAAAAATGGTAAAACATATATTAGGTGGAGAAAGAAATAGGTTTGTGAGAAGAATAAGGTATGAAGTTTAAAGAAAGAATATTTGTATTGAAAAGAGAAAAGGCATAGAATTATCCGGAAGGAGAGGTAAAGAATATATAAGGCTTCTCTCTTCATGATCGCGTCCGCCCACACCTCAACTGAGGATTCAGATTGTGAACCTCTATGAAGGCATTTTTGCAGAGCTTAGTGTGAGTCAGAAAGGGGGCCAACACCATCGAGAAGAGCACACATATAACTGAGAAAAGAAGAAAAAGGAGAACAAAAGTGCTCAAAGTGACTGTGATATCAACTCAAAATAGAAGAGCAGGAATCTTCAGCCATCTCCCTCCGACAAGATACGACGAGGTGTCAGTTTGATTTGTCTTTTTCTCTGTCTTGATGATTTCCCCGTGCTGACCATTTCCCATGGAGTTGGAGGTGTGATTTCCGATGGGATGCAGATGTCGGTAGTCATTGACCAGTCAGGAACATCTAAGTTGTCGAAGTCCATAATTTTCAGGGCTTCTTGAAGATCTCCATGTGTTTTAATAACCAATCTCCTTTCTTTCCATTGAAACAATAGTCCAAAAGGGATAAGCCATCTGAAGGCAATATGCTTATGTTTGAGATGGTCAGTAAAGGGTTTCAGCAGGCGTCTTTTTTGCAGTGTGGCGGGGCCAGATCTTGGAACAGCATTATTTTCGCTCCTTGATACTCTATATTGTCACATTCTCTCGCCTTTCTCATCACCAACTCTTTTTGAGAATAATTCAGGAACCTGCAAATAATGTCCCTAGGTGGGTCGGTTGGTTTTGGTTTGGGTATTAAAGCCCGGTGAGCTCTTTCAAGTATTATTGAATCTTCGTGGTGTTCTCCTAGCAAAGAGGAGCATATTTCTTGCACAGCTTTGGAAACCGCCTCATTAGCTACTGTCTCTGGGACACCTCTGGAGCGTATATTATTGCGGCATCCTCTATTCTCTTGGTCCTCTATATGGTCGTAGAGGTAGTTGATATGTTGCTGGTATGTGTAAAGAGCTTCTGAATTTGTTTTTGTGTAGCTCACTAGAACTGATTTGGTGGCTTCAAGACTCTCAACTCTATGGCCCACTTGTATTTCTTTTTTGAGGTCAGCAAGTTCTTCCAATATAGGATTGACAGCTTTGGTGAGAGCTTTTGAGATAAATGATCTGGAGATGGGAAGTTCAGATGATGCATCCATTGGGTCTTCAGGGTCACTCTCATTATCTGCTTGAGAATGGGGTAATTTAGAGGCAGCTGATTTAGTATTAGATGTGTTAACATTGGATTTTGATTTTTTTCATCATGTATTTGTCAAGACCAGATTGGTGCGTAAGTGAGAATTGGCGTTTTTTAGGTGGGTCTGGTCTAGAACCAGGATATCTTCCGATCTTCACCATAAGAATGTATTTAAATGGCCTCCGCAGGTAAATTCTTCTTCTCACATAACCTTAATGAAGGTGCTATATTAATTACAGCATTATTTCAACTGCGTAGGTATATCTATTACAGAGAAAGGTGCATTGCAATGTATTGAAAGTTCATCAAGCAGGTGAATGTTGCCACCTACTGGATAGTTTGTGTTTTATATACCACAGAAGCTCCAATTACTCTCTATGGAACTTATATTGGGTGAAACTCTGAGATTTTTCTGAATAAATTGTATTAGATGCAGACACTTTCTGTTTTTAGAAAATGTATAAAATACAGTGGGATGCGAAAGTTTGGGCAACCTTGTTAATAGTCACGATTTTCCTGTATAAATCGTTGGTTGTTACGATAAAAAATATCAGGTAAATATATCATATAGGAGACACACACAGTGATATTTGAGAAGTGAAATGAAGTTTATTGGATTTAGAGAAAGTGTGCTATAATTGTTAAAACAAAATTAGGCAGGTGCATAAATTTGGGCACCACAAAAAATAAATGAAATCAATATTTAGTAGATCCTCCTTTTGCAGAAATTACAGGCTCTAAACGCTTCCTGTAGGTTCCAATGAGAGTCTGGATTCTGGTTGAAAGTATTTTGGACCATTCCTCTATACAAAACATCTTTAGTTCATTCAAGTTTGATGGCTTCCGAGCATGGACAGCCACAGATTTTCCATTAAATTCAGGTCTGGGGACTGAGATGGCCATTCCAGAACGTTGTACTTGTTCCTCTGCATAAATGACTTAGTGGATTTTGAACAGTGTTTAGGGTCGTTGGCTTGTTGAAATATCCATCCCCGACACAGCTTCAGCTTTGTCACTGATTCCTGGACATTGGTCTCCAGAATCTTCTGATACTGAGTGGAATCCATGCGTCCCTCAACTTTGACAAGATTCCCAGTCCCTGCACTGGCCACACAGCCCCACAGCATGATAGAACCACCACCATATTTTCCTGTAGGTAGCAGATGTTTTTCTTGGAATGCTGTGTTCTTTTTCCTCAATGAATAACTCCCCTTGTTATGGCCAAATAACTAAATTTTAGTTTCATCAGTCCACAGCACCTTATTCCAAAATGAAGCTGGCTTGTCCAAATGTGCTTTAGCCCACCTCAAGTGGCCCTTTTTGTGCTGTGGGCGGAGAAAAGGCTTCCTCTGCATCACTCTCGCATACAGCATCTCCTTGTGTATAATGTGCCGAATGGTTGAACGATGCACAGTGACTCCATCTGCAGCAAGATGATGTTTTAGTTCTTTGGTGCTGGTCTGTGGGTTGACTCTGACTGTTCACACCATTCGTTGCTTCTATCTGAGATTTTCTTGGTCTGCCACTTCGAGCCTTAACTTGAACTGAGCCTGTGGTCTTCCACTTCCTCAATATGTTCCTAACCGTGGAACCAGACAGCTGAAATCTCTGAGACAGCTTTCTGTATCATTCTCCTAAACCATGATGGTGATCAATCTTTGTCTTCAGGTCATTTGAGAGTTGTTTTGAGACCCCCATGTTGCTACTCTTCAGAGAAAAGTAAAAGAGGAGGGAAACTTACAATTGACCCCCTTAAATACTCTTTCTCATAATTGGATTCACCTGTGTATGTAGGTCAGGGGTCACTGAGCTTACCAAGCCAATTTGAGTTCCAATAATTAGTTCTAAAGGTTTTAGTTCTAAATTTATGCACCTGCCTAATTTTGTTTAAACAATTATAGCACACTTTCTGTAAATCCAATAAACTTCATTTCACTTCTCAAATATCACAGTGTGTGTCTCCTATATGATATATTTAACTGACATTTTTTATTGTAACAACCGACGATTTAACAAGGTTGCCCAAACTTTCGCATCCCACTGTATCTGACTCTGGCAGGGATTTCTTATGGTTTTCCTGAATAGCATTCAGGTGTAATGTAAAGTCACATATATAGTCGGAGTCCGTATTAATAGTGATGGACAATTAGAGGGTCCCACAGACCTGTAATATTTAGGTCCTCTGAGCGTGGGTGAGTGTAAAGTGTCGCTGGGAATACAGCGCTCGTCAGTGAGTGACTAAGATGGCGCCTCGGCTTCACTTGTCACCTTGCCAGAGCCGGACATAAGAAGATGGAGGACTGAGCAGCGACTTAACGGATCAATGCCACAGACCAACTGGGGAACACCCAGCGCCACCCCGATGTAATGCTTACTCCGGTCCAGAAATGTGTCACTGGAACGACGTCTTTCAACCACTATGTGAGGCGATTGGTTTCTTGCCGGTGTCGGGATCTCCGAAGTGATGTTATGTTCAGCGGTCCGATTGTGTGACACCGGAGGGGCCGTTTGTGTTTACTGACCTTTGCTTGTTGTCCGGTCAGCTTGGAGTGGGTGACTGTCGGGTGTTTTACTTCGGGCGGCTGTCTTTATCTTCACAGTGCGCCGCGGTATTCTTTAGGTCCCTTCTTCCCAAACGGGCTGAGTTAACCTTACAGCGTCGATCACTGCCGTTGATAAGGCAATCCGGGAGGACCGCTGGTGATAGCGCCGTGAACCGCCGGAGATCGGCCTGTACACTGTTACTACGCAGCCAAAATAAAGTGCCGTGCTTCACGGTATGGTGTAGGCCGCAGCCATAAACCACCTCAGATCCCCATGAGAGTTATCTCTCCAGGTTCCTGGTGATGTACTGGACCTGAATCTGTACTTTTCAGCGTAAACAAGTTTCCAAGTTTTACTGAAATAACTCCAGTTTTCTCATAACTGCCTGCAGACAGGGCCGTCTTTAATATTGATTGGACCCTGGGCAAGAATTTACTTGGGCCCCCTGGATCCCCCCCACCTGCACTTTGCTGTACTTGCTATATAGCAGCACTTACCTGTCACATCCAGGGCCTCTAGGTGACGTCTCCTCTCTGTCATCATCTTCTCCACTCAGTCTGGACAACTTCTCTCAGCCGCCTCGTCTCTGCAGAGTGTGACACACAGACATCTTAGCTTCCTCACATTCTATCATTATCCCCCAACTGGAGTTCCCACAGTGTTATCCTGCTGCTTGCTGTGCGCCCCCCCCCCCCCCCCCCCCAGGGGTGTAGCTATAGGGGGTGCAGAGGTAGCAGCCCCTAGTAGTAATAGGACCTGCCTATAATGTCCACTGGATCTGCAGTGCCCCCTGCAGTTATAATCCTCCCTCCACCATACAGTCCCATGTAAATAACATCACCTCCTCCCCAGCCGCCTCCAACGCACAATCCCATGTAAACATCGCGCCCTACGGCTACTTTCACACTTGCGTTTCTGCAGATCTGTCCTGCACTTGTACAGGACGGATCCACACCAATAATACAAACGAATGCATCCGTTCAGGACCGATTTGTATTAGATTTCAATTTCTAAGTCCCAATACGGATCTGTCCTGACTTACATTAAAAGTCAATGGGGGACGGATCTGTTTACAATTGCACCATTTTATGTCAATGCAATGGGATCCGTCCCCATTGACTTACATTTTAAGTCAGGACGGATCCGTTTGGCTGCGCAAGGCCATGCGGACACAAAAACGCTGCTTGCAGCATTTTGGGGTCCGCCTCCAAAATGGAACGGGGGGCCGTACGGAGCCGAACGAATGCATTATGAATGGATCCGCATCCATTCAGAATGCATTGGTGTTAAACTGATGCATTTGGGGCTGCTTGTGAGAGCCTTGAAACGGATCTCACAAGCGGATCACCAAACGCAAGTGTGAACGTAGCCTAAACATTAATTCCCATGTACATAAACATCATTCCCCCCCACAATCCACTTTCAACATACAGTCCCATGTAAATAACATCACTCCCTCACCCAGTCACCTCAAGCATACAGTCCTATGTCAATAACATCCCTCCCTTCAGCCCTAACATACATCCCAGTTAAATAACTACAACTCCCAGCATCTGCCTCTCCCTTCACTTACCTTTTCTCATGTACAGACATCACCATTAGGCTCCTTCTCCTCTTCACTCCGGTCCAATCCTGCACTGGTCACATGATGGTGACATCATCCAGGTCATCCTATCACAGCCTGTTTTGCTGATCACATGACCTGTGATGTCACCGCAGGTCCTTCAGCTCTTCCCAGTGTAAGATTCAATTGTATTGCCGTTCTGTGTACGGCAATGCAGTTGTATCTAGCAGGCAGGCAGGACATTCGGGGCCTGGGACAAAACATCCCAGGCCCCGAATGTTTTAACCTAGCAACGCCCCTGGACTAGGGAAATTGGAGTCAGGAAACAGAGCTCCCTTGGGCCCCCAGGAGCAACTGGGCCCCCAGGAGCAACTGCTTCCACTCAGTTCTGCAGCCAGCTCCGCCCCCCCCCCCCCCCCCATCCCCGGAGTGATGTATTTTACATTGGACTGTATGCTGGAGCTGCTGAAGGCAGTGCGAGTGATGCATTTTACATGGGAATGTTTGCAAGAAGGGCTGGGAGGCAGCGGTGTGATGTATCTTACATGGGACTGTATGCTGGAGGGGATGAAGACAGACGGCTAAGAGAGTGAGTATGACTGTATGTTGGAGGGGCTGAAGGCGGGGAGTGATGTATTTTACATGAGACTGTGTGCTGGAGGGGCTGAAGGCAGGGAGTGATGTATTTTACATGGGACAGTATGCTGGAGGGGCTGAAGACAGGGGGAAGGTTGTATCTTACATGGGACTGTATTCTGAAGGGGGGGCATAATTGTTACTATAATACTACAGAGGGGGCCATTATAATATTAAGAATAATAATACAGAGGAGGAAATAATAATAATAATGCAGAGGGGCCAATATATATTATAATTATACAGAGGGCATTATAGTTATGGGCACTTCGGGGAGGGGAGGTCTGTTATCTGAGGATGATAGTAAAGTGAGAAATCCCAAACATTTTCTGTGAAACTCTACAGCGACGAGACGCGTCTGAAAGAAGTTATCATGACGGTCCTATCTCCGAATGAAGATGCTGAGGAAAATCTACATCACAGGAGATGTCACTGGATGTAAGAGCTATGATGCTGTATTCTCCTGTATATTTCATAGCAATGTATGTTATGTCCATCCAAATATATGTTTTAGGGGGGTGGATATAGAATTTGGGCCACACTGCCGTAGCCTGGCCCCAGACTTCAAGTCACACTGTGTGTGTTCTGAATTCTGGGGCCTCACACCCATCTACTACATTATCTGTACTCAGAGTTATTCCTGTGTTATCTGTAGTGTTACATAGGACTGCAGGTGACATCTACTTCATTATTTGTAAAAAGGGGCGTGGTCACAGTTGGGGGGGACGCAATACTTGGCTTGCCCCAGGTGCTGGCAACCCACGATACGCCACTGGCTACCTGTGAAGCTCTAGGGAACTCCATGCCCAAGAGAGTTAAGGCAGTACTGGAAAATAATGGTGGCCATTTTTACTTAGGGGTGTACTCACTTTTGTTGCCAGCGGTTTAGACATTACTGGCTGTGTGTTTAGTTATTTTAAGGGCACACCAAATACATATATATATATATATATATATATATATATATACAGTACAGACCAAAAGTTTGGACACACCTTCTCATTCAAAGAGTTTTCTTTATTTCATGACTATGAAAATTGTAGATTCACACTGAAGGCATCAAAACTATATAACAAAAAAGTGTGAAACAACTGAAAATATGTCATATTCTAGGTTCTTCAAAGTAGCCACCTTTTGCTTTGATTACTGCTTTGCACACTCTTGGTATTCTCTTGATGAGCGTTTCAGGTGACTACCTCTTGAAGCTCATCAAGAGAATGCCAAGAGTGTGCAAAGCAGTAATCAAAGCAAAAGGTGGCTACTTTGAAGAACCTAGACTATGACATATTTTCAGTTGTTTCACACTTTTTTGTTATGTATATAATTGCACATGTGTTAATTCATAGTTTTGATGCCTTCAGTGTGAATCTACAATTTTCATAGTCATGAAAATAAAGAAAACTCTTTGAATGAGAAGGTGTGTCCAAACTTTTGGTCTGTACTGTGTGTGTGTGTGTGTGTGTATATATATATATATATATATATTTTTTTTTTTTTTTTTTTATATGTTAATTTTTAGCTAGTGTTCAGATATTTTTTTAACTACAGTAAACTTTTATACTGCCTTCTTTGCATGAAAACGTCGGCATGAGCATGCTGCACCATATTTATATAGAGAGATTTATATACGTATTTTTATATTCAATATATCTAACTATCTAAGATTGATAACAATTTCTTTCCCCCACCCCACAAAAAATAAAGGAAATAAAAACTGGGCACAAACATGACCATTAAAAAATATGGTGAAAAATAAACTCCATGTCTTCAAATTCAGGCCAGCAAAATTATTTTGCTTTTTCTTCTCCTAAACCCCTCTGTGCGTCCATAGAGAAGGATAAGAGCACATATGGAGTGTTGCCATATAATAATTGTTTGTCAATAGCTCATTGGCATATGTAAATTCAGATGCGCTCTTGACAATAATTAACTTGTATGTGAATAAACAGTCACATTAACAATTGTTCGGTCACAAACACTACTGCCTGTAAATGAAGCTAAACAATCACTGATCAAACTTGCTATTTCGTTGATGAGTGCTTGTTATTGGTAGAAAATTTACAAGGTCCCTTACTGAAGAATTAAAAATGGATTTATCAATAAATCAATGTAATGTGAATTTGAAAGATTTGAGAATGAAAAAACGTATGCAATCTAAGTGAATAAATATATTTACTAAGTTATTAAATATACGATAACACAAACTGAATGATAAAAAGTAAATAGATATCAGTAGCCCAAGGCCCCATGCACACGGCCGTGTTTCACAGCCGTGTGCGGGCCGTGGAACCGCGGCCTGGATCCCTCCTGAGAGCAGGAGCGCACGGCGTCGCTGGTTGCTATGACGCCGTGCGCTCCCTGCTGCCGGCACAGTACAGTAATACACTGGTATAGATCATACCAGTGTATTACTGTATTGCGGCGGCAGCAGGGAGCGCACGGCGTCATAGCAACCAGTGACGCCGTGCGCTCTTGCTCTCAGGAGGTATCCAGGCCGCGGTTCCACGGCCCGCACACGGCTGTGAAACACGGCTGTGTGCATGGGGCCTAAATCTGCAATATGGGGCGGCACTCTGGTTGCCATGTCATAGCATATGGGCGACACCCCAGGGTGTACAAAAATAATTTATAAAAATAATTTGTGAATGTGTGTCACAAAGTTTAAACCTGTTAGCCCCTCCTCTAGTAAGAATAACGCATGTCTCTGAGATTACTCAGGAATGTGTTCTAATCAGCACAGTGGGGGAATGGGTTACTAAGCACATCATTACACACAATGGTAATAATAAAAGGGAACAATTAGAGAGACAGAACCAATCATTACTTATAAAATACCTTTACAAACATAGAAGAGGATTTTTTACGGGAAGAGCAGTGAGACTATGGAACTCTCTGCCTGAGAAGGTGGTGATGGTGAGTACAATAAAGGAATTCAAGAGGGGCCTGGATGTATTTCTGGAGTGTAATAATAATACAGGCTATAGCTACTAGAGAGGGGTCGTTGATCCAGGGAGTTATTCTGATTGCCTGATTGGAGTCGGAAAGGAATTTTTTATTCCCCTAAAGTGAGGAAAATTGGCTTCTACCTCACAGGGGTTTTTTTTTGCCTTCCTCTGGATCAACTTGCAGGATGGCAGGCCGAACTGGATGGACAAATGTCTTTTTTCGGCCTTATGTACTATGTTACAATACAACCAAAAACACTTATAAAATTGTGAGGTTTTGGTCACCGTCAGTGTGTCATATGTAGGAGTTTTTTATTTTATTTCTTATCATGAAACCTCATGTCCATTTGTCACCTAAATCATCTTTATATCATCCTATACAATAGTTTTTGTGCATGTTAGATTTATTTTTGTCTCATCGCTGATGAAGCAATCATATGGTGTTCATTTATTTAGAATTTGTTAGCATGTTTAGTGACGCACTTTGTACTGTATTCTACTTTGAAAAAATATTACTGAATGGTTCGGAAATTCTCTATTTCAGTAACTATTTATGTCAAAGTTTTTACCCATGTAATAAAGAATATGCTTTAATGCTCTAAGAATATGACATCTCATGGAAAATATAATTGTTTAGAAAATGATGTTAATTTCATCCATGGAGTTGTCTGACTACCTATGTGCAGTATTTTGATTCTCAATCAACTAACGTTTTGCTTTGCCATTCTCTGGATCAAATATGTATGTTGTACTTGACAAGTAGTATTTTTTTCATGCTGTTCAAATCTCTACAGTAGGTGTTCTTGTGCTTATTTGGAGTTTATCAGTGTATGAAAGTTTGTAAAAAAAACAAAATAATTTGTGTTCAGATGTAAACTTCCTATTCAGCTCTTTGTCTCTGCCTGTCTCTTTTGACTCAGGTCTGCTACTGCTCACTCCTCACCCCTCCCCTCTCCATAGATTTGTATTGACATGTGTAATATGATACCTTATCAGAGCTAGTCCCATCTTGGCCGATTTTCAAGCATATTTCAAAGTGAACAGCAGTTAGAAAGTGGGAAAGGAGGTGTGAAGAAGTAAATACAGTGGGATGCGAAAGTTTGGGCAACCTTGTTAATCGTCATGATTTTCCTGTATAAATCGTTGATTGTTTCGATAAAAAATGTCAGTTAAATATATCATATAGGAGACACACACTGTGATATTTGAGAAGTGAAATGAAGTTTTTTTGATTCACAGAAAGTGTGCTATAAATGTTTAAACAAAATTAGGCAGGTGCATAAATTTGGGCACTGTTGTCATTTTATTGATTCCAAAACCTTTAGAACTAATTATTGGAACTCAAATAGACTTGGTAAGCTCACTGACCCCTGACCTACATACACAGTGTGAATCCAATTATGAGAAAGAGTATTTTAGGGGGCCAATTGTAAGTTTCCCTCCTCTTTTAATTTTCTCTGAAGAGTAGCAACATGGGGGTCTCAAAACAACTCTCAAATGACCTTAAGACAAAGATTGTTCACCATCATGGTTTAGGGGAAGGATACAGAAAGCTGTCTCAGAGATGTCAGCTGTCTGTTTCCACAGTTAGGAACATATTGAGGAAATGGAAGACCACAGGCTCAGTTCAATTTAAGGCTCGAAGTGGCAGACCAAGAAAAATCTCGGATAGACAGAAGCGACGAATGGTGAGAACAGTCAGAGTCAACCCACAGACCAGCACCAAAGACCTACAACATCATCTTGCTGCAGATGGAGTCACTGTGCATCGTTCAACCATTCGGCGCACTTTACACAAGGAGATGCTGTATGCGAGAGTGATGCAGAGGAAGCCTTTTCTCCGCCCACAGCACAAAAAGTACCGCTTGAGGTGGGCTAAAGCACATTTGGACAAGCCAGCTTCATTTTGGAATAAGGTGTTGTGGACTGATGAAACTAAAATTGAGTTATTTGGCCATAACAAGGGGCGTTATGCATGGAGGAAAAAGAACACAGCATTCCAAGAAAAACACCTGCTACCTACAGTAAAATATGGCGGTGGTTCCATCATGCTGTGGGGCTGTGTGGCCAGTGCAGGGACTGGGAATCTTGTCAAAGTTGAGGGACGCATGGATTCCACTCAGTATCAGAAGATTCTGGAGACCAATGTCCGGGAATCGGTGACAAAGCTGAAGCTGCGCGGGGCCTGGATCTTTCAACAAGACAACGACCCTAAACACTGCTCAAAATCCACTAATGCATTTATGCAGAGGAACAAGTACAACGTTCTGGAATGGCCATCTCAGTCCCCAGACCTGAATATAATTGAAAATCTGTGGTGTGACTTAAAGAGAGCCGTCCATGCTCGGAAGCCATCAAACCTGAATAAACTAAAGATGTTTTGTAAAGAGGAATGGTCCAAAATACCTTCAACCAGAATCCAGACTCTCATTGGAACCTACAGGAAGCATTTAGAGGCTGAAATTTCAGCAAAATGAGGATCTACTAAATATTGATTTAATTTCTTTTTTGTGGTGCCCAAATTTATGCACCTGCCTAATTTTGTTTAAACAATTATAGCACACTTTCTGTAAATCCAATAATCTTCATTTCACTTCTTAAATATCACTGTGTGTGTCTCCTAAATTATATATTTAACTGAAATTTTTTTATTGTAACAACCAACGATTTATACAGGAAAATCATGACGATTAACAAGGTTGCCCAAACTTTCGCATCCCACTGTAGCTGAGAGCATGAGAACTAGACATGTCTCTTTGATAAGACATATTACAAAGTTTCTTGTGGTTACTTGTACTATTGACTTATGCTTATTTGTATGAAAAGTTATTGACCGAAGTCAGTGTAAACTGTAGATATTTTGTAAAAGTATTTGTAATGTGTAGGTAGGCAAATGCTTTCTGATTGTTAAAGTATATTGCATAACACATTCATTTTCCATGTCAGATAGAGTCTTCAGAATGTGAGGAACCTCTAGTCTCTCATGGAAGTGTACCATGGACAGTGAATCCCAAACCATAATACAGAGCCAATGTAAGTAGTGAACATTTAGCATGGCTTTACTGTAAAATATGTGTGTATGTGTAGACATATATAGATATATTGAAGATACTGTATAATGAATCTATTGTTACCTACATCGTTTTATACCGTAGTACCTATCCTACCGCCAGCTGCTGCTCCAAAGAGCAAGACCAGCCAGTCTTTGATTAGGCACCAACAGAGTCGACAGGCAGCTCACACTAACTATTCCTGCATGATAGGCCACAAATATTAGATGGTGAGAGTCTGACCTCTGGAACCTAACCAGTCACGAAAATGGGGGCCTTGTAAACTCCTAGGGCCCCCAAAATGAAAGGAGCAGCTGGTCAAGAATGCTGAGTACAGTGCTCAGTTCCAGCAGTCCCGTTGACAGTGAATGGAGAAGCACAGCATTTTAAGGGAACCCTGTGGGGTATAAGGCCTCTGTTCCCTGATCAATGGAGATCCTAGCGGTCTGACCCCCTCCAGTCTAAGGGTCCATTCACACGTCCGTTTTTTCTTTCCTGATCTGTTCCGTTTTTTCAGGAACAGATCAGGACCAGATCTGGACCCATTCATTTTCAATGGGTCCTGGAAAAAATCGGACAGCACAATGTGTGCTGTCCGTTTCCGTTGTTCCGTTCCGCATGTCCGTTTAAATATAAAACATGTCCTATTCTTGTCCTGAAAAATCGGATCCTGGTACAATACAAAGTCAATGGATCCGCAAAAAACGGATGAAATTCGGATGTCATTCCGTATGTCATCCGTTTTTTGCGGATTCCGTTCCTGGAAACACATAACAAATTTTTTTTTATTTTTATTTATTTTTTTTTTTCAAAGAAATCCAAACAACTTTATTTGATTATTGAAATGTATACATGTTTCCGTTTTTTGCGGATCCGCAAAAAACGGATGACATACGGAAACATTTTCAGGAACAACGGATCCGCAAAAAACGGACCGTTTTTCAGGATGAAAAAAAACAGGACGTGTGAATGGACCCTAATAGTTATTCTCTGTCTCTGTTGATGGTGGATAACTTGATATAAATGAAATACTTTTAAAGGGTTTGGACACCTTTGGGGGCATAAAGTGAATTTGGAAAGTCTTCAGACCCAAGACCCTTTTATTTTAAAAATAAAAATCAGTTTTTCGCCATCAATCAGCACTCATTATCCTATAATGACAAACTGAAAAACAGAATGTTCATAATCTTTGCTAAATATTTATTTTTATGAAAAAAAAAATATATATTACATTGACATTCTTGGGTATAATGCCACAAGGTTTGCACACCTGGATTTCTGGATATTTTTAGCCATTCTCCTGTGCAGATGCTGTATAGATCTGTCAGATTCATCCAGAGATGATGTTCAAATTCAAGTCAGGGCTCTGGCTGGACCACTCAAGGACATTCACCGAGTTGTCTGTAAGTCATTCATGTGTTATCTTGGGGGTGTGCTAAGGGTCATTGTTTTGTTGGAATGTGAACCTTCATCCCACTCTGATGTCTACATCACTTTGGATCAGGTTTTCATTAACAATCTCTCTGTACTTTGCGCCATTCAGCTTTCCCTCCACCCTGACTAGTCTCCCTGTCCCCCCGCTGAGAAACACCCCATAGCATGATGCTGCTACCGCCATACTGCTCTGTAGAGATGGTATTGAACAGATGATGAACAGTGTCTGGTTTATTCTATATGTGATTATTAGAAGTGATGCCTGTAGGTGCTTTTTTTTTACAAACTCCAGATAGGGTTTCATGTGTCTTTTCCTGAGGAGTGGCATCTTTAAGGCCATTCTGCCATAATGCCCAGATTGGTGGAGTGCTGCAGTGATGGTTGACCTTCTGGAGGTTTCTCCCATCTGCACAGTGAATATTTGATGCTCAGCCAGAGTAACCATTGGGTTCTAGGTCACCTCTCCTTTACCAAGGCCCTTCTCTTCGGATTACTTATTTTACCTGTAGAACTCTAGCAGGAGTCCTGGTTCCAAACCTCTTCCGTATAAGAAATATGGAGGCCACTGTGCTCTCGGGAATGTTTATTGTAGCTGAAGTTTCTATCTACCCTTCTCCAGATCTGTGCCTCCAGGCAATTTTGTCTGAGTTCTACAGGCAGTTATTTTATCTTCATGGCTTGGTTTTTGTGCTGATCTGCATTGCTAACTTTGAGACAATATTTACAAAGAGTTATGTCTTTCCAATCAACTGAATTTACCACAGGTGGACTCAACTCAAGGTGTAGAAATATCTCAAAGATAAGCAAGAAAAATGGGAGGCCCTAGAGCTAAATTTCATGTGTCATAGCAAAGGGCCTGTATACATATGTCCATGCAAAAAAAATTAAAATACACGCGCACGACCGTATGTGTTTGTTATAAATTAGAATTTACTTCTACATATTTTAAATCTGAAATACATTTTTTGGATTTAACTATTTTTATTAAAGAAGGCACCATATATACTAAGACATATAGCAAGGCCATTGACACTTTTTAGCTTTATTGCCATGAATAGTTGTCATTTGACTCAATGGCTGTTAAATGTACCCTGAAGTCAATTAATGCGCCTATATAGAAATTGTAGCAAAAAAGAGGATTCGGAACAGGAAGCAAATATACTACAAAATAAATTTGAAACCAAAGAATACACCTGTGACCTCCTCAATAAACATAGAGAAGGTAGAAGGAAGCTCTGACAGACAAGTACTAATTGAGCATGATGTAGACATGATGTAATAAAATTAATAAACAAAATAATAATAATAATACAACAATAATTCCTGCAATTATTTCAGGTTACAATAATCAATTCAGTATACTTAGAAATATAGTTAAAAGATACTGGGGTATCCTCCATCAGGATAATTTTATCGGAGGACAGATTCCAGAAAATTCCAGATTCATATATAAAAAAAGATCAAAATATAGGCAATAATTTTGCACCAACTGTAAAAACGAGTAGTATAGGGATCCCAAAAATGTTTTTTTCCTTGTAAAAAATGTATGAGCTGCTATAGACAAAACCAGTCTATGAAATAAAGGAAAAATAAAAGGCATTTACAAACAGACAATAAAACAATATATTACATGTCATACTAAAGGGGTCATATATTTAATAACATGCCCATGTGAGTAATTTTATGTAGGTAGACAAAAAGACCTCTGAAAGAACATGTAAGGGAGCACATAAATAATATAGAGTGAAAATTTGAAGGACACCCTATATCTAGACATTATTATGAGGTATAGGGGATATGAAACGGTCTTCTGTATGCGGTATAGAGAAAGTTAAAGCGAGTATAAGAGGAGGAGATATCAAAAATATCAATCGAGAGCAGAGACTAGGTGGATTTTTAATCTTAATAGTCTAGCTCACTAGTAGTGAGGTTAAATTGTTTGCTTGTGACAACTAAAAGAGTCACATATGTGTATACCCAGACAACTAACATGGATTTGCATAACTCCTCCCAGGAACCCGGCTAGGACTTATATAGAGGAGCAGTAATGGGAGAATAGTATCCCTGAGGAAGAGAAGCGATCCTTCCCGAAACGCAGTTTTTTTCCCCATTTCAGCTGTTGTAGCTGTGCTTAGGTGATGTCACCCCACTCCAAACCAGAGCGTGAGCATCAAAAAGCAGGTGTGCTACTCACTGGGGCACGCTTCCATCTGAAAGAAAGAACTAAACTGCCTCTAAAGTACTCTGGGATTGAGCCAAGCCATTGAAGCTTTTACCACAGCTGAACGAAGGTAGGAGTGATTTATATCACAAACCAACTGCACTATTCGTATAGGGGAATATTGGATGTGGTGGAATCTCAACAGGAGCCAATTAAGAGACTGTTTATATTTGATAGTTTGCGCAGAAACAATACTGTTTTATATATTGCAATTAGTCCGTTTCTTGCAGCACTATCAGATTATATTGCGAAATAGCACCAGTGATCACAGTTCTTGTTGATATTTTATCCAGATACTAAAAGGGGGTAGATAGTGAGTTGGATAGGAGGGGACAGTGGGTATTTAGTGGAGGCTGGGGTTAGTGAGGGCAGAACTGTACACCAATGAAAAATAGAGCTACTGGTAACATGAATCTGTTACATACAAACATTAACCAAGGTAACCAAAAAATCATGGATGTTCACTTTACAGGTAATAGTAATTTAAAATGTATTTTCATAAATGCCAGAAGTCTAGCAAGCAAAATGGGGAAGCTGGAGGCTATGGTACTAGAAGAACACACAGATGTAGTTGGTGTGGCTGAGACATGGTTGGACTCTTCACATTACTGGGCTGTTAAGGGTTGAGGGTTTTGCACTATTTAGGAAAGACAGGGTCAATAGAAAAGGCAGTGGCATGTGCATATATGTGAGGAGTGATAAAGGGATATAAACACTGAAAAAATAATACTTGGTGTGATCTATAAACACCCTAACATCACAGAGGAGATAGAAGCTCAACTGTATAACCAAATAGTGTGGTCTGCACAGGCTGGTACAGTGGTTATAACGGGAGATTTAACTTCCCAGACATTGACTAGCGTCATGATTCTGCCTTGACAGCAAAGGGGAGAAAATTCCTCAACTTACTGCAGGACCACTTTATGGGCCAATTTGTAGAAGCTCCAACTAGGGGCAATGCTCTGTTGGATCTGGTAATTTCTAATGATGCAGAGCTTGTTGGAAATGTTACTGTTTGAGAAACACTAGGTAATAGTGACCACAATAGAATTATATTCCCCCTAAACTAACAGAAGTAAACTCTGTCAGGAAGTGCAAAGACAATGAATTTTAAAAAGGCTAATTTTCCTGGGTTGAGGGCAACATTTCAGGGCATAGACTGGGAACAGCTACTGCCACATAATAATACTGAGGATAAATGGGAGAGCTTTAAATCCACATTGAGTAATTGCACAAAAAAATGTATTCCTTTTAGATAACAAGTATAAACAGCTAAAATTACCCCCTCCTCCCCCATGGCTTACAGCAACTGTAAAAAGGGCAATACATGACAAAAAAAAGGGCATTTAAAAAATAACAATCTTAACGGTCAGATGTCGTCTGTCTGTCATCTTGTGCACACACTTGCGTTCAGTCCGCCCCACCGCAGTGACAGAAATTATTTTTTTCTGATCACTGCAAAATCACTGTAAAATCGCTGCGGCGCTATAAAGATCACTTTTGAGCTTTCTGGATCTTTATTAGCGATCGCAGCTTTACTTCACAAGCACTCCTTTTTACTAGGCAGGTTTGCTCTTTTTCCTGGGTAGTCTCAGAGGAATACCCCCTAAATTTAGTTAGCCCAAAATGTCAAAGGGGTATTCCGCTGAAGAGGCCTACAGGATTCTGGCCCTGATGGATGAAAGCGATGGGGACGCCTCACCCGCTGAATCCAGTGGTTCAGAATATGAACCTGTAGACAGCAGTGGCACTCTAACCGCTAGTGAAGATGACGAGGTTAAGGTCCCTGCTATGGTCAGGCGTACCCGACCCCATGTCAGTGTTCTGCATACCCCGCGTGATGAGCCTCATTTGCAGCAGAGTGGTGCTAGCGCTGATCTTTTTTATGGTGCGGCATACACCAGCAGCGCAGCACATCCTGGACCTTCTACCAGCACTGCCATATTCCCTGGGGAAGTGGCGAGCACCAGAAGGGCAGTTCAAGCTGGTACGGTGGCACATGCAGTAACTCCCCTGTCACAACCACCACTTTCACAGGCCCGTAGAGCCCTTAATCTCCCAGAGGTGCTGGCAAACCCAAATTGGCAATCCCCTGCTTCCGCCGCACCCATATTGCCCCCTTTCACCACCCAGTCTGGAGTTCGCGTGGAGACAGCTCGTTTAGGATCGGCCCTTGAGTTTTTTTTAGCTGTTCTTCACCGCGGATCTCTATGACTTAGTTGTGGCAGAAACCAACCTCTACACCACACAGTATAAAATCGCCAATCCAGAAAGCTTCTATGCCCAGCCTTTCTGGTGGAAACCAGTCACAGTTTCCGAATGTAAAATATCTTTGGGCTTTATCCTCAGCATGGGTCTAACTAAAAGAAAGTATTGCGGTCCTATTGGTCTAAATACCCAATACATTACATGCATATGTTCTCTGCTGCTATGTCCAGGGCACGTTTTGAGGGCATCATGCGCTTTATGCATTTTACTGACAATAAAACCTGTCATCCAAGAGGCCACCCTGCTTATGACCGGCTCCACAAAATTCGGCCCCTCATAGACGATTTGTCATCCAGGTTTGCAGATGTGTTTGCCCCCAATCAGAACATCTGCATAGACGAGTCCCTTGTACATTTTACCGGGCGCCTTGGCATCAAACAGTTCATCCCCAACAAGCGCGCCCGGCATGGGGTCAAACTTTATAAGCTCTGTGAAAGGGCCACAGGCTATACATATTGTTTTAGGGTCTGTCAGGGAAAAGACTCAAAACTGGAGACGGTCGGGTGTCCTGACTACCTGGGGAGCAGTGGCAAGATTGTCTGGGACTTGGTGTCGCCCTTACTCCACAAGGGGTACAACTTATACGTGGACAATTTTTACACAAGTGTGGCCCTCTTTCGGCACTTACATCTAGTCGCCGGGGCTTCCCCCAATGGCTCGTTAATACCCGACTTGCACGGGGGGAGAGGGCTGCCTTATGTGACCAAGAACTGCTCGTGGTGAAGTGGAGGGACAAGAGGGTCGTTTACCTTCTGTCCACCATTCACACAGACACGACAGTACAATTTGAAAAGGCAACTGGAGTCAGAGAAACCCCTCTGTGTCCACGACTATAACCTTCACATGGGAGGGGTGGACTTCAATGACCAGATGTTGGCTCCCTATTTAGTGTCCCGCCGCCCCAGACGCTGGTATAAGAAGGTGTCTTTAATTCAATTGGCTGTCTATGATAGTTTTGTTCTCTACAGTAAGGCTGGGAGAGAGGGATCCTTCCTAAAATTCCAGGAAGAGATCATTTCGGCACTCCTGTATCCAGAAGTGTCTGTCATGTAGTTAGCCGGCTACATGACAGACACTTCCCGAGTGTCTATCCTGGTACCCCAACTCACCGTCCCCTAAGAAAAAGATGTTGTGTCTGTAGCAGGGCTAAAATGAGGCGTGACATTACAATTTTTTTTCCTGACTGTCCTGACCAGCCTGCCCTATGCATAGGGGAGTGTTTCCGCAAGTACCACACACAGGTACACTATTAGTGTAGGGATCGTGTGACACAGGACAGGCACACAGGGGTCTTAGGGCCCTTTCACACAGAGCTGCTACAAACCTCTCCTTTCACCTAGGACAAAATGCATAATGTACTTCGACACATCTCTGGGCGATTTGCGCTTTGCACATTGTCCCATGGGGAAGGAGAGGTTTGTCCTCTAAAGGTAAAAAACAAACAAAAAAAAAACACAGGTAAGCAAAAAAGTGAATGTTCTGTTTCAAATGTTATATAAAGTTTAAAAAAGTTGATGTTAATAAATTTATTGCGTTGCTGCCTGGTTTTATTTTTTATTCTAGGTGGACCAAGCGATCAGCTGCAGCACTGATGTGCATTCTGACAGAAGCATTGCGCTGCTGTCAGATTACAAACAAGTCAGTGTATGCGGCGCTGCAAGATGAGATTTCTCCTCTGCAGTAAAACAGATACGTTTGACGAGGCTTATGAGCTGAGGGGCGGTGTTCATATGCTTTGGCAAACATTTTTTATATAAAAAATAATAATTCTGGCAATGATTTATTCATCCACATCGATTGATGTGAATGGAGAAATCGGGTTTGTCAGGGCATACGAGCTGAAGTGGGTTTGGATGTTGGGCGGAGCTCCTATGTCCTGGCAGACGCCTTTCCCCTCTTTTTGTTTTTTTTGCACATTGATCGATGCGAATGAAGAAATCTGGGCCGTTCTGTGCCCAGAGGCTGAACGGAAAAAAAAAATCTCATTACTCTTATGCTCAATATAAGGAGAATAGCAGATACTCCTAATGCTGGTGTAACGGACCGTTTCAGCAGACAAGGGGTTAAAATCTGTTTAGGCGATATGCCCCTTTCCGAGATGCAGGCACAGCTACTGCAGAACACCAACCTCCCGAACTGGATACAAAATAGCACTCCAAACTGGAACCTCGCAAATAGCTGTCAGCAGACGAACAGGAAAAGCATCCAATTGGCTTACATTCCTGGCAATCAGTCTCTAACAGCATATAGGGAATCCCCCCCAATAACGAGACAAGGCTCCGTGTTGAGGGTCAAGCAGTGCTCTGATGTGCTGGCACACCCAGCCTGGTTTTTATTACAGTTTTGCAAATACAGAACAGATACAACACATCCCCACAATGCATCGTGGTTTCCTCCTCTCTGTCCCAGAGACAACCGAAGGCAATCCAATTATCTCTCAGGACAAAGGGAGATCACCAATACACATGTGGAGACAACAGGACAGACATCAACATTTAAACACACAATGGCACACCCCCACAGCAAACACAGACATTTAACATATCCCCAGATAGCTCAAGTCTGAGTGCATATCATTAGGTGAATGGCACTCAGACTACACGAATACAATAATATTAGCTATCTGGGTCATAACATACAATTTAACCGAACGCATAATAACATAAAATACAATTCCACAGACAGATTTAAGCTGTGCGGCCGGTCTGTCTTCTCCTTTAAAGTTACTATGGGCCATAATCCTGAGGCAAGAGGCTTTTAAACAGCCCTCTCCAAAACCCAGTGGCGAGGTTGGTTTCGCCACAGCTGGCCATGCATGTAATGATTGTGGAGACCCTCAAATGCCAGGGCAGTACAAACACCCCACAAATAACCCCATTTTGGAAAGAAGAGACCCCAAGGTATTCGCTGAGGGACATATTGAGTCCATGAAAGATTGAACCTTTTGTCCCAAGTTAGCGGAAAGGGAGACTTTGTGGGAATTTTTTTTTTTAAATTTACGCTAACTTGTGCCAAAAGAAGAAAAATCTTCTATGAACTCTCCATGCCCCTCACGGAATACCTTGGGGTGTCTTCTTTCCAAAATGGGGTCACTTGTGGGGGATTTATACTGCCCTGGCATTTTAGGGGACCTAAAGCGTGAGAAGTAGTTTGGAATCCAAATGCGTAAAAATGCCCTGTGAAATCCTAAAGGTACTCATTGGAATTTGGCCCCCTTTGTGCAACTAGGCTGCAAAAAAGTGTCACACATGTGGTATTGCCGTACTCGGAAGAAGTAGGGCAATGTGTTTTGGGGTGTATTTTTACATGTACCCATACTGTGTGTGAGAAATATCTCTGTAAATGACAACTTTAAAAAAAAGTTATACAAAGTTGTCAATTTACAGAGATATTTCTCTCACCCAGCATGGGTATATGTAAAAATACACCCGAAGTCCAACGAGTACCTTTAGACTTTACAGGGTTGCTCACAATTTAGCCCCGCCCAAAATGCCTAGAACCGTAAACACACTCAACAAATGACCCCAATTCGGAAAGTAGACACCCCAAGATATTCACTGAGGGGCATAGTGAGTCCGTGGGAGATTTTTTATTTTTTTTGCCAGAAGTTAGCAGAAATGGAAACTTTTATTTATTTATTTTCCTCAGAAAGTGTCATTTTGCGCCAACTTGTGAAAAAAAAATTAAATCATACATAAACTCACTATGCCCCTCAGCTAATACGCGGGCGACAAGACCTCGTCATGTCGCCCGCGTAGCCGCCTGCCGGCCGCCAGCCTTCACCTTTTATTATCACTTCCTGCAGGCGGCCTCCGCTCCTCCCGGCTCCTGTATCGAGTGTATCAGCTTTGAGGGAGGAGGGGCTGGGGGCCGGCATCTGCTTTTATAATGACAGCGGGGCCCGTGCAGTGACTATTCTACTACACGGGCCCCGCTCACTGTATAATCGTATCTCTAATAGTTATTAAATTCAGGGGTTGGCAGCACTACTCATCCCACTCATTTGGGTCCTGACCAGGAAATGGCTTACAAGCCAATTGAATTGTCTAATCGCATAAGGAGCGCTGTGTATTACCAGTACTTACAACTACAAGCGCTCGCCGAGAGGAGGGAGGAGGCAGGCTGGGAGGATGGGCGCTGGCAGTGTGAGTCATTTGTTACGCGCCTGCGCCGCCCACTTTATGAATGAAGCAGGCGTCATACACAGATCCCCCATGAGAGCCACCCACAGATCCCCCATGAGAGCCACCCACAGATCCCCCATAAGTGTCACCCACAGATCCCCCATAAGTGTCACCCACAGATCCCCCATAAGTGTCACCCACAGATCCCCCATAAGTGTCACCCACAGATCCCCCATAAGTGTCACCCACAGATCCCCCATAAGTGTCACCCACAGATCCCCCATAAGTGTCACCCACAGATCCCCCATAAGTGTCACCCACAGATCCCCCATAAGTGTCACCCACAGATCCCCCATAAGTGTCACCCACAGATCCCCCATAAGTGTCACCCACAGATCCCCCATAAGTGTCACCCACAGATCCCCCATAAGTGTCACCCACAGATCCCCCATAAGTGTCACCCACAGATCCCCCATAAGTGTCACCCACAGATCCCCCATAAGTGTCACCCACAGATCCCCCATAAGTGTCACCCACAGATCCCCCATAAGTGTCACCCACAGATCCCCCATAAGTGTCACCCACA
Organism: Bufo gargarizans; assembly: GCF_014858855.1. Classification (NCBI taxonomy): domain Eukaryota; kingdom Metazoa; phylum Chordata; class Amphibia; order Anura; family Bufonidae; genus Bufo; species Bufo gargarizans. The sequence goes on along the minus strand of NC_058082.1, from coordinate 383,869,237 downwards.
GATCCCCCATAAGTGTCACCCACAGATCCCCCATAAGTGTCACCCACAGATCCCCCATAAGTGTCACCCACAGATCCCCCATAAGTGTCACCCACAGATCCCCCATAAGTGTCACCCACAGATCCCCCATAAGTGTCACCCACAGATCCCCCATAAGTGTCACCCACAGATCCCCCATAAGTGTCACCCACAGATCCCCCATAAGTGTCACCCACAGATCCCCCATAAGTGTCACCCACAGATCCCCCATAAGTGTCACCCACAGATCCCCCATAAGTGTCACCCACAGATCCCCCATAAGTGTCACCCACAGATCCCCCATAAGTGTCACCCACAGATCCCCCATAAGTGTCACCCACAGATCCCCCATAAGTGTCACCCACAGATCCCCCATAAGTGTCACCCACAGATCCCCCATAAGTGTCACCCACAGATCCCCCATAAGTGTCACCCACAGATCCCCCATAAGTGTCACCCACAGATCCCCCATAAGTGTCACCCACAGATCCCCCATAAGTGTCACCCACAGATCCCCCATAAGTGTCACCCACAGATCCCCCATAAGTGTCACCCACAGATCCCCCATAAGTGTCACCCACAGATCCCCCATAAGTGTCACCCACAGATCCCCCATAAGTGTCACCCACAGATCCCCCATAAGTGTCACCCACAGATCCCCCATAAGTGTCACCCACAGATCCCCCATAAGTGTCACCCACAGATCCCCCATAAGTGTCACCCACAGATCCCCCATAAGTGTCACCCACAGATCCCCCATAAGTGTCACCCACAGATCCCCCATAAGTGTCACCCACAGATCCCCCATAAGTGTCACCCACAGATCCCCCATAAGTGTCACCCACAGATCCCCCATAAGTGTCACCCACAGATCCCCCATAAGTGTCACCCACAGATCCCCCATAAGTGTCACCCACAGATCCCCCATAAGTGTCACCCACAGATCCCCCATAAGTGTCACCCACAGATCCCCCATAAGTGCCACCCACAGATCCCCCATAAGTGCCACCCACAGATCCCCCATAAGTGCCACCCACAGATCCCCCATAAGTGCCACCCACAGATCCCCCATAAGTGCCACCCACAGATCCCCCATAAGTGCCACCCACAGATCCCCCATAAGTGCCACCCACAGATCCCCCATAAGTGCCACCCACAGATCCCCCATAAGTGCCACCCACAGATCCCCCATAAGTGCCACCCACAGATCCCCCATAACAGTGCCACCCACAGATCCCCCATAACAGTGCCACCCACAGATCCCCCATAACAGTGCCACCCACAGATCCCCCATAACAGTGCCACCCACAGATCCCCCATAACAGTGCCACCCACAGATCCCCCATAACAGTGCCACCCACAGATCCCCCATAACAGTGCCACCCACAGATCCCCCATAACAGTGCCACCCACAGATCCCCCATAACAGTGCCACCCACAGATCCCCCATAACAGTGCCACCCACAGATCCCCCCATAACAGTGCCACCCACAGATCCCCCATAACAGTGCCACCCACAGATCCCCCATAACAGTGCCACCCACAGATCCCCCATAACAGTGCCACCCACAGATCCCCATAACAGTGCCACCCACAGATCCCCCATAACAGTGCCACCCACAGATTCCCCCATAACAGTGCCACCCAAAGATGCACCATAACAGTGCCACCCACAGATGCCCCCATAACAGTGCCACCCACAGATCCCCCATAACAGTGCCACCCACAGATCCCCCATAACAGTGCCACCCACAGATCCCCCATAACAGTGCCATCCACAGATCCCCCATAACTGTCACCCACAGATCCCCCATAACTGTCACCCACAGATCCCCCATAACAGTGCCACCCACAGATCCCCCATAACAGTGCCACCCACAGATCCCCCATAACAGTGCCATCCACAGATCCCCCATAACAGTGCCATCCACAGATCCCCCATAACAGTGCCATCCACAGATCACCCATAACTGTCACCCACAGATCCCCCATAACTGTCACCCACAGATCCCCCATAACTGTCACCCACAGATCCCCCATAACAGTGCCATCCACAGATCACCCATAACAGTGCCACCCACAGACCACAATTAGTTCAAAACCCACCAAAAGCACACCTTTTGGTTCAAAATATTTTTTTTCTTATTTTCCTCCTCAAAAACCTAGGTGCGTATTATGGACCGGTTCGTCTTATAGGGCGAAAAATACGGTCCAACACATTCCAGAACTGTAAGGGTTACATAGCATCATAAATCAGTATAATACTATGTGACCCCAGTCAGCGCTTGCAGGTCAAGCTTTCAGAGCTAGTTATTACTTACATTATTACAAAAAACAGTAATAATTGAATGCAGTGACAATAATTTATGATAATAAAGAGTGGACACATAGTCCTACAGATACAACCGGTCCTTTGAGGGTGACCAAACTGCTGATGCGGCCCCCGATGAATTTGAGTTTGACACCCCTGATTTATACTATCCTGGCATTCTAGCACCTCAAGAAACATGACAGGTGCTCAGAAAGTCAGAGCTGCTTCAAAATGCGGAAATTCACATTTTTGTACCATAGTTTGTAAACGCTATAACTTTTGCTCAAACCAATAAATATACACTTATTGGATTTTTTTTTCATCAAAGACATGTAGAACAATAAATTCCGACACAAACTTGTATAGAAATGTAATTATATTTGAACAATTTAACCAGAGAAAATTAAAAATACACTTTTTTTGAGAAAATTGCGGTCTAATTTGATTACTATCAGAAAAATGAAAAATCTCAGCAGCAATCAAATACCACCAAAAGAAAGCTGTATTTGGGTGCCAAGTTGCATGACCGAGCAATAAACCGTTAAAGTTGTGAGGTGCCGATTTGTAAAAAAGGGCCTGGTCACTAGGGGGGTATAAACCTGTGGTCCTTAAATAGTTAAGCAGACTGTGATTGTCTATTGTTGTGACAATTGAAGATCAGAACACATTTTATGACCAATTTGTGCAGAAATCCATATCATTCCAAAGGGTTCACATACTTTTTCTTGCAACTGTAGTTTGTAATTGGATTGAAAACTGGCTGAAGGACCGGGTCCAGAGAGTTGTGGTCAATGATTTCTATTCAGAATGGTCCCGGGTTATAAGTGGTGTACCCCAATGTTCAGTGCTGGGTCATCTATTATTTATTTCATTTATTAATGATATCGAGGACAGGATTAATAGCACAATTTTTTTTTTTGCAGATGACACTAAGCTATGTAGTACTGTGCAGTCTATGGAAGATGTCCATAAAATACAAGCTGACTTGAACACTCTGAGTGATTGGGCATCAACTTGGCAAATGAGGTTCAATATGGATAAATGTAAAGTTATGCACCTTGATGGTAATCTCCTGCTTCATATGTCCTAAGTGATGTAGCACTGGGAGAGTCATTTATAGAGAAGGATTTGGTTGTCCTTGTAGATGGTAGATTAAATAAAAGCATACAATGACAATCAGCTGCTTCTAAGGCTACCCGGATATTGTCATGCATCAAACGGGGCATGGACTCGCTGGGCAGGGAAGTAATACTGCCACTTTACAAAGCGTTGGTGTGGCCTCATCTGGAATATGCAGTCCAGTTCTGGGTGCCAGTCCATAGAAAGGACGCTCTGCAGCTGAAAAAGTACAGAGGAGCTTTTTAGTTATGAAGAAAGATTAAAATAATTACTTTTATTTAGTCTTTTGAATAGATGTCTAACCTATACAAATATATAAACGGGCCATACCATAACAAAAAAATATGTTGAAAAACTGTTTCATGTCAAATGCCCTCAAAAGACAAGGGAGCACTGCCTCCGACTGGAGAAGAAAAAGCTCAAGTCTCCAGAGGCGTCAAAGCTTTTTTACTGTAAGAACTGTGAATCTCTGGAATATACTTCCTCAGGACGTTTTCACAGCAGGAACAGTGGACAGTTTAAAAAAAGGTTTAGGTGAATTTTAAATTTTTAATGACATTAATGCTTATGAAAATGTGTAGAAATCTGAGTTTCACTTCCTTCTGGGATTTGCGTCCCCACCTATTCCTTGGTTGACCTTGAAGGACTTGTGTCTTTTCAACCGTATTAACCATGTACAAAGCTCAACAGAAAAAAAATATTTAGCCCAAAATTAATAAAAATGCAATTATAGAAAAAAATGCCCTCCAAAGTTGTTCATAGGCATTAATGGGGTTGTGCAGCCTGTAGTATTGGTGACCTATCCTCAGGATAGGACATAAATATTAGATAAGCAAGCGTCCATCTCCTGGCACCCCCATTGTCAGCTGTTTGAAGAAGAGGCTATGAGTGCTACTTCCTCTTCAAGATTACACTGCACAATGTCTAGCTTGCAGCAGTGGTACAGTTCAATTACAAGTGCTTGTTTTAATAAAGTGGATGTAACAAGCTCTTTTAATTACACTGCGCTGCCGAGACTTAAGAGAAGACACACAATGTAATCTTGAATTGGAAGTAACACACGTACAAGTGACACCTCTTCTTCAAAACAGCTGATTGTCAGGCTGTCAGAACCCCACCAATCAGATATTGATAACCTATTCTTGTATGTAAAGTGACTATATTCTCTGTATGCTTCTATATACAGATCACTAGTAACAGTGATCTAATGGACTGTTACGATATAAATTATTTATAAAATAAGAATAAAAAACCTCCCTATCCACTCACACTGCTCTAAGGCAAACTCAACACAGATGCTTTTTGCTTTGGTTTCAGCATTTCATTTCTTGATCCCTGCCTTCCAGGAGCCATAACTTTTTTACTTTTCCACTCAGAGGGACAGCAGTGTAATACAATAGACATGTGTTGAGATGATTCCAGTCATGTAACCCATCAGGTGCTGCAGGCTCTCTCTATCCTCTGATCAGAGTGCCCACTGCAAAATCGCAGGGCTCTGATGAGTTGTTTCTGCAGCCTGGGTCCTGTAAAATTCCTATAGACTGTAATAGTTTTCTATGTGATCTGAAGTTCACATATTCAAGTCCCGTAAGGAGATTAAAAAGTACAGTGAAAAAGTGGAAAAAATGTATTTTTAATTAAAAAAAAATATTCAAATCATCGTTCTCTTCCCAATATTACATGTAAATATAAATAAAAAATATAATTGGTATCGCTACTAATGCTTCAAGTTGGCGGCTTCTAAATGTTATCAGTAGAGCTTGTAATGTAAACGGTAGACAGAGGGGCGGTCCTTCACACTGCTTGCCTGCATTAGGCTTCAGTGTGAGGAGGCATGTCTCACAGTAATCCAATCTGATTGGCTGGCAGGGAGCTGCTGGCTACAGCAAGTGTGTATGGGAAGTGAGGTAAAGCAGTTTTTGCCTCAGAGAAATGGCAGAGGGTCCATCTTGAGAAGGTCCTCATATTGTAAATGTTTAAACAGCCGTAACTAAGGGAAACTCAAGAAAAACAGTGGTATGTGAAGAAACTAAAGATTGCTTTATGTATAATGCTGCTGCAGCAGTAACATATGTGAAAATTGTTTTTATTTTATTTTTTATTTTTTTATGAAAACATGACAGTTACCCTTTTAAGGTATTTCCAAACCAAAAGCCATGGTTTGATATTGGATATGATAGTAGGTACTTGCTTAGAGTAGGGTATGATAGTAGGTACTTGCTTAGAGCAAAGATTGTTACATATAAATCAGGACATGCATTGACCTATAGCGAGACCCAAAGAGAGCTGAAGAGGGGTATCAGAGCTGTGAGTACAGGGGTGAGTACCAGGGGTAACAACTTAAGGATTATGTGGAAAGGTATTAAGATCTTAAAGGGGTATTCCCATCTCAGACAATAGGGGGATATGTCCCCATTGTCTGATAGGACATCTACAATGAGAACGAAGCGGGGAGCACTGTGGCTGGAGGACCCTGGATTTTCCGGGGTCCGTCCACCTCCAAGCGCAGCTCCCATAGAAGTGAATGGGAGCGCACCGCGCGCCCCATGCTCCCATTCATTACTATGGGGCAGACGGCAATAGCTGAACCAGCGCTCAGCTATTTTTGGCGGCCCCATAGAAATGAATGGAGGGCGGCTGCGCGTGCGCAGTGCGCCCTCCATTCATTTCCCGGCTCTGTTCTCATTGTAGGTGCTGGGACCCGCACCTATTAGACAATGGGGGCATATCCTAGTGATTTGCCCCCATTGTCTGAGATGGGAAAACCCCTTTAACTGATTGCAAAGGGGCACGGAAAGGAAAAGTTTAGATGCTGTGTCTCCTGGTAATCTGAATCAATTTTTTGCATGCATTGATAGTGATACAGGTGAGGAGTTTACACTGGGGTGTTTTGAAGAAGGGGACCCCGAAGTTGTTTTACAGTGTCATAAGGTAAAATCAGCAATTAAGAAAATTGATATTACTAAAATCAGCCATGAAGAAAATTCATATTACTAAAACATGTTTAAAGATTGTGTGCGGAACAATCTCTTACTTCAATTGGCTGTAGTCCCCAGGTGTTTGAAAGCCACCATCATTGTCCCCTTACCAAAAAAGCACAATATCAGAATTCTAAATGACTATGGCCAGTGGCGCTTATGCCAATTATCATGAAATCATGTTGTCATCTGTTTTTGCCACTATCCCTGTTATGTTGCATAGATACAAGTTTTCTTATAGGAATAATACATCTACTGAGGATGCAATTTCTATTGCCCTCCACACTTGCTGTGTCACATGTAGAAAAGCCAAATACATATGCTAGAATGCTATTCATTGATTTTACTTCAACTTGTAACACTGTAATTACCCAGAAGTTGGTGGAGAAGATTAAAAAGAATGTGTTATCAGAAAGTGACCTGGTGTTTAAAGGGGTTATCCCATGACTAATGTAAAAAATTAAAATCAGACATCATATAGTACATGACAATATCAACAAAGCTAAAACCAGTCCTGTACTGCACATTGGTCCAGAGACCTCCCCATTCATCATTGCTCTGCTAGATTTGTATCAAGCCAGCAGCTCAAGAGGATTGTCTTTTCTGCTTCAGCTCAGGGGGCATGTCTCAGCTCTCCCTGTCACAGCTGAGGAGGCCGTTGAAGAATGAAACTGAGCATGTGCGGCCTTCTCAGTGAGCAGGTTAAAGAAATAAGAGAAAAACAAACTGCAGGTGGTGATATACATATACATTTTATTGAATAACTCAGTGGCTATGGTAAATTTAGAAGTATGTGCAATTACAAAAGTACTTAGATGCAGGTGTTGGTTTGACAACTGTAGATTATTTTTGTATGGGACAACCCCTTTAAATCACTTTTTTATGTTTAACATATTTTTAAATAATTATTGATGTTATTTTTAATTTTCCATGTCACTTTTTATATTTAAACTAAAACCAAAAATCCAGCAGTTTTTGCACTGGCCACTATGTCTAATAATTGGTGCCACTTCTTGGTTGGTACAGATTACTTTACTGCATTTAACTCATTCTAACCCTGCCTGTAATGATAAGGAGATACAGTATCATCTCTGTGTATAGATAAGACAGGATCCACCATTCACAATAGGTGATTCTCAAAACTTATCTATTCTTTCCTTGTATAATGACTTCTGCACAGTTCACAAAGCATGCCTAGAAAACTCTGCCATCTAAGTCAGTAGGGTCCCCTTCCTGCCATAAAGCATTTTTAAGAACAGCTCAGGCAAGATGGCAGCCCCCATAATAGTATTCAGGAAATAAAATAAAAAAAATCGACAATCAGAAAATAAACACAGATTTTTTTAAATGTGATGTGTTTCTGTCTGGTTTTAACTGGCAGATAACATTTTTGGTGACGCATTTTCTTTAAGAACCTTGGATCATGAAATAGGCTCTGTTTATGGATTATGTTTGGTAATTGTATCACAGGCATAGCCTATTGTGTTTTGTTAATTGTGTTTGGTAATTGTATCTGACCTAATTATCTCCCAAGCAGAGGAGAGGGATTGTGTGTCCTGTTTCCATTGGTCTGTGTGTTTGTCACGCAGTTCCCCATCAGGTCCAGATAGGGGGTCGCCTTGCATGGGGACTTGCATATAAGGCCAAGTGTGGCACCAATAAAGGCAGTTCATCTTCACTCTCAATACTGAGTTCTGTCTCTTATTGGGGAAAATGCTATATCACAGTTCACTAGCTCTTATAAGAGCTGTTCCTGCTTCCCTCACAGATGACCCTGGAGTTCCTGCAGCACCTCTCACTATTGGGAAAAGGACTTCTCTGGCGTTGAGCCCTTCTGCCCCAAAGGGGTATCGCTACAGTGTAGTGTATTGTATTTTAGAAGCAATCGAAAGATTGTCTGTTATAGTTCCCTTGTGGGACTATTTAATAGTCTGCAGACAGTTTGGGCCTTAATGACCAAGTCCCATTTTTCAAATCTGACATATCTAACTTTATGTAGTAATAACGTTAAAATGCTTTTACTTATCTAAGGGATTCTGAAATAGTTTTCTTATTAAATGTTGTATTTCTTGTTAGTGATAAATTTGAGTTTTACCTTAATTTTTTTTAAATCCCAAAATTTACAGAAAAATTTGATTTAAAAAAAAACGGAATTAGACTTACCGGTAATTCAGTTTCCATTAATCCACCATGACGGCACGCAGGAGAGATTGACCCCTGACCTCTGTAGGGGCACTAACAGAGAGAGGTTAAATTGTCGGCTCCCACCACCATTCACCAGTGAGTTTCAGATTACAGTGCTCCAACCCACGATATAATTTTTTTTTTTTTTTGGGGGGTATTTCCTCATACCCTTATTTAAATTTTTTGTATATATATATATATATATATATATATATATATATATAATCTTTTTATTTATTTATTTTTTTTTTATTTTTTTTTTGGAGGTGGGTTATTGTGCCATCATGGTGGATTCATGGAAACTGAGATACCGGTAAGTCTAATTCCGGTTTTCCATTTCCACCACCATGACGGCACGCAGGACAGACCTAACAGATTACTAACATTAAGAAGGGGGCTATGGCTTGTAAAACTTTATGCCTGAATGAAAGATCAGAGGATCTGGATAAGTCCAATCTTTAGTGTCTCACCAAAGTATTCACACTAGACCAGGTGGCTGCTCTGCATATCTGTTCCAGAGAAGCCCCTGCTCTTTCTGCATATGAAGAAGAAATTGACCTGGTAGAATGGGCTTTAATTCCTATGGGGCAATCAATACCCTGGATTTTATCTGAAATCGTCAGTTTGATCCATCTAGCAATGGTTGCCTTTGATACTGCTTTGCCCTTTTTTTTCCTCTGAATTGGACTAGTAAATCTGGTGCGGCGGGACACTAAATACGGAGACAACATCTGGTCATTGAAGTCCACCCCTCCCATGTGAAGGTTATAGTCATGGACTGAGAGGGGCTTTTCAATGACACGGGTTGCTCGCTCAATTTGGATTGTCGTGTCTGCGTGAATGGAGGAGCAGTTCTTCGTTACACAAGGCAGCCCTCTCCCCCCTTGCAAGACGGGTGGTAACGAGCCGTTGGGGGAAGCCCGCGCGACTAGTTCGCGCGGTGCCACAGCAGCCAATCTGTTCTACAATCAAATGCCTGAAGAGGGCCACACTTGTGTAGAAATTGTGTAGAAATTGTCCACATAAAGATGGTACCCCTTGCCGAATAAGGGTGACACCAAGTCCCAGACTGTCTTCTCACTGCTCCCCATGTAGTCAGGGCAACCGACCGGCTCCAGGGTCTGATCTTTTCCCTCATAGACACAAAATTTGTGGGTATAGCCTGTGGCCCTTTCACAGAGCTTATACAATTCGACCCCATACCGGGCACGCTTGCTTGGGATGTATTGTTTGAAGCCAAGGCGCCCGGTAAAAAGTAGTATTAGGGACTCGTCTACGCAGATGTTTTTATCTGGGGTATACAAATCTGCAAATTTCTGGTTGAAGTGGTCTATAAGGGGCCGAATTTTGTGGAGCCGGTCAAAAGCTGGGTGGCCTCTGGGACAGGAGGTGGTGTTGTCGCTAAAGTGCAGGAAACGCAGGATGGTCTCAAATCGTGTCCTGGACATAGCAGCAGAGAACATGGGCATGTGATGAATTGGGTTCGTGGACTAATATGACCGCATTTCATGCTTTTTAGTTAGACCCATGTTGAGGAGAAGGCCCAGAAAAATGTTAATTTCGGAAACCTGGACTGGTTTCCACCGGAAAGGCTGGGCATAATAGCTTCCCGGGTTGGCGGTTATAAATTGTGTGGCATACCGATTTGTTTCTGCCACAACTAAGTCCAAGAGCTCTGCAGTCAAGAACAGCTCAAAAAATCCCAGGGCCGAACCGATCTGAGCTGTCTCAACCTGAACTCCAGACTGGGCGGTGAAAGGGGGAACTACAGGTGCGGCTGAAGTTGGGGACTGCCAATCAGAGTTTGCCAGCACCTCAGGGATTCTAGGGGGTCTACGGGCCCGTCTTTGCGGTGGCTGCGACGGGGTAACTAATGCACGTGCCACCGTACCAGCTTCAACTGCCCTTCTGGTGCTCGCCACTTCACCATGTTGTTTGGCAGTGCTGGTACTAGGTCCAGGATGGGCTGCGCTGCTGGTGTATGCCTCACCGCGTAATCCGACAGCGCCAGCCCCACTCTGCTGCCCTTGAAGTGGATCCTGCGCAACCTGTGGTCTAGCGACACGGGGCCGGGTACACCTGGTGCTATCAGGGACCTCAACCTCCTCGTCCGAACTTTGAGTCAGACTGCCACTGCTTTCTACAGGTTCATATTCTGACCCGCTAGATTCATCAGATGAGGGTTCCCATTCCTCATCCGACTGGGTCAGAAGCCTGTAGGCCTCTTCAAAAGAATACCCCCTGTTTGACATTTGGGCAACTAAATTTAGGGGTATTCCCTAAGACTACCCAAGAAAAAAAGCAAGCCTGTCTTACAAATGGGAGGCTAGCAAAGTACCGGAGGCCGCTGCGGTTGATAAAAAATATCAAAACTGATTTTTTTTTTTATCGCCGCAGCGATCAAAAAAAAAATATATTTTTTGGCACTGCGGCAGGGCGGGCGTGGGTGAACGCACGTGTGGGCAACCGATCAGGCCTGATTGGGCAAACACTGCGTTTTGGGTGGAGGGCGAACTAAGGTGACACTAATACTATTATAGATCTGACTGTGATCAGTTTTGATCACTTACAGATACTATAAAAGTACAAATGCTGATTAGCGATACACTAATCAGCGAATAAGTGGGTGCGGTGGGCTGGGCGCTAACCGATCGCTAAACTACCTAACCAAGGGGCCTAAACTATCCCTAAAACCTAACAGTCAATACCAGTGGAAAAAAAAAAGTGACAGTTTACACTGATCACTTTTTTCCGTTTCACTAGTGATTGACAGGGACAAGAAGGGGTGATCAAGGGGTTAATTGGGGTGCAGGGGGGTGATCTGGGGCTAAAGTGTTCTGTTTGGTGTACTCACTGTGAAGCCTGCTCCTCTGGTGGAACCAACCGACCAAAAGCACCAGCAGAGGAGCAGGGAAGCCATTTAACACATCATATTTACTAACATGATGTGTTATATGGCTTCTGATTCGACATTTTAAAAATCGCCAGCCCTCCAGCCACGATCATTGGCTGGCCGGCTGTTGACGAAATGGTTCTCGTTCATTTGCCGGCCCGCGATGCGCATGCGCGGGCCGGCTCAGTCCAAAATCTTGCGTCTCGCGAGATGACGCACGAATGCGTCCAGGAGGAATAAATCAACCGCCTCCCGGACGCATCCGTGCGTTACATGGTCGGGCGGTTAAGTTTATTACCCATACCCATGTGACTGTGACGAGGGGACATCATCTGCGTCTGGAGGAAAGAAGGTTTGTACTCAAACATAGAAAAGGATTCTTTACGGTAAGAGCAGTGAGACTATGGAACTCTCTGCCTGAGGAGGTGGTGGTGGTGAGTACAATAAAGGAATTCAAGAGGGGCCTGGATGTATTTCTGGAGTATTACAGGCTATAGCTACTAGAGAGGGGTCGTTGATCCAGGGAGTTAGTCTGATTGCCTGTTTGGAGTCGGGAAGGAATTTTTTATTCCCCTAAAGTGGGGAAAATTGACTTCTACCTCATCTTTTTTTTTTTTTTTGCCTTCCTCTGGTTCAACTTGCAGGATAACAGGCCAAACTGGATTGACAAATGTCTTTTTTCGGCCTTTTTGTTACTATACCAGATTTTTTAAAAGATGACAAAACCTGTCCCGATCTGATTTTATCTGCTGTTCCGAGTCTGATATAATTAGGAAATCGTCTAAGTAGGGGACGATTGTTAGGCCATGAGTTCACAAAAAGGCAATCATTTCTACTATTAGTTTGATAAATACCCTGGGGACAGATGATATCCCGAAGGGGAGGGTGACAAATTAAAAATGGGCTAGGTTCCCCAGGGGATCTTTTATGGCGAACCTTAAGTATTTTTGACACTGGGTTCGGATTCAATTGTGTTTTTGCCGGATGATGATAGATTCAGAATCTTTCTTGAGGGGAGAAAGAAAACTCTAATCTGTAGCAGTCCTTTATTATGTTTAAGGGCCAGGGATTTGAAGTTACAGATTCCCACTGAGGGTAAAAGTTATTTAGTCTTCCCCCTATCATGACATCATTTTTTGTTGCTGTTTTTATTTTGGGGGTTATGGAGATATCCTCTACCCTGTCCCCCTTTTGAATAGCTCCAGCAGCCAGTTTTACCTTTTCCCCGAAAGGATTTTCCTTGGTTAAATTGGGAGCGAAAAGGCAATCACCCAAACATTTCCTCTTGTACTGAGTGAGGTTATTTGACGTCTTAATTTCCTCAGAGGGAAAAAAAAATATGTTTTTGATTCTTCTGTTATCTCCCCTTCTGATACGGGATACTCGTCTTCATCTTTTTTTAGATGAAGAGGCCTCATCCTCCAAACCGTCAGAGTCTGAGGAGGAGATGTTTATCCGTTTTTGGCGGAGGTACAGCAAGGCCTTCTTATCAAAATTATGCCATTGAAGATTTAACTTCCTCGTGGATCATAGATTTGAATTCCTGCATGATAGACGGCTGTTCATCTCTTACAATTTTCGTAATACACTCTTTACAAAGTTTTTCTGGATATTTAGCAGAAAGTTTAGCATAGCATTGGAGGCATTTCAAACTCTTCCTGGGCTTCTTCAAAGTCTGTTTAGAGACATATGATAAGAGAGCAGCTGTATTAATGCAGGATTCTATGTATAGTACATCAAAATAAGTGCAGTATACATTAAAAACGTGAGGTAACTTAGACCAAGGGGAGAACATTGCCATAAGAGGTATTCCGTATAATACATCTAGTGTGGGCACTCACGGTTTGTAGCGCTGGAGCGTCATGCTCTTTCGGGTGCTGCGGCTCCGGGTCCGACATTTTGTGTCTGTGTCGGAGAGGCACAAAGTTTTAAATCCGTGGCGTGAGTTACAGAAGCACTTCCGGGTATACTCCTTGACCCTGAAGTGATGTTAGACGCCCGCAACACCGGCCTCTTGCGTCTCGGCCAGCTGATCTCACTGGGAGATAGGAGGCCTGTGCAGCATCAGGGCAGGCTCCTGATTAACAGGGAGCGTGCCCCTGTCGTCTCCCTGTCAGCTTTGTAATGCACCTCCGGAGAGCAGGGGACATACTTAGAACGAGTCCTCTGCAAGAGAAGCGCCGAACTCCCGATGCAGCTCCCAGGTACAAAAAAAAGGGTAGATATAAATAATGCACTTCACCTCTCTGACTGGCAGAGAGGACTTTCTTTGTCCTGGCCACTGTAGGGGCAGGAACACACTGGTGAATGGTGGTGGGAGGCGACAATTTAACCGTTCTCTGTTCCTGCCCCTACAGAGGTCAGGGGTCAATCTCTCCTGCATGCCGTCATGGTGGTGAAATGGAAATAGTTTTTAAAAATGTCTCTGCTTTTGGAGAGTTATAAATAGAATATCTTAGAATTTAAGAAGCCTTTTTATTTTTTTAAAGAAAATTTGACTTTTTTAAGGACCAATTCAGTTATGAAGTCACTTTAAAGAGGATCTTTCACCACTCCTAACATGCCTGTTTTAATAGCTACTTGCATTCCCTCTCATAACAATTCTGGAGCATCTATTCTTATGGCTCTATCAGGGCTCCAGATGGCGACAAAAATGGTCGCCAATGCGACTTAGAATTGCAAAATGAATTGAAAAATTTGCGTCTAGACCTTCCGCTGCTCTTTTATCAAACATCGCGCTACACACATCGAATCTCCATCGCCAGAATAGCCACAAACCTCATCCTCCAATCAGGTGTCTGGTCACATGCAGGTGAAAGACTTTTGATTCTGCTCACTGATTGGCTAATCTGGCACCCCTGCATTGTGATAGGCTGTCGCCGATGGGTGGGCGGGGCTTGGGATGGCGGGCATTTTGATGGACAGCGCAAATAGGCTGCAGTCTCTGGTCATCAGGGTGCTTGTGTGAAGGTGAGGGGGCCGGGGTGGACACAGTACCTGAGCTCTCAGTACCTGCAGTGGGTGTCTCCGCCACTTCTGTGAGAAGGTCTATTAGATGTTCTTCTCTACCTGCATGAAGTTCTTTGTTTTGGTTTCACTTTGTCATCTCCTTTCCTTCTCCCAGCTGTCACCTAATTATACTAATTGTCTCACTTTATATTCCCTCCCATACTGCCTCACTTTGCGGTTTATACTTCTTCCTGGATTGTGTTCACTGCTGAAGGCTGCTTCTACTGAATACTCAGATAAGTCTGTTTCCTTTATTTGTGTTTCCTTGCTGGCTTGATTCTAGGTGATCCTGACTCCATCCGTATTAAGTGCAGGGAGACGGTGGTCGTGTCCCCTCACTATTATAGGGTTTCAGGTGTCCCATAGTATGAGGTACGTGGACATGCAATCGTCTACCATAAAGACCTTTGCATGGGCATAGCAGTCAGGGAGAGCTCTAGGGGTTTTATAGGGCTCACCCATATGCTCCTTAGTTTGGGATCAAGCCAGTCGGATGTTTATTTATAAGTTCCAGCTTTCTGCAACACCATCCGTGACAGTGGGCGGGTTTGGATGGAGCACAGTGCTGATCCCATGCTGAAACTTCCTAATGCAGCCAGTAGCTGGTGCAGGTACAGGTAGTGTTCTCCTGGGCAGTGCCCTGTGCAGGGGGGGGGGGGGGGGCAGCAGGCCTGTAGTGGCAGCACATGACTTCCCAGTCACCATAGCAGGTGTCATTGAAGGATATATGAAGGCATTCACCTGGCACTTTTATTGCATGCTAGGGGGAACGATCTTTAATTGTATGTATCTGTGTGAGCAGGCTCTGAGGCTGCAGCAGTGGCCAGTCCTCTGCCTTAGTGTAACTTGTGGAGGAAGAGTCCTGGACAAGTAGGCGGGGAGAAAAGCTCAGTGACATCATGTGCACTATCTCAGGAAGTGAATCACATTGCCCTGGCCTTGTGTGGAGAGCCTCAATGTCTGTACGGATGTGCCGTCACTAACTACTGTATACCTTATTGCAGAGAAGCCATGGGGGTAGTGTGCCTAGCAGAGGGGCTCCTGCCAGTCACAGACCGCCTGGCACTGACCCCCCCACCCTCCCCCACCCACTTGTGCCGTTCCTTTCATTGTAGTTATGCCCCAGGTCATTGAAGGACAGGTGAAGATATCTTCATGTATAGACTGCTAGGTGTCTGGGAACCCCTCCATTAATGAAAAAAATTGCCCCATACCCTATGGCGCTCCCTGAAATAAATGCAGCAGCGGGTAGTGTATGCACCTGTCGCCCCATTAATTCTCTAGTGGACTGCTGGAGATAGCTGAGGACAGTGGTTGGCTATTTCTGGTGGTCACATAGAGAATAAATGTTCTGCCAAGGCGCACGCTCCACCAGCCTCTCCATTCATTTTGGGGTATGGGGCAGTCCAAGTGGTCAGAAATATAAAACTATCCTGTGGATTATCAGATTACCAGAATACCCTTTTAAAGGGGTTGGCCCATCTCGCACTTTGGTGGCATAGGATAGGTACGGCCCCCAAAGTGAACGAGGACGCACTATGTATGCACGCCCACCCTGTATTGACTTTTATGGGAGTGCCGAAACTTCCTGGAACTTCCATAGAGGTGATCATGCTTGCGTAGTTCACTGTCCATTCACTTCTATGGGAGTTCTGAAAATAGCCGAGAGCGCCTGCCACACATGCGTGGTGCTCTCTTCTTAATTATGGGGGCCCTGTTCTAGAGATAGGTGGGAACTGAGTGGCTGTAGCTTAGAAAACCCCATGTTCCTTAGCATCCCAGCTATATTATATGGATTTTAAATTTGGAGACAAAAGGTTTCAGGTTAGGAGCCAATGGCTCCTTGAGATTGTTTTTTTGTCTGGAGCCCTGTCTATGTTGTGCCATTCCTTTATTATTTCTAATAGAAGTTATAAATGAATTGCTAGCAGTCTTCAGTAAGGGTACAGAGGGGTGGTAACCAGTTGGGGGTGTGTACCTGCACAGACTCAATCCAATCAGTGCTGCTATTTTCAGACTGTGCATTTACACCCCTCCCCCCAACTTGTTACCACCCCTCTGTACCATTACTGCAGACAGCTAGCAATTCATTCATAACTTATAGTAGAAATAATAAAGGAACAACACAATATCAAGTTATAAGAATAAATGGATAGTAGTAGCACACACTGTAAAACACTAAAGTGAGGCGTGTCGCTGCAGGGTTCTGATAAGGGGTTAATTGCCCCCAAAAAACAATAGAAAAACCTAATAATGATAAAACAAGAATAGAACCCACGCTGACTAGTTAACAAGTTGTGATACCGCAGTGTATAGAAGATATTTTTCTGATCACTGCAAAAACACTGTAAAATTGCTGCAGCGCTATAAAAAGATCACTTTTGAGGGGCATGGTGCGTTCATAGAAGATTTTTTTTTTTTTGCCACGAGTTAGTGGAAATTGATAGATTTTTTTTCTTTTTTTTCTTACAAAGTCTTATTTTCCACTAACTTGTGACAAAAAATTTAATCTCACATGAACTCACCATACCCCTCACGGAATCCAAATGCGTAAACATTTTTAGACATTTATATTCCAGACTTCTTCTCACGCTTTAGGGCCCCTAAAATGCCAGGGCAGTATAAATACCCCACATGTGACCCCATTTCAGAAAGAAGACACCCCAAGGTATTCAATGAGGGGCATATTGAGTCCATGAAAGATTGAACTTTTGTCACAAGTTAGCGGAAAGGGAGACTTTGTGAGAAAAAATAAAATTTCCGCTAACTTGTGCCACGGAATACCTTGGGGTGTCTTCTTTCCAAAATGGGGTCACATGTGGGGTATTTATACTGCCCTGGCATTTTAGGGGACCTAAAGCGTGAGAAGAAGTCTGGAATCCAAATGTCTAAAAATGCCCTCCTAAAAGGAATTTGGGCCCCTTTGCGCACCTAGGCTGCAAAAAAGTGTGACACATGTGGTATCGCCGTACTCAGGAGAAGTTGGGCAATGTGTTTTGGGGTGTCTTTTTACATATACCCATGCTGGGTGAGAGAAATATCTCTCTATAATGACAACTTTGTATTAAAAAAATGGGAAAAGTTGTCATTTAGAGAGATAATTATCTCACCCAGCATGGGTATATGTAAAAAGACACCCCAAAACACATTGCCCTACTTCTTCTGAGTACGGCGATACCACATGTGTGACACTTTTTTGCAGCCTAGCTGGGCAAAGGGGCCCAAATTCTAAAGAGCACCTTTCAGATTTCACAGGGCATTTTTAACACATTTGGATTTCAAACTACTTCTCACGCATTAGGGCCCCTAAAATGCCAGGGCAGTATAACTACTCCACAATTGACCCCATTTTGGAAAGAAGACACCGCAAGGTATTTCGTGATGGGCATAGTGAGTTCATGGAAGTTTTCATTTTTTGTCACAAGTTAGTGGAATATGAGACTTTGTAAGAAAAAAATAAAATAAAAAATATCATCATTTTCCACTATCTTGTGACAAAAAATAAAAAGTTCTATGAACTCACTATGCCGATCAGTCAATACCTTAGGGCAGGGGTGTCCAAACTCAAATTCATCGGGGGCCGCATCAGCAGTTTGGTCACCCTCAAAGGGCCGGTTGTATCGGACTTATGGGGGATCTGTGGGTGACACTTATGGGGGATCTGTGGGTGACACTTATGGGGGATCTGTGGGTGACACTTATTGAGGATCTGTGGGTGGCTCTTATGGGGGATCTGTGTATGACAGTTATGGGGAGGATCTGTGGATGACACATATATAGCATCTTATGCTATGTGTCATCCACAGATCCCCTCCATAAGTGTCCCTGTAGTGAATGACCCTCAATACACGGGCTAGGGGCCGGCATCTGCTTTTATAATGACAGTGGGGCTCGTGCAGTGACTATTCTACTACACGGGCCCCGCTCACTGTATAATCGTATCTCTAATAGTTAATGGTTACCGTATGTATATAATCGCATAAGGAGCACTGTGTATTACCGGTACTTACAACTACAAGCGCTCGCCAGGAGGAGGGAGGAGGCAGGCCGGGAGGACAGGCGCTGGCAGCGTGAGTCATACGTCATGCGCCCACGCCGCCTGCTTCATTCATAAAGTGGGCGGCGCAGGCGCGTAACGTATGACTCACACTGCCACCGCCCATCCTCCCAGCCTGCCTCCTCTCGGCGAGCGCTTGTAGTTGTAAGTACTGGTAATACACAGCGCTCCTTATGCGATTTATTATCACTTCCTGCAGGGGCCGCCTGCAGGAAGTGATAATAAAAGGTGAAGGCTGGCAGCCGGCGGCGGCTACGCGGGCCACATGACGAGGTCTGGCGGGCCGGATTCGGCCCGCGGGCCTTGTGTTTGACACCCGTGCCTTAGGGTGTCTACTTTCCGAAATTGGGTCATATGTGGGGGTTTTCTACTGTCTGGCCATTGTAGAACCTCAGGAAACATGACAGGTGCTCAGAAAGTCAGAGCTGCTTCAAAATGCGGAAATTAAAATTTTTGTACCATAGTTTGTAAATAACTTTTACCCAAACCAATAATATGTATATATACACTTAATAATAGAACAATAAATTTAGAGAAAAATTTATATAGAAATGTCGTTTTTTTTAAAATAAATTACAACTGAAAGTGAAAAATGTCATTTTTTGGCAAAAATTTCGGTAAATTTCGACTAATAACAAAAAAAAGTTAAAATGTCAGCAGCAATGAAATACCACCAAATGAAAGCTCTATTAGTGAGAAGAAAAGGAGGTAAAATTCATTTGGGTGGTAAGTTGTATCACCGAGCAATAAACGGTGAAAGTAGTGTAGTGCAGAATTGTAAAAAGTGGTATGGTCATTAAGGGTGTTTAAGATAGGGGAGCTGAGGTGGTTAAAGACTTTAGAAACACTTGGCTGTGAAAATGAAAATTTACAATTAAATATTGCTTTAGCACCAAATGTTTTATTTTTTTTCAATGGGTAACAGGAGAAAATTCACCCCCCAATTTGTAGCTTTTTTTCCTAAATACGACAACACCCCATATGTAGTCGTAGACTGCTGTTTGAGCACATAGTGAGGTGACTAAAAAAAAGCTGTTGGTAGCAATAAAAGCATCACCTTATCCTGCAAAAAATGAGCAATACAAAAACATGATTTTTTTCTCTAAAAAACTCTCTTAAATAAAGATTACGCAATCTTTATTTAAGAGAGTTTTTTAGAGAAAAAAATCATGTTTTTGTATTGCTCATTTTTTGCAGGATAAGGTGATGCTTTTATTGCTACCATTATGGGGTACATACTACTTTACTTCTGACCACCATGTGCCCATAGAGCAGTTTACCACCACATATCGGGTATTTCTGTAAGGCTACTTTCACACTAGCGTTCTGCTGTCCGCTCGTGAGCTCCGTTTGAAGGAGCTCACGAGCGGAGCAGAACGCTTCCGTCCAGCCCTGATGCAGTCTGAATGGATGCGGATCCGCTCAGACTGCATCAGTCTGGCGGCGTTCAGCCTCCGCTCCGCTCGCCTCCGCACGGCCAGGCAGACAGCTGGATGCTGCTTGCAGCGTTCAGCTGTCCGCCTGGCCGTGCGGAGGCATGCGGATCCGTCCAGACTTACAATGTAAGTCAATGGGAACGGATCCGCTTGAAGATAAAACCATATGGCTCAATCTTCAAGCGGATCCGTCCCCTATTGACTTTACATTGAAAGTCTGAACGGATCCGCTCAGGCTACTTTCGCACTTAGAAATTTTTCTAAGTTATTAATGCAGACGGATCCGTACTGAACGGAGCCTCCGTCTGCATTAATATGATCGGATCCGTTCAGAACGGATCCGATCAAGCGCAAGCTGCAGTAAGTAGCCTAAACTGCAGAATCAGAGTAGTGCATATTGAGGTTTATTTTGCTGTTTTAAAAAAAAATAATTAACATGAAAAATCTGGGGGGGGGAATTTGGGAAATTTTGCCTCCAAATTTCTTTAATTTTTGTGGAACACCCAAAGGGTTAACAAAGTTTGTAACATCAGTTTTGAATAATTTGAGGGGTGTAGTTTCTAAAATGGTGTCATTTATGGGTGGTTTCCTTTATGCAAGCCTCTCAGAATCACTTTACCGTATTTTTTGCCCTATAAGAAGCACTTTTTCCTCCCCAAAAGTGGGGGAAAAATAGCAGTGCGTCTTATGGGGCGAATGCTGCTGATTTTGCCATATTTTCAATGATACACCCACCGTGATGCCGCGCGGCGGGTGTATCAGCTGTGAGGGAGGAGGGGCTGGGGGATGGCGTCTGCATTTATAATGACAGCGGGGTCCGTGCAGTGACTGTATTCTACTACACGGGCCCAGCTCACTGTATAATCGTATCTGTATACTGTAATAGTTAATTATGTATATACCGGTAATTGCATAATCACCGTTACTTACAACTACAAGAGCTTGGTAGGTGGCAGAGAGGAGGGAGGAGGCAGGCCGGGAGGACTTTTTGTCATGGCTTTTTTGACACTAGTTTTTTTTTTTGTTTGTTTTTTACTGTGTTCACCTAATGGAGGCATCCTCAAACTGCGGCCCTCCAGCTGTTGCAAAACTACAACTCCCAGCATGCCCGAACAGCCTACAGGTGTCAGCCTACAGCAGGGCATTGTGGTAGTTGTAGTTTTGCAACAGCTGGAGGGCCACAGTTTGAGAATGCCTGACCTAATGGGTTAGATCATGTGATACTTTTTATAGAGCAGGTCCTTATGGATGTGGCAATATGTAACATGTATACTTTTTTTAATTTAGGTTTTACACAATAGTATCATTTTTTAAACCCAAAAAATAACATATTTTAGTGTCTCCATAGTCTGAGAGCCATTTTTTGGGGGGCGATTGTCTTAGGTAGGGTATCATTTTTGTGGGGTGAGATGGCACAATTTTGATGACTTGTTATTGCTTGTTATTACAAGCCAATAAAATGGCTTTTTTGACACCGTTTTTATTTCATCTTTTTTACTGTGTTCTCCTGAGGGGTTAGGCCATGTTGTATTTTTATAGAGCAGGTTTTTACAGACACGGCAATACCTAATATGTATTTTTTTATTTCTTTTACATTTAACACAATTAAAGCATTTTTGAAACAAAAAAAAATCATGTTTTGGTATCTCCATAGTCTGAGAGCCTTATTTTTTTTTTATTAGGTAGGGGCTAATTTTATGTGGGATGAGGTGATGCCTTTTTGATTGCTTGGTGTTGCACTTTTAGTGACGCTTTTTTTTTTACTTGAAAATTATTTTCCCACTCTGGAACTTCAACTTTTGGGGGTCTGATCACCTTTACAATGCATTATAATACTTTCTTTATTGTAATGCTTTGGCTGTAAGTGTATTACACACTATAATACACTTACAGCAACCTCCCTGTGAGATCCAGGGGGCTGGATCTCACAGGCTGTCACGGAAGGCAGTCAAGATGCCCTGCCGCTCTGCTGTGACGGGGACCTGATGGCCACCCTGCACCCAACAGGATCCCGCACTTGCCGTGGTCAGCGCTGACCTCGGCAGTGTGAAGGTTAATGCGCCAGCATCAGTGTTTTTACCGATGTCGGCGCATACAGCAGAAGTCTGTCTATCAGTGACTGCCGGACCCCTGCAGCTGATCGGGCGGGTGCATCTCCTGCATCTCCTACATGTTCAGTGCTGGTCCTTAAGGGGTTAATAATGCTTTGTTTACTTGCTGCAGCAAAGCTATGAGGGCGTATAACAACAGTGACTAAGCTCTCCCTTCATGAATATTTGTGGGTGTGAATCATCTGCCCTTCTTCTCCCTTTGCACTATGCAGGATAGGAGGATATATAGTGTGTGTGTGTATATATATATATATATATATATATATATTTATACAGTGGATATAAAAAGACTGCACAACCCTGTTAAGGATACTTTCACACTAGCATTTGGGGCTCCGCTTGTGAGTTCCGTTTAAAGGCTCTCACAAGCGGCCCCAAAGGCATCCGTACTGCCCTAATGCATTCTGAGTGGATGCGGATCCGCTCAGAATGCATCAGTCTGGCACCGTTTGTCCTCCGCTCCGCAGGCAGACACCCGAACGCTGCTTGCAGCGTTCGGGTGTCCGCCTGGCAGTGCGGAAGCAAACGGATCCGTCCAGACTTACAATGTAAGTCAATGGGGATGGATCCGTTTGAAGTTGACACAATATGGCTCAATTTCAAACGGATCCGTCCCCCATTGACTTTCAATGTAAAGTCTGGACGGATCCGTCTGAGCAGCTTTCACACTTAGAATTTTTTCTAAACTATAATACAGACGGATCTGTTCTGAACAGATCCCATTGTCTGCATTATAGGAACGGATCCGTCTGTGCAGACACCAGACGGATCTGCTCTGAACGCCAAGTGTGAAAGTAGCCTAAAAAGTCAGGTTTCTGTGATGTAAAAAAAAAAAATTAGACAAATATAAATCATGTCAGAACTTTTTTCCATCTTTAATGTGACCTATAAACTGTACCACTCAATTGAAAAACAAACGGAAATCTTTTAGATGGATGTGAAGAAAACAAAAAAATACTTAAATAATGTGGTTGCTTAAGTTTGCACACCCTCTTATAACTGGGGATGTAGCTGTGTTCAGAATTAAGCAATAATTCAAAATCATGTTAAATAGGAGTCAGCATACACCTGCCATCATTTAAAGTGCATCTGATTAAGGCCCCATGCACACGGCCGTTGTTCACGGCCGTGGAACCGCGGCCTGGATCCCTCCTGAGAGCAGGAGCGCACGGCGTCACTGGTTGCTATGACGCCGTGCGCTCCCTGCTGCCGCCGCTATACAGTAATGCACTGGTATGATCTATACCAGTGTATTACTGTACTGTGCCGGCAGCAGGGAGCGCATGGCGTCATAGCAACCAGTGACGCCGTGCGCTCCTGCTCTCAGGAGGGATCCAGGCCGCGGTTCCACGGCCCGCACACGGCTGTGAACAACGGCCGTGTGCATGGGGCCTAACCCCAAATAAAGTTCAGCTGCTCTAGTTGGTCTTTCCTGAAATTTTCTTAGTCGCATCCCACTGCAAAAGCCATGGTCCACAGAGAGCTTCCAAAGCATCAAAGGGATCTTATTGTTAAAAGGTATCAGTCAAGAGAAGGGTACAAAACTTTTTTCCAAGGCATTAGATATTCCATGGAACACAGTGAAGACAAGTCATCAAGTGGAGAAAATATGGCACAACAGTGACATTACCAAGAACTGGACTTCCCTCCAAAATTGGTGAAAAGACGAGAAGAAAACTGATCTGGGAGGCTACCAACAGGCCTGCAGCAACATTAACATTAACATTAAAGAAGCTGCAGGAATATCTGGCTGTGTGGTACATGTGACAACAATCTCCCGTATTCTTCATATGTCTGGGCAATGGGGTAGAGTGGCAAGACGAAAGCCTTTTCTTAGGAAGAAAAACATCCAAGCCAGGCTACATTTTGCAAAAACACATCTGAAGTCTCCCAAAAGCATGTGGGAAAAGGTGTTATGGGCTGATGAAACCAAGGTTGAACTTTTTGGCCATAATTCCAAAAGATATGTTTGGCTCAAAAACAACACTGCACGTCACCAAAAGAACACCATACCCACAGTGAAGCATGGTGGTAGCAACATCAGCTGGAACTGGGGCCTTAGTTAAGCTAGAGGAAATTATGAACAGTTCCAAATACCAGTCAATATTGGCACAAAACCTTCAGGCTTCTGCTAGAAAGCTGAACATGAAGAGGAACTTTATCTTTCAGCATGACAATGACCCAAAGCATAGATCCAAATCAACAAAGGAATGGCTTCACCGGAAGAAGATTAAAGTTTTGGAATGGCCCAGCACTGAATCCGATTGAAATTCTGTGGGGTGATCTGACGAGGGCTGTGCACAGGAGATGCCCTCACAATCTGACAGATTTGAAGTGTTTTTGCAAATAAGAGTGAGCAAATCTTGCCAAGTCCAAATGTGCCATGCTGATAGACTCATATACCCCAAAAGACTAAGTGCTGTAATAAAATCACTAGGTGCTTCAGCTAAGTATTAGTTTAAGGGTGTGCAACCATATTATTTTATTTTTATATTTTTTCTTCCCTCTACCTAAAAGATTTCAGTTTGTTTTTCAATTGAGTTGTACAGTTTCTAGGTAACATTAAAGGTGGAAAAAGTTTTATCTTTGTCTAATTTTATTTTTTTTTACATCAGAGAAACGTGACATTTTAACAGGGGTGTGGAGACTTTTTATATCCAATGTAAATATATGAATGTGGAAATGGGGCAGCATTCCTTCTATGTTGCAGCGGGTGCCTGTGTCAAACCCTTGATAACGGGTGTAGATATAAGTAGAAGAAATCCACGGCACTCCTCTGTAAAACGTGAAAAATTGTGTCCTTTATTCACACATGTCACACAGCAACATTTCGTTTCTCTCTCAGAACCTTTCTCAAGCCAAGTGAATTACAAAGTGCAAAAGTGCAATAATTTATACATCACCTAATTAATTAATCACCGATTAATGCATGTTTAAAAGTACACGCCCCTCTATCACTTCCAATCCCAGTGTTGTCTTGCAGCCTGTTCAGACTAGACACTAAGTCCATGTCAGCCAGATCTCGATTACAACTTGATTAAATCCTGTGGTATATCAGTGTCCATGATTGCATATAATAGATACTTGTGCATCATTACATGTGTACATTATTTCATTTGCGAACATAAAGTGCTAAGTGCTATTCATATTAAAAACGCTTGGCCACAACATATATAAAGACTCACTAGGATATATCGCAGCCTAAACACTCCACTAAAGGCTGTAGAACAGGCGCATATGCGGCGCGCACCAGCCAGACGCACCAAGACCTGTGTGTCTTCCTACTCGCAATGCGCTTGCGCCGCTGTCCCATGTGTCCGCTCACAGCCAGTGCCATCCTAAATTAAGGGCAAACTGATAGGCTTTGGTGGAGTGTTCAGCCTGCGATATGCCCTTGTGAGTCGTTATATATGTTGTAGCCAAACATTTTTAATTGCTTGAAAAAGGTTCCAAAGGAAGAACCGAAATATTGCATCTGGTGAAATAAACACTTATCTATTTTTGGGAAGTGCCGTGGAATTTTCTTTTTCATATATACATATATATATATATATACACACAGTACAGACCAAACGTTTGGACACACCTTCTCATTCAAAGAGTTTTCTTTATTTTCATAACTATGAAAATTGTAGATTCACACTGAAGGCATCAAAATTA
The DNA here is from genome assembly GCF_014858855.1 of Bufo gargarizans. NCBI lineage: Eukaryota > Metazoa > Chordata > Amphibia > Anura > Bufonidae > Bufo > Bufo gargarizans. The sequence continues at coordinate 383,843,461 of NC_058082.1, read as the reverse complement.
TGAATTAACACATGTGGAATTATATACATAACAAACAAGTGTGAAACAACTGAAAATGTCATATTCTAGGTTCTTCAAAGTAGCCACCTTTTGCTTTGATTACTGCTTTGCACACTCTTGGCATTCTCTTGATGAGCTTCAAGAGGTAGTCACCTGAAATGGTCTTGCAATAGTCTTGAAGGAGTTCCCAGCTATGCTTAGCACTTGTTGGCCCTTTTCCCTTCACTCTGCGGTCCAGCTCACCCCAAACCATCTCGATTGGGTTCAGGTCCGGTGACTGTGGAGGCCAGGTTATCTGGCGCAGCACCCCATCACTCTTCTTCATGGTCAAATAGCGCTTACACAGCCTGGAGGTGTGTTTGGAGTGATTGTCCTGTGGAAAAATAAATGATGGTCCAACTAAACGCAAACCGGATGGAATAGCATGCCGCTGCAAGATGCTGTGGTAGCCATGCTGGTTCAGTATGCCTTCTTGAATAAATCCCCAACAGTGTCACCAGCAAAGCACCCCCACACCATCACACCTCCTCCTCCATGCTTCACGGTGGGAACCAGCCATGTTGGGTTCATCCGTTCACCTTTTCTGCGTCGCACAAAGACACGGTGGTTGGAACCAAAGATCTCAAATTTGGACTCATCAGACCAAAGCACAGATTTCCACTGGTCTAATGTCCATTCCTTGTGTTCTTTAGCCCAAACAAGTCTCTTCTGCTTGTTGCCTGTCCTTAGTAGTGGTTTCCTAGCAGATATTCTACCATGAAGGCCTGATTCACACAGTCTCCTCTTAAAAGTTGTTCTAGAGATGTGTCTGCTGCTAGAACTCTGTGTGGCATTGACCTGGTCTCTAATCTGAGCTGCTGTTAACCTGCGATTTCTGAGGCTGGTGACTCGGATGAACCTATCCTCCGCAGCAGAGGTGACTCTTGGTCTTCCTTTCCTGGGGCGTTCCGCATGTGAGCTAGTTTCTTTGTAGCGCTTGATGGTTTTTGTGACTGCACTTGGGGACACTTTCAAAGTTTTCCCAATTTTTTGGACTGACTGACCTTCATTTCTTAAAGTAATGATGGCCACTCGTTTTTCTTTACTTAGCTGCTTTTTTCTTGCCATAATACAAATTCTAACAGTCTATTCAGTAGGACTATCAGCTGTGTATCCACCTGACTTCTCCACAACGCAACTGATGGTCCCAACCCCATTTATAAGGCAAGAAATCCATTTCAGATGACTACCTCTTGAAGCTCATCAAGAGAATGCCAAGAGTGTGCAAAGCAGTAATCAAAGCAAAAGGTGGCTACTTTGAAGAACCTAGAATATGACATATTTTCAGTTGTTTCACACTTTTTTGTTATGCATATAATTCCACATGTGTTAATTCATAGTTTTGATGCCTTCAGTGTGAATCTACAATTTTCATAGTCATGCAAATAAAGAAAACTCTTTGAATGAGGTGTGTCCAAACTTTTGGTCTGTACCGTGTATATATATATATATATTAGCAGAAGGACATGTATGTATGTGTATGTCCGCTAAAGGAATCCGCACCATCGCATTTACAGTCACGAAATTTGGCACACAGGTACATCAGGTGTCCGGGAAGGTTTTAGACCAGATGTCAGCTCTCTAGCACATACCATTCCTGAGAGATTCCCCAAAAAATGCATTAGCCAATAGAAGCCTGGTCACGTAGCCCTTATCAGACAATAGAAGCAGAAGCTTGCAGCGCCTTAGTCTCCACAAACACACAGTTTTACACCAGGTTTCCATAACAACTCAGCTATTTTTCTAAACTGCTATAGGTCAGCTTTAAAGAGGCAGGGCGCTGTGGATGACACGGTTAAGGGAGCAGAGTGCTGTGGAGGTCACATTTAAGGGGGCAAAATACGGACCTAAAAAACCTGCCCCCCAGGTCCAGCTAATTCACGCCCCAACCCGGTTAGTCCATGCCCCCTCCCTCTCCGCATCCTATGGGGATTGAAAAAAATGAAGTTAACTTCTATCAGCTGCAGGGGTGGGAGGGAGGCTGACTTTCTACCTGCAGCTCACACTCAGACCGCACAGTGCTGCTGTCTGAGAGTGAGCTGTTCAAAAGGACATCCCTGTGTCTGCTGTGGAGGTCACAGTTAAGGGGACTGTCCGCTATGAAGGTCAGTGTTAAGGGGCAGATTGCTGTAGAGGCCACTATTAAGGGGACGTGGTGTTGTGGAAAAAACTGTTAAGGAGATGTGGTACTGTGGAGGTCACTAATAAAGGAGCTTTCACTGTGGATATTACTGTTAAGGGGGCAGGCTGCTGTGGAGGTAACTGTTAAGGGAGCAGGAAACGGTGAAGGTCAAAGTTAAGGGAAACATGCGCTATGGAGGTCAGTGTTAAATGAGGGTTTGCTGTAGAGGTCACTGTTAAGGGGGTGGGGTGTTGTGGAGGTCACATTTTAAGGGAATGGAGCTCTGTGAAGGTCACTGTTAAAGGGGCGGTTATTCTGGAAATCACTATTACCAAGACAGGGTACTGTGAAGGTCACTAATAAAGAAGCTGCCTCTGTGGAGGTAACTGTTAATGGGAACGGCGCTGTGGATGTTACTGTTAAGGGGGCAGGCCGATGTGGAAGTCACTGTTAAAGGAGCGAGGTACTGTTGATGTCACTGTTATAGTGGGTACTGTCTATCTTATATAGTGGGTACTGTCTATCTTTCTACAACACACACAAACATGAAATTAAATAGATGAAATATGGGGTCCTTCTGCTAATATATATACAGCTGTATACAGGACATCAGTATATAGTGTGTGTGTATATGTATTAGCAGTATACAGGACTATATAGTGTGTATATATATATATATATATATATAAATATAAATATACATTTCAAAACTGGGGCAGCACTCCTTGTTCGTGACAATCTGGGTGCCAGTGTTTAACCCTTGATCATGGGTGTATGAATAACTGAAGAAATCCAGTGCACTCCTCTGTAAATGGTGAAAAAAAAAAAAAGTGTATTTATTCACACACGTCACGTTTTAGCGACGTTTCAGCCCCCTCATGGAACCTTTCTCAAGCCAAGTGAATTACAAAGTGCAAGTGCATATGTTTATATATGCCATAATTGATTAATTAATGACCAATATCACAATAAAGCAATCCATAATTTATATACAGTGTCAACGTGATTATAATAGAATATAATTCATATACAGTAGCAAGAAAAAGTATGTGAACCCTTTGGAATTATATGGATTTCTGCACAAATTAGTCATAAATTGTGATCTGATCTTCATCACAGCAATAGACAATCACAGTCTGCTTAAACTAATGACACACAAAGAATTAAATGTTACCATGTTTTTATTGAACACACCATGTAAACATTCACAGTGCAGGTGAAAAAAGTATGTGAACCCTTGGATTTAATAACTGGCTGAACGTCCTTTTACAGCAATAACTTCAACCAAATGTTTCCTGTAGTTGCAGATCAGATGTGTACAACGGTCAGGAGTAATTCTTGACCATTCCTCTTTATAGAACTGTTTCAGTTCATCAATATTCTTGGCATGTCTAATGTGAATCGCTTTCTTGAGGTCATGACACCACATCTCAATCAGGTTGAGGTCAGGATACTGACTGGGCCACTCTAGAAGGCATATTTTCTTTTGTTTAAGCCATTCTGTTGTTGATTTACTTCTATGCTTGGGGTCGTTGTCTTGTTGCAACACTCATCTTCTGTTGAGCTTCAGCTGGTGGACAGATGGCCTTAAAGGATAACTGTCACACTTAGACCCTAATTTCAATTTTCATATATGTAGTTACTAATAACATGATATTCCAGAATCAGTTACTATTAGACTGACTTGCCCCATATTTAATAAGATTCAGCCCTTAGCAACCAGTCTGCATAAAACTGCAATTTCACTATTCAGTTAAGATGGCCGCCACTGCCCTCCCCCTGAGGCTAATCCCGCCTGCCCTCACTAGCCAGTAACAATAGCCCCCCAAAAGTGTCAGTAACCAGAGTTAATCTCCTGCAGCACAAAGGGGTACTCTTACCACATGTTGCTTTCATTTATACACTGAGCAGACTGCAGATCTCCCTTCCCTGCTCTGTGCTGATTCAGCTCTGCATTGTCCCAGTCTGCTGAGTGAGGGAGCGTCTGCCAAGCGCAGGGACAGGGAGAAGTGCACACAGCCCAGGCACTGTTATCAGCTGCTGGGGAGGACCTGGCTTTAATCATTTACTTACAGTCCCTGGCTGTCTGTAATCTGACCTTCGTCGTCCTCAGTCCTATATATCACAGTTGGGATGAAGTTTTGATGTTGGTGTGCTGTGCCTCTTTTAGTGTTGTGTTTTTCTTCCAAACAACTCAACTTTGGTTTCATCTGTCCACAGAATATTTTGTCAGTACTGCTGTGGAACATCCCGGTGCTCTTGTGCAAACTGTAAACGTGCAGCAATGTTTTTTTTGGACAGCAGTGGCTTCCTCTCTGGTATCCTCCCATGAAATCCATTCTTGTTTACTGTTTTACGTATCATACATTCGCTAAAAGGGATGTTAGCATATGCCAGAGACTTTCTTAGGTCTTTAGCTGACACTCTAGGATTCTTCTTCACCTCATTGAGCAGTCTGCGCTGTGCTCTTGCAGTCATCTTTACAGGATGGCCACTCCTAGCGAGAGTAGCAGCAGTGCTGAACTTTCTCCATTTATAGACAATTTGTCATACCGTGGACTGATGAACAGCAAGGCTTTTGGAGATACTTTTATAACCCTTTCCAGCTTTATGCAAGTCAACAATTCTTAATCGTAGGTCTTTTGAGGGCTCTTTTGTGCAAGGCATCATTCACATCAGGCAATGCTTCTTGTGAAAAGCAAACCCAGACCTGGTGTGTGTTTTTTATAGGGCAGGACAGCTGTAACAAACACCTCCAATCTCATCTCATCTCATTGATTAGAGTCTAGTTGGGGTTCACATACTTTTTACACCTGCACTGTGAATGTTTACATGGTGTGTTCAATAAAAACATGGTAACATTTAATTATTTGTGTGTTATTAGTTAAAGCAGACTGTGATTGTCTATTGTTGTGACTTAGATGAAGATCAAATCACATTTTATGACCAATTTGTGCAGAAATCCATATCCATCCAAAGGGTTCACATACTTTTTCTTGCAACTGTATGTGCATTCATGTGTGTATATATCGAGAAAAGTGCCTAAAAACATAAAAAAAACACTTGACCATCAATGTGATAAACAATATATAAACTTTTATGTTCGGGGAGGGACTTATGGTCATAAAAACTGTCAAATAATCACTGTATCTTTACATGTAGATCGCGTGTAGCGGTGCCAAAACCTCAGCGTTATTCTTCTCTCACTGCGCATGCTCCGCCCCTAGTGACTCAAATGCTCACCAATAGCAGTCGCCATTTTATTTAAGGGCAAAGTAATGGGCAACTTCGTGTGTATATGTGTGTGTGTATAAGGAGCCCACAATGAACTTTTTTGTCTTATCGTGAAGATTTTATATTTACTCTTTGGGGGTTTGTGCAGATGTCCCGATTGTATATAATGGAGGATGTTTCTTTATAGGATAATGATTTAGCTTATATGGCTGACTTTTGACTTATTGTAGGTCACCGTTCTGTTACATCCTATTGAGAAGAACCCTCTAAAGTCACGTAATATAGCAGGAATGTCACCCACGGTGTGGATGGCACTGACGTGCCGGCAGCATTGGGGTTAATTGCAGTAGGGGTTCTCATCTTGGAAAAGAGGGGACCTCCCCTGCACTGCTAATAGTGGGATTTACCCATAGTGACAGTATGTAGAACGATGCAAGTTGTCAGCTTCTAATATAATGATCCTACACAAGACCTGGGTATGTTTCCCTTTTTCAAGATGGCGGTTGCTAGCCCTTTGATGGCTGTGCGCATGCGCCACCTTCCTCTGCCATCGGCGGTGAATGCAGTGTGGGCCAGTGTGGGCCAGTTGCGTCACTGACTTTCTCTTGAAGCTCATCAAGAGAATGCCAAGAGTGTGCAAAGCAGTAATCAAAGCAAAAGGTGGCTACTTTGAAGAACCTAGAATAGTACATATTTTCAGTTGTTTCACACTTTTTTGTTATATATATAATTCCACATGTGTTAATTCATAGTTTTGATGCCTTCAGTGTGAATCTACAATTTTCATAGTCATGAAAATAAAGAAAACTCTTTGAATGAGAAGGTGTGTCCAAACTTTTGGTCTGTACTGTATATATATACAGTGGAGGAAATAATTATTTGACCCCTCACTGATTTTGTAAGTTTGTCCAATGACAAAGAAATGAAAAGTCTCAGAACAGTATCATTTCAATGGTAGGTTTATTGTAACAGTGGCAGATAGCACATCAAAAGGAAAATCGAAAAAATAACTTTAAATAAAAGATAGCAACTGATTTGCATTTCATTGAGTGAAATAAGTATTTGAACCCTCTAACAAAAAAAGACTTAATACTTGGTGGAAAAACCCTTGTTTGCAAGCACAGAGGTCAAACGTTTCTTGTAATTGATGACCAAGTTTGCGCACATTTTAGGAGGAATGTTGGTCCACTCCTCTTTGCAGATCATCTCTAAATCCCTAAGGTTTCGAGGCTGTCTCTGTGCAACTCTGAGCTTGAGCTCCCTCCATAGGTTTTCGATTGGATTAAGGTCCGGAGACTGACTAGGCCACTCCATGACCTTAATGTGCTTCTTCTTGAGCCACTCCTTTGTTGCCTTTGCTGTATGTTTTGGGTCATTGTCGTGCTGGAACACCCATCCACGACCCATTTTCAGTTTCCTGGCAGAGGGAAGGAGGTTGTCGCTCAGGATTTCACGATACATGGCTCCGTCCATTTTCCCGTTTATGCGAATAAGTTGTCCTGTGCCCTTAGCAGAAAAACACCCCCAAAGCAAAATGTTTCCACCCCCATGCTTGACGGTGGGGACGGTGTTTTGGGGGTCATAGGCAGCATTTTTCTTCCTCCAAACACAGCGAGTTGAGTTAATGCCAAAGAGCTCTATTTTGGTCTCATCAGACCACAGCACCTTCTCCCAGTCACTCTCTGAATCATTCAGGTGTTCATTGGCAAACTTCAGACGGGCCTGCGCATGTGCCTTCCTGAGCAGGGGGACCTTGCGAGCCCTGCAGGATTTTAATCCATTGCGGTGTAATGTGTTTCCAATGGTTTTCTTGGTGACTGTGGTCCTTGCTAATTTGAGGTCATTAACTAACTCCTCCCGTGTAGTTCTAGGATGCTTTTTCACCTTTCTCAGAACCATTGACACCCCACGAGGTGAGATCTTGCGTGGAGCCCCAGAGCGAGGTCGATTGATGGTCATTTTGCGCTCCTTCCATTTTCGAACAATCGCACCAACAGTTGTCACCTTCTCTCCCAGCTTCTTGCTAATGGTTTTGTAGCCCATTCCAGCCTTGTGCAGGTCTACAATTTTGTCTCTGACATCCTTGGACAGCTCTTTGGTCTTTCCCATGTTGGAGAGTTTGGAGTCTGCTTGATTAATTGATTCTGTGGACAGGTGTCTTTTATACAGGTGACTAGTTAAGACAGGTGTCCTTAATGAGGGTGACTAATTGAGTAGAAGTGTCTAACCACTCTGTGGGAGCCAGAACTCTTAATGGTTGGTAGGGGTTCAAATACTTATTTCACTCAATGAAATGCAAATCAGTTGCTATCTTTTATTTAAAGTTATTTTTTCGATTTTCCTTTTGATGTGCTATCTGCCACTGTTACAATAAACCTACCATTGAAATGATACTGTTCTGAGACTTTTCATTTCTTTGTCATTGGACAAACTTACAAAATCAGTGAGGGGTCAAATAATTATTTCCTCCACTGTGTATATATATATATATATATATATATATATATATATATATATATATGTATATGCTCTACACTCATACAGTCTGTTCTATTGACGAACAGATTAAATTCACCTTGGCAGCGTCTAAGGAGCGGGTTCAATTTCTTGACATGCATGTGTAGATTGACAATGGTATTTTACATACTAATCTAAGCATTAGAAAAACTGATAAAAATACATTATTACATTATACAAGCTATAAGTATTTGTGGAATAGCACAGAGAGGGTAGGGGAGAGTAAAAAGTCATACATATATACAGGACACTAATTATAAAGTCTCTACCTGTCGCCACCAGACATCTGAGAAGCTCTGACAGACGTCCTTCAGAACCTCCTCCTTGAGGTTCCTTTTGTTTTCTTTCATTTTCTCATCTCGTTAGCCTCTCTCAGCTGTCATGTAGTTGCACTGATTGCATCCCTTTAAATCCCTTCCCGTACTGCATCACTTTGCGGTTTATATTACTTCCTGGAGTGTGTGCATGCTGATGCTACTACTGAGTCTTCTACAGATAAGTTTTGCTCATTCATTTGTGTTTTCCTATTTGCTGGATCCCAGGTGACCCTGACTCCCTCCGTATCAAGTGTAGGGAGCCGGTGGTCGTTTCCCCTCACTATTATAGGGTGTTCAGGTGTTATACAGTCGATGTACGAGGATATTGAGATTTTCGCATAGGCTGAGCAGTTAGGGAGAGAGCCAGGTCTGTTGCAGGGCTCTCCCTTTTGTTCCTTAGTTTTGGATCCAGTCAGTCGGATCTTCATTTTGTGTCTTCTAGTTTTCTGTACACCTTCCGTGACACTATCTGTATCTGATAGATGATCGATCCGTGATGTGGTGTGATCCCGTTGTTCCAAGAAGCGCTGTGTAGATCTGATAGGATGCTTCTTGCTCTAACTCGCACCTTGCGCGCTGTCCCGGCCGGTAGCTAGCGCACGCGTGGAGGAGCCCTTTCAATGCCGCCAAAAATTGAACCTGTAAATGAACTACCATGATATTCTATATAATGGGCAACTTAAAGAATTTCAGGCTCCAGCACTCACTTGTTGAAGTGTCAAGTTCTCCATCTTTATTTAACAATTGTGCATAGACAAATACAGGACTCACATTCTCTCTGGTGTCGGCTGTTAACAGCCGACACCAGAGAGAATGTGAGTCCTGTATTTGTCTATGCACAATTGTTAAATAAAGATGGAGAACTTGACACTTCAACAAGTGAGTGCTGGAGCCTGAAATTCTTTAAGTTGCTGATATACCTGAACAAGGAGGTTGAAAAAAAACCAAGGCACCGAGCACGCGGATACATCTTCACCATAGAAATAGTGAGCCGGTATTTTCACTTCATACATTCTATATAATGCTTGGATAATGGATGTCCATAAAATGTTTTGTTTATGTTCCTGATATGCTTCTAAAGGCTATAACTGATTTAGAACCAATATCAGATCTACACAGCGCTTCTTGGAACAACGGGATCACACCACATCACGGAACGATCATCTATCAGATACAGGTAGAGACTTTTTAATTAGTGTCCTGTATATATGTATGACTTTTTACTTTCCCCTACCCTCTCTGTGCCAGCGCCGGTATTCCACAAATATTTATAGCAATCAGCCATTCATTATCGGTGAGAGTAGGTTGGACACTCACCCCTAATACCAGGCAGCGGCAATCTAGGTGAATACATCAGCCTCAGAGAAAATGCTTTGAATGTGATGGAGGGCTCATTTATATCAAGAGGCTATCCGAATAATCTGGTACATCGACATTTAACCAGAGTTAAACAGATCCGATAAATAGTTTATTAATGTCTGTTACCAAACAAAGAAGTGAGATGTTACCATTTGTGTCAGTATATAATGAATTAAGCCCATTGATTGAGCAGATTGTGCGGAGGCATTGGGGTATGTTGAAGAATGGCTATCCGTAAATAGCTGCATTCAAGGATCCCCGGATGATGTTGTACAAGAGATCAAGGAGTATTAGCAACAGAATAGTGAAATCTGACATAACTTTTCCTGCTTGCCCTGTGTGCTGAGCAAATTTCGCGCCTGGGCCGTGCCGTTTGCCCAGCACACGGGCCCGTCAGGAGAAAACGAATGCTGGCCTGTCAATCAAGGACCGCAGGGCATGGAATGAGGTGGGAGAAGAGAGCCTCTAGGAGTAGGAGCAACACCCTCCCTGCTCCCAGAGGCTAATTTGCATATTACAAAAGTAAGAATTGTTCAGTAAGGGGAACATCAATAAGGCCTCTTTCACATGGGCATCCCGGATTTGCTCCGGATGCGTCACGTGTGCATTGCGGGAAACCCGCACGCAATTTCAATCAGTTTTGACTGCGATTGCATTGCGTTGTTCAGTTTTTATTGCGCGGGTGCAATGCGTTTTGCACACGCGTGATAAAAAACTTAATTTGGTACCTGAACCCGGACTTCTTCACTGAACTCTGGTTTGGGCTAGGTGTTCTGTAGATTTTAATATTTTCCGTTATAACATGGTTATAAGGGAAATTAATAGCATTCCTAATACAGAATGCTTACTAAAATGTGGCTTGAAAGGTTAAAAAAAATTTAAAATAAATTTAACTCACCTCATTCTCTTGTTTGAGTAGCCGGTATCGTCTCCTTTCTTCTTTTTTCAGGACCTGCAAAAGGACCTTTGATGACGTAATCGCGCTCACCACGTGGTGAGCACAGTGACGTCAGTGCAGGTCTTGCTGAATGAAGATAGAAGATGCGACTGCGCGAACAAGAGGATGAGGTGAGTTAAATTATTATTATTTTTTAACCCCCCAATCAACATTTTAGGAAGCATTATGTATTAACGATGTTATAAGGGAAAATAATACAGTGATTAGACTTTAATAGGGTTGCTCATCCCTATAATCTCCTAGTAACCATGTGTGAAAATCGCACCGCATCTGCACTTGCTTGAGGATGTTTGCGATTTCTATGGGGCCTGCGTTACGTGAAAAACGCAGAATATTGAACATGCTGCGATTTTCATGCAACGCACAAGTGATGCGTGAAAATCACTGCTCATCTGAACAGCTCCATTGAAGTGAATGGGTCCGGATTCAGTGCGGGTGCAATGCGTTCACCTCACACATTGCACCCGCCTGGAATTCTCACCCGTGTGAAAGGGGCCTAAACATAACAATAGCAGAGTTAGATTCTGCTGACATTAGCACATCGCTAATGTCAGCCAGTTTAAGAGGGTTAATTCACCCTGAAAAGGTGAAGTCCCACAGTGGGACATAGTAACTAGTGTTGATCAAGCACCAAAGTGTTCGGGTGCTCAAGTAGAACACCTCGGGATGCTCGGGTGCTCTACAGAGCACCCAAGCACAATGGAAGTCAATGGGAGAACCCGAGCATTAAACCAGGCACCCCCTGCTCTAAAGAGAGGATGGTGTCTGGTTCACATGAAAAAGTAAGAAATTGATGGAAACACCACTGAAATGGTTCGGGAACAGCATGGGAAAGATGTCTGGATGCATCTTGGATTACCAGGTCGCTGCTAGGAACGATGTTGTCTGAGTAGTACACAAATTTTCCAGACTGGCAATAATACGCACAAAACTGAAGACAAAATCGATTTTAGAGGAAAAATTTATAGGAAACATTCTTTCCTGTATATTTACTTGTATATAAAGTGCAAGTGCTGCCAAAATTTACAAGAAAGAGGCACTCCGATACAACCTGTATATCACATAAAGGAGGGCCTCATTCACATTGTGGTACAATAGTTCAGATAGTGGGACTCCTACACTCATAAAGCCTATGCACTAAGTGAAAGGGCTGCCAAAAATTAGAAGGAAACAGCACTCCAATAACACCCTTTATGTCCTATCATACACACCCTTGAAAAATTATGATTGATGGCCTGCTGGTGACCCTCAAAAACATTAGGAGCAAGGGCCTGCTAGTGACCCTCTAAAAGATTAGGGTCGAGGGCCTGCTGCTGATCTGACCATCTAAAACATTAGGGGCGAGTGCCTGCTGCTGAGCTGACCATCTAAAACATTAGGGGCGAGGGCCTGCTGCTGAGCTGATCATCTAAAACATTAGGGGTGAGGGCCTACTGCTGATCTGACCAGCCGAAAAATTATAGGCAAGTGCCTGTTGCTGACCATCTAAAATATTAGGGGTGAGGGTCTGCTGCTGAGCTGACTCTAAAACAATAGGGGGCGAGTGCTGCTGATCTGACCTTATTAAACATTATGGGCTAGGGCCTGCTGATGAGCTCACCCTTTAAAACATTAGGGGCGAGCGCCTGTTTCTGAGCTGACCATTTAAAACATTAGGGACGAGGGCCTGCTGCTGATCTGACCATCTAAAACATTAAGGGCAAGGGCCTGCTGCTGATCTGACCATCTAAAACATTACGGGCGAGCTGACCACATTTAAAGTGACTTTATGTTCAGCCGCTTTCTTCTGGTGGAGTAGAGAATTCAGGGGCAATCCAGGCTTTGTTCATTTTTGAAAGAGTCAACCGGTCAGCATTTTTAAGTTGACAGGCGAATGCGCTTATCAGTTGCCCCCAGCAGCACTAAATACCCCTTCTGACAAAACGCTGGCGGCAGGGCAGGTCAGCACCTCCAAGGCGTTCGTGCCATGTGTCCAGCTTAGACACCCAATAGTTGTAAGGCACAAAGTGATCATTGAGGATGCAGACACTGTCTGCTATGTACTCCTTCACCATCTTCCAAAATTTTTACCCTCCTTGTGACACTAGGCCGCGCATCAGAGTGAGGGTGCTGGCGGGTGTTATAGTTGCCACCAAGTTACGGCCATTATCAGACACAACCATGCCACAGCTCATTCTGGTCCCTTATACCCTGCCACAGCTCTGCGGTGGTGTGCTGTTTGTCACCTAAGCAAATTAGTTTAAGCACAGACTTTTGCCGCTTTCCCACTGCATTGCTACACTGCTTCCAGCTACGGACTGATGGCTGACTGGTGCTGCAAGATGGCAATTTAGAGGTGGAAGTGGAGGAGGAGAAGGGGAAGTTGCAGCCACTAATGTAGGTGGTGGCGGAAATCCTAATGGAAGTAGGGCCCCGCAATCCTTGTTGTTGGTAGCACCTGTGCCTTCCCAGGGTACGACTCACTCCCGGCTTCCACAACTGTGACACAGTGAGAGGTGTGGTCTGGGAAAACAGGTATTTTTCTTTCCAGCATGTGATGCCAGGCTGATTTGCAGCCAGTTGAGGTGAAATACCGGACCGGATTTTAAATGCCGGTCCGGGTTTTGTCAGCACCTGGCTGTCCTTAAATAGGCAGCTGGGCTCAGAAGCCAGGTCTCTATGTTGGTATCTGGGAGCCTTGTGTCTGGATGAAGGCTTGCTACCTGTTTGGCATGAAAACAGGTTGGTGCTGCTTTGGTCAAGGACTCTTTGAGGCAGAATTGCCGCATGGTGTGAATTACCACCAACACCGCAAGGTGACTTTTTTTTTTTTTTTTTTTTATTATGACTGCTTGTTTTGTCACTTGCCTAAAGTGTGAATAAAACACTGACCTGTTTAACCACCTCCGGACCGCCTAACGCAGATGTGCGGTCCGGAGGTGGCAGCCCTGCGCTCAACGACGCATATACGCGTCATCTCGCGAGGGACGGGATTTCCTGTGAACGCGCGCACACAGGCGCGCGCGCTCACAGGAACGGAAGGTAAGCGAGTGGATCTCCAGCCTGCCAGCGGCGATCGTTTGCTGGCAGGCTGGAGATCCGAATTTTTTAACCCCTAACAGGTATATTAGACGCTGTTTTCATAACAGCGTCTAATATACCTCCTACCTGGTCCTCTGGTGGTCCCTTTTGTTAGGATCGACCACCAGAGGACTCAGGTAGGTCAGTACAGTCGCACCAAACACCACACTACACTACACTACACTACCCCCCCCCCCGTCACTTATTAACCCCTTATAAACCCCTGATCACCCATGATCACCCCATATAAACTCGCTAATCACCCCCCTGTCATTGATCACCGCCCTGTCATTGATCATCCCCCTGTCAGGCTCCGTTCAGACGTCCGTATGATTTTTACGGATACATGGATCGGATCCGCAAAAAGCATACGGACGTCTGAATGGAGCCTTACAGGGGCCTGTCTCAATGACAGGCGGGTGAACACCCATATACACTCCCTGATCACCCCCTGTCATTGATCACCCCCCTGTCATTGATCACTCCCCTGTAAGGCTCCATTCAGACGTCCGCATGATTTTTACGGATACATGGATCGGATCCACAAAACACATGCGGACGTCTGAATGGAGCCTTACAGGGGGTGATCAATGACAGGCGGGTGATCACCCATATACACTCCCTGATCACCCCCCTGTCATTGATAACCCCCCTGTAAGGCTCCATTCAGACGTCCGCATGCGTTTTGTGGATCCGATCCATGGATCCGTAAAAAATCATGCGGATGTCTGAATGGAGCCTTACAGGGGGGGTGATCAGTGACAGGGGGGTGATCACCCTGATTACCCTGATCACCCCCTGTCATTGATAACCCCCCTGTAAGGCTCCATTCAGACGTCCGCATGCGTTTTGTGGATCCGATCCATGTATCCATGGATCCGTAAAAAATCATGCGGATGTCTGAATGGAGCCTTACAGGGGGGTGATCAGTGACAGGGGGGTGATCACCCTGATTACCCTGATCACCCCCTGTCATTGATAACCCCCCTGTAAGGCTCCATTCAGACGTCCACATGCGTTTTGTGGATCCGATCCATGTATCCATGGATCCGTAAAAAAAAAAATCATGCGGATGTCTGAATGGAGCCTTACAGGGGGGGTGATCAGTGACAGGGGGGTGATCACCCTGATTACCCTGATCACCCCCTGTCATTGATAACCCCCCTGTAAGGCTCCATTCAGACGTCCGCATGCGTTTTGTGGATCCGATCCATGTATCCATGGATCCGTAAAAAATCATGCGGATGTCTGAATGGAGCCTTACAGGGGGGGTGATCAGTGACAGGGGGGTGATCACCCTGATTACTCTGATCACCCCCTGTCATTGATAACCCCCCTGTAAGGCTCCATTCAGACGTCCGCATGCGTTTTGTGGATCCGATCCATGGATCCGTAAAAAATCATGCGGATGTCTGAATGGAGCCTTACAGGGGGGGTGATCAATGACAGGGGGGTGATCAGGGAGTCTATATGGATCACCCTGTCATTGATCACCCCCCTGTCATTGATCACCCCCCCTGTCATTGATCACCCCCCTCCCCCCTGGTAAGGCTCCATTCAGACATTTTTTTTGGCACAAGTTAGCGGAAATTTTTTGTTTGTTTTTGTTTTTTCTTACTAAGTTTCATATTCCACTAACTTGTGTCAAAAAATAAAATCTCACATGGACGCACCATACCCCTCACGGAATCCAAATGTGTAAACATTTTTAGACATTTATATTCCAGACTTCTTCTTACGCTGTAGGGCCCCTAAAAAGCCAGGGCAGTATAAATACCCCACATGTGACCCCCATTTCGGAAAGAAGACACCCCAAGGTATTCCGTGAGGGGCATATTGAGTCCATGAAAGATTGAAATTTTTGTCCTAAGTTAGCGGAAAGTGAGACTTTGTGAGAAAAAAACTAAAAAAAATCAATATCCGCTAACTTATGCAAAAAAATAAAAAATTCTAGGAACTCGCCATGCCCCTCATTGAATACCTTGGGGTGTCTTCTTTCCAAAGTGGGGTCACATGTGGGGTATTTATACTGCCCTGGCTTTTTAGGGGCCCGAAAGTGTGAGAAGAAGTCTGGGATCCAAATGTCTAAAAATTCCCTCCTAAAAGGAATTTGGGCCCCTTTGCGCATCTAGGCTGCAAAAAAGTGTCACACATGTGGTATCGCCGTACTCAGGAGAAGTTGGGGAATGTGTTTTGGGGTGTCATTTTACATATACCCATGCTGGGTGAGAAAAATATCTTGGTCAAATGCCAACTTTGTATAAAAAAATGGGAAAAGTTGTCTTTTGCCAAGATATTTCTCTCACCCAGCATGGGTATATGTAAAATGACACCCCAAAACACATTTCCCAACTTCTCCTGAGTACGGCGATACCAAATGTGTGACACTTTTTTGATGCCAAGGTGGGCAAAGGGGCACATATTCCAAAGTGCACCTTTCGGATTTCACCGGTCATTTTTTTACAGATTTTGATTGCAAAGTACTTCTCACACATTTGGGCCCCTAAATTGCCAGGGCAGTATAACTACGCCACAAGTGACCCCATTTTGGAAAGAAGACACCCCAAGGTATTCCGTGAGGGGCATGGCGAGTTCCTAGAATTTTTTATTTTTTGTCGCAAGTTAGTGAATATGAGACTTTGTAAGGAAAAAAGAGAAAAAAAAAATCATCATTTTCCGCTAACTTGTGACAAAAAATACCTTGGGGTGTCTTCTTTCCAAAATGGGGTCACTTGTGGCGTAGTTATACTGCCCTGGCAATTTAGGGGCCCAAATGTGTGAGAAGTACCTTGCAATCAAAATGTGTAAAAAAATGGCCTGCAAAATCTGAAAGGTGCACTTTGGAATATGTGCCCCTTTGCCCACCTTGGCAGCAAAAAAGTGTGACACATCTGGTATCGCCGTACTCAGGAGAAGTTGGGGAATGTGTTTTGGGGTGTCATTTTACATATACCCATGCTGGATGAGAGAAATATCTTGGCAAAAGACAACTTTTTCCATTTTTTTATACAAAGTTGGCATTTGACCAAGATATTTTTCTCACCCAGCATGGGTATATGTAAAATGACACCCCAAAACACATTCCCCAACTTCTCCTGAGTGCGGAGATACCAGATGTGTCACACTTTTTTGCTGCCAAGGTGGGCAAAGGGGCACATATTCCAAAGTGCACCTTTTGGATTTCACCGGTCATTTTTTACACATTTTGATTGCAAAGTTCTTCTCACACATTTGGGCCCCTAAATTGCCAGGGCAGTATAACTACCCCACAAGTGACCCCATTTTGTAAAGAAGACACCCCAAGGTATTCCGTGAGGGGCATGGCAAGTTTTTAGAATTTTTTATTTTTTGTCGCAAGTTAGTGGAAAATAAAATAATCATCATTTTCCGCTAACTTGTGACAAAAAACAAAAAGTTCTATGAACTCACTATGCCCATCAGCGAATACCTTAGGGTGTCTACTTTCCGAAATGGGGTCATTTGTGGGGGTTTTCTACTGTTTGGGCATTGTAGAACCTCAGGAATCATGACAGGTGCTCAGAAAGTCAGAGCTGTTTCAAAAAGCGGAAATTCACATTTTTGTACCATAGTTTGTAAATGCTATAACTTTTACCCAAACCATTTTTTTTTTTTTGCCCAAACATTTTTTTTTTATCAAAGACATGTAGAACAATAAATATGGCGAAAAATGTATATATGGATGTCGTTTTTTTTGCAAAATTTTACAGCTGAAAGTGAAAAATGTCATTTTTTTGCAAAAAAAATCGTTACATTTTGATTAATAACAAAAAAAGTAAAAATGTCAGCAGCAATAAAATACCACCAAATGAAAGCTCTATTAGTGAGAAGAAAAGGAGGTAAAATTCATTTGGGTGGTAAGTTGCATGACCGAGCGATAAACGGTGAAAGGAGTGTACTGCCGAAGTGTAAAAAGTGCTCTGGTCATGAAGGGGGTTTCACCTAGCGGGGCTGAAGTGGTTAATCCAATGAACTTGTTGTTGCCTCTATACTGCGTTCGAGGCAACCCCAAACAACGTCAGTGTGCCGTCATTATTATTATTATTATTATTTATTATTTAAGCGCCATTCATTCCATAGCGCTGTACATAGATAAGCGGTGCACATACATAACAGACAATTGTACTAATCATAAACAAGATGAGTTACAAACTGGTACAGAAGGAGAGAGGGCCCTGCCCGTGAGGGCTTACAATCTACATGGTATGGGAGAAGGACACAGTAGGTGCGGGTTGAGTTGGTCATGGCGGTATAGAGGCAGCAGGGTCATTGGTTGTAGGCTTGTCTGAAGAGGTGGGTTTTCAGGTTTCTTTTGTAGGATTCCACTGTAGGTGAGAGTCTGATGTGTTGGGGTAGCGAGTTCCAGAGTATGGGGGATGCACGGGAGAAATCTTGGAGTCGATTGTGGGAAGAGGCGATAAGAGGAGAGGAGAGAAGGAGGTCTTGTGAGGATCGGAGAGTGCGTGTGGGGATGTATCGGGAAAGTAGCTCAGAGATGTAGGGAGGGGACAGGTTATGGACGGCCTTGTATGTGTTTGTCAGTACTTTGAAGTGGATTCGTTGGGCAATGGGGAGCCAGTGAAGGGATTGGCAGAGGGGAGAGGCAGAGGAGTAATAAGGTGAGAGGTGGATTAGTCGGGCAGCGGAGTTGAGGATAGATTGGAGGGGTGCGAGGGTGCTAGATGGAAGGCCACAGAGGAGAATGTTGCAGTAGTCTAGGCGGGAGATAATGAGGGCATGTACGAGCATTTTCGCAGATTCAAAGTTAAGGAAAGCACGGATGCGGGAGATGTTTTTGAGTTGGAGGCGGCAGGTGGTGGAAAGGGCTTGGATGTGCGGTCGGAAGGAAAGGGCAGAATCTAAGGTCACTCCAAGGCAGCGGGCTTTTTTGACTGGGGATAATGTGCAGCCATTTATCGTGATAGATAGGTCTGTTGGGGGGGTTGAACAAGATGGGGGAAAGATTATGAATTCTGTCTTATCCATGTTAAGTTTAAGAAAGCGAGAGGCGAAGAAGGATGATATAGAAGATAGACATTGTGGGATTCTTGATAGTAAGGTGGTGATGTCTGGACCAGAAAGGTAGATTTGTGTGTCATCAGCATAGGAGTGATACTGAAAGCCATGGGACTCTATGAGCTGTCCCAGGCCAAAAGTGTAGATTGAGAAGAGCAGGGGTCCTAGGACAGAGCCTTGCGGGACACCAACAGAGAGGGCATGAGACGAGGAGGTGGTGCGGGAGTGGGAGACGCTGAACGTCCGGTCTGTGAGGTATGATGTGATCCAGGAGAGAGCCAGGTCAGTGATGCCAAGAGATGAGAGAGTTTGCAACAGAAGGGTGTGGTCAACAGTGTCGAAGGCAGAGGACAGGTCAAGGAGAAGGAGGACAGAGTATTGTTTCTTGGTTTTGGCTGTCAGTAGGTCATTGGTGACTTTGGTAAGGGCAGTCTCGGTCGAGTGGTGGGTTCGGAAGCCGGATTGTAGGCGGTCAAAGAGGGAGCAAGAGGAGAGGTGGGAGGACAGTTCAGAATGGACATGTTGTTCAAGTAGCTTTGAGGCATACGGAAGAAGTGATATGGGGCGATAACTGGACAGGGAAGATGGGTCAAGTGAAGGCTTTTTGAGGATGGGTGTAATGGTAGCATGTTTAAAAGCAGAGGGGAAGACACCAGAGTTTAGTGATAGATTGAAGAGATGAGTTAGGGCTGGGATAAACACTGTGGTGAGGTTAGGGATGAGGTGGGATGGGATCGGGTCAAGTGCACAGGTGGTGAGATGTGATCTGGAGAGTAGAGTGGAGAGTTTTTCTTCTGTAATGGTGGAGAAGCGGGTTTTAGGGGGAGAGGACCGAGCAGATGTGTAGAGGGTCTGTGGGGACGGTGTAGTAAAGCTTTCTCTGATGTGGACTATCTTTTGTTTGAAATATTTGGCAAAGTCCTCAGCTGAGAAGAGAGGAGAGGGTGGGGGCGCTGGGGGGCGGAGAAGGGAGTTAAAAGTGCTAAAAAGTTGTTTAGGGCTGTGTGACAGGGAAGATATGAGAGATGAAAAGTAGGCCTGTTTTGCATCAGCGAGTGAGGATTTGAATATGAGAAGGGATTGCTTGTATGCAGTGAGATGATCTATAGAAGGGGATTTTTTCCATTGTCGCTCAGCAGCCCTGGAAGCTTGTCTGAGTTTCTTGGTCAGGTTGGTGTGCCAGGGTTGTCTGTTGATTTTCCGGATTTTGTTATGTGTGAGGGGGGCAACAGTGTCCAGAGCTGTACTTATTGTGGTGTTGTATAGGGTGGTAGCAGCTTCTGGGTCTTGGAGGCAACAGATGGTAGAGAGTGGGAGAAGAGAGTCAGAAAGCAAGCGAGGGTCGAGATGTTTAAGGTTCCTGCGGGGGTGTGCTGGTGTGTGGACCGGGGGGGCTACAGAAGAGACCAGTGAAGAGAAGGTGAGTAGGTTGTGGTCGGATAGGGGGAGAGGCGAGTTAGAAAGGTTAGATAGGGAGCAAAAGCGGGTAAAGATCAGATCCAGAGTGTGACCATCTCTGTGGGTGGCAGCTGAAGACCACTGTGATAGGCCGAAGGAGTAAGAGAGCGACAGGAGTTTAGAGGCGGCCGAGTGGCAGGTGTCAATAGGGATGTTAAAGTCACCCATGATGATAGTAGGGATGTCGGCAGAAAGAAAGTGTAGTAGCCAGGTGTTGAAGTGGTCAAGAAAGATGGTTGCTGGTCATGGAAATGTAGCATCCCTGGCCACAAGCATTTGTCCATGTGTCAGTCATTAAGTGGACCTTCCCAATAACTGCATTGGTCCGGGCAAGGTTGATGTTACGGGACACGTGCTGGTGTAAGGCGGGGACGGCACACCGGGCAAAATAGTGGGTAACGAGGGACGGCTGGCACCATCAGGCTGTGGAAAGCCCCAGTGTCCACAAGCCTAAATGGCAACATTTCCAGGGCCAGCAATTTGGAAAGGTATGCATTTAGTGCTATGACCTGTGGGTGAGTTGTTCGGTACGCTGTGCTGGGACACAGAAGTGGATGTGCTAGCTGATGGTGCTTGCGAAAGTCCAGGTGCAGGGCGGGAGGCATCCGGGGCCTGCGTCTTGGACAGGGGATTGGCCAGCACGTAACACAGGGGAAGAGGAGGCAGTGGTGTTACCCGCAAACACACTATTAGGGTGCTGATGCCATATGGCGGATCATGCTTTTGGTAGTGAGGTTGCTAGTGTTCACGCCCCTGCTCGTTTTGGTAGGTTGCAAATGACACGTTTTTTATCGTCTGCGCTTTCATAAAAAAAGCTCCAGACTGCGGAACACCTACCCCTTGGCAAGGTGGATTTCCACAAGGGTTGCTTCGGGGAACAGTTGCGGGCCTGTTTGGTGTGGCCTGCCTTCTCCCTTTTGCCACCCCACTGCCTCTTCCAGCCTGTTGCGATGCTGCGGATCCCTCCCCCTCTGTACTGCTGTCCTCGCTCGGCTTGCCACCTTCCCAGGTTGGGTCAGTGATTTCATCGTCCACCACCTCCTCTTTTACTTCCTCACTCTGGTCAGCCTCCTGACTTGTTGACCTAACAACCTCACTTATTGACACCTGTGTCTCATCATCAACCTCTTCAGACACTAATTGCGGTTGACTTACTGGCAACTGTGTCTCATCATCATCATCCACATCGTGAAACATTAATTGCCGTTCCCCACCGCCATCTTCTTCTGACTGTGTTTACTCAAGAGTTTGGGAATAAGGGCACAAGATCTCCTCATGTACCTCTTCAAGCGACTTGGCGAGAGGCCAAAATTAAAGAATGGCGATGAAAAGAGCTCATCGGAATATCAGAGTGTGGGATCACTTGTTTGCAAAGATTCTCCATGGTGGGAGAAGGGAGGATCAGGGTGAGGATTCTGTTGACCAGACTATTGGCTACTGAGACTGGACTTTGTGGAAGATGGGGTGGTGCTTAACTGACTGGAAGCATTATCTGCTGCTATCCAACCGACCACCTGGTCGCACTAGGGTGACGTAGAGAGTGGTGTCCTGCGCCGCCCCCTGCAACCTGGGACATGAAGCTAGGTATCGTGGATGAGTGTGTTTCTTGTGCCTTGGCAGCAGGCACAGTTTCACCGTGCACAGGGCTACGGCCTCTGCGTGCACCATCAGCAGCACGGCCACTTCCCTGTCTATTTCTGCTCGCCTTCCTTATATTAAATGGTATATATGCTTGCAAGTATGTTACACATACAGAAGCGCAGGTTTTGTAAGTGTATGCGCAAATAAATTAGACTGAATGTCATTGACATTTAGGATGGGCTAATGTTATACCAGAGATGTAGCACAGGTAATGTAGCTGCCACCAGCAGCGAAAAAATTACACTGAATGTCACTGTTTCGGATGCGCTAACGTTATACTGGAGATATAGCGCAGGTAATGTCGCTGCCACCAGTGGCGAAAAAATTACACTGAATGTCACTGATATTTCGGATGCGCTAACGTTATACTAGAGATGTAGTGCAGGTAATGTCGGGGAAGTAATACAGCAGCAAAACAATTGCGATAAATTATTGCAATTAAGCAGGTTGCGCTAAAAATATATATTGCTGCCAGATACAACAATAGTCCTTAAAAGCACGCAATTTAGCGCAGGTTGCGCTAAAAATATATATTGCTGCCAGACGTAACAGTAGTCCTTAAAAGGATTTTTGAGTCTCTAACACCAACTCTGCCTAACAAAAAATAAAATTCAATTGAATCAATATCCTACTCTATCTGTCCCTTCTACAGCACACGATGACACATTTCGGCCAGCCAATCACTGTAATGCCAGTGATTGTCATGGCTACGGAGTAACAGTGAGTGGCAGTACTTACCTGCACATTTATTGGCTGTGGGTATGAGACTAGAGCAAATGCGGTATTCGGCCAAACACCGCAATGTGCCGAACATCGCGATGCTCGAGTCGAACTGTTGTTCGGCCGAGCATGCTTGATCAACACTAATAGTAACATAGTATATGTCCTAAAAGAGACATTTGTCTATCCAGTTCAGCCTGTTATCCTACAAGTTGATCCAGAGGAAGGCAACAAAAAAAACAACTGTGAGGTAGAAGCCAATTTTCCGCACTTAAGGGGAAAAAATGTCTTCCCGACTCCATTCAGGCAATCGGAATAACTCCCTGGATCAACTACCCATCTCTAGTACTTATAGCCTGTAATATTATTACACTCCAGAAATACATCCAGGCCCCTCTTGAACTCTTTTAGTGAACTTACCATCACCACCTCCTCAGGCAGAGAGTTTGATAGTCTCACTGCTCTTACCTTAAAGAATCCTCTTCTATGTTTGTGTACAAACCTTCTTTCCTCCAGACGCAGAGCATGTCCCCTTGTCACAGACACAGTCCTGGGGATAAATAGATGAGGAGAGAGATCTCTACTGTGCCCTGATATACACTGAACAAAAATATAAACGCAACACTTTCGGTTTTGCTCCCATTTTGCATGAGCTGAACTTAAAGATCTGAAAAACTTTCTACATGCACAAAAGACCCATAATTCTCAAATATTGTTCACAAATCTGTCTAAATCTGTGTTACTGAGCACTTCTTCTGTGCCGAGATATTCCATCCCACCTCATAGGAATTATACAACAATGGGCCTCAGGATCTCGTCACGGTATCTCTGTGCATTCAAAATGCCATCAATAAAATCTATTGTGTTCGTTGTCGATAACATACGCCTGCCCATACCATAACCCCACCGCCACCATGGGCCACTCGATCCATAACGTTGATGTCAGCAAACCGCTCACCCAAACGACCCCACACACGCTGGGTTCCATCTGCCCTGAACATTGAAAACCAGGACTCATCCGTGAACAGAACGCCTCTCCAACGTGCCAGACGCCATCGAATGTGAGCATTTTCCCGCTCAAGTCGGTTATGACAACAAACTGCAGTCAGGTCCTGACCCTGATGAGGACAACGAGCATGCAGATGAGCCTTGGTTATGCAAACCGATTATTGCTGCAGCTGTCTGGGTGGCTGGTATCAGATGATCATGGAGGTGAACATGCTGGATGTGGAGGTCCTGGGCTAGTGTGGTTACACGTGATCTGCGGTTGTGAGGCACCAATGGAGACGGCTTATGCTAGAGAAATTAACATTCATTGCACGGGCAACAGCTCTGGTAGACATTCCTGCAGTCAGCATGCCAATTGCAAACCCCCTTCAAATGTTGCGACATCTGTGGCATTATGCTGTGTGTGATTAAGCACATTTCAGAGTGGTCTTTTATTGTGGGCAGTCTAAGGCACACCTGTGCAATATTCATGCTGTCTAATCAGGACCTTTATATGCCACACCTGTGAGGTGGGATGGATTATCTCGGCAAAGGAGAAGTGCTCACTAACACAGATTTAGATTGAGAGTAATGGGTCTTTTCTGTATGTAGAACATGTTTCAGATCTTTGAGTTCAGCTCATGCAAAATGGGAGCAAAATTGAAAGTGTTGCGTTTATATTTTTGTTCAGTGTATTCATACATAGTAATTAGATCTCCCCTTAGTCGACTTTTTTCTAAAGTGAATAACCCTAATGTTGATAATATTTCATGGTAATGTAGTCCCCCATTCCAGTTATTACTTTAGTTGCCCACCCCTTACCCCCTCAAGCTCTGCTATGTCTGCCTTGTTCACAGGAGCCCAGAACTGTACTGTGTGGTCTGACTAGTGATTTTTAAAGTGGTAGGACTATGTTCTCATCATGGGCATCTCTGCCTCCTTTTGATGCAACCCATTATGCCAGTGTTTAGATAGTATTCTCCTAATGTCCTTATGGTTGTTGCTGTATGTGGTAATAAAATTAGTGCCCCACTTATTCGTGAATTTCCTTTAAAAAAAATAAAAAATTTTAGTAGTGTCATCTGTATTTTAGTTTTTTTTAACAGGTAGGCAGTTTTCTTGTGTAAAGTTTTTTGCTTTGTTGAAGGTCGCTTCTCTAATTAGGAGTGGATACTCTTTTTCTATAAACCTCTTGCGGATGATTTCACTCTGGATAATGAAATCTTTGTCTAGAGAGCAATTTCTTCTTCTTCGCTTGAACTGGCCATAGGGGATATTGGTTTTCTATTTTTTTTAAATGGTGCAAACTGGTGAAGTCCAGGTAGCTGTTGCAATCCACCTTTTTGAAAAAAAAATTGTGCTTTATTTATTATTGATGACATTCAGTTCCAGGTCCAAGTACTCGATTTTTGTCTGATTATGGGTTCCGGATAAGGTGATGGCCCAATCGGTGGAATTGAGGTGTGAAATTAAATTATTAATAGAACAAATATCACCGTTCCAAACATATAAAAGGTTGTCAATGTACCGTCGATAAAAGATTATGTTTTGAACCCAAAAGCTGGAGCTGTATATGAATCTAGTTTCGAAGGCCCCCATAAACATATTTGCAAAACTCGGCGCAAAACGCGTGCCCATAGCGGTCCCCCTAATTTGCAGATTAAGCTGAACCTGGAAGTGAAACATGTTATGTGTGATGATAAACCTGATGGATTTAAGAATGAAGGATTTCTGGTCGGTGGGCATGAGGTGGTCGTTATCCAGATATAGTTTGGTGCAGCTGATACCCAACTCATGTTCCATGTTTAAATATAGTGCTGTGACGTCTAATGTCATCAGTCTGTAAGTACCTTCCCACCTGATCTCCTTAAGTGATTGTATCAAGGAGGAAGAGTCTCTGAGGTATGATGGTAAATTGGTGACGTACTTCTGTAGGAGAACGTCAACGTAATGTGAGAGATTACAGGTAAGGGATGAAATACCTGAAATGATCAGGCGGCCCGGAGGGTTATCTGGGTTCCTATAGATTTTTGGCAAATGATAGAAGGTGGCAATTGCTGAGTCTTGGCCTAGAATGTAATCTTGTTCCTTCTTGTGTAATATATGTTTTGTGGATTCAGTGAGTGTTTTGAATGCCACCTTATGCTCTATGGAAGGGTCCTCATTAAGAAGAAAGTAATAATCTCTATTGGATGGGATGTGGAGTGCCTCTTTCACATAATCCTCTTCATTTTGAATCACGACACCCCCACCCTTGTCTGCTCCTCGGATTACAATCTCAGTATTATCTTGAAGTTGTTTAACTGCCAATTTCTCACTGGGGTTTAGATTGCTGTTGAATATTGGTTTTTGGTGGACAGTCCGGAAATCTTCCAGAACTAGATTATAAAAGGTGTCAATGAAGTTACCCTTATGTGAGTGGGGTAGAAATTGGATGGGGGTTTCAAGGCGGTGGAGACAGTATGTCGGGGCTCCTGGGGTGGAAGGGACATCCAACCACTTCTCTTCTGATCTTTTGCTCAAATTCTCCAGGATATTGAAGTGCCTTTTTAAGAGTACATTTTCTGGTGAAATTATGGAGGTCTAAAAATAGGTCAAAACCCATGATATTAGAAGAAGGGCAAAAAGATAGACCTCTAGATAACAAAGCGGTCTCCTCAGGCCTGAGTTTAGATGTGGATAAATTTAAGATTTTGACTTCTGGTGCTGTAGGATTTGGACATCCTATGTTTTTAGTTTTAATCTTGCCCACGCCCCCCATCCACCCCCCTTCCCACAGCCCCTTCTGTATTTTCCTTTTGCCTGATCTTCCTGATCTAGGAAGGTGTGGACTGTTGGGAGGGTAGGGTAGGGGGAGTAGGGTTGGGGAGGGAGGGAAAGGGGCGCAGTTAGACAGTACGTCTGGATCGAAGATCCCTGTAGTAGTTGTGGAAAGTCCAGAAGAGATGTAGTCCAAGCCTGGCACGGACCAGGCTTTGATGTTGGGATGATGGCTAGGGTGGATCTGGAGGGAGAGGTGTTGGCCAAAGGTGTGTAAAAGGCAATGTCAGGCGAAGTGGGAGGGTTGGTGGTGGTGGTGGCCCAACATCAAAGCCTGGTTCTAAGATCAAGGGTTTTGACCTATTTTTAGACCTCCATAATTTCACCAGAAAATGTAAAAAAATATAGCATGTCCTATTCTTGTCCGTTTTGCAGACAAGAATATGCATTTCTACAATGGGCCGCTTGTTCCGTTCCACAAATTGCAGAAGGCACATGGGCGGCTTCCGTTTTTGCGGACCACAAAAATCTGAACAGTCGTGTGCATGAGGCCTTAAAAGGCACTTCAATATCCTGGAGAATTCGAGCAAAAGATCAGAAGAGAAGTGGTTGGATGTCACTTCGACCCCAGGAGCCCCGACATATATCTCCACCGGCTTGAAACCCCCATCCAATTTCTACCCCACTCAACATAAGGGTAACTTCATTGAAACCTTTTATAATCTAGTTCTGGAAGATTTCCGGACTGTCCACCAAAAAACAATTTTCAACAGCATTCTAAACCACAGTGAGAAATTGGCAGTAAAACAACGAAGAGCAGACAAGGGTGGGGGTGTCGTGATTCAAAATAGAGGATTATGTGAAAGAGGCACTCCACATTCTATCCAATAGAGATTATTACCTCCTTGTTAATGAGGACCCTTCCATAGAGCATAAGGTGGCATTCAAAACATCTGATTCTCTCCCTTCAGTGTGAGAGCTCCGTGCTTAGGAGCACGGCTGTATCACCCATGACCCGATCACAGTATTTACATCACTCTGCCCTCACCACGCCACCAATGACACTACCTCTGTTATTATAACCATAATTAAATCTAAACCTGATTATCAGATCAGCACACATCTTCTGGGGACCCATCCCCACTTAGCACTCCCCTTTAGCCCCTCCCACTTTGCATTTTGGCGTTTTTTTTAAATGTATTTATATGCTGTATGTATATGCTGTATGTATGTGTATGCAGTATTCTGTACCTGATGAAGGGGGGCTACTTCCCAAAATGCGTTGTACTTCTGCAATAAATTATCATCTTTACTATTACCATCTGCACTGGATTCTTGTACCCTTGGATATTGTATCTATTTACCTCTGGAACATCTGTTGTTCTGTCAGGTCTATTGGTTAATACTAAGTCCAATATGGGCCTCCCTCTACTCGCGTTCTGAACCAGTTTGGACTGTGGGATTTATATAGGACTTTACATAAAGACAGACCCCTCCGCCTCTCCTGTTTTGGTCATCCTTTCTAAACAGACTGTAACCCTGTATATTAACCGCCCATTCATAGCTATCATCCAGCCATGTCTCAGTTATTCCCACTATGTCATAGTCCTCACACATCACTAATTCCAGTTCCCCAGTTTTATTAGTCAGGCTTCTGGCATTAGTATACATGCATTTAAGAAGTTTATGTATATTTTTTACCCTACACTTTTCCTTCTGAGCTGTTCTAGTCCCTCCTTCCATTCCTCCCCCAGTCCTATTACCTTACCCCCAGTCTCTATCTGCACTATCCTCCCATCCTATAACGCAATTACCCTCCCCCCAGTCCCTAGTTTAAACACCCCTTCAACTTTCTAGCCATCTTCTCCCCCAACACAGCTCCCACTTCCCTATTGAGGTGCAACCCATCCGTACAATAACACATATCAGACTAAAATAATCACAAAATAGCCTTAAATTCAAAGTTTAGGACCCACACCTAACTATATCATGAAAACCAACCAGAGATAATGGGTCAATAAAGTATAAAAACACATATCAGACTAAAATAATCACAAAATAGCATCATTTTATTGAGAATCACATAAAGACATGATTAGCACAAGCCACAAAAAACTATTAACACAGGCCACAATACTCCCTTGAAAAAGCTAACGCGAAACATGCGTTGGGGAGTGGACTTGTAGTGCTCGTGTGCGATATATCAGTTCGGTTGGTTAGTATTTGCTAGGTGTCTATTATATTTAATTGTCTCTTTTGCTACAGTCACCCCTTGTGATGTGTATTATCATCCACATGGTTAAGTGTGTGTTGTATATATGCGCATATGAATTTTTGCTATCATGAATTTTTGAGCCATAATGGTTTTTAGTGACCAATCATGACTATTGCTCTTGCACTTTTCAACATATACCGACAGCCCACCATCGGTCCTCTTGGTTTTTCATTTTTTACATGTATTGTGGCCTGTGTTAATTGTTTTTTGTGGCTTGTGCTAATCATGTCTGTGATTCTCAATAAAATGATGCTATTTTGTGATTATTTTAGTCTGATATGTGTTTTTGTACTTTATTGACCCATTATCTCTGGTTGGTTTTCATGATATAGTTAGGTGTGGGTCCTAAACTTTGAATTTTTGGCCATATATAGGTCTCTCATCCGTATGATAGAGCCTGTAGCCAACAGAGAAGTCGTCCCAGTTATCCAGAAACCCAAACCTCTCCTTCCTACACCAGTTCTCGAGCCACTTGTTAACCTCCCGCTGCCTTTCTTGTGTGGTTCATAGTACCGGAGTATTTCGGAAAATACTGCCTTTGAGGTCCTTGCCCTAAGCTTTTAACCTAAGTCCTGAAAATAATTTTTAAGGACGCTCCACCTACCTCCAACTTTGTCATTAGTTCCAATATGGACCATGACTGCTGGATCTTCTCCAACCCCTCCTAGTAATCTGTCAACCCGATCCGCGATGTGTCGAACTCAAGCACCAGGAAGACAACACACCATTCAACAATCCCAGTCTTTGTGACAGATCGCCCCATCTGCACCCCTAATAATTGAGTCTCCCACTACCAGCACCTGTATGGCCTGCCCTCCTCTCCTGGTCCCCTGCTTACAGGAGCTGACATTCCCTTGACTGGCAGAGGAAGTCTCTGGCTGCAGCAGTGGTCTCCCTGAACTCACATCCCCCTCATCTGCCAACCATGCAAACTTGTTGGGGTGTGTCAGATCAAGGCTAGCCTCCCTAGCACTCTTCCCTCTACCCTGCATTCTAACTGTTACCCAGCTATCTACCTCACTTTCCTGAGCCTCCTCGCTACCACCCTCCCCCACATCTACCCCTTAGATTGCTTGCTCAGTGAGCATCAAACTCTTTTCCAAATTGTCAACGCTTCTCAGTGTTGAAATTCACCCGTTTAGATACTGGATGTGCAATTCCAAATGGGCAATTGGCTCATATATTGAACAACGATATTCACCCTCAAACGGCTGTTCCAGGACTGCGCATATTAGACAAGATGTGCACTGGACTGAGCGGTCAATAATGGAACCCATACTAAATAGGGATTATGCAAGAAAAGAGAAAAATACAATATAGTGCAGTGATAAGTATATAACTTACTGTAGTCCCCTCCGAAAGTCCCTGATTCTCAAGTCATGTAATCTAAAGTCACACATTTAATACAAACACACACTGGAAATCAAACACCTGAACGCTCACAAACTCGCATTATTTGCCTGCTTGTATAGATGCATATCTCAAACCAAAGAAAAAGGGGGTTAGTCAGCACATCCCAATGCGCAGGTGCGCGCTGCCATGGCTAGAAACATAAAGAAAAAAAATACAATGCAACAGCACTCTGCAAACCAAATAAAGTGCAATCATGCCATATTAATAGAAAATATTCAGGTGCTGATGCTACACTCATTTTGTAAATTTAAGATTCTTGGCAAATACATTTTGTACAAAATTATTTGGGCCAGTCTGCCACACGTCAAAGCGATCTCTAAGACGGGATCCTAACACTAAATGCTACCTGTTATGTGCCATAACGGCCACCATAAAATTCAGGGAGTGCAGGTTTCACATGCATGCTGGGTCCACTCTGCTTTTTATTATTTTTGTTCCCGAAATGGCCGCCATTAAATTTAGGTGATGCAGGTACCAACATGCATGCTGAGCCCAATCTATACCTCACCTGGTGCCAGACAGCTTCCAGTGAATGCAATGAGAGTCTACTCTATACCTATCCTGGTGCCAAAAGGCTTCCAGTGAAGCTCCCTCATCATAAAATTGTGTTAAATAAAAAACAGACATAACGACGTGCTCTAAATACAACTTTTTGTCACCTTGCATCACAAAAAGTGTAATTCCAAAAAAGGCATCTGTACCCCAAAATAGTACCAATCAAACCATCATCTCTTCCTGCAAAACATGAGCCCCTACTTAAGACAATCGCCTAAAAAGTAAAAAAATAAATAAAAAATATGGCTTTCAGGAAATGGAGATGCTAAAACATTATTTTTCTTTTCAAAAATGCTTTTATTTTGTAAAACAGAAATGCATAACAAAAGTTGACATATTAGGTATTGCCGCATCCGTAACAACCTGCTCTATAAAATTATAACCTGATCTAACCCCTAAGGTGAATTCCATAAAAAATAAAAATAAACTGCCAAAACAACCAATTATTTGGTCACTTTGCCACATAGACTGTAATTCTGAGTGATCAAAAAATCATATGTACCCAAAAATGGTACCTACAGTATAAGAACTCAACTCTTTCCACGCAAAAATGAGCCCCTCCACAAGACAATTGGCAGAAAAAAAAAAGATATAGCTTTCAGAAAATGGTGACACAAAAAACAAATTTTTTTTCACAAATGCTTTTATTGTATGAAACAATTTTAGTTTTTTACATATTAAAGCGAACCTTTCACCTGCATTTCACTTAATAAACCATCAAAAGTACCTTTATAGATCATCCTCCTTGTGTTATCATACAGTCTTGTCCCGCTTTTCTGCCATGTATATGCATGAAAAAAATCACCTTATAAAGTACTCCTCTCCAGCTCCACAAGTCACGATAGAAGTCAAGGGGGTAGCCCTTCCTTCACTCCAAGCTGTAACTCCCCTGCCCTAACCCCGCCTCTATGCACTCTAATTGACACCCGGCTCATGCCAGACTGCATAGAGGCGGGGTTAGGGCAGGGGAGTTACAGCTTGGAGTGAAGGAAGGGCTGACTTCTATCGTGACTTGTGGAGCTGGAGAAGAGTACTTTATAAGGTGATTTTTTCATGCATATACATGGCAGAAAAGCGGGACAAGACTGTATGATAACACAATGAGGATGATCTATAAGGTACTTTTGATAGTTTATTAAGTGAAATGCAGGTGAAAGGTTCGCTTTAAATGATGCTATGTCTGTAATGACCTTCTTTATAAAAATAGCACATGATCTACCCCATCAGGTGAATGCTGTAAAAAAAAAAAACTGCCAAAATAGCAATTTTTTGGTCGCCTAGCCCCAGAAAAGTGTCATATTGAATAAAAAAAATCATGTTTCCAAAAATGGTACCAATAAAAAGCTCAGCTCTTCCTGCAAAAAAAGAGCCCCTGCAGAAGACGATCGGCAGAAAAATAAAATAAATATAGCTTTCAGAAAATGAAGACACATAATTTTTGTTTTCAAAATTGCTTTATTATGCAAAACTGAAACAACAAAAAAAAACATTGTTGCATATGTATCAATCTGCTCTGAGGCCTCATGCACACGACGGTTGTGTGCATCCGTGTCCGTTGTTCGGTTTTCCATGATTTTCTGCGGACTCATTGACTTTCAGCGGGTCAGTTGAAAACTCTGAAAATGCACCGTTTGTCATCCGCGTCCGTGATCCGTGTTTCCTGTCCGTCAAAAAAAATGACCTGTCCTATTTTTCTGACGGACAACGGTTCGCGGACCCATTCAAGTCAATGGGTCAGTGAAAAAACACGGAGGCACACAAGATTCTCGTCCGCGTCCGTGATCCGTGTCCGTAGGGTACTTTTGCACAGACGGATCCGCAGATCCGTCTGCATAACAGCTTTTCAGATCTGAGTTTTCACATCGTGAAAACTCAGATCCGACAGTATATTCTAACACAGACGCATTCCCATGGTGATGGGGACGCTTCAAGTTAGCATATACTAAGAACTGTGGACATAACTGCCCCCCTGCTGCCTGGCAGCACCCAATCTCTTACAGGGGGCTGTGATCCGGCAGCTGAGGGGTTAATTGTGCGTATCATAGCCCCCTGTAAGAGATCAGGTGCTGCCAGGCAGCAGGGGGCAGACCCCCCTCCCTCCCCAGTTTTAAATTCATTGGTGGCTAGTGTGGCCTCCTCTCTCCCCCCCCCAATTAAAATCACCCCCCCCCCCCCAATCATTGGTGGCAGCGGAGAGTTCCGATCGGAGTCCCAGTTTAATCGCTGGGGCTCCGATTGGTTACCATGGCAGCCAAGACGCAACTGCAGTCCTGGCTGCCATGGTTACTTAGCAATTTTAGAAGCATTATACTTACCTGCGCTGTCTGTGACCGGCCGGGCACTCCTCCTACTGGTAAGTGAAAGGTCTGTGCGGCGCATTGCTTATAGCACAGACCTGTCACTTACCAGTAGGAGGAGCGCCCAGCCGGTCACAGACAGTGCAGGTAAGTATAATGCTTCTAAAAATGCTAATTAGCTATGGCAACCAGGACTGCAGTAGCATCTTGGCTGCCATGGTAACCGATCGGAGCCCCAGCGATTAAACTGGGACTCCGATCAGAACTCTCCGCTGCCACCAATGATGGGGGCGGGGGGGATTTTAATTAGGCAGGAGGAGAGGGGAGGCCGCACCGGCCACCAATGACTTTAATACAGGGGAGGGAGGGAGGGGGAGGCCGCACTGGCCACCAAGGAATTTAAAACTGGGGAGGGAGGGGGGTCTGCCCCCTGCTGCCTGGCACCACCTGATCTCTTACAGGGGTCTATGATCCGCACAATTAACCCCTCAGGTGCGGCACATGAGGGGTTAATTGTGCGGATCACAGCCCCCTGTTAGAGATCGGGTGCTGTCAGGCAGCAGGGGGCAGTCATGTACACAGTTCTTAGTATATTCTAACTTGAAGCGTCCCCATCACTATGGGAACGCCTCTGTGTTAGAATATACTGTCGGATCTGAGTTTTCACGATAACTCCAATCCGATGGTATATTCTAACATAGAGGCGTTCCCATGGGGACACTTCAAGTTAAAATATACCATCGGATTGGAGAAACCTCCGATAGGGACTCCTGACTTTACATTGAAAGTCAATAGGGGACGGATCGGTTTGCAATTGCACCATATTGTGTCAACATCAAACGGATCCGTCCCCATTGACATTGCACAGTCAGGCGGACACCCAAACAATTTTTTTTTTTTTTTACTTTCCTTCATGTCTGGTGATCGTCCCAAAATCCTGGAAGAAAAAACGGACACGGATCACGGAACAACTGAACCCTGTTTTGCGGACTGTGAAAAAATACTGTCGTGTGCATGAGGCCTAAAAGAAACACATGATCTATCCTGTCAGGGGAACTCCGTAAAAAAACAAAAAAAAATTCAAACTGTGCCACAACAGCCATTTTTTTTGTTACCTTGCCTCACAAAAAGCATAATATATCGGGCATTTAAAAATCATATGTACCCAAAAATAGTATCAATAAAACTGTCACCTCAACCCCGTAGTTTACAAAATGGGGTCACTTTTTGGGAGTTTCTACTCTAGTGCATCAGGGGGTCTTCAAGTGTGGACATGGCAACTTAAACAGAACCTGTCACCTAGAAAATGCATATTAAACTGCCAGCAGTACCTTTTTGCAGCCTGTAGCATGATTATAAAGGTGTCTGTCTTTTCTGTACAATGCGCCAAAATTCTGAAAAAATGCATTTATTCAACTGAGTACGCTATGTAAACAATAGTCTTGAAGTCAAGGGGGCCGCGGCTTTCTCACCTGAAGTCAAGCTTGCCCCGCCTCCTTTCCGGCTCCTTAGCGTTTGATTGATAGGACTTCCAATTCCTTCACCACTGGACGCTCAAATGTAGTCTTGCGCTGTGTCCCTGCAGTGCCGCGCCTGCGCACTGTTCACTCTGCTATGAGGTGGGCTCAATGATCAGGCACTCGTACATGAGAGCATGCGCAAGACTACACTCAAGCGCCCAGCAGTGAAGGAATTAGACATCCTATCAATCAAATACTAAGGGGCGGGCAAGGGGGCGGACATGCTTGACTTAAGGCGAGAAAGCCGCTGCCCCCTTGACTTCAAGACTATCATTTACATAGCGTGGCCAGTTGAATAAAGGTATTTTTTCAGACTTTTGGCGCATTGTACAGAAAAGAGACAGACACCTTTATTATCATGCTACAGGCTGCAATAAGGTACTGCTGGCAGTGTAATATGCATTTTCTAGGTGATAGGTTCCCTTTTAAAATTATCCCAGCGACATCTGCCCTCCAAAATTCATACATAGTAACATAGTACATAAGGCCGCAAAAAAGACATTTGTCCATCCAGTTCGGCCTGTTATCCTACAAGTTGATCCAGAGGAAGGCAAAAAAAACTGTGAGGTAGAAGCAAATTTGCCCCACTTTAGGGGCAAATTAAAATAAATTCCTTCCTGACTCCAATCCGGCAATCAGACTAACTCCCTGGATCAACGACCTCTCTCTAGTAGCTATAGCCTGTAATATTATTATGCTCCAGAAATACATCCAGGCCCCTCTTGAATTCCTTTATTGTACTCACCATCACCACCTCCTCAGGCAGAGAGTTCCATAGTCTCACTGCTCTTACCGTAAATAATCCTTTTCTATGTTTGTGTACAAACCTTCTTTCCTCCAGATGCAGAGGATGTCCCCTAGTCACAGTCCTGGGAATAAATAGATGATGGGATAGATCTCTGTACTGACCCCTGATATATTTATACATATTAATTAGATCTCCCCATAGTCGTCTTTTTTCTAAAGTGAATAAACCTAATTTTGATAATCTTTCAGGGTACTGTAGTTGCCCCATTCCAGTTATTACTTTAGTTGCCCTCCTCTGGACCCTCTCTAGCTCTGCTATGTCTGCCTTGTTTACAGGAGCCCAGAACTGTACACAGTACTCCATGTGTGGACTAGCAATTTGCAAAGTGGTAGGATTATGTTCTTATCACGGGCATCTATGCCCCTTATGATGCAACCCATTATCTTATTGGCCTTGGCAACAGCTGCCTGACACTGGTTTTTGCAGCTTAGTTTGCTGTTTATTAAAATTCCTAGATCCTTTTCCATGTCAGTGTTACCGAGTGTTTTACCATTTAGTATGTACGGTTGACTTGCATTATTCATTCCCATGTGCATAACGTTACATTTGTCAGTGTTAAACCTCATCTGCCACTTATCTGCCCAAGCCTCCAATCTATCCAGATCCCTCTGTTGTAGTATACTGTCCTCATCAGTGTTAATTACTTTACACAGTTTAGTGTCATCTGTGAAAATTGATACTTTACTATGCAAGCCTTCTACAAGATCATTAATAAATATATTGAAGAGAATAGAGCCCAATACTGACCCCTGAGGCACTCCACTAGTGACAGTGACCCAATCTGAGTGTGTACCGTTAATAACCACCCTCTGTTTTCTATAATTGAGCCAGTTACTTACCCACATACAGACGTTTTCTCCCAGTCCGAGCATTCTCATTTTATATACTAACCTTTTATGTGGTACAGTGTGAAATGCTTTGGAGAAGTCCAGATATACGACATCCATTGATTCGCCGCTGTCAAGTCTAGAACTTACCTCTTCATAGACGCTGATTAAATTTGTTTGGTATGACCACTACCTCACAAAGCCATGCTGATATGGCGTTATTTGCTTAATTCCGTTGAGATGCTCTAAGATAGCATCTCTCAGAAAACCTTCAAACAGTTTACCCACAACAGATGTTAAACTTACCGACCTATAGTTTCCAGGCTCTGTTTTTGGACCCTTTTTTAATAATGGCACCACATTTGCCATGTGCCAATCCTGTGGGACATTCCCTGTCAGTATGGAGTCCGCAAATATCAGAAATAAGGGTCTGGCTATAACATTACTTAATTCCCTTAGGATACGGGGGTGTATGCCATCCGGTCCTGGCGATTTGTCTATTTTAATCTTTTTAAGTCGCTGATGTACTTCTTCCTGGGTCAGACAGGACACTTTTAATGTGGAATTTATTTTTACATTCTGCATTTCATCTGACAGTTATTTTCCTCAGTGAATACATTGGAGAAAAAAAATATTTAACAGCTTTGCTTTCTCCTAGTCGTTCTCTGCGACTCCCCCTGATTACTCTTTAAAGGGCCGACACCTTCAGATTTATACTCTTTAACATTTATATAATTGAAGAACATTTTAGGGTTAGTTTTACTCTCTTTGGCAATTAATCTCTCTAGTTTGGCTGCTTTTATTTGTTTTTTACAGGTTCTATTTTTTTCCTTATAGTTTTTCAGTGCTTCCGTGCTATCCTCTTGTTTTAGTTATTTATATGCTTTCTTTTTGTCATTTATTGCTTTATTTACAGTTCTATTTATCCACATAATTTATTTAAAGAGGACCTTTCACCTGGAAAAACATTGTGAACTAAGTATCCTGACATATACAGCGGCGCCCAGGGATCTCACTGCACTTACTATTATCCCTGGGCTCTGCTCCGTTCTCCCGTTATGTCTTTCGGTATCTTTGCTCAGTAAGTTATAGTAGGCGGAGACTGCCCTTGTTCTGCTGGGGCGTCTCCTTCTCCTAGGCTGTAGCGCTGGCCAATCGTAGCGCACAGCTCACAGCCTGGGAGGTTTTTTCTCCCAAGCTGTGAGCTCTGTGCTGCTATTGGCCAGCGCTACAGCCTAGGAGGAGGAGACGCCCAGCAGAACAAGGGCAGACTCCTCCTACTATAACCAAGTCCCCGAACATACCGGAGGACATAACGGGAGAACGGAGCGGCGCCCAGGGATAATAGTAAGTGCAGTGAGATCCCTGGGCGCCGCTGTATATGTCAGGATACTTAGTTCGCAATGTTTTTCCAGGTGAAAGGTCCTCTTTAACCTATATTTTGATCTATCAAAAGGAAGGAAAAATGATACTCGCAATGGATGTTGTAGCAGCTGTAAGGCCTGTATGGTCCCATCAGAATTGGCTTATAATTTCATAGCCAAAAGCAGGAGTCGGTACAAAATACAGAAGAAATGCAAATATTCTCTTCATGTGTCATCTCTGTTTTGGATCCACTCCTGTTTTTTTGGCATTAGCAATACTGATGGATTGTTGACCAAATGAAGGCGGATGCTCCACAGACAGTATCCGTTCTGATGGGGGGGCTATATTTATATAAGCATTTAATAGAACGGGGTCTGTAGACATCTATGAAATCAGCTGATGACAGTGTAAAAGGAGTGCGCTTTTTCGTGGCGCTTGCATTGACCTGTAAGGCTGAGTTCATACGTGATTTACTTAATCAATTTGGGCCCCTTGACTGCCCAAATAAGGGAAGTGTGCAGTGATTCGAAGTGCAACGCCTGTCACCTGCATGTCATACGCACTCACAGTATTATTTCACTACCAAAGCAGACTCCCTATGTGTGTTACTGTAAGTCAGTGTTCTACACCACTATGAAGGCTGTCTGCAACCAGGAAATAGCAGTTTATTAACATAATTCGCTGATAATTTCTTTGGATCGAACCAAATTTTATTTTTTTATTTTTTCGGAGAACCGGCGAATCGAATTTTAGAAAAAATCGCTCATCTCTGTGAGTGATTGGGCATCAACTTGGCAAATGAGGTTCAATGTGGATAAATGTAAAGTTGTGCATCTTGATAGTAATACTCTCTGCATCGTATGTCCTAGGGGAGGTAACACTAGGGGAGTCACTTATAGAGAAGGATTTGGGTGTCCTTGTAGATCACAGATTAAATAACATGCAATGTCAATCAGCTGCTTCTAAGGCTACCAGGATATTGTTATGTATTAAACAAGGCCACATATACACAGTATGCTATCAGTCACTGATAACATCTCTCATATCAACAGTCAAGTCAGAAATAGCAGAGATTTAAATGTATAAATTAAACTTTTTACTAAATCTTTTCCTTTAAAGTTATATCACAATCTTTTCAGCTTATCCAGCTCTATAACTTGCTGCTTGCTGATTGCACCACCTTTTGTGGTAACAGGTTCTCTTCAGATATACAACGGTGTCTCGTCTGGCCTGTTTCTAATTTAGATTGCAGCTTCTCAGGTCTGCAGGCTATAATGTAGGCACTAATGGGAGTATCACCCTCTCTTTGTGCCACCAGTAGTGGGCCAGATTTATCACTACACTTACATCTTACTCCACTTTTACATATGTCCAAAGTCACTTTTGGCTGTCAGATTTATTAATGGTCCTTTAGTACTGTAATAAATGTGGTTTGACGGTAGTATTTTATCCTTCAGTAAGCGGCTTTACAAAAGTTGCACATGTTTATGAAAATGTTGCATGTTCTATTAAAAAGTCGCATAAGATAAGCATGGTCCACACTGGAGTGAAATTGCGCAATTTTTTTAAACTTTTTTAAATTGTCGCAATAGTAAATCTGTCTAGAGATTCATTTACATAGGAAAACACGTGCACTTTCAGAAAACTGGCGAGCATAGCATGGTTTTAGAAATTGCAAAAAAATTTGCGATTTTTATTTTGACTTGAGCTAAAGATAAATCTTACCCATAGAGTTTTACCATTCATGCATCACTGGTTCTCCACCACTTCCTCCTCTCGGTATGCACCACACATGCAGTGGCAGCAGCCATTTGACAGTCAGCTCCGGAAGCCTCCACTTGCTGTTATTCTGTGCAGGGTCCTACAGCTCATGCTGCCTAACAGTAACGTGCATTTGCTAGGGGGTTCACACAGTGTGCCTAAACTGCGCTAAGCTCTGCTCATGGCAATACTCCTCCTGCAGCCCTACTCTCCTGCAGTCTACTTATTTTCTAGTGTCCATAAAGAGCACACTTTCCTCTGCACTCATGACACTCCCAGGCAAGGTGTTTATTGCTCCCGCTGCAATACTAAATTTCAATGTGGCCAGTCTGAAGCCTTCTGCTTTTTCTGCCAGGGATCAAAACAACTCATTAATTGACTCTCCCCTTATTCCAGAAAATATGCATTAGAGACGCACAACACAGTTCGTTTGATGTCCAGTATTGTTTGTGTGGATTCTGGTTCTTTTGTACTTTTTGTCTCTCATTTATCAAACTGGTGTAAAGTACAACTGGCTTATTTGCCCATATTAACCAATCAGATTCCAACTTTCATTTTAGACAGCTCCTTTGGAAAATGAAAGGAAGAATCTGATTGGTTGCTATGGGGAACTAAGCCAGTTCTACTTTACACCAGTTTCATAAATGTCCCCCTTAATGTTTACTACCCTTGTTGGAAATTGGCAGCAGCAACACCAGACTTCTTGAGACGACTTCTTGAGAATATTTTTTTCATTTATTCAGAGACCAGAGCAGCAAGACAGCGTTAAAATAAATATAAAAGTCAGGCAGAATATGACATGAGGTAGATGGAAGTGTGAAGCAGCAGTAGATAAAAGGCAGTGCTGTGCCCAACACACACTCTTTTATACCACAAAGAAAAAAGGAATAATTTGTATTATAATACAGGCTTGTCGCAATATACCACAGTCCATAGGAGGGAATGGTGACACACATAAATTACATTATTACATCATTATTATACATAACATTTGACCTCACAAATACTTTACTATTCATAACCATTGATGTATAAATATGCACCTCCAACATCAATATGCATCACGAATAGGGTTGAGCGAACCCGGACTGTAAAGTTCGGGTTCGTACTGAACTTTAGGATTTTTGGACCCCGAACCCGAACATTTCAGTAAAAGTTCGGGTTCGTCATTTGGTAATTTCAACAAGCTTTTAACTGTGTGCCTTTAGAAGCCATCAAAGCTATGTCTACTTATGGCATGGATGTGATTGGCCAGTGCAGCATGTGACCCAGCCTCTATATAATCTGGAGCCACGTAGCGCTGCACGTCACTCTACTGTTACTAATGTAGGGAGAGGATGCTTCTGGTGAATTCAGGGAGAGAATGGGGCAGAATCTGTGATCAGAACTCAAATGTAACTCAGCGATCTACATACATTTAGTTGTGTGGGTGCAGTGCACAATCTTTTTACCCTGCCTCGAGCCCAGTGACAGAAAAAAATTACTTTTATCTGTCTGTTAGTTAGGTGGGCAGCGGCCATTTTATGCAAGCTCAGTGCACCAGCACTGCATCTGAGCTTTTGTGACATTCAAATCCAAGCTTGAAATACTGCACTAATAATCTGATTTACAAAAACACCCTTTTTTGGCAATATACAATATCTGGTGCATTTGCAGGATTAGTCAGTGTGCAATTTAAGCTAGAAATACAGCCATAATTTTCAGGGTTTTTAAAAACACCCTTTTTGTGCAAAATACACTATTTTACAGCCCTAGCTGCATCTGCACGTGTGAAATGTAGTCATTTTATACAGCTTTCATGTTCTAAGAATGTTTTTCAAAATACTTAATACTACATCTGTGATTGTTAAAAACAAGTTTTAAAAATTGTAATAATTTTCTGGCATTATCCAACATCTGGATTATTCAGTGTGCAATTTAAGCTAGAAATACAGCCATAATTTTCTGGGTTTTCTAACCCCTTAAGGACTCGGCCCTATTTCAACTTAAGGACTTGAACAATTTTTGCAAATCTGACTAGTGTCACTTTAAGTGCTGATAACATTAAAACGCTTTGACTTATCCAGGCCAATCTAAGATAGTTTTTTCGTCACATATTGTACTTCATGACACTGGTAAAATTAAGTTAAAAAAATA
Organism: Bufo gargarizans; assembly: GCF_014858855.1. Taxonomy (NCBI): domain Eukaryota; kingdom Metazoa; phylum Chordata; class Amphibia; order Anura; family Bufonidae; genus Bufo; species Bufo gargarizans. Next base: position 383,802,298 of record NC_058082.1, on the reverse strand, counting down.
TATATTTTTATTTATTAAAAAAATGCAAAATTTGCCAGAAATCTGTAAAAAATTGCAAATTTCCAAGTTTAAATTTCTGTACTGCTATAATACATAGTAATACCTCCAAAAATTGTTATTACTTTACATTCCCCATATGTCTACTTAATGTTTGGATCATTTTGGGAATTATATTTTATTTTTTGGGGATGTTACAAGGCTTAGAAGTTTAGAAGCAAATCCCCCCCCCCCCCCCAAAAAAAACTATTTTTAGGGACCAGTTCAGGTCTGAAGTCACTTTGCGAGGCTTACATAATAGAAACCACCCAAAAATGACCCCATTCTATAAACTACACCCCTCAAGGTATTCAAAACTTATTTTACAAATGTTGTTAACCCTTTAGGTGTTCCACAAGAATTAATGGAAAATAGAGATGAGATTTCAGAATTTCAATTTTTGGGCAAATTTGCCATTTTAATCCATTAATCCCAGTAACAAAGCAAGGGTTAACAGCAAGACCAAACTCAATATTTATGGCCCTGATTCTGTGACTTATGTGGTCGTAAACGGCTGTACAGGCACACGGCAGAAGGAAAGGAATGCCATATGGTTTTTGAAAGGCAGATTTTGCTGGACTGTTTTTTTTTTTTACACCATGTCCCATTTGAAGCCACCCTGTTGCACCCCTAGAGTAGAAAGTCCAAAGAAGTGGCCCATTTTAGAAATTGCGGGATAGGGTGGCAGTATTGTTGGTACTAGTTTAGGGTACATATGATTTTTGGTTGCTCTATATTACACTTTTTGTGAGGCAAGATAACAAGAAATAGCTGTTTTTATTTTTTGTTATTTACAACATTCATCTGACAGGTTAGATCATGTGATATTTTCATAGAACAGGTTGTCACAGATGTGGCGATACCTAATATGTATACTTCCCCCCCCCCCCCTATTTTTACAATTTTTTTTTAACTTTATTTGGGGAAAATGACATTTTTGTTTATTTTTACTTGAAACGTTTCATTTTTTGTATGTCATGGGTCCCTAAGGGGTTAAAAACGCACTTATTTGGTAAAATACACAATTGTACAGCCCTTGCAGCATCAGCACGTGTGAAATTCAAGGGTTATATTCTGCTGTCATATTCAGTTATTAAACACCAGTTTTGGGCAAAAAACTTTATTTTGCAGCCTTTGCTGCATATGTCATTGTGAGATACACCCTTTAGATACTGTGGGTCTATACAGATATTTGCAAAACAGACATTTTGTGCAAAAATAAATAAATTGATGCCTATTCTGGATCAGCCCGTGTGAGATACACCCTTAAGATATTGTGGTTATATTATTTTATTAATAAAACACCCTTTTTGGGCAAAATACACAATTTTTAGCCCTTGCTGCATCAGCACGTGTGAAATTCAAGGGTTATATACTGCTGTCATATTCAATTATTAAAGAAACACCCATTTTCTGCCAAAAACTAAATTTTGCATCCTTTGCTGCATATGTCATTGTGAGAGACACACTTTAGATACTGTGGTTCTGTTCAGTTATTTGAAAGACAACCATTTTGGGCAAAAAACTTTAAATTGCTGCCTAGTCTGGATCAGTCGGTGTGAGATGCACCCTTTAGATACTGTGGTTATATTCAGTTATTTAAAAAACAGCCATTTTGTGCACAAAATTTAATTTCCGGTCTAGTCTGGATCTGTACGTGTGAAATACACCCTTTAGACATTGTGGTTCTATTCAATAATTTGAAAAACACCCATGTTTGGCCAAAAACTTTAATTACGGCCTAGTCTGGATCAGGGCGTGTGAGATATACCCTTTACTGTATTTTTTGACCTATAAGACGCAACGGCCGATAAGACGCACCTAGGTTTTTGAGGAGGAAAATAAGGGAAATTTCTTTTTTTTTGCCAAAAGGTGTGCTTTTGGTGTGTTTGAACTAATGGCCTTCTGTGCATGACACTATTATGTGGGATCTGTGTTTGATGCACTGTTATGGGGGTGGGGGATTTGTGGATGGCACTGTTATGGGAGGAGCTGTAGATGGCATTATGATAACGGGGATCTGTGCATGGCATTATGGTGGGGGATCTGTGGATAGCATTATGATGGTTGGGGGATCTGTGGATGGCACTGTTATGGGGTGGTGGATCTGTGGATGACACTGCTGTATGTGTCATCCATACATCCCCCCATAACAGTCCCATCCACAGATCCCCCCCCCATCATAATGACATCCACAGACCCCCTCCATCATTATCCCATTCACAGATTCCTAGGGAGGGACTGTAGTAGGCGGGGAGAGCAGCGGGGATGTTCAGGCACTGTACTCTGGCCCCGCAGCTCGGTATGTATTGTATTATACGTAGTGTTAATCATCAGATATAAACTAAATAATAATTATGCTCTCCCCCTGCTCCCCATGTGCTTACCGGTACACACGTCATGCTCCTGTAGTAAGCACTACCATCTAGCAGGCAGGCCGGGCGGCCATAACTCACTGAGGTCACGTGCCTGCTCCGCCTACTTATTAATAAAACACCCTTTATGGGCAAAAAACTAAATTTTACAGCCCTTGCAGCATCAGCACGTGTGAAATTCAAGGGTTATATACTGCTGTCATATTCCGTTATTAAACACCCATTTTGGGCAAAAAAGTTTATTTTGCAGCCTTTGCTGCATATGTCATTGTGAGATACACACTTTAGATATTGTGGTTATATTCAGTTATTAAACAAACATCCATTTTGGGCAAAAAAAAATTAATTGCGTACTAGTCTGCATCTGTACATGTGAGATCCAACATTTATATACTGTTGTTCTATTCTGCTATTAAACACCCATTTAGGGCAAGATCCTAAATTTGCTAAATATGAGGAGAGCGTCAAATAAGGGACGTGGCCCAGGTCGTGGTGCTGCTGGTGGAGCTCCTGTTTCAGGGAGAGGAAGTGGTCGATCTATGCCAGCTACACGCATAAGTGAAACCCCTTCCTCAGGTGCGAGTAGGCGACAGAACCTGCAGCGGTATTTGGTCCGGCCTAATGTGGCTCTACGAATGGTGAGGCCAGAACAAGTACAGGCGATGATAGATTGGGTTGCTGACAGTGCCTCCAATTCATTCACATTGTCTCCCACCCAGTCTCCTGCTGAAAGATCAGAGTTGGCACCTCCATCAGTCTTTCACCTCACCCCCTTGTAAATCAGCCAAGCAGTCTGAGCCCCAAGTCATGCAGCAGTCTCTTCTGATTTTTGTTGACTCTGTTAGCCGGGCTTCCCAGGACCATCCACCTATCCCTCCCCCAGAAGTGGAAGAGATTGAGTGCACCGATGCCCAACCACTTATGTTTCAAGATGAGTACATGGGAGGACCATCGCAGCACGTCTCGGATGAGACTGCTGGGGCTTTCGAAAGTGTGCAGACCAACAAGGAGGGCAGGGGTGAAGACTGGGTGGAAGATAAAGTGAAGGACGATGAGTTCCTCCACCCCACATGGAATCAAGGTCATGCGAGTGACCTATGTAGTTCGGAGGAAAGAGGCGGTGGTCGCACATAGCCACCAGCACAGCAGAAGAAAGAGCAGGGTGCAAAAGCAGAGCGGCCGTCTCCTAAACAGTATGCCTGCTACTGCCCACCGCAGCAAGGGACCAAGCACACCAAAGCCAGCTCCAAGGAGTTCCCTGGCGTGGCAGTTCTTCAGACAATGTGCTGACGACAAGACACGAGTGGTTTGAACGCTGTGCAATCAGAGCCTGAAGCGAGGCATAAACGTTCTCAACCTGAGCACAACCTGCATGACCAGGCATTTAAGTGCAAAGCACGAGCTGTAGTGGAGTAGACACCTCAAAAAACAAGAAAGGTCTCTGGCTCCAACTGCTTCCTCTTCTGCTGCAGTCTCTGCCTCTTCATCCACCTCTGGAGTGACAGTGCCACCTGCCACCCCGCAAACAGAGGATCTGCCAGCAACACCACCACCTGGATCACCAAGCATCTCCAAAATGTCCCATGGAAGCATTCAGCTCTCCATCTCCCAAACACTGGAGAGGAAGAAGAAGTACCCCCCTACCCTCCCGCGATCGATCCCTGGCCCTGAATGCCAGCATTTCTAAATTACTGGCCTTTGAAATGCTGTCATTCCGTCTGGTGGAGAGTTTTAAAGGCCTTATGGTGGTGGCTGTCCCACAGTATGTCGTGCTCAGCCGCCACTACTTTTCCAGACGAGCCATCCCTCCCCTGCACAACCAAGTGGGGGACAAAATCAGGTATGCACTGTGCAACGCCATCTGTGGCAAGGTGCACCTCACCACGGATACGTAGACCAGTAAGCACGGTAAGGGTCGTTATATCTCCATGACAGCACACTGGGTAAATGCAGTGGCGGCTGGGCCTGAGGTGGATAGCAGTTTGGCGCATGTCCTTCCACCACCGAGGATTGTGTCGCGCTTCAGTTTGCCTCCTGTTGCTTCTTCCTCCTACTCAGCTTCCTCATCCTCTACCGTCTCCTCATCCGGTCAGCGTAACACCTTCACCACCAACAGCACAGCCAGGGGTAAACGACAGCAGGCAGTTTTAAAACTTATCTGTTTGGGGGACAAACCTCACGCCGCGCAGGAGCTGTGGAGGGGCCTTGAACAACAGACAGATGAGTGGTTGGTGCCAGTAAGCCTCAAGCCCGGCCTAGTAGTGTGAGATAATGGGCGAAATCTCGTAGCAGCTCTGGGACTAGCCGGTTTGACGCACGTTCCTTGCCTGGCGCATGTGCTGAATTTGGTGGTGCAGAGGTTCCTTAAAAATTACCCCGATATGTCAGAGCTGCTGCATAAAGTGCGGGCCATGTATGCAAGCTTTTATTTCCCTGCTGCTGCTCACCTGTCAGCGCTGCAGCGTAACTTTGGCCTTCCTGCTCACCGCCTCTGATGCAACGTGCCCACAAGGTGGAACTCCACTGTGCACATGATGGCCAGACTGTGCGAGCAGCAGCAGGCGATAGTGGAGTTTCAGCTGCAGCACGCACAGGGGAGTAGCTCTGTGGAACAGCACCACTTCACCACCAATGACTGGGCCTCCATGCGAGACCTGTGTTCCTTGTTGCGCTGTTTCGAGTACTCCACCAACATGGCAGTTGCCGATAACGCCGTTCTCAGCGTTACTATCCCACTTCTATGCCTCCTTGAAAAAACGCTGTTGGCGATGATGGAAGAGGATGTGGACAGGAGGAGGAGGAAGAGGGATCATTTCATAGGGTTTCCGGCCAGTCATTCACAAGTGGCTCTGAGGGTGGGTTCCTGCACCCACAAACACCAGGTACACAATTGTCCAGCCAGGGCACAGTTCTGGAGGATGACGAGGTGGAGGATGAGGAGGAGGAACCTTGTTCACAGCAGGGTGGCACACAGACCAGCTCATGGCCATCACTGGTGAGTGGCTGGGGGGATACAGAGGACACAGACGATACACCTCCCACAGAGGACAGTTTTTCGTTGCCTCTGGGCAGCCTGGCACACATGAGCGACTACATGCTGCAGTGTATCCGCAACGACCGCCGAGTTGCCCACATTCCAACTTGTGCTGATCACTGGGTGGCCACGCTGCTGGATCCCTGTTACAAGGGATGCGCGATCGTAAGATGCGCGAGTACAAGCACACGCTGGTAGACCTGCTGCTAGTGGCATTCCCACCTGACAGCGGGGGCACAGTGGAAGCACAAGGTGAAGAAGAGGTCGCCAACCCAGCTGGGGCAACGCCAGCACCTCAGAAGGCAGGGTTAGCATGGCCGAAATGTGGAAAAGCTTTGTCAGCACGCCACAACAACCAGCACCACCAGCTGATATAGAATATCTTAGCAGGAGGCAGCATTTCAGCAACATGGTGGAGCAGTATGTGTGCACACGCCTTCACGTACTGAATGACGGCTCTGCCCCCTTAAACTTCTGGGTCTCCAAATTGGGCACATGGCCTTTACTTGCCCTTTACCACTGCTATACCTATTAGACAGGTAAAAACATTTCACTAATTTGTCTGTTACATTTTCTGGTGAAATTCCCCAATTTTTGGGTGTAATATGCCCCTCTTCTACCTAGTTGACAGCTTAATAAATTTCAATAATTTTTCTTTTACATTTTCGGGTGACAATAAAAAAAAAATTCTGTCATAGACCCCTGCTCTACCAAGTAGACAGGTTAATACATTTCAGTAATTTTTCTGTTACATTCTTGGGTTGACATTTTACAATTTTGGACGTGAATAAACCCCTGCTCTGCATAGGTGACAGGGAATACTATTTCAGAAATTCTTCTTTAATTAATATGTGCCACCGCCTTTCATTCAATGCTTAAACTTTAACAAGTTGTCCCACATTTGCGCTTTAATACTTTTTCCACGCTATCATATTTAATTTGACACTACCTCGCTTGCATGTGGTCTCTCTTTCTCGGGCTCCCTCTCCGTCGTGGTACCCTGATTCGCCGATAACCGTGTTCAACATGGTATGCTCAGAAAAGAACATCGAAAGTTGATAGAGAAGATATCCAAATGGATGGTGGATGTCACAGGGATGTGCGATCAGGCAGAAGTTATCTAGAGTCAACAAAGCGGCAGCAGGGCCTCTCTCAAACGTTTCCTGATCCAAAATACCGCAGTAACATTCCCTGTAATTTTTAATTAATCATTCCAATAACAGCAGCTTAAGAGTTTTGTATTGTTATTTATCGTCACTACCTCCCCGAGTCGGGAGTGAGTAATTGCCGCGCGCCCCCTCCTTAACTTGGTAGCTTATGCCTCAATACTTTGTCCCATATTTCCGCTCGATTACATTTAATTTCCCTTGGATGTGGTATCCCTTTCTCAGGCTCCGTCTCTGGCCTGGAACCCTGAATCCACGCCACCCGTGATCACCATGGTAGGTGCATAAAAGAACATCGAAAGTTGATAGAGAAGATATCCAATTGGATCGTGGACATTACGGGGACGTGCGACATGGTGGAGCAGTATGTATGCACACGCCTACACGTACTGACTGATGGGTCTGCCCCCTTCAACTTCTGGGTCTCCAAATTGGGCACATGGCCTGAGCTTGCCCTTTGCGCCTTTGAGATGCTGGCCTGCCCTGCAGCCATTGTATTGTCTAAACGTGTGTTTAGCACGACTGGAGGGAGTTATCACAGGTTATATTTCCCAATGTTTTGGGGTGTACCCTTATTTAAAAAAATAAATTTAAAACCAAAAAGCAGTGTAGGCTACCTCCTCCACCGCCGCTTCCACCTACATCGCCACATCCACCGCCTCCTCAACCTCCTACTCCATATGGACCTCGTCCTCCTAGATCAAGATTATAATTTTTTATTTTTACGTATTTTATGTTATGTAAAGTCATTTCCCTTTCCATTTTTGTTTGCAGAGCACTTGCCATGCTCTTAGCCACATGTTGATGCCATTTGCAGCCCTCTAGCCCTTTCAGTGCAGTACAGCCATTTTAGTGCTCAACACTATGGGGTTCGGGATCAAGTTTTTTTAAGTTCGGCCGAACCCGTCGACCCCGAACATCCAGGTTTCTGCTCAACTCTAACCAAGAAGACTTGCGCTGTTACGCTGCTGGTAGACGCGGCTGGAATCCAGTGGCCAGAAGGAACAAGCGAGGCGCAGACTTGAGGAGTAGATCGCAAGGTAGGGAATCCAGTGAATAATCGGAACGGTCTGGAAAGGACGGCTCTGAGGAGCAGGAGACTGGAACAAGTCACAATACTCTAGCAATGTTTGCATTGCCTCATGGGTATAAGTAGGCCCAAACTGGAAACAAGATGGCTCCCAATCAGTATCACAACGGACATATTAGTTAAAGGCAAATCCTCAGATAACACAGCAGCCTCCAGTGGTGGAGGAGTGAAATTGCAACACAAGTTCAGAGTGGGTGAAACAGCGGCCACTAGTGGTAATTTAGAAGATTACAGATCAAATTCTGACATTATTCCCTCCTTCAGCATCAACCTCCGGACGATGCTTGGCTCGGTTTTTCTGGATATCTTTGGTGAAATTCTTTAAGCAGTCGGGGAACACTAATATTGTTTACAGGTTCCCATGATTTGTCCTTGGGGCCATACCTCTGCCATTTAATTAAGTATTGTAGATGATTTCAGAAAATTCTAGAGTCCAGTATTTTTTCAACAGTGTAATGTTCTTGTCCATCTACTTCAACTGGATCGGGAGGAGGCAGATTACGTCCTGGAAATGGATCTGGAATAACGGGTTTCAGAAGTGATACATGGAACACAGGATGTACTCTCATTGTCCTGGGAAGTTTTAACTGAAAAGCTACTGCATTTATTTGTTCAATAATCTTGAAAGGCCCAATACATTTTTGACCTAGTTTTGCTGAAGGTACATGAAGTTTTAAATTCTTCGTAGAAAGCCACACCTCATCTCCCACCTTGAAAGTTGGAGAAGGCCTGCGGGATTTATCTGCTGTTTGCTTATATCTCTCCTGAGCAATCTTTAATGTGTCCTTTAACATCTCCATATTCTGTTGGAGAGATTGAACTTTGTCATTGACAGCAGGAATAGAAGTGTCTCTGTGGAAATTAGGGAGGATACTTGTATGGTAACACAAATTAGCAAAAAATGTGTTTGTTTGGTGGAAATACTGCTCCAAAGTTTGGTTCGTGTGTTCTATCTGACCATTTAATTGGGGGTGAAAAGCGGATGACAAATAAACATCAATGTCCAGTGTTTTACAAAAAAAATTCCAAAATTTGGACGTAAATTGTACTCCGCGATCAGAGACAACTTCATCTGGTGCTCCATGGAGACGAAATACATCTTTGGCAGAAGTGAGACCAGCACATGGTATAAAGTGAGCTGCTTTTGTAAATCGATCAACCACAACTAGGATGGCACTTTTCCCTTTAGAAACAGGAAAATCGACAATAAAGTCCATGGATATAGACCCCCAAGGACGGGACGGTATTGACAGAGGCTGCAAAAGTCCCACTGGTGAAGTACGAGGAGTTTTATTCATGGCACAGGTGTTACAAGTAGAAACATATTTCTTCACATCCTCTTGATAATTAGGCCACCAAAAGAAGCGTGACAGAAGTTCTTTTGTCTTCTGAATTCCCTTGTGACCTGCTAGCTTGGAGTCATGAATTAATTTTAATACTCTCAGTTGTACACTCTCTGGCACATAAATGCAATACTTATGAGTCCAAACTTTATTTTGAAACATAAGGGATATATCATCTGGTGGATTTAGGAGAACCAGATCAGTCTCATATGCTGCCCCTATGTCTTCTAGCAGATCCTTGTTAGTAATGACCCCCACAAAATTGGATTCCGACAGAATGGTAGTTGGTGGTGCAGGTGAAGGGGAATCATTTGAGAACAGTCTGGATAAGGCATCAGCTTTTCCATTTCGGGAGCCAGGTCTATAAGAGATCACAAAATTGAATCGGTTAAGAAACAGACTCCACCGAGCTTGACGGGGCGACAAACATTTAGCAGATCTGATGAACTCTAAGTTACGATGATCAGTTAGCAGCACTATCTGCTGTGCTGCTCCTTCCAAATGATGTTGCCACTCTTGGAAAGCAGAAATGATGGCTAAAAGTTCCTTGTTTCCCACATCATAATTATTTTCTGAGGTGGTCAGTTTTGGGGAAAAATAAGCACAAGGGTGAAGCAAGTCTTTTTCTCATGTTCTTTGTGATAGAATAGCCCCTATTGCACAGTCAGAAGCATTAACTTCAACGATAAAGGCATGTTCAGGGTCAGGATGAATCAGTATAGGGGCTGTGGTGAATTTTGTCTTTAGACAGAGGAATGCATCCTGTGCTTGGGGAGACCAAATAAATAGTATTCCCTTCCTTGTTAATTGAGTAATTGGTGTAATTATAGCAGAAAAATGTTTGATAAATCGTCTGCAGAAATTTGCAAATCCTACAAAACTTTGAACTTCTTTCACATTCCTTGGGGTTGGCTAGTCAATTACTGCTTGAATCTTGCTGGAGTCCATATGCAATCCTACAGTAGAAATTACATAACCCAGGAACTGAATTTCTGTTTGGAATTCAAGTTTCTCCAATTTAATATAGAGTTGTAGAGTTTGTAGACGCTGTAGCACAATTTTGACATGATTTTGGTGTTCTTCCTCAGAATTAGAGAAAATTAGTATGTCATCCAGAGAGATAACTACAAACTGATCTAGCAGATCTTTGAAAACATCATTAATGAAATGCTGAAAGGTGGCAGGTGCATTACACATAGTAACATAGTACATAAGGCCGAAAAAAGACATTTGTCCATCCAGTTCGGCCTGTTATCCTGCAAGTTGATCCAGAGGAAGGCAAAAAAAACCTGTGAGGTAGAAGCCAATTTTCCTCATTTTAGGGGAATTAAAAATTCCTTCCCGACTCCAATCAGGCAATTAGAATAACTCTCTGGATCAACGATCTCTCTCTAGTAGCTATATCCTGTAATATTATTACACTCCAGAAATACATCCAGGCCCCTCTTGAATTCCTTTATTGTACTCACCATCACCACCTCCTCAGGCAGAGAGTTCCATAGTCTCACTGCTCTTACCGTAAGGAATCCTTTTCTATGTTTGTGTACAAACATTCTTTCCTCCAGACGCAGAGGATGTCCCCTCGTCACAGTCACAGTCCTGGGAATGAATAGATGATGGGATAGATCTCTGTACTGTCCCCTGATATATTTATACATATTAATTAGATCTCCTCTCAGTCGTCTTTTTTCCAAAGTGAATAACCCTAATTTTGATAGTCTTTCAGGGTACTGTAGTTGCCCCATTTCAGTTATTACTTTAGTTGCCCTCCTCTGGACCCTCTCCAGCTCTGCTATGTCTGCTTTGTTCACTGGAGCCCAGAACTGTACACAGTACTCCATGTGTGGTCTGACTAATGATTTGTAAAGTGGTAGGACTATGTTCTCATCACGGGCATCTATGCCCCTTTTGATGCAACCCATTATCTTATTGGCCTTGGCGGAAGCTGCCTGACACTGTTTTTTGCAGCTTAGTTTGCTGTTTATTAAAATTCCTACATCCTTTTCCATGTCAGTGTTACCGAGTGTTTTACCATTTAAAAAGTACGGGTGACTTGCATTATTCCTTACCATGTGCATAACTTTACATATGTCAGTGTTAAACCTCATCTGCCACTTATCTGCCCAAGCCTCCAATCTATCCAGATCGCTCTGTAGTAGTATACTGTCCTCTTCAGTGTTAATTACTTTACACAGTTTAGTGTCATCTGCGAAAATTTATATTTTACTATGCAAGATCATTAATAAATATATTGAAGAGAATAGTGCCCCTGAGGTACTCCACTAGTGACAGTGACCCAATCTGAGTGTGTACCATTAATAACCACCCTCTGTTTTTTATCATTGAGCCAGTTACTTACCCACTTACGGACGTTTTCTCCCTGTCCGAGCATTCTCATTTTATATACTAACCTTTTATGTGGTACCGTGTCAAATGCTTTGGAGAAGTCCAGATACACGACATCCATTGATTCGCCGCTGTCAAGTCTAGAACTTACCTCCTCATAGAAACTGATTAAATTAGTTTGACATGACCGATCCCTCACGAAGCCATGTTGATATGGCGTTATTTGCTTATTTCCGTTAAGATGCTCTAACATAGCATCTCTCAGAAAACCTTCAAACAGTTTACCCACAACAGATGTTAAACTTACCGGCCTATAGTTTCCAGGCTCTGTTTTTGGACCCTTTTTGAATATTGGCACCACATTTGCCATGCGCCAATCCTGTGGAACATTCCCTGTCAATATAGAATCTGCAAATTTCAGAAATAAGGGTCTGGTTATGACATTACTTAATTCCCTTAGGATACGGGGGTGTATGCCATCCGGTCCTGGCGATTTGTCAATTAAAAATTTTTCAAGTCGCTGTTGTACTTCTTCCTGGGTCAGACAGGACACTTTTAATGGAGAATTTATTTCAACATTCAGCATTTCATCTGACAGTTTATTTTCCTCAATGGATACATTAGAGAAAAAAATATTTAACAGCTTTGCTTTCTCTTCGTCACTCTCTGCGACTCCCCCCTCATTACTCTTTAAAGGGCCGACACCTTCAGATTTATACTTTTTAACATTTATATAATTGAAGAATATTAGTTTTAGGGTTAGTTTTACCCTCTTTGGCAATTAATCTCTTGATCTCTAGTTTGGCCGCTTTTATTTGTTTTTTACATGTTCTATTTCTGTCCTTATAGTTTTTCAGTGCTTCCGTGCTAGCTTCCTGTTTTACTGTTTTATATGCTTTCTTTTTGTCATTTATTGCTTTCTTTACAGTTCTGTTTATCCACATTGGTTTCTTTTTGTTCCTTAACCTTTTATTCCCATACGGTATGTACCTCTCACAATGAGATTTTAGGATGCTTTTAAAGATATCCCATTTTGTGGCTGTATTTTTATTTGTGAGGACTTTATCCCATTTAGTTAGTCCAAAAGACATGACTAAGTACTCGAAATGTCCGTAAAGTGATCGGAATGCTGTTTTCCATTCATCACCAGGTCTAACACGCACTCAGTTATAGGCTCCTCGTAGGTCTAGTTTGGTGAAGATTTTTGCATAACGGACTCTATCCAGCAACTCAGGTATAAGAGGCAGAGGGTAACGATTCTGTTATTTTATTTAGTTCTCTATAATCGACACAAGGCCTTAAGGTACCGTCTTTCTTTTTAACAAAACATATTGGTGCACCTGCTGGTTAAGTGGATGGACGATCAAATCCTTTAACTGAATTTTTGTCTATGTACTCTTTGAGAGCCTTCAGTTCAGGCTCTGCCAATGGATATATGCTTCCAAAGGGTATAGCTGCTCCCGGCAACAGTTCAATTGGACAGTCATAAGGTCGATGTAGGGGCAACTTGTTAGCATTCTTCTTATCACAAACATCCACAAATTCTTTATACATAGATGGCAGTTTAGGTGATGTTTCAAGGTACTCAGTACCATCTACTTGAGGTTGATTAGTTAAAGTCTGTTCTGAGTTAACCTCTGGTGGGAAGGGGAGGGGACTACTTTAGTTTCCCAGTTGATCTGAGGGTTCTGAGCTTGAAGCCATGGTAGTCCCAAGATGATTGGAAAATGGGGTGATGATATTAGTAAAAAAGATAAAACCTCTTGGTGATTAGGTTCCATAATTATCTCCAAGGGTTCAGTCTCTTGATCAATTGGGCCTGAGTTCAGTGGGGACCCATCAACAGTTTCCATCAGAATTGGTGAAAGTCTCCCTTGGATTTTAACTCCATGCTTATTAGCAAAATCAATGTCCATAAAGTTCCCATTTGCTCCAGAGTCCACCATGGCAGAGGTAGATATCCACTGTGAGCTGGTGCGAAACTTGATATAAATGAAGCAATGAGACTTCTTGTTTTCCTTCTTAATATTAGGTGCTATTGGAGAGATTGAATGGATGACTGCATTCACTGGTGGCACTGGTTCAGAAGAAACTGATTCATCCTCAGATAGGTCAGGATCCGCTATAACCGCCACTGACTTCTTTCGACGACTTGGACAATTAATGAGAAAGTGATCAGGTTTACCAAAGTAGAAGCATTGATTCTCCCGAAGTCTGCGTTCCCTTCTATCGGCACTTTCAGGTTTTTGTATGCTGTCAATCTGCATAGGTTCAGCATCAGATTCAGTGTATTTTTTGGTTTCAAAGTCTCTAGAGGTGGAGGGTGGAACAGATAAGTATTGATTATTACGAAGCCAGGTAGAACTCCACTTTTCTTGCCTACGCTCAGACAGTCGAGTATCAATACGAACACAATGATGTACGAAATCATCAAAAGTTGTGGGAGCATCAGCACGTGCTAATTCATCTTTAAGTGCATTAGATAGTCCATTCTTGAAAAATGTTAATTTTGCGGCATTCCATTCAGTATCAATGACCCACCTCCTAAATTCTTTGGCATATTCTGCAACCGAGCGCCTGCCCTGACGTAAGGCCAGTAGGGTTGCTTCTGCTGTGGCATATCGATTAGGATCATCAAATACTTGGCTCATAGCTGCAAGGAAAGCTTCCAGATCATCTAGGCATGCATCATTAGTCTCAATAAGAGGATTAGCCCAGGCTACAGCCTTATGTGTCAGAAGCATAATAATACACAGCACCTTAGATCTGTCAGTGAGGAAGTGTGCACCAGAATATAACTTGCATTGATTAATGAATCCACGATACTTATCACAGTCCCCTCCAAACCTGAAGGGTGGAAGAGGCAAGGTGGATGAAGAAGCTGGAACCAGGACGGTTCTGAGGAGCAGTAGACTGGAACAAGTCACAATACTCGAGCAATGTTTGCATTGCCTCATGGGTATAAATAGGCCCAAACAGGAAACATGATGGCTCCCAATCAGTATCACAACGGCCATCTTAGTTAAGGGCAAATCCTCAGATAACACAGCAGCCTCCAGTGGTGGAGGAGTGAAATTGCAACACAAGTTCAGAGTGGGTGAAACAGCGGCCACTAGTGGTAATTTAGAAGATTACATCAAAATCTGACATACGCCTCTTTATACTTCATACTATTTAATTGGCTAAAAGTTTTGTAACATGTATAAGAATGAATATCTAATGCATTTTTAACATTTAATCCATCATCCTCTGATTCCATTATGCTTGAAAGTGTTCATTTGCCATAAACTAAAAAAGCTGACAAGTGTTCAATAGTCCAGTATCTAAAATAAGCTATGGAGTACATAAATATGTCACTAAGACTCCATGACCTCATAATTAGCTCTTCCTAAACAGAAAACATCTTTTAATTGATCACCTAAGGACCTCTATTTTCTTAGCAACAGTACTTCAGTATTCAAGGTGACTCTTTAGCTAAACTTTAGTGTAAAAATTTAAGATGTCTGACTAAGAAAACATGGCGAACCCATAGATTATATCTTACAACCCAGAATTTAAATTGAATTTTCCTGATAATGTTTTTTCAAGTTCAAGCACTTGGATGTAATATTCCTATTGCCTAAATAGTCCTTTACCCAGGGCCAGCTCTAGGTTCACATGGGCCCTTGAGCGATAAAGTCTCAGTGGGCCCCCTTGTCGTCAGTTCCAGTATTTTCATTGTTCTCTTCCCATGTTACAGCAGAACACCAAAAAACAAATCTTAGAGTAAATAGTCCCAGTAGTGTCCATATAGTGCCTACAGTAACGTCCCCCAACTGCCCCTAGCAATGTCCTTATAGGGCCCACAATAACCCCCCCACCCCCCCAAATGCCCCTACCATATTCACCCCCCAATAACCTCCCTACTGTGCCCCCATTTCAACCAC
This sequence comes from Bufo gargarizans, assembly GCF_014858855.1. Taxonomy (NCBI): domain Eukaryota; kingdom Metazoa; phylum Chordata; class Amphibia; order Anura; family Bufonidae; genus Bufo; species Bufo gargarizans. Next base: position 383,786,982 of record NC_058082.1, on the reverse strand, counting down.
AGTTTCAGGCCCCGTTACCAGTGAGCACAGACATGAACATAGCCTTCAGCCCAGCCAGTCACCCCCTGACGGCAGTACAGTCAGTAGTGGTATTATATAACTGCCTCTGAACATTATGTCTCCGCTGGCTTATAACAGGGAACAGTACATTGTATTCCAGCTTTACTTTTCTGCCCATGCTCTCGTTACTTCACTGTTACCGCAGCAGCATATGCAGCTCTTACTTACAGTCCCTTTCAGTAATTATTAAACTACAGGAACACATGCACCATTTTCTCCATGGGAACACTACCCTCAGTATTCACAACGTACTACACTACCGAAAACTATCGGAGCGAGCAGGTCAGAAACAAGCGTGTATTATCACAGGGATTCATGATACACATAATCACAGTACAGACACTGCATTCTCACCTACTCCTGTTTCTTACTGTGTTGTTTACTAAATAAAAACCCACCCCTTTTTCCTTTTTTTTTTTTTTGTTACTGCAATAACTTTATACACACTTTGATTCATGTGACGAGACCAATCTCACCACATTGCATTGGAGAAGCCTGGTTGCCCGCCTGCTTCCTTTAGACAATGACCCCATGTTGAAACGCTTGATTTTCCCCTGCAAAGACTATGTGAAAGAATTTGGCTCCATGGCAATTGAACTGTATTCGTGTAGTCTGGGTGCCATTCACCTAATAATTGAATGCACTCAGACCTGAGCTATCTGGGGATATGTAAATTGTCTGTTTTATGCAATAGCTGCACAGTTAAATATTCTTATGTCAAGACCAGCCATCGTTTGCCTCCATAAGATACACTTAGATAAAGAATCCTTAAGGTGGTTAGAGAAGAGATGGATAGTAGAAGGGTACCATTCAGTATAAACTACTTACGCAAGAGGGGTCTCAATTCTGATACATGATAAGATTCAATTTGAGTGTGTTGCATATGAGGCTAATGACTGTGGTAGGTACCTCTTTTTGCAATGTAATATAGAAGGGGCTAAAATAGTAATCGCAAATATATACATTCCACCACCATATAAGCCAGATGTTTTGTATGAATTACATAGATTTATGTTGAACAGACAAGAATGTATAATGATTGCGATAGGAGATTATAATGCTGTAATGGACCCACTCAGGGATAGAATGTCTAGCAGAGGGGGTAGAATACAAAATGTAGATTTGCTTAAACTGGCCTTGGAATTTAATTGGATTGATGTTTGGCGCTACCAGAACCCGGAAGAAACCATGTATTCCTGCTATTCTAAATCACATTAAACCTGGTCAAGAATAGATATGGTCTTGGGAAATAAAAATCTATTGTCTCAAAACAGGATTTCTTGGGAAATAAAAATCTAATGTCTCAAAACAGGATTAAAATTAAGTATTTACCTATGGCTTTATCTGATCATAGTGATGTGGTAATGGAACTAGATTTGAATAGAAAGAATAATCTGCCAATGTTTAAGTTTAACGCTCATTGGTTATCATTGATTTCAGATAAAGAGAGTATAATGGAGGAACAAAAACATTTTTTCCAGGAGAATAATAATTCTGCTAACAGATTGATAGTTTGGGATACCGCTAAGGCATACTTGAGAGGACTGTTGTTTAAAAAGGTGAACTACTGGAAAATAAGTATTAAGGAAAGAGGTAATGCATTGGAATTTTTTTTTGAAGAAGCAAGAATAGCATGTATAATGAACCCCACTGAATACAATAGGAAGGACTGGGAGGAGGAACAGGAAAAGCAAAAAATACACCTGTTAGGGAAAATCAGGAAAGAATTGTTCTTCCAAGGGTTCCGGCTAGCCTCAGAGGGAGAAAAGGTTGGTAACATTTTAGCAAGTATTGTAAAAATTCAAAGAGGGAAATCTTGGATAGGGGCAATCAGAGATAATATGGATGAAATAACCAGTTCACCGGAAGGAGTTAAAAAGGTTTTGTGGATTATTTCCAGGAACTTTATAAGACTAGGGTGCAATATTCAAAAATAGATTTGGACTTATATTTAGACCAGATTGTCTGGAGAGAGATACCCCAGGCCCAAAAGGAACATTTGGATAAAGAAATATCAACTTTAGAAATAAACAAGGTTCTGGTTAAGGTGAATCCTCCAAAAACACCAGGGTGTGATGGCCTCCACTTTGAAATATAGGAGACCTTTGCCCAGGTGTTAATACCAGAATTAAAAATAACATTGGGTGAGGCGCAAAAAATCGGGGATTTACCAGACTCCATGAAAGAGGCAATTATTACATTAATTCCAAAAAAGGGTAAAGAACAATTAAACCCTGCGTCATATTGACCAATATCCTTGTTAAACACGGATGTTAAAATTCTGGCAAAAGTCTTGGCACGTAGGCTCTCTAAGGTGATTAAAGGTATAATCAATGAAGATCAGACTGGTTTTATACCTGGTAGAACTATATATTCAAATATAAGAAGGTTGTACCTTAATATTGAGGCTACTAGAACAGAAACTGGTGAGAAAGCTATACTTTCATTGGATGCCCAAAGGGCATTTGACTGTATTGAGTGGGAGTATTTATGGGCAGTCTTAAAAAGGGTTGGCATAGGGGAGGGATTTATGAGATGGATTCAGCTTATACAGTTGCAAGAAAAAGTATGTGAACCCTTTGAAATTATATTGATTTCTGCACAAATTGTTCATAAATGTGATCTGATCTTCATCTAAGTCACAACAATAGACAATCACAGTCTGCTTAAACTAATAACACATAAATAATTAAATGTTACTATGTTTTTATTGAACACACAATGTAAACATTCACAGTGCAGGTGGAAAAAGTATGTGAACCCTTGGATTTAATAACGGGTTGAACCTCCTTTGGCAGCAATAACTTCAACCAAACGTTTCCTGTAGTTGCAGATCAGACGTGCACAACGGTCAGGATTAATTCTTGCAATATTCTTTGGATGTCTGGTGTGAATCGCTTTCTTGAGGTCATGCCACAGCATCTCAATTGGGTTGAGGTCAGGACTCTGACTGGGCCACTCCAGAAGGCATATTTTCTTCTGTTTAAGCCAGTCTGCTGGCTTAAATTTACTTCTATGCTTTGGGTCGTTGTCCTGTTGCAACACCCATCTTCTGTTGAGCTTAAGTTCTCCTGCAAAATGTCATAATAAACTTGGGAATTCATTTTTCCTTCGGTGATAACAATCCGTCTAGGCCCTGATGCAGCAAAGCAGCTCCAAACTATGATGCCCCCACCACCATACTTCACAGTTGGGATGAGGTTTTGATGTTGGTGTGCTGTGCCTCTTTTTCTCTACACATAGTGTTGTGTGTTTCTTCCAAACAACTCAGCTTTGGTTTCATCTGTCCACAGAATATTTTGCCAGTACTGCTGTGGAACATCCCGGTGCTCTTGTGCAAACTTTAAATGTGCAGCAATGTGGCTTCCTCTGTGGTATCCTCCCATGAAATCCATTTTTGTTTAGTGTTTTAAGTATTGTAGATTTGCTAACAGGGATGTTAGCAATTGCCAGAGACTTTTGTAAGTCTTTAGCTGACACGCTAGGATTCTTCTTCACCTCATTGAGCAGTCTGTGCTGTGCACTTGCAGTCATCTTTACAGGGTGGCCACTCCTAGGGAGAGTAGCAGCAGTGCTGAACTTTCTTCATTTATAGACAATTTGTCTTACCGTGGACTGAAGAACAGCAAGGCTTTTGGATATACTTTTTAACCTTTACCAGCTTTATGCTAGTCAACAATTCTTAATTGTAGGTCTTCTGAGAGCTCTTTTGTGTGAGGCATCATTCACATCAGGCAATGCTTCTTGTGAAAAGCAAACCCAGAACTAATGTATGTTTTTTATAGGGCAGCTGTAACCAACACCTCCAATCTCATCTCATTGATTGGACTCCAGTTGGCTGACACCTCACTCCAATTAGCTCTTGGAGATGTCATTAGTCTAGGGGTTCACATACTTTATCCACCTGCATTTTGAATGTTTACACAGTGTGTTTAATAAAAACATGGTAACATTTAATTATTTGTGTGTTATTAGTTTAAGCAGACTGATTGTCTATTGTTGTGACTTAGATGAAGATCAGATCACATTTTATGACCAATTTGTGCAGAAAGGGTTCACATACTTTTTCTTACAACTGTATATTCCAACCCGGGGGCTAGGGTGATGGTGGATGAGAGCTTGTCCCTGCCTCTTGCCCTTTATTGGGGCACTAGGCAGGGATGCCCTCTCTCCCCATTACTATTTGCTATAGCGATTGAGCCAAGCATAATAAGAAATGATAGGGAGTTTAAAGGTCTTCAATATGCGGAAGGAGACGATTTTATTTTTTTTATGTACGCCAATGATATTCTATTATTTATGCACAATACTGGGGATCAGTTTAATAGAGTTATAGATTATTATTTATTTTTTTAATAATACTTGTTAGAAAAAAAATGGGAAAAAGAACTTCCATTTTTTTTTACGGAAGAGAAATGGAAAGTTGCTCTTAGAAGTTATGTTATGGTGTTGGATAGGGGTTCACATAAGATATCACAGTTTTTTATAGTACATAGATTACACCGATCTCCTAGGATTCTAAAGAAAATGGGTGTGAGAACTTCAGATAAGTGCCCAAAATTTAGGGGAGAAAATGCAGATCTTATACACTGTTTTTGGAGATGCCCAAGACTTTTTAGATATTGGAAAGAGATAGCATAGATTGTACTAGTATTTATGGATATTCAAGTTTTTGAAGATCCAGTAGTTTGTATATTGGGGGCAACTTAACATCTGAAGTTAAACAAAGAAGTTCGACTGGTTTTGGGTAAAGTATTATTTCAAGCTAGACTCCTTATACTTAGGAAATGGGTAAAGGAAGATCTGCCTACAGTGGGACAGTGGCGAGAAGCAGTCGTTAACCTTATTAAAATTCAACGGGTGACTAAGAGTTATACTACAAACCGGATTCCCAAAAAGTTGGGACACTATACAAATCGTGAATAAAAACTGAATGCAATGCTGTGGAGGTGCCAACTTCTAATATTTTATTCAGAATAGAACATAAATCACAGAACAAAAGTTTAAACTGAGAAAATGTACCATTTTAAGGGAAAAATATGTTAAATCAGAATTTCATGGTGTCAACAAATCCCCAAAAAGTTGGGACAAGGCCATTTTCACCACTGTGTGGCATCTCCCCTTCTTACAACTCTCAACAGACGTCTGGGGACCGAGGAGACCAGTTTCTCAAGTTTAGAAATAGGAATGCTCTCCCATTCTTGTCTAATACAGGCCTCTAACTGTTCAATCGTCTTGGGCCTTCTTTGTTGCACCTTCCTCTTTATGATGCGCCAAATGTTCTCTATAGGTGAAAGATCTGGACTGCAGACTGGCCATTTCAGTACCCGGATCCTTCTCCTACGCAGCCATGATGTTGTGATTGATGCAGAATGTGGTCTGGCATTATCTTGTTGAAAAATGCAGGGTCTTCCCTGAAAGAGATGACGTCTGGATGGGAGCATATGTTGTTCTAGAACCTGAATATACTTTTCTGCATTGATGGTGCCTTTCCAGACATGCAAGCTGCCCATGCCACACGCACTCATGCAACCCCATACCATCAGAGATGCAGGCTTCTGAACTGAGCGTTGATAACAACTTGGGTTGTCCTTTTCCTCTTTGGTCCGGATGACACGGCGTCCCAGATTTCCAAAAAGAACTTTGAATCGTGACTCGTCTGACCACAGAACAGTCTTCCATTTTTCCACACTCCATTTTAAATGATCCCTGGCCCAGTGAAAACGCCTGAGCTTGTGGATCTTGCTTAGAAATGGCTTCTTCTTTGCACTGTAGAGTTTTAGCTGGCAACGGCGGATGGCACGGTGGATTGTGTTCACTGACAATAGTTTCTGGAAGTATTCCTGAGCCCATTCTGTGATTTCCTTTACAGTAGCTTTCCTGTTTGTGGTGCAGTGTCGTTTAAGGGCTCGGGCATCCAGTATGGTTTTACGGCCTTGACCCTTACGCACAGAGATTCTTCCAGATTCTCTGAATCTTCGGATGATGGTATGCACAGTTTATGATGATAGATGCAAAGTCTTTGCATTTTTTCGCTGGGTAACACCTTTCTGATATTGCTCCACTATCTTTCTGCGCAACATTGTGGGAATTGGTGATCCTCTACCCATCTTGGCTTCTGAGAGACACTGCCACTCTGAGAAGCTCTTTTTATACCCAATAATGTTGCCAATTGACCTAATTAGTGTTAATTGGTCTTCCAGCTCTTCGTTATGCTCAAATTTACTTTTTCCAGCCTCTTATTGCTACTTGTCCCAACTTTTGGGGGATTTGTTGACACCGTGAAAATTTGAATCAACTTATTTTTACTTTAAAATGATACATTTACTCGGATTGAATGTTTGATCTGTCATCTACGTTCTATTACAAATAAATTATTGACATTTGCCATCTCCACATCATTGCATTCAGTTTTTATTCACAATTTGTTTAGTGTCCCAACTTTTTGGGAATCTGGTTTGTAAAATATTGATGGAATACGGAAAAAATGGCCATATTAGGTCTAGAACTTTTATATATTTTTTTGGCCCCAGTACCTCTCTCTCTCTCTATAAGGGGTGGTGGGTGGGTATTTGGGTGATAATGAATAACGATAATATTTATTAAGTTGTAATATGGATTTTACATTATAGTAGAAAAAACCTGAAATATAAAGATTTATATCTAAAAAAAATATATTCTTATGTCTTTTATTGTATTTTGCTACCATGTGGCTAATGGGCCTCTGCCCTTGGAAGATAAATTGGATTACTTCCCAATTGTCTCCAGGACAGAAGACATTGTGTAAAACTGTGTATTCTCCTGCCTGTGATAATTACATTAACCCATTGTGTAAGGTATCACAGGTAGAGGGGAGGATTTTGTGTGGGAGTGTCTGAGTGTATTGTACGGGGTTACTGGTTGTTTTGCAAAACCCTGTGGGTGGTACTAATGTGTAAGAATGTGTATATAAGAACAATAAACACACAGTTCTGGCTATCCACTGGTTTGCCCTCAACACAGCGCTTGGTCTCGTTTTTGGGTGGGGATTGTATGCTATTCCAGTTCGATTTCTAGGAGTGTAAACCTTTCATATGGTTTTTCCTATTTGGCTGTATGCAGCATTCATATGGTTTCCAGTTCGGGAGATTGGTGTCTTTAGTAGCTGTCTTTGCATCTGGAAAGGGAATATCTCTTAAACGGCTTTTACCCCCTTTTGTGCCCAGGGTGCCGTTACAATAAGTTTAATCGTAAGTACTGTCCCAGTACTACCCTGATAGCGGCCATAACATTCGGAGCCCTGGTCAAAATATCCGGGGCTCCAGCCTTCAATGTTTTTATAATGACACCATTTTGGGGTACACAAAGCTTACTAATTAACTTTTATTAACTCTTTCTGGGGGGATGGGAAAAACAGCAATACATGCGTTTTTAAGTTATAAATCTGGTGGCGTTTGGTTTTTGGGATAAACAGCGTAACTTTATTCTGTAGAGTCAGTACGATTACAGTGATGACAGGCAATGTTCTATAATACACTGTTCTGCTTAAGGCCTGTTATTGACCTCCGTAAAAAGACATATTGGGTGTTAACAATGGTTAAAAAGTGGTTGTCAGAAATCATCCTCCTATGTCTGTTTAGTTCAGATTGGTCTTGCCCTCAAGTTTTCCCTCAGTTAAGATGGTGGATTGTGTCTCAGCTGCTATCTTCCTGTTTCACATTTAAACCTCTCAAGCCTGTTACTAAATGCTTGAGTATTGTGTTTGAGCTCCTGCTTGTGCAGTCCTCTCACTTGGAACTTGCTCTCTGGTTTGTTCCTCCTCCTTGAGGTTTACCCTGCTACCTCCTGTTGCCGACCCGGATTGCCTAACTACGTTCCTGTGCCACCTGCCCTGACCCATTGCTCGTCTGACCTCGGCTCTGCTTCATCCTTCAATCCTGCATCCTTGCTACTGGTAACGGCTCCGCCTGTCTGGATCTGCTTCATCCTTCAATCCTGCATCATTGCTACTGGTAATGGCTCCGCCTGCTTGGCTCTTCTTCATCCTTCTATCCTGCTACATCCTGTTCAAGACTCTGGTGCTTCCTGTGTTCAGGCCTCTTCCCTGCCATTAGATTCCAGCAGTATTCTACTAGTATTGTGACAGTGGTCTTTTCCTGCCATTGATCCTGCAAAACACACTACCTAACCCATGGCAGACACTACTTTGTTGTAAGATCAACACAATAGCGTCCTTTGCTAAGTCCTCCTTTTGAAGTTGCAGAACCACCTCTGAATGGGCGAAGCAAGTAAACAGGGGTACTGTGCCAGTTGAATGTCTAGAAGAGTTAGTGGATATAGCTTTAAAGCATGTCCTATGCTGACATTCATTTGTGAGGCTTCTTTGGACACAGTTGCCATATTGCTCAGCTCTCTCTCTCTGGGTATGGACAGGATCCTGTGGTTAAATGCAGGTTCTCTGTAGTTTGGCAAACAGTTTGACAAAATTATCATGGAAGCCACAGAGGTAAACTCCTTGCATCTTCCCTTATTCAAACCACACATGCAAAGCGGGCAACTATTTTTGCTCCTTGAAGCATAAGGAGCATAAGGCGTCCTTGAAGCAATGTCTGGTCTGGCTTTTTTGTCCCAATGTTCACTTTTGAAAGTACCACAATCCCCAATCAATCTACTTCAAATAGGGTGAAGATTTGTTTTTGTTTTTTCAGGCTTATATGACTTTCACACATTTCCGCTGCCTGGGTGTGTGAAGCTGTTTCCACTTACTACAAACTCAAATTTTCCTCAGTGCTGTAAAATATTTTTTTCTTCTCAACCCCCAATTGTCCCGTCAAAGGCATCTGCATGCTTTAGAGTCATTTACTTGCCCCTTCTGCAGGGGGTGATTGTTTTGTCTCATGAGTGTTTAATACAGCCTTTTTGATAGTTCTCTAACGTCAACTGTTTCTCCATCTCAGCATCTCAATTTTCGGGGTATGTTCGACAAGCAGCATAGAAAGAGGAGAAGCTGGTGAATGAATGCCAATTTTATCTTATAGCCATTAAAATGCAATGCCCACCAAAATATAAATGAATAATAAACCAGTGATTATGATAGCCCTCATGTATCAAATCTAGTTTCTAAGGAGTGTACACCAAACAGTACACAAAGTTGATGGTACTAGCAATTAAAGAGATACTCTGCGGCAATCCAGTCTAAAGCAGTAAATGGTGTATGTTAAACCAACAATGTATTACCATCTCCAATGTTAAAGGTGGATGTCCCTTGATCTGTTCTAGTTGTAAATGATATTCCTGACTGATTGAACAAATAAAAAAGATTTGCAGCATGTCTTGTAACATCCCGAAAATCAGGTGGCTGCTCTGTCCCTGATAACCTAAACCACCCGTGCTAACAAAGCCAACCTTGTCGAGAGCCTGTCCCTAACCTACACGCTGTAGTTTGACCCTATCCTAATTTCCCAACATACCATATTTTGCTGTCTAGCTCATCAGGGGACAATTAGTTTCTTTTTTTTTTATTCAGATAATTTTTATTAAAACGTTTTCTAAAAAGTTACAGAGGCAAGCAACCCCCCAACCCCTATAATACTAGAGTATAGTGATGAGCCCAGAGGTACCAGATCTTATCAAATTTCTTATTGATGCCCCTTTTCTGATATATCAAATTTTCTAATTTCACCAAGTTGTGTACACTATCCACCAATTCCTGCCACTTTCGGAGGATGCGGAGCAGTCCAATAGTATGCAATCAATTTCCTAGCGGTGTACAAAATGTGCAGAATTTTCAGTTCTGCCACTATTGGGAGTGTCTTAACTATACCGACTATACACACTAGAGCAGACGGGTCCAGGTGGACCTCAAATATAGTCACAATAAGTGCTATTACATCTAGCCAATATCGTCTTAGTCGCGGCAGTTCCACATGAGATGGATAAGATCTGCATTAGGTGTCCCACAGCGAGCACATAGATACCCTATATCCCATTTTCTTTAGAACCCTCGGGGTCCTATAGACTCGATACAGAAGAAATAGTTGGGCCTCACTGAGCGTTACTTCCGGGAATTTCTCTAATACTGCCTCCCAGTCCTCCTCCGTCAAAACTGGGATGTCTCTTCGTCATTTACCATGAAGAGTCAGTGGGGCTTGCTTCCACTTTGAGTCCATAAGACTCCAGTAATGAAGCAAAATTACACCACTAGTGGTGCCGTGCGTTGTACTAAGATCTAAAATGGCGTGTTTTGCAGCTGGTACTATCTTCTCCTGTCGTTCCTGAGAGTTAATGGCATGTCTAAGTTGTAAATACACATAGAAAAGAGTTTTCGGGATCCAAACTCTCGTTGCAATTGACTAAATTCTTTAAGCGTACCATCTTGGAACAGTTGGTGCACATTATTAAGACCGTACTGCCTTCATGGCCGTACTGCAGACACCTTATTCAATTCTCCATATATTAGATTTGGACAAATTGGGGTGAACTGAGTAAAACCACTAACTTCCGCAACCCCTCTAGCTTTCCACCACACTGCTTGGATTGGGTAAGTGACTTCTAATCTCAGGAAGGTACCATCCTCCAACGCACATACTAAACCTTTCCCTTTCAGTAGATGTTTCACCAACCGGCCTGCAGTATTCATCTTACCCTCATCTCCCCACCCTCGAATATGTTGCATCTGAGCTGCCAAATAACCGTGTGTAAGTTATGTGTAAAGAATTCCTTCAGCTGTTCACCTATGTCCGTCACATCTGTTAGGACCTGCAACCTGTACAGGTTAAAGTGCCATAACCGGCCCCCTCAAGAGTGGGGCGGTCAACTATGGCTAACACTGGGGTGTCATCTGAGAGTTTCCTTGGCAGGTATTTTATGTCACGGATAAAGTGACCCATCCTGTCATTCCCTAGGATTAAATCAATTCCGGGATAAGGTACCGTGTGTCTCGGAGTAACAGGAGTATTTTCAGACTGTTGGGTTTCGTAGTCTCCAAAAGTCTACTAAGACCGCTTCCCTTAGAAGGCACCCAAATGGGGTGACTGCACCAGCAACCGCGGCATCCGTCCTATCTACCCTATCCAAGGCTGGTGTGGTCACATTATTAAAATCGCCTAACATTATCACAGGCATATCAGGCAAGTCTACATAGAAGGAGAGAACCTTCTGGATTGTGCATGGCGAATAGGGAGGAGAGGTATACACTCCTATTATGACACAGGGGTGGTGGTAAAGTTTACCATACAGACAGACAAAACGTCCATCCTCATCTAATTTTTGTCAGAGGCATTCAAACGCCACATTTTTATGGATAAGAATACTGAAACCTCTCGCATAGGAGGAGTAATTCGCATGGGAGCAGTATCTAGCCCAATTAGGTGTGAGTAGATTAAGCTGTTCTTTAAGCAGGTGCGTCTCCTGCAAGCAGCAAATGCACGATCCGTGGGACCTAATGCAATCAAGTACTGCACGTCTCTTAGTCGCATCCTTGATACCTCTTACATTCCAGCTAAGAAAATTTGTCGCGCTAGCCATAGCAGTTGTATGATATTAGTCACCAAGATACAATTGAGACCCCGAACATAGCGACTAAGGATGCCCACATGATGGACCCCACCTGGACACTGCAAACCCTGACAGCTCATAATCAGTCTAGCAACCAATTTCCCACCCCAACGAACCAGGAACATTAACAATGCGCATACTAACTTCTCCGGCAGGTTCCCGCTTGGACAGAATAGTCTGTACCACAGGAGAAGCAAGCACCTGCCAGCGGGGTCGGCAAGGAGCGGCGAGTTAAATCGCTGACAAAGTGAAAAGTAACTCAGTAAGTAACAACTATAGAACTCTTTGGGGGCGGAGCCTGACCGCGGACTGGAATGGCTGCGTGAGTTGGAGCTCTCCCGCCACACACACACTCGTACAGCCTGGAATACCTTAGTTTCAGCTTAAAGATGGGCAAAGTGGGACGTTTTCCACAAGGAGAAAGCAGAGCATCGGGCAAACCGCCTGTGAACCAGGGGGATGTCACCGATTTCTTTGAAAAGCGGCACAAACAGGTCGCCGCGTCTCCCTCCAAGATGGCGCCGTCAGAGCGGGAAGAGGAGAAAACCTCAAGTGACGAGGAGGAAACGGCCGGAGAGCAGGCTCTCACAGCTACGGTCCTGAAGGAGACTCTGCGACAAGCTCTGCAGCCAGTTAGAGACGATCTAGCAGAAATAAAAGCGGACCTACAAGCCATAGGCACCCGCACAGAGGCTCTGGAAAACACATGCCTCAGCTTGACCTCTCACGCCGAGACCCTCGCGGCCAGATCGAACCAGCTAGAGATACATGTGAATACTGCCCTCACCCTGATAGAAGATCAGGAGAACAGGAGTCGTAGACGGAATATAAAGTTTAAAGGCTTACCTGAATCCTGGGCAAAAGACGCTCTTCCTAAAGTGGCTCTAGAAATATTTGCTGGCCTGTTAGGCCCAGAGCGCGCAGAAAAGGTAACCATTGAACGCATTCACAGATCCCTGCGGCCCAAGCCCAGACAAAATGAAGCTCCCAGAGATGTTATCTGTGGACTGCTATCTTATGTGGACACTGCTCTTATTTTACAAAGTGCAAGGGAACAAGCCCCAATTGAGGTACATTTGTTTGCAATGTTAAATGTGCAGAAATGTGCTACCAGAGAGTATACATCACAGTGGATGTTATCTGATAGCTATATCATGGTTAAGTTATTATTCGCTGTTTTATTCTTCACTCATTACTCCTCATGATAGCCACTGAGTAGTAGTTAATGCCACTGATATGTGCATGGTTTAGCCTACCTTTATTCATGGAAGCTTTAAAACCTGCCTAATTAGTCCCAGTGTGAACTATCCGCTTGCTGGTCCCCACCAGGCACTCTCGCTGGAGACCTGATGGGCATTAGCGATACGAGATAGGGTCCATACGGTTTGACACTAATACATGTACATCTGACTGGAATATTTAATGTGTAGAGATGTTCAGCCAGAGCCTTCATGAATAATTGCATGAATAATTAGAGGTTTTCTGGTGAGTTAACTTAGAGCTCCAACCTATCTACGTTGGTCGAGCCATAAATAACTACAAATCCAGTGGCAATGTGCTTAGTCGCATATTAAAGTCGACTAATTGGATTGGAGGAGCTAGAGCAACATGTAAGGTTCTCATCAGAAAACTATCCAAAACTTGAATGAGATAAGATACCTTTTATTCTCATAATGTCATAAATGACACTGAACCCAAACCCTAGGGCTAGGCCCTAGGCGTAGCGCTGTTATGAGTGTGTGCCACAGGTCAAGGCACAAACTAATTTTGACCAATCCCCCCTCGCCATTTCACACTTCATTTTTTGAACAAACACACAGGTTCAAGACAGAACCAGCTCCTATCTGACCTCTACAGGTCAAGTGAAGTTTTCTTTCATACCTTCTGTTAATATTTTATTTATTTCCTTTTTTTATTGTTAGTTTTTCTTTTTCTTTCTTTTCTTTCTTTCTTTTCTTTTTCCAACTGTCTTAGCAACCCCTCCCTCCTCCCTTATTCTTCCCTCTTGCCCAGCATCACATTGAGAGAGTCTCAGTAGTATACAGGGGAACCACAAATAGTGGTAGCCACACAAAAACTCCGGAACACCTTTACAAATATATAGCTGGTCCTTTTCTCTCCTCTCTTTTTTCCTCCCATCACATTAGGAAGTCACCTTCCCGTTATCTGCCATCTCGGGGGGATAGAAGGTAGCGAAATCATGAGTAGCATAGGATTAGTATCCTTTAACGTCAGAGGCTTGAACACCCCTAACAAACGGTATCATGTAATGGATATTGCCAAAAGACTGAAGGCATCTGTGGTCTTCTTACAAGAGACACATTTTAAGCAGACTAAAATACCCAAATTGCCAACGAAACTTTTCAATAGCTGGTTCCACTCATGTCACCCTACCTCAGCCTCCAAAGGCGTGTCAATCGCCATACACAAATCTTTACCACTAAAAGTGACAGGTCAATTCTCTGACTCCGAAGGTCGGCTACTTTTTTTAAGGGCTCAGATATACACAACAAAAATCACTCTAGCAAATATTTATGCTCCCAACCAGGACCAGGTCCCCTGGCTGTTGAAAGCGTTAGATTCCCTTCAACTATTTGCAGAAGGACCAATCATACTAGGTGGAGACCTCAACACGCTACTTAATCCTTTACTAGACTCATCTACTACAAGATCATCCACCTCTATGACTGCCCTAGCAAAGTTACGCTCTAAACTGTCTGATCTTTCCCTTGTAGATGCATGGCGCACCTGGAACCCCTCCGCCCGTGACTACTCCTTCTTCTCGCAGGTTCACAATTCTCATCAACGACTTGACTATCTACTGGTACACAGGTCACTCCTTCCATGTATCACAGCCACAGGTATCTCGGTCATCTCCATTTCTGATCACGCACCAGTACACTTGTCCCTCAGTTTAGCAGATTTCCCGAAAAAAGTGTGTCGTTGGAGACTAAATGAATGCATTCTGGAGAATGCGGTGGCCTCGGCAGATGTTGAGTCCAAGCTAATAGAATATTTTAAATATAACAATGACTCAGGCCCTTCAGCACCGTTTATTTGGGAAGCCCACAAAGCTTTTATAAGAGGTATTTTTATTTCCTGGGGCTCGAAACTAAAAAAAGATAGACAAAAAGAAATAGATAATTTACTCAACCAGATAGAAGATTTAGAAAAGGAACATAAGCGTACCAGATTACTCAGTACACAGTCTGAACTAAAAGTCCTGAGGGAAAGACTAATTTCGGCTTTGCAGGATAAATCAGCGAAAGCATATCTACACTATAGGCACAGGTTGTATGCGCATGGGAATAAAGGGGGGAAGCTTATGTCCTCCTTACTAAAAAAGGAAAGAGCCAGGCAACACATACATGGAATTAGGAAAACAACAGGGTTGATGACTTCATCCCCTCTGGAGAAGGCGGAAGCCTTTTGTCAATATTACTCAGCATTGTACAACCTAGAACAGGAATCTCCCCCAGACGAAACCCTACCAAAACAAAACAAAAACATAACAAATCAAAAACAAGAGCTCATTGATAGCTTTTTGAAGAACTTAAATATGCCGGATCTGGATCAGGCAATGGCGAATTCGCTTATAGTTCCTATAACCGAGGAGGAGGTACGAGCGGTGGTCTCGTCCTTCCCCCCAGGCAAGAGCCCCGGACCTGACGGTCTGCCTCTGCTTTACTACAAAAAGTTCAATGCAATATTGATTCCTCAGCTCACTAAATTGTGTGAATCTCTAATGAGAGGGGAATCCCTACCCAAACAGTCGCAAGAGGCCCACATCACACTTATTGCCAAGGAGGGTAAGGACCCCATGGATTGCGGAAGCTATAGACCCATATCTCTCCTTAACCTAGATATAAAAATTTGGGCAAAGCTTCTCTCGACTAGGATCAAGGTGCTTCTACCGCACCTGATTGGTGAGGAACAGTCCGGGTTTGTTCCTGGCAGGGAAGGCAGAACCAACACCGCAAAACTTCTTGCAGCAGTACAACATGTACACTCCTCAAACATTCAGATGGTCCTTCTTGGTGTAGACGCCGAGAAGGCGTTCGATAGGGTGAGTTGGGCATTCCTAAAATCTGTTCTACTTAAAGTAGGTTTCCCAACCATATTTCTAGATGCAATATTTACCCTGTACTCTCAACCATCAGCCTCTATAATTGTGAACGAACACATTTCTGCCCCCTTCTTAATCACTAATGGCACGCGCCAAGGGTGTCCGTTGTCTCCCTCACTCTTCATAATAGCGATGGAAGCATTGTTGCAAAGCATTAGACAGAACCACACCATTAGTGGAATTCGTACACTTAAGGGGGAACTCAAGATGTTAGCGTTCGCAGATGATTTATTATTTCTCCTTACAGACCCTTTTAAAGGCCTCCCGGAGCTAGTACAAATATTTGATAGCTTTAGTGATGCTTCCAACTTCAAGGTGAATGTGTCAAAATCAGAGATCTTAAATATAACACTAGATAGACGACGTGTAGAGTTGCTCAAAAATAGCTCTCCATTTGCTTGGGCCAAGTCAACAATTAAATACCTGGGGGTCCATATCCCACCCAAATTAACTCAGTTGTATGATACCAACTTTAAACCCTTATTAGAGGAAATAAAATCCACCTTGGCAGAGTATGATATACCTCTAATATCATGGATAGGGAGAAAAAATGTCATACAAACGTATGTAATCCCAAAAATAACCTATAAGTTACAGATGCTTCCAATTGCTCTACCGCAGGCCTTCTTCAAGGCTGTAAAAACTGCCTTCTCAGGGTACTTGTGGAAGCAGAAGAAACCGCGCTTAGCTCACTCGCTACTAACCAAACCGAAGGATAGAGGTGGACTTGGACTGCCTGACGTCCAGATCATCTATAAAGCAATACAACTGGGGCGTTGGTTGGCTATGGCTTTTCCTCAGGATTATAGTCCAAACAAAATGGAGTTGTCAGACACCTTGAAGGGGAGTTCTCTCAGGAATTTATGGCTTCCTCCCAAACATGGCAGCCGAGTCAACAAATCAAAAATAGATCTGTTGGGGGGAGGGCCTTCGCAAACCTGGCACTCACTTTCCCCACAGTTAGCCCCTCTCACCTCCCCACTACTTCCGGCAAGCCTGATACCTGTGGCTGTGGGGAGAGACTCGCCGTCTTTTGAATCAATGTGGGAACATTTTAGTCATGTACCGGTTGGGGAGTTTCTTGCGGGCGGAGTGGTTCCTGACCTGATGACCTTGAAAGGATACCTATCAAACTTCTCACTCACATTCCTGCATGTAGCCCACTTCAACAGGTGCTGCAGTGAATTTATTGGCAACTTCTTCCCCTTACGGGATAAGACAGAGTTTGAGTTATCAATATCCAGACCTGAAGGGCGAGTGAAGAAACTATCAAAACTATTGCTTATCTACAGAGAGGCAGCAGACACGGGTTTCCCGGGTTACTTGGCCTCATGGGAAAAGGAATTAGGAGTCAAGTTCTCAGATACAGATAAAAAACATTTACTTCAAAATTCACATGGTCACTCACGGTGTGTCCGGCTGCAAGAGACTCAATATAAGGTGATTTCAAGATGGTATAAAACCCCTGAATTCCTTTATAGAAATGGTTTGTCGCCCACAAACTTATGTTGGAGGTGTAAGACAGAGATTGGCTCGCTCACTCACATATGGTGGTCTTGCTCCGAGATTAAACCCTTTTGGAATGATGTGGAGCGAGTGATAAATGAATTCAGAGATAAATACTTAGCTTTAACACCTATCATAGCTCTGCTGGATGGTGTCTCGGAAAACTATAGACCTTCTGTCTCAAACTTGATAACTCACATGTTGATGGCAGCCAGGTCCTTGATCCCCCTGAGGTGGCTAGATACTTCACCCCCCACGTTGGACCAATGGTTGGAGAAAATAGATCAAATATGTAAATTTGAGGAGATGTGTAGCAGAGCCTCCAGATCGCACCACAAATTTCTCTTAGTCTGGGCTCCATGGCTATCATCCCACCACGGTATGAGAAATAAGTGATGTGCTCACCCCCCCCCCCCCCCCCTTACTTCCCTCTCCCCCTTACGTACTGTTTTTTTTCTTTATCTCTTTTCTTTTCTTTCCTTTTTACTCTCCATTATAACTTTTCATTTTAATCTTAATCCTAGTTTACTTACCACACTAGGAAGCTCTTCAATACCAAAGCTCACCATTATAGCATTTTACACTGCACAATAACGACCCATAGAGCTTTTGGTCCCCACTGACTATGCTGTTACATATGTACTTTGTTACTCGCATTGATCAAGTTGTGTATATGTTGACAGGAAGACAAGAGATTGTCCTTCTGCAAACGTTATGTTATGCAAATGCCTGACATTGATGTTTCTTGTTGCGGGGAGTCTGCGAACTCCTTTATTGTACTTTTACAGGCCTCTTACTGGCTGATCATTTGTAAGATGTAACTGCTGTTTTCATTGTCAATAAAAACATAGTTGACAAAAAAAAAAAACTATAGAACTCTTAATAAAGGTAGATTCCTACCCTCAGAGATAACAGTATAGGCGGCTCACTTACAGACAATTTAAGCTCTCCTGCAACTTTCGGCTATAGATAATGAAAGCACATCACTAGATCCCTATTGACTACTGCTGCCCAAATAAAAAGGAAATATATAGACAGCTCACAAATTAACATAGCAGGATCCATAGACTGAACGTAACAGCAAGTAAATACTAATTAAAAAAGAGATTAACACACAGGCATAAGAGTGAACCCCCTGCACTTTAAATAACTACGTTACGTGCGCACTATCGCAGGCAACAATCACGAATCATCCCGTCTTCTATCTTCTCGCAGCTGCTGTTTGTGCCTGTCCAACCATTTCATGGCTTCTTTAGAATCCTCAAAAAACATAGTGGATCCCATCGCTGCCACACAAAGTTTTGCAGGGGAGATCATTGAATAGCTAATGTTGAGAGTCCTCAGTCGCCTTTTTAAATCAAGGAACTTCGCTCTCCGTTTCTGGACTTCAATGGAATAATCAGGGAACAGTGACACTTTTGTGGCCATTAATAGATATGTCAGGCAACTCTCTGGCCCTCCGGAGAATAATGGCCCTGTCTCTGTAATGGAGGATCTTCATAATCACCATTCTAGGGGGTGAACCCGGTGGCAATGAGCGAGTAGGCACCCTGTGGGTGCGTTACACAGCAAACATAGACACAAATTTTTCAGCCAGGATTCAAAGAACTCTGTGGGGTTAGTGCCTTCTACTTTTTCCAGTGTGCCCACTAGACGCACATTGTTTCGGCGTGACCGATTCTCTAAATCGTCCTGTTTAGCTGCTAGCATGTCCATACGTCTGGTACAATCAGAAACATCACGTTTAAGAGGATGGATAGACTCCTCCACATCGCCCATACGATTTTCCAGGTCGGTCGTGCGGTCCGCTAGTTTTACACAGGTCGTGGCGGATGATAGTTACATCTTCTTTAATGGCTCCCACTTGAACAGTAAGAGCATGCAATGATTTACCACATTTAGTGATAGCATGCAGGACATATTTAAGTGTTGGTTCAGCCACTGTATTATCTGTGTCAGTGAGCTGTGTTGAGGGATCTCTGGCTTGTGCAGCTTCAGGGACAGCAGAGCCTCCTTCTGGCCATGCAGCAGTTTCCCCTTCCCCCTCCTCCTCAGCAGCATGATCGGCAGCAGCTCCCTGGGAGGACAGATGTCTTTCTCTTGCCCCTTTAGAGGTGAGTTGGGCAGCAGGTTAGGCAAACTTTCCCAGCTTGGCCGCAGTCTCCCTATGTAGTTCAGCCGAGCGGTCTGCGCTGCATGGAGTTGCTCTGCCAGCGTCATCTTGGAGTTCGCGTTTGGCCGCTCTCCCCTCTCTCCTCTTAGTCATTTTTGCCATTTTCGAGTCACGGGCTGCACTGGAGGGAGGTAGGTCTGCACTGGGCACACTTTGGGCACTTTTTGAAGAATGTCAGCGGGATCAGCCAGGAAAATATGCAGAGTGCAAGCCGGAGCCAAGCAGACACACAAAAAGTAACTGGACCAAAGGTAGTGGTCAGTGTTACCTTCAACACTGACCATAGACTATTTACCCCCTCAGTTTGGATGCAGCCAAGTATCACTTTAATTGACAGTACCATTGACTTTGTACTGTTTAGTTTATACAGTACTTCTCAGAAACTGTTAGGTTTGATACCCAGTGTCTATCATCACCACTGGTTTATAATTCCTTTATATTTTGGTGTGAATTGCTTTTAATCAGGCATGCTCAACCTGTGGCCCTCCAGCTGTTGCAAAACTACAACTCCCAGCATGCCTGAACAGCCTATAGCTATCAGCCTACAGCAGGGCATAGTGGGAGTTTTAGTTTTACAACAGCTGGAGGGCCGCAGGTTGAGCATGCCTGCTTTTAATGGTTATATTAAAAGTTAAAGGGGTATCCCTGTAGATACACGTTCACAGGGTAGGGGAGAACTATCAGATTTGTGGGGATCCTACCACTACGATGCCCATCTATATCAGGAGAATGGGGGGCCCATACTCCCTGCAGGCACCTTGCTGCTTCCCTAAAATGACTGGAGCGGCATGGAACTCTAAGCCATACATCTTTTTCTCAGCCATTGGACTCATAGTCCATCCAGTACAGGTGTGATAGTGGTTGCCTACCACAATCATGAGGGGGGAATTAGCAATCTTGCGGTCACGCTGGAGACAATGCACATCTCCAGGTGGGCAGATGTAAATTCCCCAGGGTGGACAACAGGAATGCAGTCTTCTTCCACACCAAACAGGTTTGTTAGCAATACCTTTAGTGACAGCAGTAAAGACCCTGTTCCCCAATTTGATAGAGAGAAAAAAGGATCTTACGGAACAAAAATGAATTGTATATGCTAAGTGGGTATGGAGACTATTATGTGAATGATTGAGTTCATATGGAGTGAGTAAAATAAATATATTTATGGAGTAGTAATAGAAGAGACATGTTATGACTAGAGATGGGACGTCGAATCCACGAATCCCTCGAATCTAACAAGATTCGAGGATTCGTGGACTCGAATCCCAACCTATTTTGTAAAATTCGAATCCGACGAATCCCGACAGCGGGGACTGGTGCAGTCCCTGTATTCTAATGCACCGGCCTCTCTCACTGTTGTATAATCTTATTTTTATCTAACCTGAGCAAGGCTGGTGCATTAGAATACAGGGACTGCACTGGTCCCCGCTGTCATTACTAATCCAGATGCTGGCCCCCAGCCCCTGTATTGGGGGGTCATTCACACTGCAGAGATACTGTTTTGGGGAGATCTGTGGATTACACATAGCATAAGATGCATATGTGTCATCCACAGATCCCCCTCCCCATCACAGTGCCATCCAGAGATCACCCATCACAGTGCCATCCAGAGATCACCCATCACAGTGCCATCCAGAGATCCCCCATAACAGTGCCATCCAGAGATCCCCCATAACAATGCCATCCAGAGATCCCGCATAAGAGTGCCATCCAGAGATCCCCATAACAGTGCCATCCAGAGATCCCCCATAACAGTGCCATCCAGAGATCCCCATAACAGTGCCATCCACAGATCCCCCCCCCCCATAACAGTGCCATCCACGGATCCCCCCATAACAGTGCCATCCACGGATCCCCCCCCATAACAGTGCCATCCACAGATCCCCCATAACAGTGCCATCCACAGATCCCCCATAACAGTGCCATCCACAGATCCCCCCATAACAGTGCCATCCACAGATCCCCCCCATAACAGTGCCATCCACAGATCCCCCCCCCATAACAGTGCCATCCACAGATCCCCCCCATAACAGTGCCATCCACAGATCCCCCCATAGCAGTGCCATCCAGAGATCCCCATAACAGTGCCATCCACAGATCCCCATAACAGTGCCATCCAGAGATCCCCATAACAGTGCCATCCAGAGATCCCCATAACAGTGCCATCCAGAGATCCCCATAACAGTGCCATCCAGAGATCCCCATAACAGTGCCATCCAGAGATCCCCATAACAGTGCCATCCAGAGATCCCCATAACAGTGCCATCCAGAGATCCCCATAACAGTGCCATCCACAGATCCCGCATAACAGTGCCATACACAGATCGCCCCCATAGCAGTGTCATCCACTAATCCCCCACATAAGTGTTTGGATCACTTTGTTTCTTACACCGTTCACACAATTCTTATGTACAGGATTCGTAGGATGATAGATTTGAAAAAAATTGGATTCGTCCACCCTCTAGTTATGACTATGTATGTATTCATGTAGGTTTTGTGTTCTATAAAAAACATAATGCAGCATCTTTATGATTTCATTTTTTTTTTCTTCTTCTTCCAGTTCTGATCATCGTGCTGCTGTTGAGGAATCTCTTCAGTTCTTCAGTTTTCATCTTCTGGGAAAAGCATAAACATGTGGAGCCCTGAATGAACAAAGAAATGGAGTTGCCCTGTAGCATTATTATGATTCAGAACTAACAAAAAAGGGATCTGAATATTCCATCCAAAATGTGATGTAAAGTTAATATGCAAATAGGCAGTTTCCATATGTATTTTTTTATGCACAACCACTCACAATGTATCACTTTTTTTTTGAGGTTGAGGGTAGCTGTTTAGGACATGACCATTGAAAGCATTGTGAGGTATATGTTGTGTGTTTGTCTCTTCCTTAAATACATAAAATAGCTTAATAATCCTACAGTAATCATCTATTCTCTACATTTTAACTATTGATCAAATACATTTTCATACCAGCGGGTTCAATGTGATAAACTTGCAGCATGTGTTAGTGATAGGTCCCGTCCTGACCTTGCTCCTCTTGACAGGATCGCACAGCTATAAACTGATTTATAATGTTGTGTAACCCTAAAAGTCCTGAAATTAATTGTATTACACTGACATAATACGATCAGGGTAATACCCGAGATTCCGGAACTCTGAGGTTTACACAGCATTATAAATAAGGAGTGAGTACAGGATGGCACAACTCAGTGACACATTCTGCGAGTTTATCCCATTGAACTTGCTTGTGTGTCCCTGGCCTAATGCAGTGTGCACAGTTTATTTTTTATTTTTATAATCAATAGACAGGCTTTGAATTATGGAGAACATGTCCAGGCTGATGATGTGGTTGATACAATGAAAATTGTTCATTGCCTTAAGTCCTTAAAACATATGCATGGAACTTGCTATTAACTCTGTTCATTGTAAGGAGTTTTGCATACTAAAGCATTATGCATCGTTACGAGTATGTTTTCATCATTTTATATTACTCATTAAGAATGAAAAAAAATGGCAAACCCTATTTCTCACAACAACATCCTTAAT
The DNA here is from genome assembly GCF_014858855.1 of Bufo gargarizans. Classification (NCBI taxonomy): domain Eukaryota; kingdom Metazoa; phylum Chordata; class Amphibia; order Anura; family Bufonidae; genus Bufo; species Bufo gargarizans. The sequence continues at coordinate 383,764,039 of NC_058082.1, read as the reverse complement.
GGCCAGGTCACCAGTTATAACATTGTCATAAATATTTTAAAATTTTATAGTTTTAATAAATTCAGCTTCCTGTATTTTTATGGGAGGAGCTTTAGGGGGCATACGAAATGTCATATACGGTACATTCAAATGTCAATATTATTCCTTTGTATATGAGGATTTAGCTTTAGAAAAATATATGATTTTCCATTTCAGCTGTGTTAAAAAAAAAATATATATAATCTCAGCTCTTCCAACCTGGTGACTTATGTTTAACTTGTGAAAACTGTTGTACTTTAGTCCAGTTTAAAGAGGACCTTTCACCACTCCTGACATGTCTGTTTTATTAGCTTCATGCATTTCCCACGTATTAACAATTCTGGAGCATCTATTCTTATGTCTGTATGTTGTGCCATTCCTCTATTATTTCTACTAGAAGTTATGAATAATTGCTAGCTGTCTGCAGTAAGGGTACAGTGGGGAGGTAACAAGATGGGGGTGTGTACCTGCACAGTCTTAAAATGGCAGCACTGATTGGAAAGAGTGAGTCTGTGCAGGTACACACCCCCAACTTGTTACCTCCTCTCTGTACCCTTAGGCCCCTTTCACACGGGCGAGATTTCCACACTGCACCCGCACTGAATCCGGACCCATTCATTTCTATGGGGCTGTGCACATGAGCGGTGATTTTCACGCATCACTTATGCGTTGCATGAAAATCGCAGCATACTCCTCTTTGTGCGTTTTTCACATAACACAGGCCCCATAGAAATGAATGGGGTTGCGTGAAAATCGCAAGCATCCGCAAGAAAGTGCGGTGCAATTTTCACGCACGGTTGCTAGGTGACGATCGGGATGAGGACCCAATCATTATTATTTTCCCTTATAACATGGTTATAAGGGAAAATAATAGCATTCTGAATACAAAATGCATAGTAAAATAGGGCTGGAGGGGTTAAAAAAAATATATATATATATTTTAACTCACCTTTATCCACTTGTGAATTAAGGTGAATAAAAAAAAAAAAAATATTTATATTATTTTATTTTTTTACCCCTCCAGCGCTATTTTACTATGCATTCTGTATCCAGAATGCTATTATTTTCCCTTATAACCATGTTATAAGTGAAAATAATACAATCTACACAACCTTGAACCCAAACCTGAACTTCTGTGAAGAAGTTCGGGTCTGGGGACCACAGTCTGTTTTTTATCACGCGCGTGCAAAACGCATTGCACCTGCGCGATAAAAACTGAACAACGGAGCGCAATCGCAGTCAAAACTGACTGCAATTGCGTACCTAGTCGCATGGACGCATCCGGACATGCTCGTGTGAAAGAGGCCTTACTGAAAGCTAATAGCAATTCAATTATAACTTCTAGTAGAAATAATAGAGGAATGGCACATTATAGAGCCAAAAGAATAGATGCTCCAGAATTGTTATCACATGGGGAATGCATGAAGCTATTAAAACAGACATGTCAGGAGCGGTGAAAGGTCCTCTTTAAGAAACTTTTCTGTACATTATCTGGCACTGCTTTTGTGTCATCTGTCCCACTACCACACTAACACTTTTTGCCAGTACTAGTTTAAAGCTGCTATATATAATCCTGTATTTACCTTGTAGTGTATGAATGGTATTTTGAGTTGAATATGATTGTACATCTCAAAATGCATATTCAATCAACCCATTTCCTTAATTATGTAGATTCTGGCTTCCTACCTTTTAAATTAATGGGTTGCTCATCTTAAGGAACTATGAGGTGATGTTTAAAGAGGACCTATCACCACAAATGTAATGCACTCTTTAGGAAGAAAGTTATATATTGTAAAAGATGCAGTAACACTTGTGATTTATTTATTTATATCTCCCCTCTTTCTGAATTATGGGGATGTTATCAGTGATTGATAGCATTCTTTCTGTGTATATACATAAATAATTGTCAGTCCCTGATAACACTTCCCCCTTGAACAATGAAATCAGAAAAAGCTGAGATTAAGGCCTCATGCACACGACAGCAGTATTTTTTCACGGTCCGCAAAACAGGGTTCCGTTGTTCCGTGATCCGTTTTCGTGTGTCTTCCTTGATTTTCGGAGAATCACCAGACATGAAGGAAATTGAAAAAAAGTCAAGTTTGCCTTGCAAATGATAGGAAAAAAACGGATCACGGACATGGATGACAATCTTGTGTGCCTCCGTGTTCTTTCACGGACCCGTTGACTTGAATGGATCTGCGAACCGTTGTCCGTGAAAAAAATAAGACAGGTCATATTTTGGGGACGGACTGCAAAAAAAGGATCATGGACGCGGATGACAAACGGTGCATTATCCGAGTTTTCAACTGACCCATTGAAAGTCAATGGGTTCGCAGAAAATCACAGAAAACGGAACAACGGACACGGAACACAACAACAGTTGTGTGCATGAGGCCTAACAGACAGATTTTCTGAGCAGTCATGGCCTATTACACACACGGATCCTTTGTTATACACACCACCATTGGTCAGATAATCTGTTGGTGTAATACAGGCCTAAGGTCTGTATTACATTTAAATATTCTGCAGGCAATTATCAGGAAGGAAGCATTCCTTCCTGGCAATCGCCTGCTCGTTATATGCAGCAGTCTCCTCTACAGTATGGAGAGGAGCAATCGCTATTGCTCATCTCCATACGGAATCATTGTTTGCCAGCAGCAGATTAGATCATGTGATCTGCCGCTGACAAATCATTATTTTTAAGCATGCTGCCAGATCCTATGAATGCTCATTAGCGATGATCTGACTTACCAACGACCTTTAACTCTGAAAAAACTGAGTTAAATACATTTAATCTACCAGGTGCCCCCCAGACCGATGTCATAAGCAGTTGTAAGAGAGATCTTGCAGACAAAGCACTTTGGGGGAAATGAATCATTGCCCTTACTCCTCTTTCTGGCCAATGGATGTGCAATGTTTAAATGCTTGTGCAAATTTTCTACTCACAGTCTGCATTTTACATTGCCCTCACCAAATCTACTAAAAGGAGGATATTGGTGTAAAAAATGCAGCATCTCTGAGCTGGTGTAGATTTTATTTGTGTGCATGAAGAGCCGGAGGAGGGAGATAAATTATTTTGAGGCCTGCTCCTTGTTTTAAATTACATGCCTCCTCTGGCAGCGCAGACCCTATAAAGGCCAGCTCTTGTAGTATTACATTATCAGATGGGGTAGATGATTGATGGGGAAAGAAGGGTTCTTTCCCATCAGTCAGCTGCTCATCAGTCGAGGAGACAGCTGTTATTACATGCAGCAATCACTTCCACAGTATAGAGAGAAACGATCGCTAATGCTATTGCTCGTCCCTATATAGAATCATTATTTGTCGACAGCAGATCATGAGTACAAAGCACGATCTGCCACCGGCAAGCAATGATCACTATTACACAGGGTGGTTCATCACTAACAAGCATTCGTATGAACTCTTGTAAGCAATGATCTTCCTGACAATCACTTGGTGTAATTCAGACTTAATACACACCGGCAATGATAAATCGGGGCCTTTGTCTTTCCCATAGTCCCCATCTTCAGCTGGGTGAACAAGTGCCTTATGTAACACACACACTGAGCAGGAATTTCAGGAGAGTAGCAAGGCTTAACCAGACTGACTGAAATGCCGGCGGATTAATGTGTCTGCAGTGCTACAGCAGTCACTGCCAGGGGCGGATTGGCCATAGACCCTACAGGGCAATTTCCCAGTGGGCCGATGCCACCCAAGTCCTCCTTTCTGCCTCTGACCAGGTACATAATTAGCTCTTAACAGTAATTAACTCTTTAGGCTACTTTCACACTGCCGTTTTGAATTCCGTTTGTGAGATCCGTTTCAGGGATCTCACAAACGGTTCAAAACTGATCAGTTCAGCCCCAATGCATTCTGAATGGATAAGGATCCGTTCAGAATGCATCAGTTTGGCTCCGTTCTGCCTCCATTCCGCTCTGAATGCGGACACCAAAACGCTGCTTGCAGTGTTTTGGTGTTCGCCTAGTGATGCGGAGCCAAACGGATCTGTCCAATCTGTACAATGTAAGTCAATGGGAGCGGATCCGTTTTCACTGACACAATATGGTGCAATTGAAAACGGATCCGTCCCCCATTGACTTTCAATGTAAGTCAGGACGGATTTGTTTTGACTTAGACTTTTTTTTGACAGAATAATGCAAACGGATCCATTCTGAATGGATACAAGCGTTTGCATTATAGGTGCAAATCCGTCTTTGCAGATACCAGACGGATCCGCACCCAACGCAGGTGTGAAAGTAGACTTAAGAATCAGGTATTCATGTACTCGGCCAGTGACCACACATGTCCTCCTGAATTCAGCTGTTGTCGCCCACACCTCACCTAAGCTCCCTGCTCCATAGAGAATTGGAGGAGGAGGACAGAAGATGGTAGCTATTAATGGCCACCACAGAGGGCCAGCTTTTAGCACAGTTTATTGTGCTACCTTTTGTTATTCGGTTCTGTTGGCATGGTATTTTGAACTATGGTATTATTGACCCTGCCAACTCATGTTGCACTGCCTTCTGTTAATTTGGACCTGCCTACAAAATGGGACCACTTTTATTTTAGTTTTTAGTTTTTTTAACGATTTTTTCTGGTCACTGCCCTTGGTCCCCACCTCCACTTTCTCTCCCAGTCTCATGATATATATATAATCTTTCTCCCTGCATTGCTCATCCAATTTCATTTAACCCAGTTACTCTTTGAGATAGAGCTCAGCAGTGCAGAGAAGAGATGAAGCAACTGTAAAGAAACGAGTGAAGTCACATTGTGAGCAGAGCTCTTGTGCTGTGTGTGTGTGAGGTTAGTGTGTCCCTCTATGCTTTGTCAGATACCAGGAGTTGTAGTTCTTTCCTTATACTCACCCCTGTAATATACTCTGATAGCCCATAATAACATCCTAGAAATGCTGGTAGTTGTAATTCTGTCCTCTTACACCCCTGTCCCTAATGTCCCTTGATGCCTCATAATAACAGTCTGGACATGACATGCTGGAAGTTGTGTTTCTCTTCTATTATAGCCCTTTCCATGTGATGTTATCTAATACCCCATTATTAATGTCCATGAGCGCCTGGCAGCAGTCCATTTTTCTAGCATCTTCAGCAGATGTCACTGTGTAATATTATCTGAAGCAGCCATTTGATGTATAGATAATGTGTATACGTTAAACATAGGACAAAAAAAAGTAATGTAGCTACAGGTATACATGCTTAAATAACAACTGCTATTACTAAACAGGAAGACCTGATTTCTGACAGATGGGGAAGCTTTCTGTTACCACATGCATTTTTTCTCACTGACTCTCTCGCTGTCACTACAATCTATTGTTTTGCATATATTAGTATATATTTGAGTGGGGAGAGGGATTTATCTTGCTAGATTTAGTATCCTGTAATCTATTATAGCTTCACATGGTGGTAACCCCAGCTTTTTCCAAGATTTTGAGAGACCAATCTGCCTGGCTATGGTAATAGTTAGGAATGGGGAGGAGGATTTATCTTGATAGATTAAAGGGGTTCTGCAGTTCTTTTAAACTGATGATCTATCCTCTGGGTAGATCATTAGCATCTGATCGGTGAGGGTCCGACACCCTGGACGATCAGCTGTTTAAGGCTACTTTCACACTAGCGTTCGATCGGATCCGTTCTGAACGGATCCAATCATATTAATGCAGACGGAGGCTCCGTTCAGTACGGATCCGTCTGCATTAATAACTTAGAAAAAATTCAAAGTGTGAAAGTAGCCTGAGCGGATCCGTTCAGACTTTCAATGTAAAGTCAATGGGGGACGGATCCGCTTGAAGATTGAGCCATATGGTGACATCTTCAAGCGGATCCGTTCCCATTGACTTACATTGTAAGTCTGAACGGATCCGCTCGCCTCCGCACGGCCAAGCGGACAGCTGAACGCTGCAAGCAGCGTTCAGCTGTCCGCCTGTCCGTGCGGAGGCGAGCGGAGCGGAGGCTGAACGCCGCCAGACTGATGCAGTCTGAGCGGATCCGCTCCATTCAGACTGCATCAGGGCTGGACGGAGGCGTTCGGGTCCGCTCGTGAGCTCCTTCAAACGGAGCTCACGAACGGACCTATGAACGCTAGTGTGAAAGTAGCCTAAGAAGGCAGCGGCGCTCCAGGAGCACCGCGGCCTTCTCTTAGTTTCCCTCAGGCCCAGTGATGTCACGACCAGTATCACTGGCCTGGGCGGGGCTAAGCTCTGTTAACTTGAATGGAGCATAGCCGCGCCCAGGCCAGTGATACTGTGATACTAGTCGTGACATCACTGGGCCTGCAGTAAACAGAGAGAAGGCCGCGGTGCTACTGCCAGTGCCGCTGCCTCCTCACAGCTGATCGGCAGGGGTCCCGGGTGTCGAAGCCCCGCCGATCAGATGCTGCTGATCTATCCAGAGGATTGATCATTAGTTTAAAAGAACTGCAGAACCCCTCTAAGTATTCTGCAGTCCTTTTGTTACAGCTCCACATGGTTGTAATCCAGCTTTTCCAGGATCAATAAAGGTGTATCTGCCTAGCTATGGCACTATTTAGAAGTATTTGTTTTTGTTTTTAAGATTTAGGATTCTGCAGTCTATTATAGTGTCACATGATTGTAAGATTTCCGATATTAACAGGAAAATCTGCCTTGCTATGGCACTATTTAGAAATGGTTAGGATGATTTACTTTGATAGATTTAGTGTTCTGCAGTCTATTACAGCTCCACATTGTTGTAGCCAAATCTATTTTGTATTATTAACTAGGAGATTCCTTCCAACAAAATGGCCATACTCACTGTGTACACAAGTTATCAGGACTAAAACAAGCCCCTCCTACGCTTCCTGGCTTACGTGCACTAGGATGGGGGGGAGTAGTATACATGGCTGCAGCCTGAGAGAACAATGCACTTCTTTTCTAGTTTATTTTTCTTGGTCTGCAATTGTGATATCTGACTAAACAAGAGAAAGTAAGAAAGACACATAAGGAGATTGTGTTTCATTTTGTTAGTTCTTTTTTTGTGTTTCGATTGTGGCTTTAGTTCCTCTTTAAAATGTATAAATCAGAAGTTGTACTCTTTTCCATTAAAACGATATATCAATCTGATCAGCTTCTCCTGCTCTATAACATATTGCCTGAAGATTGCACTGCCTGTTGTGGTTATATGTCCTGTGTAAGAGGACATTCTACTGTCTTTCAAAGAAATGGGACAATGTCTAGTAATATTGGACATAGTGAACTGTTCGGTAATGGTGTATATCACTACTGTACGAGAGCCTATCACTGCTGCATAATGAAGCAGTTTCTTGCATTAATTATATTCTACACTGTATAAAAATATTTACACTAACAATGATCTGTTTATTCTCTATACAACTCTTTACAACTGTACAGGGAAGTGCTCCTACATAGACCATGTCACCCTGCCTAATGATTACTTAGTTTATTCTGTCTTTAGCACGTTTCACTGTCAAACAATGTTTATCTGTATATTTTTCAAAGGAAGTAAAGATGGATTTACACCTTGCAATATTGCAATAATCAAGCAGATTATCAGGAACAAACATGACATAGTTTAATAACATAGTTTATAAGGCTAAAAAAAAAACATCTGTCCATCTAGTTCAGCCTGTTACCCTCTCATTCCCAACAACCTGGCCGTGTAAAGGTGCCACCGATTTAAAGGCTCATTAATCAGGTAATCCTGTTTTTCTTGCAAGCACCTAAATTATTTTTTCTAGAGAGCAGATCATGCTGTTTAAACAGTGATCTGGTCCACAGAAACGATGCAGCTCTATGAGAACGACTGATTGAATTAGCGATCCCTTGTCCTCATACTCCTTCACTGCACGAGCAGTTGGGAAGAAATCTCCTGCTTATTGCATGGTATAATGTACCTTAAGTCCTAGGCGGAAAAAATGTTTGTCATATAACATTTTTGTCCCCCAGAATCTGCTCATTTCTTTTATAGTTAAGCATGAAACATGGCAAACCCTTCCAGGTACCAAAATTCCAGGTCTGATATGTCAGGATATTATACACTTTTTTTTCTAGTTAAAATCGTACAGTTTCCAACCTAAGTTGGTAAATGTTTACTTAGCGTGAAAAGAGGCAATGTAAAATGTTTACATTTTATTGTACCACAGAGCTCCAATGTTGTATACCATTGAAATGGTTGTTACTGGCCCACTTTTTCAATAATTTACTTCATTTAAACTCTACATTTTTACAAAATGTATGTGGTGTTGTGAAGTGTTACTGTATGGCTCACATACAGTATGTGCTTTGAACTCCGGTAGTCTGTTCTTCGTATTCGTCATACATTTCGGCCAGACAAAAATTTTTTACATGTAGCATTAGCAGACCGAAAGCCCCAATAAACGGTATGCGGGAAAGTGGCCAAATACCATTACAGTGAATGGGGATTCGGCAGTGCACAGTGGTATCTGACTACGCTGGATACAGTGAACTCCGCTCAGTCTGTTTCTCTGCCAGAACAGACTGACAGAGTTCAAAGCACATATATGAACTCAGCCTAAGACCCCTTTCACACAAGCGAGTTTTCCACGCAGGTGCAATGCGTTACGTGAACGCATAGCACTGAATCCTGACCTATTCATTTCACTAGGTCTGTGTACATGAGCGTTTTTTTCACGCATCAGTTCTACTTTGCGTGAAAAACCCAACATGTACTATATTCTGTGTTTTTCATACAGCCCTGGCCCCATAGAAGTGAAAAACGGATCGCATCTGGAAGCAGGTGCGGATGCAATTTGTTTTTCACTGAAGGTTGCTAAGAGATATTGTTTATAAACCTTCAGTTTTTTATCACACACGTGAAGAACGCATCAAAACACATTGCACCCGCTTGTAAAAAACTGAATGCAATCGCAGACAAAACTGACTGAACTTGCTTGCAAAATGATGCGAGTTTCCCTGAACGCATCCGGACCTAATCCGTCACACTTGTGTGAAAGAGGCCTAACTTGTAAGATTTTCACTAGCAAAGAAGTATGCATGTACTGTAGAACAAATCTTTAATCGTGAGTTTAGAATGTCACCTTAAGGTTTTATAAATTCAAGATTGTATTTGATTAAAATTATTTTGTGTATTTTTTATTTTAAAAAAATCCCTTTTCTCTTTTAAAGGTGGAATTTATGCTGTATTTCTAGGCACTATGAAATTCTGCAAGCATAGACTAGACTGTTTAGAAAACTTAAAGAGGACTTTCATGGGTCCAGGCTTTATAAGATAAGTAGCACATTAGGTAGGGCATAAAGCACGGATCCTATAGTGCTTACTATTATTCCAGGGCGCCTCTCCGTTTGCCCGCTGTGCCATCCCTGCTAATTACTAGCATCGGAACAGGGAGGAGGAGACGCCAGGGTTTCTCAATGGGCGTCTCCTTTTCCCTGGCTGTGACGCTCTGCTCTGCGATTGGATAGCGCTACAACCAGGGAGAAGGAGACGCCCATTGAGAAACCCTGTTATCTCCTCAATATAATATAAGGTGCCAAAATCAACCTAGGGCCATGGCATCAGTGGGGGCCGCCCTGTAAGGTAACATCCGAATTAGACTTTTGCAAAACTGATGAAAGGTCCTCTTTAAATGCTGAGTACTTACAGCATGATATAGAGCAGGAAGAGCATAGCAGAGTGATATGTAAGATTGCATAACTTGTAATTTATTCATTGAAGTCTCTGCTCTTTTATACTTAGTTGTCAAGTGAACAGCTATCCACATGCCGTCCACATAAAAAGAGCATTGATTTTAATGATTTTTTTCCCCCATTCAATCTGCTCTTTAACACCTGCAGATTGCATTGCATTTTCATGGTGACAGGTTCAGTTTAAAGGAATGTGTTACTAATTTTATACTGCCCTAACAGCTCCAACACTTGTCAGTGAGTCCTAATATTCATGACCTTCCTACTCCCTTCCACGTTTTATTTTTCCTCCTGGAATCTGCAGGAGAAGGGGGGGAGCTTATAATTATGAGGACTCATTGGCATGCGCTGGAGCTGTTCAGTACAAGATTTTAGCAGAACAGCTCAGACAGGAAGGTTTTTCTGCGCAGATTTTGATGCATATTTCTTTGGATTTCCATACCAAAATCCACATGAAATTTGCAATAAAAGTATGCAGAAACAAATGAAATGCTGCATATTACAAAACATGTATGGGAGGTCAAAAGTGTACAAAAGATTTGTCAAATCTGATTCACTGTGCCTTATTACGCTGCATGAAAATCAGTGCAAAAATCCACAAGTAATCTGCTGTGTGTGCAGGTTACCTAAAAAGCCCAAATGTATATAAAATGACACTGATTAAACAATGATGTAAAATACAGGAAATTTCAAGCAATACAAGTTCTTGATCAGGATTAAAGTCCAAACAGGCTCCCATTGGGTGCTAAAGAACTCTAATGTACTAAGCCCTATAATATTAGAGATGTATGGAAAAACACAATTCATCAAACTGGCTTAATTGCCCATAGTAACCAATCAGATTCCACCTTGGAAAAATAAAAGGTAGAATCTGATTGGTTGCTATGGGAAATTAAGACAGTACTTACTTTGGAAAAATGCTGCAAAGTAAGAAGGAGCGCCGCTGCCTTCTCAAACAGCTGATCGGTGGTTGTCCAGATGATCAGATACTGATGACTAGAGATGAGCGAATTTCATATTTTGAAATTTGTTTACGTTTCGTTGTATTTAGTGAATTGTGTTATGGATTCCGTTACCATGGACCATAAAGCAATTCCATGACAGAATGCATAACGGAATTCCTTAAGAGGCATTCCATTATTCATTCCGTCATAATAGAAGTCTATGGACTGCATAACGAATCTGTCCCATTTCCGTTATGCAGGAGTCCTCTCCTGCATAACGTAAATTGGATGGATCCATTATACAGGCTATGCATTCCGTCATGGAATTTCGTTATGGTCCATGGTAGCGAAATCCATAACGCAATTTTAGTTTTTCAACAGTGCTATTCAGTTATGTTCATATGGGGCGGATATTCTGCAGCTTTTCCATCCGGACTTTGCAGGAAAAACTCAAATCTGTAACATGTCAATTTAAGATAAGACTACGATCATAGCGGCCAACACCCTCCGCATGACCAAAGATCTCTATGCAGTAGTGCAGACATTTAATTGAATAAAGTCACATCACAACTCTTAAGATACCCTGACCTTAGAATTCTGGTGTCATGGTTACAGCAACTTGCAAGTCACACTGCAAACCCCTTTCAGTTCATTGATTGCACTGCTATACAGTGATGTTTGGTCATGCAACTGGTTTCATAGATCTCTGTCTATTCCCATCCTTATGTTGTGAAGTTTCCCCACAGATTTCACCCTTTGCAATGCATTTAGTGAAATCGACTGCAAATATGCATGTAAGTTGTGCAGATTTTGCCATGGATTTGCGGCTAAACTGGCACATTTGCAAAGAAAATTCATCAAAGAAGCCACAAGGGTTTTTAATCACCCTTTACAAGTTGACTTCGGGTTGTCTGAGTAAATAAAAAGTTATACACATTGTACTAAACCCCTCCGTTCCACTCCGATCTGCTGCAGCTAGGATGTGCTTTTAACTGATGTGGCCCAGTGGGGAAGATTTACCTGTAATGCTGGAACTGAGTAGTACTGATTTTTCCTTCAGTAACTACCTTCAGTAACTAAAGGCATATTCCCACAAAGGATATTTATCACTGATCCACATGATAGGTGATAAATTGTTGGGATCCCCATGATCACTACAATAGGGATCTCAAGCACTCCATTTCTCCTTGCTGCAAAGCCACAACGAATAAACGTTTCAATGGAGAGACAGTTAATCATGCGCACTGCTTTGTCTTTCAGTGTTTATGGGACTGACAAACATACGTAGCTGAGCAATGTCCTCCTAGAGTTCTCAGTGATCAGACATTTATCACCTGTGGCTGTGTATTTTGTATATCTAAACTCTGCTTAAAGAGCATCTAGCAGCTTGTTCATGTAGTTTTAGACAAATATGTACTTTTATGTTTATGTTAATGAGGTGCTCAGAACACGAGAGGCTGGCCTAGCTCCTTGGAGTACTGTTTTAACCCCACTCCCCATCATAGCTACTCTTCACACACTGATTGATAGGCCCAGACATACTCACCATATACTTGGCCCTGAAATCTTATGCATGCGTGGGCAAGAGTGCGACCGGTGCATGCACAGTTCAGATCTTATATAGGCGACATCTGTCCCTGCTCTAATATTAGTGTAGCCACTGGCTTTACCTTAGAAAGCCGGACCTCCCTGACCACGCCGACCACCGCGAAGCCGCACCCCTCCCCAATCACCGGCAGGAAAAAAAACAAGGGGAGAACTTTCTTAATAGAAGATGAGCTGGGGGCAGCCGGGGTGCTCATCTCTACTGAAAGGGTGGACATCCCTGTGTCCGTCCAGGCCCTGTGCCGGACGGAGGACAGGGAGCCATAATACTGGACTGTATGGCCTAAAACCGAATGTCTGGCCACCCGATCTAATATCTGGTGACAGTACAGTCAATGCATGCACTAAAATCTGAACTGTGCATGAGATGACTGTACTGCAAGCAGTGACAATCCCTGACCCAGTCAATTAGTGCAGGAGGTGAAGTGGTGCTATAAAGGGCTAAGCCAGCTGCTAGCACCTCATTAACATACAAATAGAAGTACACATTTCTGTAAAAAGTAAAATAAAAATCACTGATTGCTGCACCATGGGTTTCATTGTACTCAGTATGATCAACCCTGGTTTACTAGGGTTGATCATGTTGACAGATGCTGTTTGACTAAATATTTTGGGGGAGATTTATCAAACTGGTGTAAAGTAGAACTGACTTAGTTGCCCATAGTAGACAATCAGATTTCATTTATTACAGCTCCTTTGGAAAATGAAATGTAGAATCTGATTGGCTGTTATGGGAAACTAGGCTAGTTTAATAAATCTCCCCCTTTATTTATATGGGGCAGATCTTCCAACCCTACACTACAAACAAAAATAAACAGCATCTGAACTCCAACAGATTTGGTGAAAGTTTAATTTTGGAAACTCATAGTTTCTTATTTATGTAAGTAAAATCTTCCAATGTATATGCTTTATAAAAGGTAATTTTCCCTTGTATGTCTGTTTTTGTAAAATAATATTATTTTCCATGGAGGCAGAACTGTTCCACAGCTTGCACGTCCGATTAAGCTAGAGTGGCATCTTATCTGGAATGATCCATTCCTAACATTTAATCTTTGTACTAAGATACTTGAATAGTTTGCGTTATTCAGGCTGATAAATTTTCTTCTTTGTCTTTGTAATGAACAAAATGTAGGTGGCCTCAAGCACGAGCATTATTAAATCCCTTTATGGATGGAGCCACTGTAAATAATGCCAGCCTTTCTTAAAAGGCCTTTTGGTATTTTCTTTTGTGTAAAACAATAAATTATACATGATTTAGGACCAACATGCATTGGGCTTTTTTTAAGAGTCTAAAATGTGGTTTAGTGAGATTACATGCAAGAGTATAGAAGATTCTGCTGCTTGTGTAATATCCTACGGCAGATCTGGACAAATCATGTACAGTTGTTTTTGCCAGCAACAACAAGCTATAGGGCCAAGTAGGGGTGGGCGATATGGCCTAAAATCTATATTGCAATATAATTTTAACCCCTTCCCGACCGCAATCTGTATATATACGTGATAGCTGCACATACCCCGTGCAGCTACCACGTATATAAACGTTCTGGCAGCTCTTTAATCCAAGCGCTGCAAAGCGTTTGGATTAAAGCTTCTGCCCCTGCCTTGTATGCCGGCAATCGATCCGATTGGTTAGTCTGTGCAGACTAACCAATCGGATTGCAGCAGTGAAAAAATGCCGGTTTCATGCTCTGATCTGCGCTCTGCAGATCAGAGCATGAAATCAGGTAATGTGTCCTCGTAATACACCCCCCCCCCCCCGATATGTGGCTGTGCCCCCCCTTGTGCCGCCTGCAGCTCAACTCCTAGCTGCCGTGATGCGGTCCGCCCCCTCCCCGCCCCATGCAGTCATTTTGTAGCCGCCCCAGCCTCCCTCAATATTGCCCCCCCGATCCCCCCCCTTTCCAGCGCTGCCCCCCCGTTCCCCCTGCTGTGTGCGGTGTCAGCGCGTCCGTAACGACCGTCTCTATAAATATATCACATGTTAGACCCTGTCCGATAAACACCATAAAAATAAAATAAAAAAACTGTGCCAAAAAAAGCTATTTTTACATCACAAAAAGTGCCACAGCAAGCGATCAAAAAGGCTTATGACCCCCAAAATAGTACCAATCAAACCGTCACCTTGTCCCGCAAAAAATCATACCCTATTTAAGACAATCGCCCAAAAAATAAAAAAGCTATGGCTCTCAGACTATAGAGATACTAAAACATAATTTTTGGGGTTTCAGAAATGCTATTATTGTGTAAAACTTAAATAAATAAGAAAGTATACATATTAGGTATTGCCACGTCCGTAACGATCTTCTCTATAAAACTATCACATGACCTAACTCCTCAGATTAACGCTGTAAAAATAAATAAATGAAAACTGTTCCAAAACAGCCAATTTTTGGGTCACCTTGCCCCATAAAGTGTAATAATGAATGATCAAAAAATCCTATGTACCCAAAAATGGTACCAATAAAAACCTCAACTCTTTTTGCAAAAAACGAGCCCCTGCACAAGACGATCGGCAGAAAAATAAAAAAAACATATAGCGTTCAGAAAACCAATCCAGCACAATCTGCCTTACAAAAACCGTATGGCATTCCTTTCCTTCTGCGCCCTGCCGTGTGCCCGTACAGCAGTTTACGACCATATGTGGGGTGTTTATGTAAACCGCGGAATCAGGGTAATAATTATTGAGTTTTGTTTGGTTGTTAACTCTCAATGTGTTAAAGAAAAAAAAATTATAAAATGGAAAATCTGCCAAAAAAGTCAAATATAGAAATTTCATCTCCATTTTCCTTTAATTCTTGTGGAACGCCTAAAGGGTCAACAAAGTTTGTAAAAATCAGTTTTGAGTAACTTGAGGGGTGTAGTTTCTACAATGGGGTCATTTATGGGGGTTTCCACTATGTAAGCCCCACAAAGTGACTTCAGATCTGAACTGGTCCTTGAAAAGTGCGTTTTGGAATTTTTCTTAAACATTGTAAGAATTGCTTCTAAACTTCTAAGCCTTCTAACATCCTAAAAAAATAAAATTACATTTCCAAAATGATGCCAACATAAAATAGACATATGTTAAGTAATAAATATTTTTAGGTATCACTTTCTGTTTTAGAAGCAGAGAAATTGAAATTTGGAAAATTTCGAATTTTTCCAAATTTTGGGTAAATTTGGGATTTTTTCATAAATAAAGGTGAAATATATTGACTCAAATATATGACTATCATGAAGTACAATGTGTCACGAGAAAACAATCTCAGAATGGCGTGGATAAGTAAAAGTGTTCGAAAGCTATTACCACATAAAGTGACGCATGTCAGATTTGTAAATTTTGACCTGGACCCTGGGGCATCAATGACCCTTGGTCATGAAAGGGTTAAGCATGTGCGATATGCGATGTATATCGCAATATATTGTTTTCTATATTTGGGGGGTTAAACTTTTTATTTTTTTAACTTTTTATTTAATAACTATTAACCCCCTTAAGGGCTAGAACCCTTGTCATATTCACCCTAATTGAGCTCTATTAGGGTGAATATACTCACGTGCGCCGTGGCCGCCGGGCACTCTTTCTTCTGTCTGTGCGGCGCATTGCTAATGCTATAAGCATTAGCAATGCGCCGCACAGCCCTATGAGAAGGAGCGCCCGGCGGCCACGGCACACGTGAGTATAATGCTGCTCACTGACATACCATGGCAGCCAGGACTTCAGTAGCGTGACTCCTGGCTGTCATGGTAACCGATCGGAGCCTCAGCATTACACTGCTGGGACTCCGATCGGAACTGCCGCTCCGTGGTCATATTGCAGTCTGGCGATATGCACAAAATCCATATCATGGCACAAATTTATATTGCATATCTCCTATACCGCCCACCCCTAGGGCCAAGTCTACACAATTTGAGGTGCATATGCAGTATTGCTATCTTCCTTCCCACTTTCCCCAGTTGTCAGATGTTGAATACTTTTGCTTTAATAAATACAAAAGTAATAAGGGATTGATACCTTTATAGGCTAACCAGAAAAAAGCATATTGCAAGCTTTCAGAGCACAAAGGCTCTTTCTTCAGGTGAATTACATAATCTTTTGTACTTTTGTGTGAATAAGGAGACTTTGTGCTCTGAAAGCTTGAAATATGTTTTTTTTTCTGTTTAGCCTATTTTCTGTTTAGCCTATAAAGGTAACGCTTCCTTAATACTTTTGTATTTATTAACGCAAAAGTATTCAGCATCATATTGTTTTTGTGGGCTAACACGGTACTATGCAATCCTTACCACACACCCAGTAGTCAGAGCAAACTACAAACCTTCTTGCCTAGTAGACACAGAGCCCACACACTTTTCCAGTTTTCATAGCATGTCCCCATTTTCCCAGTAAACATAACAGGTTTCCTTAACCCACATTGCCAGTAGTCATTGCATGCTCCCCCTTCCTTTCCACTATTAATTATAGCAGATCCACTTAGGTTATGGATATAAATCCACTGTGAAAATCTTCTCAGAATACAGAATTATTTGAATTAATAGTAAGGCCTGAGAACTAACTGCTGGAGCTCTCTGGATCCTGCATTGCTGGCCCTATTGACTATAATGCGGTCCAGGGGATAACCAGCTGTTACCCATCAATTATAGTTAATTGGACCTGCTGCATTCCAGTACCATGTGGCTATTCCAGATCCAGCTTGCCAGAACTTATAACAGAAGTATGAAATGGGCCTAATAAGGAGCTGTGCAAGGGAAAAATGTAGGCCTTGTAAATAGCCACAAATTTATTTCTGGCTCTTATGTTCAGATGACACTCATAAAACTATATCAATATAATGCGTTGTTATGGTGAATTTCTTTACTTTTTTCTTTGCACTATTTTTATACTCAAGGGCTTATGCACATGGCCGTAGCAATTTTTGCAGTCCACAAAACACAGGTATCTGCTGTGTGTGTTCCGCATTCTACATAACGCAACGTCCGGCCCAGAATAGAACATGTTCTATATTTAAGGCCATGGAACAGACAAACAGATGCGGATGGTGTGCTCTCTGCATCTTCTGCAGCCACATATAAGTAAATGGGACAAAAAATAAGTTAATGTGCATGAACCCTAACTGTGTTTTTCTGTGTGTGTGTCATAAGTGAAATGCAGAATGTTGAATCTTTTTCTTTTTAAAGCCATCAAATATATGTTGAATCATTAGAAGAGAAAGAGAACATTATGTCTGTAAGTGCATAAATCTTAAAATTTCAAACTGAACTACAGTATCAGGTCTGCCCATTTACACTGTATCATATAATCTAATTTGTGAAACATTGGATAGATCGATGCCTTGGTTCAATGCGTGTATCTATCATGGTTGCTTACAAGCATCGAAAATGGAAAGAACAAAATTTCCTGCTCAAGGCTTGTAGTTGATTCTAATTATGACAGCATTTGGGTGAAATAGAAAATATTTGAATTAATTGAATTAAATTCATGTAGAAGGTGTGCATATTGCTTCTTTGAGTCATCGTTCAAAAATGTTAGAAATGAAAGGGGTTGGCCACTTTCTGGTCACTGTTGCTAGTGTGTTTATAAGATGTCTATATGGCATTTAATAATAACGTCTAATATATATTCTACATTTCATAATATATGCCCCTTGCTGGACAAACCTTTTGTGCTGTCCACATAGAGAATCCTGTCCATAAAATGGCTGCTGATGGGGGCGTCATGTACCAGGCAAATCACCTTCATGCAATGTCTCGTGCTTTCAAATACACAGCACTTGCTGTCTGTACTTGCACTGTTCGGAATCTAGCATGTGTTAGAATGGAGGCGGCTGAGTGATTTTTCTGATCAGTGGCCTTCTTATGGACATGACCTCTATGCATGCAGACAGCACCGAAGATTTGCCTAAGAAAGGGGCATGGCTTATGAAAACAATAGCAAATGATATAGAATATTGACAAAAGCTATATTAGTAAGTGCTATATTTTACCTACACTTTGGTCACAAGTAGCCAGAAAGTAGCCAACCCCTTTACAGAATCTAGATTTTAAAGGTTAGTTCAAGCAAAGCGAAGGAAACTTAAAAGGGTTGTGTCACTTCAGCAAATTGGTTTTATTATGTAGAGAAAGTTAATACAAGGCACTTACAAATGTAGTGTAATTGTCCATATTGCTTCCTTAGCTGGCTAGAATTATTTTTCTGTCTAATTATACACTGCTTGTTTTTAGGGTTACAACCACCTGCAGGGTTGGCTGTGCTTACACACTATAGGAAAAAGTGTCAGCCTCTCTGGTGGCCAAGAGCGTGGAAGATCACATAGGATGGATCCTTTTTTCTATTGGTGTGCAAGCACGACCACAGCTTCTGAATTGCATGGTTATCATATCCATAGAAAGGAGCAGTATAATATGTGATGGAAAATGAATCCAGCCAGCAAATTAAGCAATATGGACAATCACAATACATTACTAAGTGCCTTGTATTAACCTTCTATACATAATAAATGCTTTTTGCTGAAGTTGATTTGGATCTGATCAACCTCAGATTAAAAGTGGTCATCTGCCGTTGAGCCTAGTAGAATGCGTGCACACTGATACAACACACTGACACACACTGTTCAGTTGGAGCACTTTCAAGATTCTCTCCCTTTAATAGGGCAGGGTGATGCCTTATATAGGACACGCAACATAGGTTTACATAGGCAATGTGCTATAGTACATTTGGCAGTTCATGATTGTCTGGTTCCATATAAGGTCGTCATCTCCCAGAGTCCTTATCTCATGTGCACAGGGTGGGTCCCAGATGGAGGAGTCATCTTAGTTTCTGTAAGCTTCACTCGAGGGAGGAGAGGAAGAGCTGGCAACCATTTTTAAGTAAGGAATGTATAGGCAAGTGAAATGAGCATTTTATATTCCCTCACTGTCCCTCACAAAGTGACACGACCCCCTTTAAGGCTACTTTCAAACTAGCGTTTTGGCTTTCCGTTTCTAAGATCCGTTCAGGGCTCTCACAAGCGGTCCAAAACGGATCAGTTTTGCCCTAATGCATTCTGAATAGAAAAAGCTCAGCTCAGAATGCATCAGTTTGCCTCCGTTAAGTCACCATTCTGCTCTGTAGGCACACAATGTAAGTCAATGGGGACGGATCAGTTTTCTCTGACATAATCTGGCACAATAGAAAACGGATCCATCCCCTATAGACTTTTAATGGTGTTCAAAACGGATCCGTCATGACTATAGAAGACATACTACAAGCGGATTTGTTCATGATGGATGCATGCGATTGTATTATTGTAAAAGAAGCGTTTTTGCAGATCCCTGATGGATCCGCAAAAAAACGCTTCTGTGAAAGTAGCCTAAGCATTTTTCAGAAGTCTGCTTAAACTAATAACGCACAAAGAGTTAAATGTTACTATGTTTTTATTGAACACACCATGTAAACATTCACAGTGCAGGTGGAGAAAGTATATGAACCCTTGGATTTAATAACTGGTTGAACCTCCTTTGGCAGCAATAACTTTAACCAAACGTTTCTTGTAGTTGCAGATATGACGTGCACAATGGTCAGGAGTAATTCTTGACCATTCCTCTTTACAGAACTGTTTCAGTTCAGGAATATTCTTTGGATGTCTTGGTAGTTCATTTTTTCTTCGATGATAGAAATCCGTCCAGGCCCTGACGCAGCAAAGCAGCCCCAAACCATGATGCCCCCACCACCATACTTTATAGTTGGGATGAGGTTTTGATGTTGGTGGGCTGTGCCTCTTTTTCTCCACACACAGTGTTGTGTGTTTCTTCCAAACAGCTAAACTTTGGTTTCATCTGTCCACAGAATATTTTGCCAGTACTGTTGTGGAACATCCAGGTGCTCTTGTGCAAACTGTAAATGTGCAGCAATGTTTTTTTTGGACAGCAGTGGCTTTCTCTGTGGTATCCTCCCATGAAATCCATTCTTGCTTAGTGTTTTACGTATCATAGATTCGCTAACAGGGATGTTAGCATATGCCAGAGACTTTTGTAAGTCTTTAGCTGACACTCTAGGATTCTTCTTCACCTCATTGAGCAGTCTGCGCTGTGCTCTTGCAGTCATCTTTACAGGACGGCTACTCCTAGGGAGAGTAGCATCAGTGCTGAACTTTCTCCATTTATAGACCATTTGATGAAATGGCTTTTGGAGATACTTTTATAACCCTTTACAGCTTTATGCAAGTCAACAATTCTTAATCGTAGGTCTTCTGAGAGCTCTTTTGTGCGAGGCATCATTCACATCAGGCAATGCTTCTTGTGAAAAGCAAAGCCAGAACTGGTGTGTGTTTTGTATAGGGTAGGGCAGCTGTAACCAACACCTCCAATCTCCTCTCATTTATTGGACTCCAGTTGGCTGACACCTCACTCCAATTAGCTCTTGGAGATGTCATTAGTCTAGGGGTTCACATACTTTTTCCACCTGCACTGTGAATGTTTACATGGTATGTGCAATAAAAACATGGTAACATTTAATTCTTTGTGCATTATTAGTTTAAGCAAACTGTGATTGTCTATTGTTGTGACCTAGATGAAGATCAGATCACATTTTATGACCAATTTGTGCAGAAATCCATATAATTCCAAAGGGTTCACATACTTTTTCTTGCAACTGTGTGTGTATATATATATATATATATATATATATATACAGGGAGTGCAGAATTATTAGGCAAGTTGTATTTTTGAGGATTAATTTTATTATTGAACAACAACCATGTTCTCAATGAACCCAAAAAACTCATTAATATCAAAGCTGAATATTTTTGGAAGTAGTTTTTAGTTTGTTTTTAGTTTTAGCTATTTTAGGGGGATATCTGTGTGTGCAGGTGACTATTACTGTGCATAATTATTAGGCAACTTAACAAAAAACAAATATATACCCATTTCAATTATTTATTTTTACCAGTGAAACCAATATAACATCTCAACATTCAGAAATATACATTTCTGACATTCAAAAACAAAACAAAAACAAATCAGTGACCAATATAGCCACCTTTCTTTGCAAGGACACTCAAAAGCCTGCCATCCATGGATTCTGTCAGTGTTTTGATCTGTTCACCATCAACATTGCGTGCAGCAGCAACCACAGCCTCCCAGACACTGTTCAGAGAGGTGTACTGTTTTCCCTCCTTGTAAATCTCACATTTGATGATGGACCACAGGTTCTCAATGGGATTCAGATCAGGTGAACAAGGAGGCCATGTCATTAGATTTTCTTCTTTTATACCCTTTCTTGCCAGCCACGCTGTGGAGTACTTGGACGCGTGTGATGGAGCATTGTCCTGCATGAAAATCATGTTTTTATTACCTTGCAGACTTCTTCCTGTACCACTGATTGAAGAAGGTGTCTTCCAGAAACTGGCAGTAGGACTGGGAGTTGAGCTTGACTCCATCCTCAACCCAAAAAGGCCCCACAAGCTCATCTTTGATGATACCAGCCCAAACCAGTACTCCACCTCCACCTTGCTGGCGTCTGAGTCGGACTGGAGCTCTCTGCCCTTTACCAATCCAGCCATCTGGCCCATCAAGACTCACTCTCATTTCATCAGTCCATAAAACCTTAGAAAAATCAGTCTTGAGATATTTCTTGGCCCAGTCTTGACGTTTCAGCTTGTGTGTCTTGTTCAGTAGTGGTCGTCTTTCAGCCTTTCTTACCTTGGCCATGTCTCTGAGTATTGCACACCTTGTGCTTTTGGGCACTCCAGTGAAGTTGCAGCTCTGAAATATGGCCAAACTGGTGACAAGTGGCATCTTGGCAGCTGCACGCTTGACTTTTCTCAGTTCATGGGCAGTTATTTTGCGCCTTGGTTTTTCCACACGCTTCTTGCGACCCTGTTGACTATTTTGAATTAAACGCTTGATTGTTCGATGATCACGCTTCAGAAGCTTTGCAATTTTAAGTGCTGCATCCCTCTGCAAGATATCTCACTATTTTTGACTTTTCTGAGTCTGTCAAGTCCTTCTTTTGACCCATTTTGCCAAAGGAAAGGAAGTTGCCTAATAATTATGCACACCTGATATAGGGTGTTGATGTCATTACAGAGATGCACATCACCTAATATGCTTAATTGGTAGTAGGCTTTCGAGCCTATACAGCTTGGAGTAAGACAACATGCATAAAGAGGATGATGTGGTCAAAATACTCATTTGCTTAATAATTCTGCACGTAGTGTATATATATATATATATATATATATATATATATATATTCACACATACTACCAATATCCAGATATTTATTATATACACAATAAGCAGATGTGTACATAGATGCACAAACACACACATATGTACTGTATACACACAGATAAACACATATGCATATATATATATATATATATATATATATATAATCCAAATAAATGTAACACAGGACTCCTTAGATAGAAAGTGAAAAAATAAATAATTTATTCAACACACGTTGATACAGGCATTGTTTCAGCTCTCTCACAGAGCCATTATCAAGCCAAGTGAAACACATAATAAAGTGACTGTGCATATATAGGTTTCAAAGAAAAAGACCGGCACTTCGCAGATGTAGATCACAATGTAGATTTATTCAGTCACATATTCAAGTGGCATAGTGACGCGTTTCAGCACAAGTGTGCTTTCATCAGACTGCAATAAAACATCTTACACTCCAGCTATTTATACATAAATGAAACACTAAGGAAATGACATCATCAAAGGAGCTCCGCCTCCCTCATTAAATAAAAATTCACATATCAAATAATCGCAATGAGAAATTCGCAATAGAAAATTCGCAAAAACATATCCACTCTATACTGGCGAAGATTTTCAGTCAAATAATCCATTCTTGCAGTGATTAATCACGCTGAAGACAAAAAGAAATTTCCTTTTTGGATACCTGGGTGACTAGGGACAAAGAAGGTAAAATACAGACGGATTTATTTGTGAAATCAACGGATAGGAACAGTTTGCTGTCCTTTTCAAGTAGTCACCCAGCAACCATCAAGGAATCTATTCCATATTCCCAATACCAGGGGGTAGACGGATTGTTAGTGATAGGGATATGTGTCAAATAAGATTAGACGATATGTCCAATAAATTTAGAGAGCGAGGCTACCCCCCTGATTTATTGAAAATACAGCGTAATAAAGCTGAGACTACACCACTGGATAGAACTAAGAAAGAAACAAGGATCCCCTTAGTGATTAAATACCATCCCTGGTCCCAGCGCCTTAGGACTATTGTTAATCAACATTGGCACATATTATCCAAGTCCTATCCACGGATAGGAGAGTTCCAGAGGCCACCCATGATATGCTATAAACGGGCAGAAAATATTAGGGATAAAATAGTCCGGGCAGACGTGGGAAGCAATAAAATAGAAAGAGGACAGAGTTTTTTATCTACACCTAGACGGGGTATTTTTCCTTGTTTAAATTGTGTCAATTGTTCCAGCGTTATAAAGGGTTCATGTTTTTCCCACCCTCACTCAGGTGAAAATATTCCAATAAGGGGCACGTTCACCTGTGATAGTAGATTTGTGGTTTACAATCTTAAATGTCCATGTGGATTACTATATGTGGGGGAAACCTCGATGAGAATGAAGGACAGAATAAGTAAACACAAATCTACTATCCGTAAACAGAATTTATTACTCCCAATACCCCTTCATTTTCATGATAAAAAACACAACATCTCGCAGTTGAGGTATCAGATTATTGAAGGTGTATCATTACCCCGTCGAGGGGGTGACAGAAATAAATTGTTATTGAAAAGAGAGGCTTACTAGATCCATCGTCTTCAGACAATGGAGCCCAGGGGCCTCAATCGTGAGTACAATGTGTCCTGCTTCCTATAAGGCATTCGGCCTTATGCAATCCGATAAATATATTTCTTTTTGTCTTCAGCGTGATTAATCACTGCAAGAATGGATTATTTGACTGAAAATCTTCGCCAGTATAGAGTGGATATGTTTTTGCAAATTTTCTATTGCAAATTTTTAATTGCAAGTTTCTCATTGCGATTATTTGATATGCAAATGTTTATTTAATGAGGGAGGCGGAGCTCCTTTGATGTCAGTTCCTTAGTGTTTCATTTATGTATAAATAGCTGGAGTGTAAGATGTTTTATTGCAGTCTGATGAAAGCACACTTGTGCTGAAACGCGTCACTATGCCACTTGAATATGTGACTGAATAAATCTACATTGTGATCTACATCTGCGAAGTGCCGGTCTTTTTCTTTGAAACGTTTGTCTGGACGCCATTCCACGGACACGTGCACCGCGAATCCAAAGAAGGTAGTGCCGCCCTGCTTCTTACTAGAATCTGTGCATATATAGGAACATTTCAGGAAGTAAATCAGTGCTAATTTCCTGTTTAATTCCATACTGGTGCATATAAAAACTCCATACAAAACAATTCATTCTCCTGTGACAATTCCTAGTGCAGCAACCATCGGATCCCCTCAGGTATAGTGTATCACATTTTCGTGATTGTCTTCAATTTCTTAGTGCTTCATGTACTGTATACTCATGTTTTCCCAAATAGTGATTAAAACATCCATGGCTTGCTCCAACATAATTCACACCTGTAAGAAAACCGCAACACAGGAATCCATAACATTCTAAAATTATAAGACCAGACGAGTATATGTATGGGATGAAAATAACGCAAGGACATATCCAAAATGACCTTATAAGACGTTTCAGGATTCCAAGCGTGATATGAGGGGTCAACAGGAGGAAAATGAGCTGAATACCAACAAGTTGGTTCATGTTCCTTTTTTAGGAGTCAGCTGTCCCCCCACGGAAACCGTACAAAGAGGGGAGGATGTCTTCGCCATCGATCCCGGAAGAAACAAGCCACAACGTCCACAGAGGCAAATGACTTCCAAAATACAGAGAAAGAAATACACATAATGCAGTGGTAAATATATCATCATATGAGTTAAATATTACGGAAATGAAAGTGTTAAATAAGGGGTTGTCATTTTGTCCACAGTCTAAAATGGATTGGTTCCAGCTGGAGTTGGACTTGAACCGCTTCTTCAGGGCTTTAACCACTTCAACCACCCTAGCTGAAACACCCTTAATGACCAGGCCACTTTTTACACTTCTGCACTACACTACTTTCACCGTTTATTGCTCGGTCATGCAACTTACCACCCAAATGAATTTTACCTCCTTTTCTTCTCACTAATAGAGCTTTCATTTGGTGGTATTTCATTGCTGCTGACATTTTTACTTTTTTTGTTATTAATCAAAATTTAACGATTTTTTTGCAAAAAAATGACATTTTTTACTTTCAGTTGTAAAATTTTGCAAAAAAAACGACATCCATATATACATGTTTTGCTAAATTTATTGTTCTACAAGTCTTTAATAAAAAAAATGTTATAGCGTTTACAAACTATGGTACAAAAATGTGAATTTCCGCTTTTTGAAGCAGCTTTGACTTTCTGAGCACCTGTCATGTTTTCTGAGGTTCTGCAATGCCCAGACAGTAGAAAAACCCCACAAATGACCCCATTTCGGAAAGTAGACACCCTAAGGTATTCTCTGATGGGCATAGTAAGTTCATAGAACTTTTTTTTTTTGTCACAAGTTAGCGGAAAATGATGATTTATTTTTTCTTTTCTTTTTTTCTTACAAAGTCTCATATTCCACT
Source organism: Bufo gargarizans (assembly GCF_014858855.1). Taxonomy (NCBI): domain Eukaryota; kingdom Metazoa; phylum Chordata; class Amphibia; order Anura; family Bufonidae; genus Bufo; species Bufo gargarizans. The sequence goes on along the minus strand of NC_058082.1, from coordinate 383,738,187 downwards.
AACTTGTGACAAAAAATAAAAGCTTCCATGAACTCACTATGCCCATCACAAAATACCTTGGGGTGTCTTCTTTCCAAAATGGGGTCACTTGTGGGGTAGTTATACTGCCCTGGCATTTTAGGGGCCTAAATGCGTGCAAAGTTTGAAATCAAAATCTGTAAAAAATCACCGGTGAAATCCGAAAGGTGCTCTTTGGAATGTGTGCCCTTTTGCCCACCTAGGCTGCAAAAAAGTGTCACACATCTGGTAACGCCGTACTCAGGAGAAGTTGGGGAATGTGTTTTGGGGTGTCATTTTACATATACCCATGCTGGGTGAGAGAAATATCTTGGCAAAAGACAACTTTTCCCATTTTTTTATACAAAGTTGGCATTTGACCAAGATATTTATCTCACCCAGCATGGGTATATGTATGACACCCTAAAACACATTCCCCAACTTCTCCTGAGTACAGCGATACCACATGTTTTTTGCAGCCTAGGTGGGCAAAGGGGCCCACATTCCAAAGAGCACCTTTCTGATTTCACAGGCCATTTTTTACACATTTTGATTGCAAACTACTTCTCACGCATATGGGCCCCTAAAATCCCAGGGCAGTATAACTACCCCATAAGTGACCCCATTTTGGAAAGAAGACACCCCAAGGTATTTCATGATGGGCATAGTGAGTTCATGGAAGTTTTTATTTTTTGTAACAAGTTATTTGAATATGAGACTTTGTAAGGAAAAAAAAATCATAATTTTCCGCTAACTTTTGACAAAAAAAAAAAATTCTAGGAACTCGCCATGCCCCTCACAGAATACCTTGGGGTGTCTTCTTTCCAAAATGGGGTCACTTGTGGGATAGTTATACTGCCCTTGCATTTTAGGGGCCCATATGCATGAGAAGTAGTTTGCAATCAAAATGTGTAAAAAATGGCCTGTGAAATCCGAAAGGTGCTCTTTGGAATGTGTGCCCATTTGCCCACCATGGCTCCAAAAAAGTGTCACACATGTGGTATCGCCGTACTCAGGAGAAGTTGGGGAATGTGTTTTGGGGTGTCATTTTACATATACCCATGCTGGGTGTGAGAAATATCTTGGTCAAATGCCAACTTTGTACAAAAAAATGGGAAAAGTTGTCTTTTGCCAAGATATTTCCGCCGGGTTGGCAGATAAAAATTGTGTGGCATACCGGTTTGTTTCTGCCACAACTAAGTCCAAGAGCTCCGCAGTCAAGAACAGCTCAAAAAATCCCAGGGCCGAACCGATCTGTCTCAACCCGAACTCCAGACTGGGCGGTGAAAGGGGGAACTACAAGTGCGGCTGAAGTTGGGGACTGCCAATCAGGGTTTGCCAGCACCTCAGGGATTCTAGGGGCTCTACGGGCCTGTCTGTGCGGTGGCTGTGACGGGGGTAACTACTGCACGTGCCACCGTACCAGCTTCAACTGCCCTTCTGGTGCTCGCCACTTCACCATGTTGTACGGCAGTGCTGGTACTAGGTCCAGGATGGACTGCGCTGCTTGTGTATGCCTCACCACGTAATCCGACAGCGCCAGCCCCACTCTACTGCCCTTGAAGCGGATCCTGCGCAACCTGTGGTCTAGCGACATAGGGCCGGGTACGCCTGGTGGTATCAGGGACCTCAACCTCCTCGTCCGAACTTTGGGTCAGAGTGCCACTGCTTTCTACAGGTTCATATTCTGACCCGCTAGATTCATCAGATGACGGTTCCCATTCCTCATCCGACTGGGTCAGAAGCCTGTAGGCCTCTTCAGAAGAATATCCCCTGTTTGACATTTGGGCTACTAAATTTCCTTCATTGAGTGTGTTAAGAGGGATATCACTGAGCTTAAGGATGAGCTACGTGGTTCCCCATGAACTAAACCCAATATTACTACTGAGGAAATGCATGCTTTGCAGGGGTTGTCCAATAACCATGATCTCACCATAAAACCCGCGGACAAGGCGGTGGGATCGTGGTGATGGACATATCCAAATACGTTCAAGAGATAGAACGTCAATTACAGACAGGAGACACATATGAATTGATAAAGAGGGATCCTAAGTTTGACATAGCCAAGAGGATAGAGGTGATACTAACAAAAGCTGAAAAGGAAGGGATTATAGACAAACAACTGGAAGAATTTTTGATTGTTAAGTCGCCTGATGTCCCTTTGATATATGTATTGCCTAAAATACATAAAAGTTTAGATAACCCTACAGGACGCCCGATTATTTTGGGGAGGGAGTCTATCCTGTCCAATATTGCTATATTTTTGGACAGAGCATTACAGGAATTTGCTATTGGGGCAAAATCATATGTTAGGGACACAGGCGATTTTTTTGGAGAAGATATCAACAGTTAAAGTACCAGATGGTAGTATTTTTGCGTCATTTGATATAGTGTCCCTCTATACATCCATTGACCATTGAGAGGGATTGCAAGCTGTGGGTAGGGCACTAGAAGGATCTACGTATTCTGTACAGAGTAAATGCTTTCTTCTGGATCTCTTGGAACTTACACTAAGGTGCAATTATTTTGGGTTCCAGGGAGGATTTTATTTGCAGCAGGTAGGCACGGCTATGGGCTCTAATGTCGCGCCCACTCTAGACATGTGCTTATGTGGTGGAGGTACATAGACGACGTGTTCCTCATCTGGACTGGAACCCAAGATGCTTTAGCTGAGTTTCATGTGTTCCTTAATAATATGGATGAACAAATCAAGTTCACATTAGTGACATCCAGTGAAAGAGTACAATTTCTGGATACACAGGTGTATATAAAGAATGGGCAGTTGCACACAGATTTGCATGTTAAGGAAACTGATAAAAATACTCTGTTACAATATACAAGCTGTCAATTTAAATAAAGCCTTGGAAAAAATGGGGGACTTGTTCCTAGAAAGGAGATAGCCCTCAACATTAGTGAAGGGGCATATTAATAAAGTAAAATCGATCCCTCGGGAGGAGGTGGAAAAAGCATGCCCCAAGAAAAGTCCTAACCGGGTACCGTTTGTATCCACATACAATGAAGACAGTCTCAAAGTGCAACATATCATTAGGCGACACTGGGGTATACTACAGAGTGGGTACCCGAACATTTGGGCTTTTAAAGAGGCCCCACTGATGTCCTATAGAAGGACACGAAACATCAAAGATAGAGTGGTGAGGACGAGTGTTCCAGAACAAGTACGCTTACGACAGACTTTTTTCAAAACTAAAAACAATGGCAGTTATCCCTGCCTGAACTGTGTAAACTGTAAATTGATGCAAAAAGGGAAGGATTTTATACATCCAGCAACAGGAGAGAAGTGCGTAATTAGACATTATTTAACCTGTGATTCTTCGTGGGTGGGTTACGTCTTGTGCTGCCCCTGCAAGCTGCTGTATGTGGGTGAGACAACTATAGACGTGAAGACACGTTTGAACAATCATAGGTTTAGTATTAGAAATGGGAGGAAAGACCTCCCGGTATCTAAGCACTTCAGTGAGTACAAACATAAAGACCAGTAACTTAGGTTTATGATACTTGATCATGTGGCCATGCCAAAGAGGGGGAGAGACAGGGTGTCCCTCCTAAAAAAAAAAAAAGTGAAATGAGGTGGATCCATCGCTTGGATACACTCAAACCTAAAGGGTTAAACATAGAATTTAAAGTGACCTCAGGAATGATCAACTGAGGTATGTAGTGAATGGCGCACAAATTGCTGCTACCCTTGTGTCTGGCGACACTCGAGTCATTGTAGATGATACATTATGATATAAGGATTGTGCAACTTATTTATGATATTTTTTTATATTCTGCAGTTACTTATTGAGAGTTGTGGACACCTGTGGGAGAGATCGCTTACCCAGGTTTTATCCATTTCAGTTACCTTATAATATTAATTGTTACCATTATTACAGAGGGACTTTAATATGTGAGTATACCTATGCAAATGTTCATGTGTTGAATATACCGGGTAGTATTCCCGGGAGGTCACATAGATTGTGGTCAATACCATATCTAATATAGTCCTCAATAAATACAGGTAACGATTATAATGATTATGTAATTCAGGCTGGGGTCAATACAAGGTTTTATTGCTGCTTCTAGTGAATACAGCGCTTTGATGTATAGAGAATGTTGGGCGACATGAAGATGCTGCGCAATGTAATACTGATGGTTGACCAGGTTTCCAGACTTGGTAACTTTGGTGCTCCTTTGGTGTTCGCCCTGTTGCTGGCATTGGGGACAGGGCATGCACGTGTTGCACTGTTGGTCCGCCCGGGGTGCCGGGTTTGTGATGTGCTGCGATGCGATGGTGGCGCAGGCGTAGTGAACAGGGAGACATGCCGAGTTGGGGGAACGCTCCATCTTTAATGTAGCGCTGTGAGAGCATGCTGCGAGATTGGCCTGCCTCTAACACCGGGTGATGACGCACGGCAGTATGAGGGCAGTGCAGGCGCAGTGTACAGAGAGACGTGCCGAGATGGGGGAACGCTCCATCTGTGATATAGTGCCGTGAGAGCATAAGGTAACTGAATTTTATGGATTCCTGTGTTGCGCTTTTCTTACAGGTGTGAATTATCTTGGAGCAAGCCATGGATGTTTTAATCACTATCACTAGTTGGGAAAACATGAGTATACAGCCAAAAGTTTTGAGAATTACATAAAATTGGAATTTGGAAAAGTTGCTGCTTAAGTTTTTATTATAGCAATTTGCATATACTCCAGAATGTTATGAAGAGTGATCAGATTAATTGCATAGTCCTTCTTTGCCATGAAAATTAACTTAATCCCCAAAAAAACTTTCCACTGCATTTCATTGCTGTCATTAAAGGACCTGCTGAGATCATTTCAGTAATCGTCTTGTTAACTCAGGTGAGAATGTTGACGAGCACAAGGCTGGAGATCATTATGTCAGGCTGATTGGGTTAAAATGGCAGACTTGACCTGTTAAAAGGAGTGTGATGCTTGAAATCATTGTTCTTCCATTTCTAACCATGGTGACCTGCAAAGAAACGTGTGCAGCCATCATTGCGTTGCATAAAAATGGCTTCACAGGCAAGGATATTGTGGCTACTAAGATTGCACCTCATTCAACAATTTATAGAATCATCAAGAACTTTAAGGAAAGAGGTTCAATTCTTGTTAAGAAGGCTTCAGGGCGTCCAAGAAAGTCCAGCAAGAGCCAGGGTCGTCTCCTAAAGAGGATTCAGCTGTGGGATCGGAGTGCCACCAGTGCAGAGCTTGCTCAGGAATGGCAGCAGGTAGGTGTGAGAGCATATGTATGCACAGTGATGCAAAGACTTTTGGAAGATGGCCTGGTGTCAAGAAGGGCAGCAAAGAAGCCACTTCTCTCCAAAAAAAACATCAGGGACAGATTGATCCTCTGCAGAAAATATGGTGAATGGACTGCTGAGGACTGGGGCAAAGTCATATTCTCCGATGAAGCCTCTTTCTGATTATTTGGAGCATCAGAAAAAAGGCTTGTCCGGAGAAGAAAAGGTGAGCGCTACCATCAGTCCTGTGTCATGCCAACAGTAAAGCATCCTGAGACCATTCATGTGTGGGGTTGCTTCTCATCCAAGGGAGTGGGCTCACTCTAAATTTTTCCCCAAAACACAGCCATGAATAAAGAATGGTACCAAAACACCCTCCAACAGCAACTTATTCCAACAATCCAACAACAGTTTGGTGAAGAACAATGCATTTTCCAGCACGATGGAGCACCGTGCCATAAGTGATAACTAAGTGGCTCGGAGACCAAAACGTTTTGGGTCCATGGCCTGGAAACTCCCCAGATCTTAATCCCATTGAGAACTTGTGGTCAATCCTCAAGAGGCAGGTGGATAAACAAAAACCCACTAATTCTGACAAACTCCAAGACGTGATTATGAAAGAATGGGTTGCTATCAGTCAGGAATTGGCCCAGAAGATGATTGAGAGCATGCCCAGTCGAATTGCTGAGGTCCTGAAAAAGAAGGGCCAACACTGCAAATACTGACTCTTTGCATAAATGTTATGTAATTGTCGATAAAAGCCTTTGAAACGTATGAAGTGCGTGTAATTATATTTCACTACATCACAGAAACAACTGAAACATAGATCTAAAAGCAGTTTAGCAGCAAACTTTGTGAAAACTAATATTTGTGTCATTCTTAAAACTTTTGGCCACAACTGTATGTATCTCCCCACTTCAATCAGGTCTTGATGTGGTGGAGATACATAGATGACATTTTCCTCATCTAGACCGGCACCATGGAGGCACTGATGGACTTTCATGTATTTTTGAACTCCATTGATCAGGAGATCCAATTTACATTAACGGCATCGGTGCACCGGGTGCAGTATCTAGATACTCAGGTGTATACAGGGAGTGCAGAATTATTAGGCAAATGAGTATTTTGACCACATCATCCTCTTTATGCATGTTGTCTTACTCCAAGCTGTATAGGCTCGAAAGCCTGCTACCAATTAAGCATATTAGGTGATGTGCATCTCTGTAATGAGAAGGGGTGTTGTCTAATGACATCAACACCCTATATCAGGTGTGCATAATTATTAGGCAACTTCCTTTCCTTTGGCAAAATGGGTCAAAAGAAGGACTTGACAGGCTCAGAAAAGTTAAAAATTGTGAGATATCTTGCAGAGGGATGCAGCACTCTTAAAATTGCAAAGCTTCTGAAGCGTGATCATCGAACAATCGAGCGTTTCATTCAAAATAGTCAACAGGGTCGCAAGAAGCATGTGGAAAAACCAAGGTGCAAAATAACTGCCCATGAACTGAGAAAAGTCAAGCGTGCAGCTGCCAAGATGCCACTTGCCACCAGTTTGGCCATATTTCAGAGCTGCAACATCACTGGAGTGCCCAAAAGCACAAGGTGTGCAATACTCAGAGACATGGCCAAGGTAAGAAAGGCTGAAAGACGACCACCACTGAACAAGACACACAAGCTGAAACGTCAAGACTGGGCCAAGAAATATCTCAAGACTGATTTTTCAAAGGTTTTATGGACTGATGAAATGAGAGTGAGTCTTGATGGGCCAGATGGATGGGCCCGTGGCTGGATTGGTAAAGGGCAGAGAGCTCCAGTCCGACTCAGACGCCAGCAAGGTGGAGGTGGAGTACTGGTTTGGGCTGGTATCATCAAAGATGAGCTTGTGGGGCCTTTTCGGGTTGAGGATGGAGTCAGCCAGTTTCTGCAAGACACCTTCTTCAAGCAGTGGTACAGGAAGAAGTCTGCATCCTTCAAGAAAAACATGATTTTCATGCAGGACAATGCTCCATCACACGCGTCCAAGTACTCCACAGCGTGGCTGGCAAGAAAGGGTATAAAAGAAGAAAATTTAATGACATGGCCTCCTTGTTCACCTGATCTGAACCCCATTGAGAACCTGTGGTCCATCATCAAATGTGAGATTTACAAGGAGGGAAAACAGTACGCCTCTCTGAACAGTGTCTGGGAGGCTGTGGTTGCTGCTGCATGCAATGTTGATGGTGAACAGATCAAAATACTGACAGAATCCATGGATGGCAGGCTTTTGAGTGTCCTTGCAAAGAAAGGTGGCTATATTGGTCACTGATTTGTTTTTGTTTTGTTTTTGAATTTCAGAAATGTATATTTGTGAATGTTGAGATGTTATATTGGTTTCACTGGTAAAAATAAATAATTGAAATGGGTATATATTTGTTTTTTGTTAAGTTGCCTAATAATTATGCACAGTAATAGTCACCTGCACACACAGATATCCCCATAAAATAGCTAAAACTAAAAACAAACTAAAAACTACTTCCAAAAATATTCAGCTTTGATATTAATGAGTTTTTTGGGTTCATTGAGAACATAGTTGTTGTTCAATAATAAAATTAATCCTCAAAAATACAACTTGCCTAATAATTCTGCACTCCCTGTATAGAGGACAAAGAAATACACATGGATTTGAATATTAAACCCACTGATAAGAACACATTATTGCATTTTGCAAGTGGACACCAGAGGAGGATGGTCAATTCCTTACCGTTCAGTCAAATGCTCAGAGTAAGGAGAATAGTTGATAAGGATGAGAACATGAATCAAGCATTAAGAAATATGGAACAAGCCTTTGTAAACAGGGGCTACCCCAGAAGCTTGGTAAAAAGGCATGCAGATAGAGCAAGAGAGATACCTAGGTATGAACTGCTAACCACGAAAGCAGTTCATCATATAATGAATTGAGCCCAAGTGTAGAACGGATAGTGAGGCGTCATTGGGAGCTACTTCGCAGTGGTCACCCCACTATAGCTGCTTTTAAAGAACCTGCTATGATGGCATATAAAAGAGCAGGGAATATCAGAGACAAGGTTGTACACTCTAGACTGCCAGAAAGGGGTCAGTTAAGACAGACTTTTTTGAAGAGAAGACATACAGGATCGTTTCCGTGCCTGGGATGCGTGAATTGTAAACTGATGCATAAGGGATCAGCGTTCACGCATCCAGACACAAAATAAATATTTAACATAAAATATTACCTTACATGTGATTCATCATGGGTAATATATGTGTTATGGTGCCCTTGCAAAATGCTATATGTGGGGGAAACCACATGCGATATAAAAACCAGGTTAAATAACCACAGACAATCCATTAGAAATAAAATAAAAGATTTGCCTGTGTCAAAGCACTTTGTGGAAAAAAATCATAAGGAAAATGACCTGAGATTTATGATCTTGGATCATGTGAAACCGCTAGGAAGAGGAGGTGATAGGTTAACTATCCTAAAGAAAACTGAGGGTTAAATGTGGAATTTAGGGTAACAGGAGGGATGGACCCAATGGAAGTTATACGGATCAATTATATTATAATGTGATGTGGATATATATTACATTATTTGAAAATAGAGTCTGGTGTGTACCAAGCTGGGTTGATAATCTAGACAGTGGGAAATAGTAGGAGGAAGAAAGGTGTCAGTTTAAATTATTGCCCTTTGGAAAAATGGCGGAAAAAGGCTGTTGCACCACGCTCGCGGGCACGTGATGCGCGTGGAGCGTGCTGACGCAGCCTACCAGACGTCACGACGCTTGGTCTCCGCCTACTGGCGACGTGCAGGGGTTATGTACCGCCGAAGGGGAAGAAAAGGATCGGCACATGCGCATTGACGCGGAGTAGTGGCGTGTATCTACAGAAACTAAGACACCACCTTCTTCTACTCCATAGGTTCCCAGCAAGGTATTAGAGTTTTTAGGCAGTTTTGTCATTGCACTATGCACTTTATTATATGCACTTTAACACAAATAGTATGATCATGAAAACGATTTTGGATATTGTAGTTATATATGTAATACACTTGGATCCGCGATGTTAATGGATGAATTGTAACACATCCAAAGAAAAGGGGAGTGCACTGTTTATTTATTGGTTGATGAAATAATTGGTAACAACCTGATTATGTATTTATACCTGCACGTATGCACTTTGTGTTTCCCCTGACTTGAGAAAGGTTCTGTGAGAGAACCGAAACATTGTCAATATTTGACATGTGTGAAAAAGACCACATTTTTTTCTTCAAGGAGTGCTGCGGACTTTCTTTGCTATATAAATAAATATGTATAAATAAATATATACACACATACAAATAAATACATGTATTTATATATACACACACCCATTTATACACACACATATACACAGCCATAGACACACACATGATAAAAACATACACACACATATACTAGGCTGTTTTCAGACAGAAAGCCAGGCCCCAAACCTATAAACCACGCCCACCCCCTTGAAACCGCGCTCCCTTCGTCGACTGGGGAAATAACGGGGGTAGGAGAGAGAAGAACTTTCTGAATGGAAGGTGAGCTGGGGGCAGCCGGGGGGTTTCTCTCTCCCTCAGTCAGCCACAGGGAGCCATGTCTGCGGCTATAGTGACTGACTGGGGGTGAGAGAAGCCTCAGTCAGTTGCTGCAGCTCACGCTCAGACAGTGCAGTGCTGCTGTCTGACCGTTAGCTACTGAAAAGGTGGACATCCCTGTGTCCGTCCAGGCCCTATGCCAGACGGAGGACAGGGAGCCAGAAAACCGTACTGTCTGGCCTAAAACCGGATGTCTGGCCACACATACACAGACATTCACACAGGTATACACATACACACAGATAAACATATACACACACTTATTTACTTACAGGCTGCAGGTTCTCTGTTCTCCTTTGATGTTGGAGGCTAAAGGACCTTTTGGAATGCTGTAGTTGTAGGCTAAAGGACCTTCAATCATGTGACATGATAACATCATCAAAGGTCCTGTAGCCTACTATTACTACATTCCAAAGGTTCTTCATACTGGTATGTACATCTTTTCTAGTACATTTCAGGCCTGAATTGTACTAAAAAAAAACGCTGCTCCCAGGCACCTTTTCCACTCGGGCCCCGAAGCACCTGCTTCTCCTGTAGTTACGCCACTGACCTAGTAAATATAAACTTGGTGCCACCGCAGTCATAATATTGCAATGGCTCACTGAATTTATATTGGGTGGGGTGGGAAAAATTCTTTATACAGTCTTTATAAAGTCGTTATACAGCTATGCCAAATGGATTACTCATCTGTTACCATGTCTCAGAAAAAAAGTGGGGGGAAGCTGCAGACATTTGTAGTCACTTCTCCATTCCTTCTTTCCTTGTTTGCAGCATCTGGCAGGCATCTCACCAGATGGGACTGGACCTCTTGTTCTGAAGGTGGAAATTACATCTATTAGAGACATATGGACTATCCTTTGGGTAACAATACCTAAAAAAGATTTACTGCCTGAAATAGGAAACGTTAAGAACTGAAAAATACGATTAAAAATGTTGCTGTCCACCTAGATGCTCAATTCAGGCTGGGTGACAGAATCGAGGAGTGTGTGTATTGATACGTATATTTATCACACAGCTCCTGCATCTATCACCAAAGATCTAGAGCAAAGACACATAATATATGGAGGCGACAATTGTTTTTTCCTATTGTCAATTCCAACTGTGTGTCCTCAATACAGTAGTGGGATCGTGAAGCATGTATATCTGCCTAAAGTGATAAGTGCTATTGTTAGCTTAGCCTGCAACACAGACATCACCCTTTATCAACTCCTAAATAGAGTATTATTGGCAGGTTCCACTATTGTAGAAAGACAAATAGCTACACTGATTCAATATGTTACATAATCTAATCATCTGTCTGCTCAACATGTTTCTGTGCTAACCTAAGTGTTGGCATGTCATCAGGAGCAGGTATAACAAACAGGAGCGTGCAGCTGTTGTAGTGTGTAGCCTTCGGCACTATGATGGCCATAGCGCAGCCGCAGAAAACCGCTCTATAAAAGGATAGAACCACACACCCAGGGCAGAGACAATTTGGCAGGACGCCAATCATGCAAGAGTAGCAACATTGCTCCTCTCTCCTGCCTATTGTAAATCACAATGTGCTCTAGAGAAAGAGAATTTATCATGAGTGAAATAAGCCGAACCATGACAAGCAAACGCCAGTAGATGCCCACCAGGCAACGATACCCTGCCCATAGCAATTTATTATAATGATCAGAGGCATATCTTGACATGATTAACATGCATAATGTCAGTCCCATGTAACAGATAGCACTGTCCAGTACACAGTCTTAGAACCAACGTCCCATCAGAACAGAGGGGAGAGCTAATGTGTACTGGAATACGTGTTGTTATATTTAAGTGGTATGTAAGGGCCAAAGATAAATATACATGTACAGTACAGACCAAAAGTTTGGACACACCTTCTCATTCAAAGAGTTTTCTTTATTTTCATGACTATGAAAATTGTAGATTCACACTGAAGGCATCAAAACTATGAATTAACACATGTGGAATTATATACATAACAAAAAAGTGATAAACAACTGATAATATGTCATATTCTAGGTTCTTCAAAGTAGCCACCTTTTGCTTTGATTACTGCTTTACACACTCTTGGCATTCTCTTGATGAGCTTCAAGAGGTAGTCACCTATAATGGTCTTCCAACAGTCTTGAAGGAGTTCCTAGAGATGCTTAGCACTTGTTGGCCCTTTTACCTTCACTCTGCGGTCCAGGTTACCCCAAACCATCTCGATTGGGTTCAGGTCCGGTGACTGTGGAGGCCAGGTCATCTGGCGCAGCACCCCATCACTCTCCTTCATGGTCAAATAGCCCTTACACAGCCTGGAGGTGTGTTTGGGGTCATTGTTCTGTTGAAAAATAAATGATGGTCCAACTAAACGCAAACCGGATGGAATTATCATGCCGCCGCAAGATGCTGTGGTAGCCATGCTGGTTCAGTATGCCTTCAATTTTGAATAAATCCCCAACAGTGTCACCAGCAAAGCACCCCCACACCATCACACCTCCTTCTCCATGCTTCACGGTGGAACCAGGCATGTAGAGTCCATCTGTTCACCTTTTCTGTGTCGCACAAAGACAAGGTGGTTGGAACCAAAGATCTCAAATTTGGACTCATCAGACCAAAGCACAGATTTCCACTGGTCTAATGTCCATTCCTTGTGTTCTTTAGCCCAAACAAGTCACTTCTGCTTGTTGCCTGTCCTTAGCAGTGGTTTCCTAGCAGATATTCTACCACGAAGGCCTGATTCACACAGTCTCCTCTTAACAGTTGTTCTAGAGATGTGTCTGCTGCTAGAACTCTGTGTGGCATTGACCTGGTCTCTAATTTGAGCTGCTGTTAACCTGCGATTTCTGAGGCTGGTGACTCAGATGAACTTATCCTCCGCAGCAGAGGTGACTCTTGGTCTTCCTTTCCTGGGGCGGTCCGCATGTGATCCAGTTTCTTTGTAGCGCTTGATTGTTTTTGTGACTGCACTTGGGGACACTTTCAAAGTAATGAGGGCCACTCGTTTTTCTTAGCTGCTTTTTTCTTGCCATAATACAAATTCTAACAGTCTATTCAGTAGGACTATCAGCTGTGTATCCACCTGACTTCTCCACAACGCAACTGATGGTCCCAACCCCATTTATAAGGCAAAAAATCCCACTTTTTAAACCTGACAGGGCACACCTGTGAAGTGAAAACCATTTCAGATGACTACCTCTTGAAGCTCATCAAGAGAATGCCAAGAGTGTGCAAAGCAGTAATCAAAGCAAAAGGTGGCTACTTTAAAGAACCTAGAATATGACATATTATCAGTTGCTTCACACTTTTTTGTTATGTATATAATTCCACATGTATTAATTCATAGTTTTGATGCCTTCAGTGTGAATCTACAATTTTCATAGTCATGAAAATAAAGAAAACTCTTTGAATGAGAAGGTGTGTCCAAACTTTTGGTCTGTACTGTATATATTGTGCCAAACTAATACCCTACAAGAGATGCTGCAGGGTATAGAAACCAAAGATGTATATGCAGTGAGGAACAGAAGTATTTGAACACTCTGCGGTTTTGCAAGTTCTCCCACTTAGAAATCATGGAGGGGTCTGAAATTCACAGTTTAGGTGCATTACCACTCTGAGAGATTTTTTTTTTTTTATCAGAAAATCACATTGTATGATTTTTAAAGAATTTATTTGTCTTGCACTGCTGAAGATAAGTATTTGAACAGCTGAGAAAATCAGTGTTAATATTTGGTACAGAAGCCTTTGTTTTCAATTACAGAGGTCAAACGTTTCCTGTAGTTCTTTATCAGGTTTGCACACACTGCAACAGGAATTTTGGCCCACTCCGCCACACAGATCTCCTCTAGATCTGTCAGGTTTTGTGGCTGTCGCTGAGCAACACAGAGTTTCAGCTCCCTCCAAAGATGTTCTATTGGATTTAGGTCTGTAGACTGGCTAGGCCACCCCAGAACCTTGATATGCTTCTTACGGAGCCACTCCTTGGTTATCCTGGCTGTGTGCTTCAGGTCGTTGGAAGACAGAGCCATGACCCATCTTCAATGCTCTGACTGAGGGAAGGAGGTTGTTGCTCAAAATCTCACAATAAATGGCCCCATTCATCCTCTCCTTAATAAAGTGCAGTCATCCTGTCTGCTTCGCAGAAAAGCACCCCCAAAGCATGATGTTACCACCCCCATGCTTCACAGTAAGGATGGTGTTCTTGGGATGCAACTCATCCTTCTTTTTCCTCCAAACTTGACGAGTGAAGTATAGACCCAAAAATTCTACTTTGGTCTCATATGACCACATGACTTTCTCCCATGTCTCCTCTGGATCATCCAGATGGTCATTGGCAAACTTCAGACAGGCCTGGACATGTGATGACTTGAGTAGGGGAACCTTCCGTGCAATGCATGATTTGAAACCATGACGTGTATTGTTCTACCAACAGTGACCTTTGAAACTGTGGTCCCAGCTCTCTTCATGTCATTGACCAGCTCCTCCCTTGTAGTTCTGGGCTGATTCCTCACCTTTCTTATCATCAGTGATACACCATGAGGTGAGATCTTGCATGGAGCCCCAGTTCAAGGGAGACTGACAGTCGTCTTTAGCCTCTTCCATTTTCTAACAATTGTTCCAACAGTTGATCAATTTTCACCAAACTGCTTGGCAATTGCCCCGTAGCCCTTTCCAGCCTTGTAGAGGTCCACAATTTTGTCTCTGATGTCTACTGACAGCTCTTTGGTCTTGCCCATGGTAGTAGTTGGTGTCTGACTGACTGTGGGGTGAATAGGTGTCTTTAACCACCTCAGGACCGCCGTACGCAGGATTGCGTCCTGCCGGCGGTCCTGCTCTTCTGGGTGGACGCATATACGCGTCCTCCCGCGAGAGCCGAGATTGCCTGTGAACGCGCGCACACAGGCGCGCACGCTCACAGGAACGGAAGGTAAGCGAGTGGATCTTCAGCCTGCCAGCGGCGATCGCTCGCTGGCAGGCTGGAGATCCGAATTTTTTAACCCCTAACAGGTATATTAGACGCTGTTGTCTAATGCTGACAGCGTCTAATATACCTCCTACCTGGTCCTCTGGTGGTCCCTTTTGTTAGGATCGACCACCAGAGGACTCAGGTAGCTCAGTACAGTCGCACCAAACACCACACTACACTACACCCCCCCCCCCCGTCACTTATTAACCCCTTATAAACCCCTGATCACCCATGATCACCCCGTATAAACTCCCTGATCACCCCCCTGTCATTGATCACCCCCCTGTCAGGCTCCGTTCAGACGTCCGTATGCTTTTTACGGATCCACGGATACATGGATCGGATCCGCAAAAAGCATACGGACGTCTGAATGGAGCCTTACAGGGGGGGTGATTAATGACAGGCGGGTGATCACCCATATACACTCCCTGATCACCGCCTGTCATTGATCACCCCCCTGTAAGGCTCCATTCAGACGTCCACATGATTTTTACGGATCCATGGATACATGGATCGGATCCGCAAAACACATGTGGACGTCTGAATGGAGCCTTACAGGGGGTGATCAATGACAGGCGGGTGATCACCCATATACACTCCCTGATCACCCCCCTGTCATTGATAACCCCCCTGTAAGGCTCCATTCAGACGTCCGCATGTGTTTTGTGGATCCGATCCATGTATCCATGGATCTGTAAAAATCATGCGGACGTCTGAATGGAGCCTTACAGGGGGGTGATCAATGACAGGCGGGTGATCACCCATATACACTCCCTGATCACCCCCTGTCATTGATCACCCCCCTGTCATTGATCACCCCCCTGTAAGGCTCCATTCAGACGTCCGCATGATTTTTACAGATCCATGGATACATGGATCGGATCCGCAAAACACATGCGGACGTCTGTATGGAGCCTTACAGGGGGTGATCAATGACAGGCGGGTGATCACCCATATACACTCCCTGATCACCCCCCTGTCATTGATCACCCCCCTGTAAGGCTCCATTCAGACGTCCGCATGTGTTTTGTGGATCCTATCCATGTATCCATGGATCCGTAAAAAATCATGCGGATGTCTGAATGGAGCCTTACAGGGGGGGTGATCATTGACAGGGGGCTGATCACCCTGATCACCCCCTGTCATTGATAACCCCCCTGTAAGGCTCCATTCAGACGTCCGCATGTGTTTTGTGGATCCGATCCATGTATCCATGGATCCGTAAAAAATCATGCGGATGTCTGAATGGAGCCTTACAGGGGGGAGTGATCATTGACAGGGGGGTAAGCACCCTGATCACCCCCTGTCATTGATAACCCCCCTGTAAGGCTCCATTTAGACGTCCGCATGTGTTTTGTGGATCCGATCCATGTATCCATGGATCCGTAAAAAATCATGCGGATGTCTGAATGGAGCCTTACAGGGGGGAGTGATCATTGACAGGGGGGTGATCACCCTGATCACCCCCTGTCATTGATAACCCCCCTGTAAGGCTCCATTCAGACGTCCGCATGTGTTTTGTGGATCCTATCCATGTATCCATGGATCCGTAAAAAATCATGCGGATGTCTGAATGGAGCCTTACAGGGGGGGTGATCATTGACAGGGGGCTGATCACCCTGATCACCCCCTGTCATTGATAACCCCCCTGTAAGGCTCCATTCAGACGTCCGCATGTGTTTTGTGGATCCGATCCCTGTATCCATGGATCCGTAAAAAATCATGCGGATGTCTGAATGGAGCCTTACAGGGGGGGTGATCAGTGACAGGGAGGTGATCACCCTGATCACCCCCTGTCATTGATAACCCCCCTGTAAGGCTCCATTCAGACGTCCGCATGTGTTTTGTGGATCCGATCCATGGATCCGTAAAAAATCATGCGGATGTCTGAATGGAGCCTTACAGGGGGGGTGATCAGTGACAGGGGGGTGATCACCCTGATCACCCCCTGTCATTGATAACCCCCCTGTAAGGCTCCATTCAGACGTCCGCATGTGTTTTGTGGATCCGATCCATGTATCCATGGATCCGTAAAAAATCATGCGGATGTCTGAATGGAGCCTTACAGGGGGGGTGATCATTGACAGGGGGGTGATCACCCTGATCACCCCCTGTCATTGATAACCCCCCTGTAAGGCTCCATTCAGACGTCCGCATGTGTTTTGTGGATCCGATCCATGTATCCGTAAAAAATCATGCGGATGTCTGAATGGAGCCTTACAGGGGGGGTGATCAGTGACAGGGGGGTGATCACCCTGATCACCCCTGTCATTGATAACCCCCTTGTAAGGCTCCATTCAGACGTCCGCATGTGTTTTGTGGATCCGATCCATGTATCCATGGATCCGTAAAAATCATGCGGATGTCTGAATGGAGCCTTACAGGGGGGGTGATCAGTGACAGGGGGGTGATCACCCTGATCACCCCCTGTCATTGATAACCCCCCTGTAAGGCTCCATTCAGATGTCCGCATGTGTTTTGCGGATCCGATCCATGGATCCGTAAAAATTATACGGACGTCTGAATGGAGCCTTACAGGGGGGTGATCAGGTAGTTTATATGGGTGATCACCCCCCTGTCATTGATCACTCCCCCTGTAAGGCTCCATTCAGACATTTTTTTGGGCACAAGTTAGCGGAAATTTTTTGTTTGTTTTTGTTTTTGTTTTTTCTTACAAAGTCTCATATTCTACTAACTTGTGTCAAAAAATAAAATCTCACATGGATGCACCATACCCCTCACGGAATCCAAATGCGTAAACATTTTTTGACATTTATATTCCAGACTTCTTCTCACGCTTTAGGGCCCCTAAAAAGCCAGGGCAGTATAAATACCCCACATGTGACCCCATTTCGGAAAGAAGACACCCCAAGGTATTCCGTGAGGGGCATATTGAGTCCATGAAAGATTGAAATTTTTGTCCTAAGTTAGCGGAAAGTGAGACTTTGTGAGAAAAAAACTAAAAAAAATCTATATCCGCTAACTTATGCAAAAAAAATAAAAAATTCTAGGAACTCGCCATGCCCCTCATTGAATACCTTGGGGTGTCTTCTTTCCAAAGTGGGGTCACATGTGGGGTATTTATACTGCCCTGGCTTTTTAGGGGCCCGAAAGTGTGAGAAGAAGTCTGGGATCCAAATGTCTAAAAATGCCCTCCTAAAAGGAATTTGGGCCCCTTTGCGCATCTAGGCTGCAAAAAAGTGTCACACATGTGGTATCGCCGTACTCAGGAGAAGTTGGGGAATGTGTTTTGGGGTGTCATTTTACATATACCCATGCTGGGTGAGAAAAATATCTTGGTCAAATGCCAACTTTGTATAAAAAAATGGGAAAAGTTGTCTTTTGCCAAGATATTTCTCTCACCCAGCATGGGTATATGTAAAATGACCCCCCAAAACACATTTCCCAACTTCTCCTGAGTACGGCGATACCACATGTGTGACACTTTTTTGCAGCCAAGGTGGGCAAAGGGGCACATATTCCAAAGTGCACCTTTCGGATTTCGCAGGCCATTTTTTACACATTTTGATTGCAAGGTACTTCTTACACATTTGGGCCCCTAAATTGCCAGGGCAGTATAACTACGCCACAAGTGACCCCATTTTGGAAAGAAGACACCCCAAGGTATTCCGTGAGGTGCACGGCGAGTTCCTAGAATTTTTTATTTTTTGTCACAAGTTAGCGGAAAATGATGATTTTTCTTTTTTTTTCTTTTTTCCTTACAAAGTCTCATATTCCACTAACTTGCGACAAAAAATAAAAAATTCTAGGAACTCGCCATGCCCCTCACGGAATACCTTGGGGTGTCTACTTTCTAAAATGGGGTCACTTGTGGCGTAGTTATACTGCCCTGGCAATTTAGGGACCCAAATGTGTGAGAAGAACTTTGCAATCAAAATGTGTAAAAAAATGCCCTGCAAAATCCGAAAGGTGCACTTTGGAATATGTGCCCCTTTGCCCACCTTGGCAGCAAAAAAGTGTGACACATCTGGTATCGCCGTACTCAGGAGAAGTTGGGGAATGTGTTTTGGGGTGTCATTTTACATATACCCATGCTGGGTGAGAAAAATATCTTGGTCAAATGCCAACTTTGTATAAAAAAATGGGAAAAGTTGTCTTTTGCCAAGATATTTCTCTCACCCAGCATGGGTATATGTAAAATGACCCCCCAAAACACATTTCCCAACTTCTCCTGAGTACGGCGATACCACATGTGTGACACTTTTTTGCAGCCAAGGTGGGCAAAGGGGCACATATTCCAAAGTGCACCTTTCGGATTTCGCAGGCCATTTTTTACACATTTTGATTGCAAGGTACTTCTTACACATTTGGGCCCCTAAATTGCCAGGGCAGTATAACTACGCCACAATTGACCCCATTTTGGAAAGAAGACACCCCAAGGTATTCCGTGAGGGGCACGGCGAGTTCCTAGAATTTTTTATTTTTTGTCACAAGTTAGCGGAAAATGATGATTTTTCTTTTTTTTTCTTTTTTCCTTACAAAGTCTCATATTCCACTAACTTGCGACAAAAAATAAAAAATTCTAGGAACTCGCCATGCCCCTCACGGAATACCTTGGGGTGTCTTCTTTCCAAAATGGGGTCACTTGTGGCGTAGTTATACTGCCCTGGCAATTTAGGGGCCCAAATGTGTGAGAAGAACTTTGCAATCAAAATGTGTAAAAAAATGCCCTGCAAAATCCGAAAGGTGCACTTTGGAATATGTGCCCCTTTGCCCACCTTGGCAGCAAAAAAGTGTGACACATCTGGTATCGTCGTACTCAGGAGAAGTTGGGCAATGTGTTTTGGGGTGTCATTTTACATATACCCATGCTGGGTGAGAAAAATATCTTGGTCAAATGCCAACTTTGTATAAAAAAATGGGAAAAGTTGTCTTTTGCCAAGATATTTCTCTCACCCAGCATGGGTATATGTAAAATGACACCCCAAAACACATTCCCCAACTTCTCCTGAGTACGGCGATACCAGATGTGTGACACTTTTTTGATGCCAAGGTGGGCAAAGGGGCACATATTCCAAAGTGCACCTTTCGGATTTCACCGGTCATTTCTTACAGATTTTGATTGCAAAGTACTTCTCACACATATGGGCCCCTAAATTGCCAGGGCAGTATAACTACGCCACAAGTGACCCCATTTTGGAAAGAAGACACCCCAAGGTATTCCGTGAGGGGCATGGCGAGTTCCTAGAATTTTTTATTTTTTGTCGCAAGTTAGTGGAATATGAGACTTTGTAAGAAAAAAAAATAAAAATAAAATCATCATCATTTTCCGCTAACTTGTGACAAAAAATAAAAAGTTCTATGAACTCACTATGCCCATCATCGAATACCTTGGGGTGTCTACTTTCCGAAATGGGGTCATTTGTGGGGGTTTTCTACTGTTTGGGCATTGTAGAACCTCAGGAATCATGACAGGTGCTCAGAAAGTCAGAGCTGTTTCAAAAAGCGGAAATTCACATTTTTGTACCATAGTTTGTAAATGCTATAACTTTTACCCAAACCATTTTTTTTTTTTGCCCAAACATTTTTTTTTTATCAAGGACATGTAGAACAATAAATTTGGCCAAAAATGTATATATGGATGTCTTTTTTTTTGCAAAATTTTACAGCTGAAAGTGAAAAATGACATTTTTTTGCAAAAAAATCGTTACATTTTGATTAATAACAAAAAAAGTAAAAATGTCAGCAGCAATAAAATACCACCAAATGAAAGCTCCATTAGTGAGAAGAAAAGGAGGTAAAATTCATTTGGGTGGTAAGTTGCATGACCGAGCGATAAACGGTGAAAGGAGTGTAGTGCCGAAGTGTAAAAAGTGCTCTGGTCATGAAGGGGGTTTCAGCTAGCGGGGCTGAAGTGGTTAAAGAGCTCAGACAGGTGCTACTAAGTTATATTAATGAGTGGAGTAGAGGTGGACTTTTTAAAGGAACAGTTACAGGTCTTTGAGAGCCTGAATTCTGGCTTTTTCTCAGGTGTTCAAATACTTATGTTCAGCAGTGCAAGACAAATAAATTCTTTAAAAATCATACAATGTGATTTCCATATTTTTTTTCTCTCAGAGTGGTAAAGCACCTAAAATGTGAATTTCAGACCCCTCCATGATTTCTAAGTGGGAGAACTTGCAAAATCGCTGGATGTTCAAATACTTCTGTTCCTCACTGTACATCAATTGTGACATCTAATAAGTAAATGTTGCTACTCAGCATGCATCTACAATGTACCTAAATAATGTTAGAGTACATAGGCCAGAGGTAGCTATATATATATATATATATATATATATATATATGTGTGTGTCAAATGCGGCATCTCAGAATAGATCTAAGGTGTAACTAAGGGATGATGACCAAGTCATTAAATTCGCCAGACAAATGTAAGGGGGAATGACCAAAAGCTCCAAAGAATTACCCACAGACACAGAGTACAGCCCAGACTAAATGAGACATGTATATGTATAATCATTCAGTCCGAGATGTTTCAACTTTTGCAGCATAAATGTCCATTGCGCTTCTTTGCGCAATAGCAGATTATAGATATCTCCACCTCTCGGGGACCCTCTCACCTGTTCCATCCCCTGAAAGCTAATAAAATCTCTAAGTCCAGCATGGCATTTCAGTATGTGTTGCGCATTTGGGGTATCGTCCTGCTTACTAATATATTCACGAGGTGTTCCCCTATACGCCTCCTAAATTCTCTTTTGGTCTTTCCAACATATTGCTTTTGACAAACACATGTGGCCACATATACCACCCCTGTCATTTTACAACGATCTGATGTTATAGCTACGCACAGTGGTTGTACTCATGACTAAATCCTCCTCCTAATTGCTTTGCAAGCAATACAATTCCCACATTTGAACGTGCCATGTGGTTTATTTAATAACCAAGTTCCTTTAGTAGATTGCGTTACATGCACCATTTTTATTTTGAGGTTACACTCCTGTTGGTAACTAATCAGAGGATAATTTCCTACTAAGTGACCAATCACAGGGTCTGATTTAAGCATACCCCAATGATCCTTCAGGATTTCCCACACCTTCTCACGCTCCAAATGATACGTACCTATGATACGTGTTTTCATGTCCATTATATAACCTTTTTTTTTTGGTGCAGGAGGTGCAGGAGTCCCTCCCTATAACATGCCGCTGCATGTTGATAAGCTTTTCTAAGAGAGGATTCTGGATAACCTCTATGAATAAATCTTCTCTGAAGGTCATTGGCTGCTAACTTGAAATCTACCTATTCTGAGCAGTTACATCAGGCTCTCAAGTATTGGCCTTTCAGGATCACCTCTTTGAGTCTGTTTGGATGCACACTTTCCCACCTAAGCAAGGTATTCATTGCTGTAGGCTTACAGAACATTTGTGTTATTCTTCTGGATTCATCGATATTAATAGAAAGGTCCAGGAATGTAAGATGAGTTTCATTGATCTCACTAGTAAAGAATAGGCCCAGTTCATTCTTGTTGAGCTGTGAGACAAACTCATCAAAGGAAGTACTCGTACTGTTCCACAAGATAAAGACATGGTCAATGAACCTCAACCACATAGTGATTGACGAGGTCCACTGTTCCATTTCATCGCCAAAGACCACTTCTTTTTCCTTCCAGCCCAGGTAGAGATTGGCGAACGTAGGGGCACACTGGGACCCCATCACCACTCCCCTGAGCTGGTGGTATATCTTGCGATCGAAGGTAAAGATATTATGACCTAAAATGAACTCAAGTAGTTCAGTCACAAAATCATTATGTACAGATAGATGTGACCCCCTTTCTGCTAAGAATATTTTGACAGCTTCACATACTTTGTTGTTTGGTATCGAGCTGTACAAAGCCTCAACATTAAGGCTAGCTAAAAGGGTATCTGTATCACAATAGATGTCATTCAGCTAGCTTTAAACATCCATTCAGTCCTTTGCACATGATGGAAGACTCGTCACAAAAGGTCTCAGTAGCTCATCAACGTATATGCTGACTTTTTCTGTGAGGCAATGCACCCCTGATACTATAGGTCTACCCTAGGGGAGTGATGCCCTTATGGATCTTAGGTAGTCTATAAAAAGCTGCTAATATAGGGTGTTCCGGTAGCAAGAACACATACTTAGTCTTGTCAATGAGATGTTGTCACATCTCTTCTTTTAAGATGTTCATCAGCTTACCTTTAAAGTTCTACATCGGATTATGGTCAAGTTTTCTGTAACACGTCTTTCTTGTCAGGGTATTTCAATTCTGATAATTAGCTAGACAATACAAAAGAAGTGTTCTCAAACAAAGGCCTCTGCGAATTGCAGATTCGCAAAACACGGATGGTGTCAGTTTGCGTTCCGCAATTTGCGGAACAGCACGGACAGCCATTGATATAACTTCCTAGTATTTGGGACAGGTTATATTTTTGGGGCGGACTACGGAACGGAGCAACGGATACAGACAGCACACGGAGTGCTGTCCGCATCTTTTGCGACCCCGTTGAAGTGAATGGGTCCGCAGCCAAGCCGCAAAAACTGCGACTCGGATGCGGACCAAAACAATGATCGTGTGCATGAGGCCAAAGAGTTACCCTTACCGCCCAAGGAACCAAGCATTACAACTGTCTTTAGGAGCCTCACCAGGGTGTACAAAAACCAAGTACGCTCCAGGTGGGAAACTCAGACATTAAAGTCATACATAAAGAATAAAATAGTACCACAGGGATTGAGAAATCAAATTTTATCAAATGTGAGAGTATGGTCAGAGGAATTTATAAAAAAAAAGTGGGAAAAGGAATCAATAGAGTCTTCCCTTCGCTTAATAAAACTGCTTTTAGAGGAGGAAAAGAAAATACTAGCCAGAAATACATTGTATTGAAGCAGCCAAGAAATTCTCCTGGTTTTTTAAAAGAGAGAAAACTTTATCAGTAGAGATGAAATAATTGAAGTTGACAAAGTGGAATTCGATCCGAATCGAATCGCATTTTTTCCTAAAATGGTTGCTGCATGTGTTAGGACATGAAGCAAAGAACTTTGGGAATGAGGGATCACCCACAATGCCATGCATGCAGCCAATCAGCTTCCAGCCAGCCCCTTTGATGTCACAGCCCTAATGTGAGCAGGCGCTAAGAACAGTGCCTTTCATTGTGCTGAAAAAAACAATTTACAAGTTCAGGGAAAGATTATTCAAGGTGTAGGGAAAGGATAGGGAGGCATCGTCTGCAATATAAAAGGAGAACAGGGTGCAATAGGAGAGTGTACAGCTTGGGTAATAGGAGCAATTACTATTATACCATACTGCAATAATTGGGGATCCAAATTTCAGTTATACTGCTGCTTTTAGGTTGTTTGCACTATATGATTCATCAGTAATTCCAGCAAACCTTGTTTGTGATTTGGGTACAAGTTTTGTGTGTGAAAACAGCCATTTACGGTGTATAAATATATATGTACATCCTATTAGCCGTTCTAAGTTGATTTTATATTGTTTTACATTTTTGGGGGGTATGTATTAATAGGGGGAAAAAAAAGGAAAAAATGAATGTCTTAATTGCCGTTCAGCGGTGAAGTTACATTGTACTACAGCCATTTATGGGGTATATTGAAGGGAAATAAACCTACTTCCTATTATCCATTCTGCAGTAAATTGTGATTACTTTTTTTTATTTTTTTTTGGGGGGGGGGGGGAGTTCATTAATCAGAAAAAAAAAAATATATGTCTTAATTCCCGCTCAGTGGTGAAGTTACATTGTACTACAGCCATTTACGTGGTGTAATAAAAGAAAATATACGTACATCCCATTAGCCGTTCTGCAGTAAATTGTGATTGTTATATTTCTTTTTTTTGGGTGTAGTAATAGGAAAAAGATTACGTCTTGACGTTCTGCGGTGAATTGTGATTATAATTTTTTTTATAAATATATATATATGTCTTAATTGCCGTTCAGCGATGAAGTTACATTGTACTACAGCCATTTATGCGATGTATTTAAAGGAATTATACAGGGCATGGCTTGGCCGGCACCTAAGATAGCCGCTTAGTATGTGAGCTCCAGGACCCGCAGTGAGCTTCTCCCGCCCAATGACTTTATCAGCTACCTGCAGAGTAGCTAAATATTCGGAGATGCCACCGAGACAGATGGGGAGGAGGAAGGTGCTGAAATCTAAAGGCACAAGGCCTCTGGAACACTTTTTCTACGGCGAGGAGGTGAGCAAAGATGGCACCATGGAAAGAGCGCATATGCTCAGAGCTGCATCGGCAGATCCCCCACTGCAACCAACTCGCCTCGATGCGGCATCAGCCCCAAACTCCTCCGCGGCCCAACAATTTTCTCTAAATGGTGACTGGGACTCGTCTGCCTCATCCAGAGTCGAGGGGGAATACAATACAAGCGGCAGACGCATAGCCTTACATAGGCCTTGACGGCCCTCGGCGCCCGGAGGGCAAGGCGGCCACACCTCTACCCCCACGGGAGAACAGAACTCACGTCTAACAAGTCCCCAGAAGCAGAGACAACGGAGACAGGCTGCAGATCAGAGTAACGCAGCACTGCTCCAACTTACCTACATTGAGGATACTGATGTCTTCTCAAAGTTCCAGACCTCAGATGAAGCAGCTTCAGAAAATACATTGAAAGATATGCTAGCCCTCCGATCCTCCCTACTCTTATTGCCACTGTAATCTGTGCTCAGCGATTTAGGGGAAAGAACCTCCCATGTAGAGTATAAAATACTATTTTTTGCTGGAGCACACAATGAACTAGTGGACTCTCACAATGCACTACATGATAGAGTGGACTCGCAGGAATAAAATAATTTTTTATTTCTTAATGACTTATTCCATGTTTATTCTCTTTATCTTACTATGACTACTCCTCAGATAGCAATGTGTCCAAGTGAAGGTTTTTACTATGTTATAATTGGCCGAACTGGATGGACAAATGTCTTTTTTCGGCCTTTTATACTATTTTGCTAGAGTTGCTGATCGGCCCTCTCAGTTTGAAGGGAATACCACCAGCTTATATTTTAATCTATCATATGTAATTAGGAATGGTACTTAAATGTCTCTCTTTGAATGTGAGGGGGTTAAACAGCCCATTTAAGTGGTCTGTAATGTGGCAGGATTTGAAATCCCAAGACTGTGATATTGCATGTTTGCAGGAGACTCATATATCATCCTCTAATCCACCCAAGCTTGACCATAGGGACTACACCGGTATTTTTTTTTTTTCAAAAATCTCTTTATTGGACTGAGAAATCAGTTGTACAGCATCGAAACAATACAATACAGGAAATTTGCATCAAAGCACAGATGTGCAAGCAGTTTGGAAAATAAGATTTCTCAATACACATTTTATCATAATATTCCCCAACTCCCCCCCCCCCCCTCAACCTCCAGCCCCCCCACCTCCCCACCCCTGAACACCAATCTAAGCTTTTTGGACTTGAAGTGGTTCACCCGCAGTACCCCCATCCTCCACCCTGGATGATTCCCTCGCCTACCAGCCGAATTAATGGGCCAATCTCCCCAGCCTATCTGCCAGCTAAGCCTCTAGATACCACCCTGTGAGTTTAAATGGGGCCATAAGTTCCTGAATTTCAATAACCGAAAGTTGTTTCTCTATGAACCTCCTCCATTTTTTAATAAACTTCTCGACCAAGCGTTCTTTATCTTGTTCTACCTCCAGCCTTTCTAAATAAAGAACATTCTTCATCACCCCTATGACCTCCTCCCACACTGGAACTTCCTTTTCTAGCCAGTGTCGTAGGAGAGACTTTTTAACCGACATCAACAGAAGATGTACACCTGGCTTCGCAACCAGCGATCCCATTTCCTCCTCCTGGTTTTTAGGTATGTAATGGAATACGCACTGTTGTGGTGTGGTACCCACCGTATCTCCCCAAATGTCATCAATAGCTTCTATGGCCTGTTTCCACAACGGTTGCACTTTCGGGCACTCCCAAATGGCATGTAATAGACCCGCCTTCTGGAGGCTACACTTCGGACACTCACGAAGATAATGGGCAGGGGCGTCACGATAGGACAAATTGAAAGCATACGTCGCTCGATGCATGAGTCTTAATTGTGTCTCTCTCCACTGCTCATTATATGTCGCCCGTCTAACCAATTCCATGCCTTCCCTCATCTTTTTTGTTATGTTCGGGTCAGATAGCTCTCTCTCCCAGGGCTTGTAGGCCCCTTTTACCAGGCCAATCGTCTGGATACTATGAAGCCTGCGTTGTAATTCAGAGAGGGGCATGTGAGAGCCATCATTGCCTAGCAAGGCCACAAACCATGCTAACCTATCGGCATCCCCAACAGAAGATGCCTGGGCACTACAATAGCTTTTAATTTGCTGATAGGGAAGATAGTGGGCATCCTGGAAATCAAATTGTACCTTAACCTGATCCCAATCTAACCAGTGGAGATCAGAAGCATGAAGCAGGTCTTTAAGTCTCAGTATATTTTTCTCCCTCCATGCCTGAAACATACTATTCTCCCTACCTTGGGGGAACGCCGGTAGCGACCATAATGGTAATCTGGGTGACAGGTAACAAGGTAGGCCATAGATTTTCCTGATCGCCTTCCACGCCATTATGGTGTCCTTCAAAAGAATGCACTGCCTTATTGACACCGGTATGTCTTTTATCCTGGTATGTAATAGGGCCTCCAAGTTTTCTCCATCAGCTAACTCCCTCTCGAATGCAATCGCCGAATAATACCCCGTGCCCCACACCCAGTCCCGCACATGCCTGAAGAGCGCCGCCAAGTTATAGTGGCGAATATTCGGCAGTTGCAACCCCCCTTCATATTTCAGCATCGTTAGTTTAGCATAAGCGATGCGGGGTCTCTTAGTTTTCCAGAGGAAACGGTTAAACGCCCTTTGCATCCTAACCACATCCACGTGTTTTATCAACAATGGAATTGTCTGGAGCGGGTAGAGAAGCTTTGGGAAGCTCACCATTTTGATTAAGTGAGCCCTCCCACACACTGACAAGGGCAAGTCCTGCCATTTCTCCAATTCATTCTCTATTTTAAGGAAGAGAGGGGGGTAATTCAGAGTGTATAATGACGCTGGAGTGCGGCCTATCTTAATGCCCAAATAGGTCAGGTAATCCCTCCGGACCTCCACTCTATTCTGGAGATGTTTAGCTGCCGGAGACCGATGATCCAGAAACAGTAACTGGCTTTTTTCCACGTTGACCCTATACCCTGTGGCCCTGCCGTAGATATTCAAAGCCTCAAGAGTCCTCTCCAAGTGGAGCTCTGGGGACCCGAAATATAGTAGCATGTCATCTGCGAAGCAACTAACCTTCAGCACTTTGCCCCCTATCCTAACCCCTTCAAACGTTTCCGACTTAACTAGCCATCTCGCCAAGGGCTCCATTGCTAAGTTGAAAAGCAACGGAGACAAGGGACAACCCTGTCTCGTGCCCTTCTCCAGCATAATTGGTTTGGATAGAAAGCCCGGTACATTCACCCGTGCCTGGGGGTTGGTATAGAGTGCGGTCAAGAAATTCCGGAAGCGTCCCGTAATGTTAACCCTGTCCAGTACCATACCCAACCATTGCCAATTGACATTATCGAATGCCTTCTCGGCATCCACTGCCAACAACGCCGGAGAAGGCTTACCTGTGGGGTCTCTATATCTGCTAAGAACGGCTAGAACCTTGCGCACATTAGTCACTGCTGACCTACCCTTCATGAACCCTACCTGATGTGAACCAATGAGATTCGGTATGCAAATGGCTAACCTATTGGCTAAAAGCTTTGCCAGAATTTTAATATCTTGATGTCACAACCAGACAGCTGAGAAGCTCTGACAGAGGCCTTTCAGAACCTCCTCCTTGAATTTCTGTGTTGTGGTATTCAGCTCCTCCTCTCGTCAGCCTCTCTCAGCTGTCATGTCTTAATTGCTTCCCTTTAAATGCCTCCTCAGAATGCTTTTCTGGGCGGCTTATATTTCCTCCTGGAGTGTGTGTGCACGCTGATCTGTCCTCCTGTTTGCTTCAAAGCTAAGTGTACTTTTATATGTTTATATCTGTTTGCTGGATCCCAGATGACCCTGACTCCCTCCGTGTCTTGTGTAGGGAGCCGGTGGTCGTGTCCCCTCACTATAGTAGGGTGCTCAGGGCTTTATAGTCAAGGTTCGTGGATATGCAAACCTCCACCATTAGGATCTTTGCATAGGCTGAGCAGCCAGGGAAAGTGCCAGGTCTTCTGCAGGGGTCTCCCTTGGTTCCTTAGTTTTTGGATCCAGCTAGTCGTTTATACATGTTGCTTTGCCTTGTTACCTGTACACATTCCGTGACATTATAAGCCGCCAAAACCGTCTTAAGCATGGATCCGGTTTCACTTTTGGCTGAACGCTTCCAGGGTCTTTCATTGGAGGTAGCTGACCTCCGTAAGACTTTGTCTCAGCTTCAAGTGACCGGTTCAGCTTGCGTTCATGGAGCTTGCTCTGAGCCTAAGATCTCGCTCCCGGATACGTTCTCCGGGGGAAGTGAGAATTTTGTGCGTTTTAGAGAGGCTTGCAAACTCCATTTTCGCCTTCTTCCCCATTCTTCTGGTGATGAGGAACGGAGGGTGGGGATCATTATATCGCTGCTCAGGGGTAACGCTCAGTCCTGGGCCTTTTCGCTGCCGGAGGGGGCACGGCCCCTCCGTTCAGTGGATGAATTCTTTTTAGCCCTGGGTCAGATATATGATGATCCGGATCGTATTGCTCTGGCGGAGTCTAGACTACGTCTCCTATGCCAGGGTAAACAATCCGCAGAAATATACTGCTCAGAACTTCGGAGTTGGGCAGCTGATACTGGTTGGAATGATGCTGCACTCCGAAGTCAATTTTGCCATGGTCTTTCAGAGGGATTGAAAGATGCATTTGCCTTTCATGAAAGGCCTATTTCTTTGGACTCTGCTATGTCTCAGGCCGTTCGTATTGACAGGCGTCTTAGAGAGAGAGGAGAGATCTCTCTTTCCTGTCATACTCGGTCCCAGGACTGTGCAGCGGTCCCATTCTCTGCGCAGGGGTCTCAGTCGCTGTCAGCCCCTTCTGAGCAGGAGCCCATGCAGCTGGGGTTGATTGCTTCTGACAATAGAAGATTCAGCCCGCATGAGAGGGTTTGTTTTTGTTGTGGAGGTATTAATCATTTGGCAAATATTTGTCCCTCTAGGAGATTCAGGCAGTTCTCTGGGTATAATAAAGAAACAAAGAGGAAAAAATCTTTGAAAAATGTTCCGTCTGTTACTATTGGCAGGATTGAGGCGGAAATTGAAGATTTTCCGTTTGCTTGTAGTTCCCGTTTTGTCCTGCCGGCTAGGGTGGCGCTAGAGAGCAAGAACATTTTTTGTGAGATTTTTGTGGATAGTGGAGCAGCGGTTAATCTCATTGATAATCACTTTGCGATAACTCATGGTTTCCAGGTGTGCGCTTTGAGAAAGGATATTCCTGTGTTTTCTATCGATTCCGCTCCACTTTCTCAGAAGTCATTAAAGGGCATAGTTCACAATATCCGTTTAATTGTGAGTGATGCTCATGTTGAGGATGTGTCATGTTTCGTCCTTAGCGGTTTGCCGACTCCTCTAGTGTTGGGGCTACCCTGGCTCACTAAACATAACCCCACCATTGATTGGCAAGCAAGGCAAATAAATGGTTGGAGTGACTTTTGCAGAGAGAATTGCCTCACGACATCTGTTTCTGAGGTTGCTACTAAGACTGTACCATCTTTTCTCTCTGAATTTTCGGATGTCTTCTCTGAGAGTGGAGTTCAGGATTTGCCCCCGCACAGGGAGTACGATTGCCCTATTAATCTCATCCCAGACGCCAAGCTGCCTAAATCTCGTTTATACAATCTTTCCCAACCTGAGAGGATCGCTATGCGTACTTATATCTCTGAGAGTCTGAGAAGGGGACACATACGACCCTCAAAGTCACCTGTTGCCGCTGGTTTTTTCTTTGTTAAGAAAAAAGATGGTTCTTTAAGACCTTGTCTGGATTTCAGGGAGCTGAACAATATCACAATTCGTGACCCTTATCCGCTTCCTCTGATCCCGGACCTGTTTAACCAGGTTGTTGGGGCTAAAGTCTTTTCCAAATTAGATTTAAGAGGGGCATACAACCTGGTCAGGGTCAGAGAAGGGGACGAATGGAAGACGGCCTTCAATACCCCTGAGGGCCATTTTGAGAATTTGGTTATGCCTTTTGGGTTGATGAATGCCCCAGCCGTTTTTCAGCATTTCGTGAACAGCATTTTTTATCATTTGATGGGAAAATTTGTATTGGTGTATTTGGATGACATTTTGATTTTTTCTCCCGATTTCAAAACTCATAAGGAACATTTACGTCAGGTCTTGCTCATCCTGCGGGAGAATAAACTATATGCGAAACTGGAGAAATGTGTGTTTGCGGTTCCAGAAATTCAATTTCTGGGGTTTCTTCTCTCCGCTTCTGGTTTTCGCATGGACCCCGAGAAGGTCCGCGCTGTGCTTGAGTGGGAGCTTCCTGAGAATCAAAAGGCGCTGATGCGTTTTTTGGGCTTTGCCAATTATTACAGGAAGTTCATTTAGAATTATTCTTCTATTGTTAAACCACTCACTGATATGACCAGAAAGGGGGTAGATTTTTCTTCTTGGTCAGTAGAGGCGCGTAAGGCCTTTTCTGATATCAAGGAGAGTTTTGCTTCCGCTCCCATCTTGGTGCAACCTGATGTTTCATTACCCTTCATAGTTGAGGTTGATGCTTCTGAGGTGGGTGTGGGGGCGGTCTTGTCTCAGGGTTCCTCTCCTGCCAATTGGCGACCGTGTGCCTTTTTCTCAAGAAAACTCTCCTCCGCAGAGAGAAATTACGATGTGGGAGATAGGGAATTGTTGGCCATCAAGTTGGCTTTTGAGGAATGGCGCCATTGGCTAGAGGGGGCCAGACACCCTATTACCGTATTTACTGACCATAAAAATCTGGCCTACTTGGAGTCAGCCAAGCGTCTGAACCCGAGACAGGCCAGATGGTCGTTGTTCTTTTCTAGGTTTAATTTTGTTGTCACGTTCCGCCCTGGAGTTAAGAATGTGAAGGCAGATGCCCTGTCACGTTGTTTTCCGGGAGGCGGGAATTTTGAAGACCCGGGTCCCATTTTGGCTGAAGGTGTGGTGGTCTCTGCTCTTTTTCCTGAATTGGAGGCAGAGGTGCAGGCAGCCCAGTCAGAGGCTCCTGATCTTTGTCCTCCTGGGAGGTTGTTTGTGCCTCTCGCTTTAAGACACAAGATTTTTAAAGAACACCACGATACGGTCCTTGCTGGGCACCCGGGGGTAAGAGCCACACTGGATCTCATCGCTCGGAGATTCTGGTGGCCTGCGCTTCGTAAGTCGGTTGAGGGTTTTGTGGCAGCCTGCGAGACTTGCGCTCGTGCCAAGGTCCCTCATTCACGGCCATCAGGTCCTCTCCTTCCCTTACCCATTCCTTCCCGTCCTTGGACACATCTGTCCATGGACTTTATCACGGACCTGCCTCGTTCCTCGGGGAAGACTGTGATTCTGGTGGTGGTGGACCGTTTTAGCAAAATGGTGCATTTCATCCCTTTTCCTGGTTTGCCCAATGCTAAGACGCTGGCGCAGGCATTTGTTGATCACATTGTCAAGTTGCACGGTATTCCTTCAGACATAGTCTCTGATAGGGGCACGCAGTTTGTTTCCAGATTCTGGAAGGCTTTCTGTTCTCGCTTGGGGGTTCGGTTGTCATTCTCTTCTGCTTTCCACCCGCAGTCGAATGGCCAGACAGAGCGCGTCAATCAGAATCTGGAGACATATCTGCGTTGTTTTGTGGCGGAGAATCAAGAGGATTGGTGTTCTTTTTTGTCCCTTGCTGAGTTTGCTTTAAATAACCGTCGTCAGGAGTCCTCTGATAAGTCACCATTTTTTGGTGCATATGGGTTTCATCCACAGTTTGGGACTTTCTCGGGAGAGGGGTCTTCTGGTTTACCTGATGAGGACAGATTCTCCTCGTCTTTGTCATCTATTTGGCAAAAGATTCAAGATAATCTAAAGAGCATGAGTGAGAGATATAAGCGTGTGGCTGATAAGAGACGTGTGCTTGGTCCGGACCTGAATGTTGGTGATCTGGTGTGGTTGTCTACCAAGAATATCAAATTGAAGGTTCCCTCCTGGAAGTTGGGTCCTAGGTTTATTGGGCCTTACAAAATCCTGTCTGTCATCAATCCTGTTGCATACCGTCTTGATCTTCCTCAGACTTGGAAGATCCATAATGTTTTTCATAAGTCCTTATTGAAACCTTATGTTCAACCCATTGTACCCTCGCCTTTGCCTCCTCCTCCGATTATGGTTGATGGGAATCTTGAATTCCAGGTCTCTAGGATTGTGGATTCTCGTCTTGTCCGCGGTTCTCTTCAGTACCTTGTTCAGTGGGAGGGGTATGGTCCTGAGGAGAGGATGTGGGTCCCAGTGACGGACATTAAGGCCTCTCGTCTCATCAGGGCATTCCATAGGTCCCATCCTGAGAAGGTGGGCTCTGAGTGTCCGGAGTCCACTCGTAGAGGGAGGGGTACTGTCACAACCAGACAGCTGAGAAGCTCTGACAGAGGCCTTTCAGAACCTCCTCCTTGAATTTCTGTGTTGTGGTATTCAGCTCCTCCTCTCGTCAGCCTCTCTCAGCTGTCATGTCTTAATTGCTTCCCTTTAAATGCCTCCTCAGAATGCTTTTCTGGGCGGCTTATATTTCCTCCTGGAGTGTGTGTGCACGCTGATCTGTCCTCCTGTTTGCTTCAAAGCTAAGTGTACTTTTATATGTTTATATCTGTTTGCTGGATCCCAGATGACCCTGACTCCCTCCGTGTCTTGTGTAGGGAGCCGGTGGTCGTGTCCCCTCACTATAGTAGGGTGCTCAGGGCTTTATAGTCAAGGTTCGTGGATATGCAAACCTCCACCATTAGGATCTTTGCATAGGCTGAGCAGCCAGGGAAAGTGCCAGGTCTTCTGCAGGGGTCTCCCTTGGTTCCTTAGTTTTTGGATCCAGCTAGTCGTTTATACATGTTGCTTTGCCTTGTTACCTGTACACATTCCGTGACACTTGATTGATCAGGGAGATCGGTCTATACGCGCTGGGTTGAGTCAAATCTCTGCCCATTTTCGGGAGAATTTTAATATATGCCATCTTGCCCGAATCCGGTAAACTACCCCCGGCCATTATGTTGTTGAACAGACTAGTCAGCGTCGGGGAAAGTTCTGGGATCATGGCCTTGTAAAACTCCGCCGGGAATCCGTCGGGTCCCGGGGCTTTACAATTTGATAGCGACTTAATTGTTGTCCCTAACTCTTCATCACTAACGTCTTGACATAACGTTTCCACCGCCTCAGTAGAAAGGCGTGGTAGATCCACCCTGTCTAAAAGGTCCCTTGCCTCCTGGGGGCGGGGGGGATCCCCTGAATATAATGTTTGGAAATATTCTCTTAATATCTCCACTATGTCCTTCGGCTGAGAGCACAGTTTTCCCGACCTATCCTTCAGGGGATGCAAGGCCGTTTGTTTCACAAATGGGCGCGTTAGATTAGCTAAAAGCCGGCCCGCCTTATTGCCTACACGAAAAAGCTTAGCCTTTTGGTAGTCTCCAAACCACTTTTCCTTTCCTTCCTGACAGTAGTCAAAACTATGTTTGGCCGTGACCCATAGAACCTTATTAGGAACTGAGGGGTCTTGCAAGAATTGAGTGTACATCTCCCGCACCTTTTGGGTAGCTTCCTCAAACTTTTTACTCGCTTCCCTCTTCTTCCCTATTGAATATGATATTATTCGACCCCGCAGGACCGCCTTGGCCGCGTCCCAAAATAAATTCTGGTTCGATGCCTGTTCCACATTATCCTGGGAGTATTCCCACCACCACCCTTTTAGCTTATCCAGAAACTCCTTATCTTTGAGTAAGTGCTGCGGCATTCTCCACGTAACATCCGGCCCCCTGGGGACTGAGTCCATCATTTCCATAACCACTGGGGCATGGTCCGAGATTAACAAGTCCAATATTTCCACTAGCTTGACCTTTGACAACATCCTCTGAGATGTCAGGAGGTAGTCAATCCGGGACCATGACCCCCGGGCATGAGAAAAATGAGTATATTCGCGATCCACTGGATGGTGGTATCTCCAGGAATCACAAAGACCTGTATTGCTTAACAAAGGGAGCAGCGTCTGGGTCTGTCTTTGCGGGGTAACATTATCCAAAGCCCCTCTCTTCCTATCTTCCTGCTCGTTATGTACCCTATTAAAATCACCCGCCACCAGCAGCATCTGTGAGTCTTCCCCCAAAATGTCTTTCTCCAACGACCTGTAAAAGTCAGTCTGAGAGGTATTTGGGGCATAGACATTTTGTAGAACTATCTGACCAACCGGAGAATCCAAGCTTATTCGCATCCACCTCCCCTGAGTGTCAATGGACATGGAGCGAATCTCATACTGCAAGCGTTTGTGAAACAAGACCATAACACCCGCCTTTTTGCCCACTGAGGGTGAACCTATTACTTGCCCCACCCATAGTCTGCGCATCCGGAAAAAATCAGCCTCTTCCAAGTGGGTCTCCTGCAGGAGCGCCACATCTATTTTTAGTTTTTTAAGATGTCGCAACACCGCCATAGGTTTAGTAGGGGATCGTAGGCCCTTGACATTCCACGTGATTACACGCATAGTAATTTCACTATGTGTTCGCCCTCTGCAGGAGAAACCACCAAGAACTGGTTACACACAGAATAGCACAGATTGGTACCAAGGTATCTGCATCCTAACCACATACAATGTAGTGTTCACTCCCCTCCCTCCCCCCCACCCATAACCCCCCAACCCGCCCCACAACTTAGATAAAACAAATGTCGACTTCACTTTTTTCGCGCATCTAACAGTGTAGTAGTTGTCACTACCTTCTTCAAGCATCATTAGCTATCCCTGAACATAAACCGTTCCCCGGCCCATAATACTCGGCATAATCAATGCGTTTTAACATGTTAACATAAATGAACACAAAGTCCAATGCTATCTCACGTGACTCTCCAGGACGGCCTAATCATATTCCAACGATACCCGGTGCTGTCCATATTCAACCTGGAGTCGCCACCAGGTGTTCTGGCTCTGCAGATCTGGACCCCACTCTCCCCGACTTCTGGGTAGCTCCTCTCCCTCTGACCGAGGAAGTTGATCGCTGGGAGGATGCTTGCATCAAATCAGAAAATAGGGGATCCGAGTCCAGCGAACCCAATGCTTCTCCCGGCGAAAGGAACGTGTCAACTGTCCCGTCTGGACGAAAAATCCGCAGGGTTGCAGGGTAAAGTAAGGCGAACTTGACCTTGTTGCGAGCAAGAGCCGAGCACACTTGCGAAAATTCCCTCCTGCGCTTAGCCACTTCTGCTGAGTAATCGCTGAATAGGAGGATCTTGTTGCCCCTAATCGTCAGCGGCCTCCCATTGCGCCGAAATTTTGCTAGTATTGCTTCTTTGGCGGCATAGTTCAAATATTTAGCTATGGCTGCTCTAGGCCTCATGTTGTTGGAGCGTGAACTTGCTGGCAACGACGGCCCCAAACGGTGCGCCCTCTCCACTGTACAAGTGCCTCGCAGCCCCAGTGCTTGTGGGATCTCTACCTCACAGATATCCACCAATTGGGTCGGCGAAATCGACTCCGGAAGGCCGATGATCCGCAGATTGCTTCTCCTGGATCGGTTCTCCAGGTCGTCTAACTTCTCCTTCAGGTACTGGTTATCTCGCAGGAGGTCACTGATGCTCCTCTGGGCACTCCCCAGATCTTCTTCCACCACAACCACTCTTTGTTCCACCTCAGCTATCTGGGAGGCATGTTGCGCCACATCAGACTGTAGTTGTTGCAGGGCCGAGGAGACCGTGGCTTCCAGGGAGGCTTTTATGTCTGGTGCCAGCAGCTTAGCCACTTCTATGGCCATGGATTTACAAGAGGCTGTTAATTCATCAGCCGATGTTAGACAGCTCTCTCCCTCTTCCTCCTCTGACCCCGATGCCTCCGCACTCCTCTGGGTTGATTGCGAGGACGAGCGGGTAAGTCTGTGCTGCTTCTCAACCGCCGGCGCCATTTTGCCCCTGGCCTTCAGGTCTTCACCTGCCGAGAGTGGTGTCCGCGGTTCTTTCTGGGAGCCGCCTCTGACCACAAACTTTTCCATGGGTACTCCCTAACGTACACGGGAGGTCTGAGGGTACCTTTCGGTCCCGGGATGCGGCGGCTCTCTAGGTTATCGGGCCGATCGAATGGAGAGCCTCTCACCCGCGCTTCTCCATGCGCGCGCCGGAACCGGAAGTCCCACACCGGTATTATTCATTCATCCTTCCCTAAGAAAAAGAGAGGAGTACTGATCGCCTTTAAAGCATCAATAGCAGTCCAAATACATAAAACCTCAATTCAACCACACAGTAGATATATAATTGTACATTGTCTTATCAATAATATAGAATACACTCTAGTAAATGTCTATGCGCCCAACTTGCACACAGAATGCTTCCTCAGGTGTCTAGTCTACTCTGTAAACTACAAAAAGTGCAGAAGGGCCACGTGATGATCTGTGGAGACTTTAATGCCATCTTTAGCGCCTCTTTAGAGTCCACAGCAGGCCCATCATCCCGTTAAATTCTGGTGGCAAAACTAGCGTGGGTCCAGGATATGTATGATATATGGCATCTCCTGCATGTAAATGAAAGAGACTACACCTTTTACTCCAGGGTACATAAAACGTACTCCCGTATAGATATGTTTTGGGTGGACAGATCCCTTATAGATAAGACTTCTGATGTAGAAATCGGAACTATCCAATGGTCAGATCATGCCCCAATAGTGCTGACACTCTGAGTCCCCCCATAGAACCTCAGATTATGTATGGAGACTCAACACCTACCTCTTATCTGTACTGTCTGTCGGCAGGAAGATAGAAACCTTCCTCAAGGAATTCTTTAATTTGAACAAATCCCCTGAGGTCCAACCCTCCACTTTATGGAACTGCCACAAGGCATACATGTGGGGAGTTCTCATTAAACAGAGCAGTATATGGCACAAACAAAGAGATAAAGAAATCAGAAATCATTCAAAAGCTCGAGTCATTAAACAAACAGACCATCTCTGAAGTTCACCTAACAGAGCTTTCTAGAACAAGGCTACATTTGAGAAACCCCCTCATATATGCATATGAGAAATCCCTCCTATGTCTCAAACTCCAATACTACGCACAGTTCAATAAATCTGGTGCACTCTTAGCGAAACGACTTATGTCCCAAACACTTAAATTGAGAACACAATGTCTCCACTAGTTATGGCCTTGCAGTTCGCGGAGAACTTTGTGCGTTCGCGATCCGCCGAACATGCAAACATATGGCGATGTTCAGGCGCACCATATTCTTTTGCATTGCGCCAAACTTTGACCCATGACACATCCATCATGTGGGACAGGACAGCCAATTGAGACGTTTAAGCCCATGGACACACCCCCAACCCTATCATAGAACCCTATCTGGCAGCCATTTTACATTATGTGCTTTGCCACTGTAGAGAGAGGTTGCATTTTGGAGCAGGGACAGGCTGTTAGGAACTTAGGGACACCAAACTCTAGCTAAAAGGGCCACAAAAGTACTTTTAAGGACTGGTAATGTTGTACTATCGATAGTGATACACGATAGGTGTGATACACAGAGGGGTGTGATATACTTATAGTATACTTTCTACCATAGAAAGTATATTATAGTGCATTTGTATGCTTCCAGAAAATACTGATTGAGGTTTTCCATATACCTGCATCCACAAAATTACTGCTTGAGAGTAATATACCTGATTCAACTAACAACTGATTTTGGCCTTCCATATATCAGCTTCCACAAAATAGTGACAGAGGTTTTCCATATTCCCGCGTCCACAAAATACAGATTGCGTGTTTTGATATACCTGCTTTAACTAACAACTGATTGAGGCCTTCTATATATCAGCTTCCACAAAATGGTGATAGAGGTTCCCATGTACTTGCGTCCACAAAATTACTGCTTGAGAGTGATATACCAGCTTCAACTAACAACTGTTTGAGGCCTTCCATGTATCAGCTTCAACAAAATACTGATTAAGGGGTGCGATATACCTGCTTCCACCAAATATTGATTAAAAGGTTCTCTATACCTGTTTCCACAAAATACAGATTGAGGGGTGCGATATACCTGCTTTTACAAAATACTGATTAAGGGGTTCTATATACCTGCTTCCACAGAAAACTGATTGAGGTCTGCAATATACCTGCTTTCACAAATACTGCTCTTCTCTAGGGACTTTGGCACAGGGTCATTTTGAAAATGACAGGAAGAGGCAGGCCGTTCTGCACCACCACCATAGCCCCTCCACTCGAGTCGGATGAATTATTTCCCCATCCATTCCCAGACCTTACCAATGCGCAGTCATTCTTGACATCGGAAGAGGAGGTAGCAACAGTCGCCACCCAGCGGTCTGACGACAGTATCCAGATCAGCCCAAGGAGGGTAGTCCCTGCTGTTGCTGCCTACTCCGAAATCTCTAATGTCAGTGGTGGTGAAGGTGACAATGTTGACGTGTCGATGGATGTCATGTGGGTGCCCACAAGAGAGGAAGAGGAGGGGAGTTCAGACGGAGAGACAGAGCAGCAGATAGGGAGCAGAAGGAGGAGAAGCAGGCAGAACAGTGCACAGGAGGCAAAAAGCAGACTGGAAGCCAAGAGCCACACCAGTCCTGCACTGCTTTCAGCTCTGCGGTCACAAGCCGATCAGTGTCTAACCCCGCTCAATTTGACAGTTGGTAAAGTGGTGTGCGACAGCGGTGCCAATCTGCTGAGCGTGCGGAAACAGGGCAAAATGACACACGTGCTGTGCATGGCACACGTCCTTAGTCGTGCAACGATTTGTTGCCAAATACCCCGGGGTCCAGGACGTCTTGCGGGAGGCCAGAAAAATCTCTGCCCAATCTCATCTTACACGGCCATGGCTCGCCTTGCTGACGTTCAGCAGAGACACCACCTGCCCGTCAGACGTCTGATTTGTGACTGCCTGACGAGCTGGAACTCCATCTTGTATATGCTTGAGAGGCTGCTCCAGGAGAAATGTGTCATTAACGACTACTTGTACGAACTCTGTGGCAGGACAAGTTCTGGGGAGCTTGGTTTCTTTTCACTGCGCCAGTGGCTGCTCATGAACGACGCATGCAGTCGCAGCCAGGGCGCCATCACTGACATCGTACCTTATGGCTTCTTTCTGGAGCATTCATTGCGTTGTGTCATTGCTCAAGCCGTCGAGGAGCAGGAGCTGGAAGATGAGGAAGTCACAATGCTGAATGAATTCCCAGGGGGGCTACTCCATCTGAGACAAGTCAGCAGAAGTTTGAAGAGGAGTCAGAGGAGGATGGTGGCTGGGGGAGGAGGAAGAGCAAGAATAGCAGGCTTTAAACTTTTCTGGGATCCCTGGTGTTGTCCGTGGCTGGGAGGAGGAAACCAAGGACGACATTCTCCTGGGCGATTAGCAGGAGCCAGGGCGCTCTACTGCTTCCAATTTGGTGCAAATAGGGGCCCTCATGCTCCAGTGTTTGAAGAGGGACCCCCGTATAAAAAGCATAAAGGTCAAGTGCCTCTACTGGGTGGCAATGTACTTAGACCCCCGGTACAAACACAAAATTGTGGATATTTTACCAACATTACAGAGGGCTGTCAGAATGCAGCATTTCCAGGCCTTGCTGCAAGAGATGCTGCATTCTACTGTTGCGGGCGCTGGCAGAGGAATTTCCAACGTCAGCAAAACAGGTGCAGGTACCAATTCTACTGGGCCTGCAAAAAGAGGGCGGTTTGAAGATATGTTGGTCACTTTGGATATGAGATTATTCTTGCAGCCAACCCATCGACAGCCGCCCTCCAGATCCAGCCTCAGGGAGCGCCTAGACTGACAGGTGTCCAACTACATTAGGTTAATAGCTTATGTGGATGCTCTGAGAAGCGAGGAACCCCTTGACTACTGGGTGTGCAGGCTTGACCTGTGGCAAGAGCTGGCATAATTTGCATGGAACTCTTGGCTTGCTCCTCGTCGAGTGTCCTGTCCGAAAGGACGTTCAGAGCAGCAGGGGGGATTGTGACCATAAAGCACACTCTCCTAACTCACGACAGTGTGGACTAGCTCACATGTTTTAAAATGAATGAGGCATGGATCTCTGAGCAATTCAACACATGTGATGACCACGTATAATTGAATTTCCTCATGCCAGCCCACACATATCCACCACCTCCCAGAATAAAGAATGGTCCTTGCCTTATGCATATAGAGCAGCATAAAAGGCCTTTTATGTCAGGTGAATGCCTAATGCTTGGGTCCTGTACTGGCCGACAGTTAAATTTTTATCCTGTGACTGCCTAATATACCTCCAGCCACAGAATCCAAAGTTCTTTGCTGTCAGATGAATGCCTATTGGCTCATTTTTGGGGCCTGTACTGACCGACAGTTAAATTTTTTATCTCTAGCCACATAATCACACCCCTGTCTCACTCCTCTGTCTCTCATTATGGTGGCGTATGAACCACATTCACCATAAGGACCTTCTAATATCACAGGGTGATGTGACTATGCCCCTCACCCTGTACTGTGCTCCCTTATACCCTGCATTGTGCCCTCTTACCACACCCTGTGCAGTGCCCCTAGTCATTACCTGTACTGTGCCCTCTTATACCCTTTTATCCTCACACTATGGCAGTGTTATCTGGTCACTGTACAGAGGTTTACATAACTGGATGGCCATAACTGTATCCCTTTTCTTGCCCACGCCATCCTTTTTTAGACATGCATGAGCGGGAAAAGGGTGCAGATTTGGATGCTAAGGACCTTTTCATCACAATCGGTGTCAGAAATACTCCTAACATGGACATATTTCTATATAATAAATGACCACCTAATTGTATTATTATTTGGGGTAGAGCTAATATCTTTATATTATATAGATTCTAGTGTATTATACTGTGCCCTGTAATTCCCAGTAGAAAATGCTCCTTGTAAAACACAGGCTTCATTCTTGACCACCAGGACCAGGTAGCGCTCTGTCAGTTGTGAGTATTTGCTCTGGTAGGCAGGGTAAGTGGATGCAGAACAGAGGCAAAAGAAACAGTTTGTAAAACAAAACTTCAGTGTGTATTCACACAGGAGAAAAAAACTAAGCAACATTGACAGTCTTAGTGTTTGTTCACACAAAGGAAAGGCCAAAGCACAAAAACAGTCACCTTGTTAGCAGGTTCTTTCAGCGTCCACAACAAGCTTTAGGGGACCTGTTTCCTCGCCTGCGG
The DNA here is from genome assembly GCF_014858855.1 of Bufo gargarizans. NCBI lineage: Eukaryota > Metazoa > Chordata > Amphibia > Anura > Bufonidae > Bufo > Bufo gargarizans. The sequence goes on along the minus strand of NC_058082.1, from coordinate 383,696,075 downwards.
CTCTCAGCCCTCTAGTACAGCACTATGCCTCAGATCCCTAGACAGAGACTCTGATTCTGAGCCCAGCTGCCTATTTAAAGGACAGCCAGGTGCTGCCAAAACCCGGACCGGCACTTAAACTCCAGTCCAGTATTTGATCTCACCTTGCTGGAAATCAGCCCAGCCGTCCATGTTGGGAGGAAAATCCCTGCCTTCACAAACAAAACCCATTGCTATGTCACATACCCCCCCCCCCCTCCTTTTGTTCAACCCTGAGGAGGTGAACACACGTCAGACAGTGTACCCGGGACAGGGCATCCGCGTTTCCCTGTAACCGGCCTGCCCTGTGTTCTACTGTATACTTAATAGTTTTGCAAGGACAAGAACCATCTGGTGACCCGAGCATTCCTCTCTTTGGCCTAGCTCATCCACTTGAGAGGGGAGTGGTCGGTCACAAGATGGAACTTTCTCCCCAAAAGATAATAGCGGAGAGACTCGAGTGCCCACTTAATGGCCTCTCTCTCCACTATACTGTGCCAGGTCTCGGCTGGAGTGAGCTTATGGCTGAGGAAGAAAACGGTATGCTCCTCCCCGTTGACTTCCTGAGACAGTACAGCACCAAGGCCTACTTCAGAGGCATTGGTCTGTACTATAAACTGTCTTTTGAAGTCGGGCGTCACCAAAACCGGGGACCCACACAGGGCCGACTTCAAAGAGGAGAAGCCTCTTCTGCCTGGTCATTCCAGCGAACCATTACGGACTTCCGTCCCTTCAAGATCCCTGTCAATGGAGCTGCTAAAGTGGCAAAATGGGGAATGAACCCCATATAATAGCCCACCATTCCAAGGAATGACTATTTGCCGAGAGGTGACAGGTCAGGGCCAATTCCTTATCGCCTCTCTTTTGTTTACTTGGGGTTGTATTACTCTGCTCCAAATGACATACCCTGGGTATTTGGTCTCCTCTAACCCTATCACACATTTTTGGGGGTTAGCTGTTAGACCAACCTTTCGAAGGGAGTCCACTACGGCCTGTACTTTGGGCAGGTGACTTTCCCAATCAGTGCTGTGAATGACAATATCATCCAGATAAGCCGAGCCGTATCGCCGATGTGGATGAAGCACAATGTCCATTAGACGTTGAAAAGTGGCAATGGCGCCATGCAGACCAAAGGGTAACACCTTATATTGGTACAGCCCCTCTGGTGTAATGAAGTCAGTTTTCTCTTTGGCAGCCTCCGTAAAGGGTACTTGCCCGTACCCTTTAGTGAGGTCCAAAACAGAAAAATACCGGGTTTGGCCTAACCTTTCAATAAGCTCATCCACCCGAGGCATGGGATATGCATAGAATTTAGATATTTTGTTCAGCTTACGAAAATGGTTACAAAACCGTAACGTCCCTTACGGCTTGGGTATTAAGACTATAGGGCTGGCCCACTCACTTTTAGACTCCTCAATCAAGTCTAGCAATAGGATGAGCTGCACTTCCTCTGAGATGGCTTGTCGCCGAGCCTCGGGTACCCGGTATGGCTTTAACCAGACTTTTGCCTGAGGCTCAGTGACAGTCATGTTGGATTGCGGAAATGCGTCCAGGAAGGTCCGAGAACACATCCGTGTTCTGACTATCGAACTGCCTGGTCTCCTGAGCCTGTTTAGAGAAGAGGCTGTCCGCAACCGCTTCCCTTGCATCAGACATAGGAGCCGGAACCTCTTCCCCTAGAAAACCCAGCCGCGGGCTGTCTTCAGTACTGGTCTCCCTATCTTTTCAAGGTTTAAGTAAATTAACCTCTCCGGCTGGCATGCCTTGTAATTTACCTCTCCAACTTTCTCAAGTACCTCATAGGTCCCCTGCCATCCAGCCAGTAACTTACTGTCCATAGTCAGTACCAGAACCAAAACCTGGTCACCATGGTTAAAGATCCAGACCGAGCCTGTCCATTAAAGATCAGACTCTGGGCTCGCTGAACGGCCTCCATATGCTCCCTGACAAGAGGTAAAATTGTCTCTATCTGCTGTTGATAACATACTCCAGGACACTTTTAATGCGGAGTGGGTTGCTCCTCCCACAGACCACGAGGATGTCTGCCATAAAGCAATTTGAAGGGCGCGAACACAGTAGAATCCTGGGGTACCTCTCACACTGTGAACATGAGATAGGACAGAAGAAGGTCCTAATCCTTCCCATCTTTAGACACCACTCTTTTTAACATAGTTTTTAGAGTTTTGTTAAACCTTTCTACCAGACCGTTCATTTGTGGATGGTACATAGACGTCCGTAAGTGTCTGATATACAGCAACTTACAGAGTTACCTCATGACCTTGGACATAAAAGGGGTCCCCTGGTCAGTCAGAACCTTTTTAGGTAGCCCCACTCAGGAGAACATCTCCATTAGATCCTTAGCTATAAGCTTTGCTGATGTATGTCGCAGTGGCACCGCCTCCGGGTACCGAGTGACATAGTCCAGGATGACCAAGATGTGTTGGTGTCCTCTAGCAGACTTCGGTACTGGCCCTACGAGGTCCATAGCGATTTGCTCAAACGGCACCTCAATGATCGGGAGAGGTACCAAGGGACTGCGAAAAAGGTGTTGGGGGCTAGTTGCCTGGCAGGTCGGGCAAGATTTACAGAATTCCTCCACCTCCCTAAACACACTGGGCCAGTAAAATCGTTGTAGTATCCAGTCCTGTGTCTTCTGCATTCCCAGATGACCCCCGAGAACATGTTGGTGGGCTAACTCTAACATGAGTTTGTGATAAGTCTGGGGCACCACCAACTGTTGAATGAATTCACCTCGCAGCTGGTTTACCCGGTACAACATCTCCTGATGAACAACAAAACGGGGGAACACTGACTCTGCCCCTGGTTGTTGTGGTTCACCATCTACTATTAATGCATTTTCCCAGGCTCGGGATAGGGTTGGGTCCCGGTGTTGGGCAGTACCAAAATTATCCCCGGAGACATTGAGGTCTGCCAACTCAGGACCTGGCAGCAAGTCTTCCATGTTTCCCACCATCACACTTAGCGGAGTTGTCTCCCCCTCTTCCACCAAAGTGGTAGTGACCCTTACTGCTGGCCCTTCGGACTTAGGTTTCCAGGGTTCTGGTCTCCCCCCTAAGCCGGGCTATTCTTCTAGGGTTACCCCTGTCGCATGGGTATCAGTCACTCTTGTAATAGGCCACAGTGACGGGAAGCCCAGGAAGTCTCTCCCTATTATAAGTTCGTAGTGTAGATTAGTGGCGACACCACCTCGTGGGTCCACCTGCTGGCAACCGTGGATAGAGACACCATAGCAGTGGGGTAGTCTTTTAAGTCACCATGAATACACGTGACCCCAACTTTCCGGCCAGTATACTCAGGGGTCCATACCAGGGGAGCCCTTACCAGGGTCACCAAACTCCTTGAGTCCAACAAAGCCTCCGCTGAGTGTCTCCCACCTCCACCTGGCACCGGTGAATCATAGTCTCTGGGGCACTTGCTGCACACAGCTTCCTAGCATATAAGGACTGGTGGAAGCAATAGTTTGTGTACATAGGTTCCACCTGCTGTGGACAGACAGCCCATACATGGCCAGGCTCCCGACACCGCCAGCAGACTATTGGAGCCGGGGGCACATTCCAGGTGGGTTCAAATCGCCGGGTCTGGAGTGGAGAACCCCCCTGTAGATTCCGGGTAGCCTCATAGCACTCCACCAGGTTGACCATCTCAAGAGCATTACCTGGAGAGACCTAGCCGATCTATTGCTGGAGAGAGGGTGGCAAAGCCCTACAGAACATATCAGCCACCAGATGGTCCAGCATAGCAGTAGGGCTCAGCATGTCAGGCTGTAGCCACTTTTGCAAGAGATTAAGCAAGTTCTAATACTGGGGTCTCAAGGGCTCAGCTGGCTTAAACCCCCACTGATGCACCCACTGGGCCCGGACCAACACATTCACCCCCAGTCTTGCCAGAATCTCACCCTTGACTCTCTAGTAGTTGGCCGCTTGGTCGTCCGGCAAGTCAAAATACACCCGCTGGGAATCAGATGTCAGGAATGGAGCGACGACCTCAGCCCACTGATCTCGGGGTAGATTCTCCCTTGTGGCCACCTTCTAATACATTGCCAGATAGTTTTCAATGTCATCTATGGTGTCATCTTGGGGATCGCCGCACAGACCACTTTTCAGACATCATGGACATTCTGTAAAGCCACCACGTGTTGTAACAGCAGCTGGTTTGTTTCTTGCTGGTGTTGATTAGCCTCCACGAGAGCTTTTGAGAGTTTCCCTTAAAGACGCATAAAAATGGCCCCTGATTAAAATAAATATTTGCCAATGATCCCCCTCTGGTATGTCACTGTCCATGTTGTTGGACTATTTGGGCACTCTTAGTTTGTATTTGGTGGCTGCAAATATAACCTGAAGGTTTTCCAGGTTCACCTGCTATTAAAGTCAATGGGCTTGATGTGAACGCACGGTTCGCAAACATTTGATCGCGAACCGTGCCGGCTGATGTTCGTCCATCACTAGTCTCCACTACCCTACCACAGGAAACCCAGTGTTTGCCCCTAGATAAATAGTCAATGCTTTTTGAGACTACTACTCCCGCCTATACAACTTGAACACAGACCAGAACACTGCACAGCCCACTCACAGGGATATAAATTCCTTCCTAGCTGAGATCAAGCTTCCCAAACTGCATCCAGATCAACTGGAAGACCTCAATAAGCTCATATCCCCCGAGGAAATTACTGGAATGATTCGCTCACTTCCTCTCAATAAGGCCCCGAGTCCCGACGGATTTTCTTCCTTAGGCTACTTTTACACACGCATTTTGACTTTCCTTTTGTGAGATCCGTCATGGGCTCTCACAAGCGGTCCAAAACAAATAAGTTTTGCCCTAATGCATTCTGAATGTAAAAGGATCCGCTCAGAAAGCATCAGTTTGCCTCCGATCAGTCTCCATTCCACTCTTGAGGCTTGACAAAACTGAGCCAAACGTCCTGGCACACAATGTAAGTCAATGGGGATGGACATGTTTTCTCTGACACAATCTGGCACAATAAAAAACTGATCCATCCCCCATTGACTTTCAATGGAGTTCCTGACGGATCCGCCTTTGTTATGTTGCAGATAATATAAACGGATCCGTTCATGGCGGATGCATGCGGTTGTATTATTGTAACGGATCTATGTTTGCAGATTCATGACGGATCCGCCAAAAACACGAGTGTGAAAGTAGCCTTATACTACAGAAAAGACGGCCATCTCCTTATTAACCATCTTCTTCCGGTGTTCTCCACAGCAATGGAAAAAGGCTCTTTCCCACCAGAAATGCTGGAGGCTCTCATTGTAACTATTCCAAAACCAGGTAAATCACCCTTACAGACCACTAGCTACAGACCAATCTCATTGCTGAACTGCGATGTTAAGATATATGCAAAGATTCTAGCGAAAAGGTCCCTATCAATCATTCCATCTCTGATGTCGATAGACCAAAGTGGTTTTGTATCGGGCAGACAAGCCCGGACAACACCAGGAGGCTCCTGTCACTCCTACAACTTACCCGACTACTTTCCTGACGCTGGACGCCAAGAAGGCGTTAGACTGAATCAGCTGGCCTTATGCCTTCTCGGTGTTACAGAAATTTGGGTTCTCTGGGCCGATATACTCAGCAATTTCCGCACTGTACTCCAACCCCTGTGACAAAGTTTTCACTAACTAAACACTTTCTACTGCCTTTAAGCTGACAAATGGCACCAGGCAAGGATGCCCGTTGTCCCCCCTTGTTCTTTGTATTTTCTATTGAATCCCTGGTAGTACTGATCCGTCGGGACCAAGAAATAGTGGGGCTTAAGGTGGGATCTAGCAAGCACAAGCTTGCACTCTGTTGATAACATTATAGTCATTTGCACTAAACCCAGGACCTCGCTTCAAAAAGTATTTAGTTTGCTAGACACTTTTAGAGTACTTTCACACTAGCGGCAGGGGACTCCGGTAGGCTGTTCGGCGGGTGAACAGCCTATCGGATCCGTCCTGAAGCTAGTTCACGTGCACCCCCGGACCTCCGCTCCGTCCCCATTGACTATAATGAGGGCAGAGTGCGGAGTTCCGGCGGCAGCACGACAAGAGGCAGCAGGCTTAAAAGTACAACATGCAGTACTTTTAGTCCGGCTGCCTCTCGTCGTGCGGCCGCCGGAACTCCGCCCCCGCCCCCATTATAGTCAATGGGGACGGAGCGGCAGTTTGGGGGGCACGCGTGAACTAGCGGCAGGACGGATCCGAAAGGCTGTTCACCCACCTGAACATTCTGCCGGACTCCCTTGCTAGTGTGAAACTAGCCTTAGTCGTGTTTCCTATTACAAATCAAACCTAGACAAATCCCAGAACCCACTGATAAACATCCCCCTTGACCAACGGGCGCAGATTAAAGACCTATTTTCTTTAGATTGGCAAAAGGAAAGTATCTGTTATTTGGAAATTCAACTAACCTACCCCGCGTCCAAGACTTTCCAAACCAATTTCCCTCCACTACTCGAGGAATTAAAGAAAGACATAAAAGACATGAATTCCAGCCTGCTCTCGTGGTTTGGCAAAGTGGCGACATGCAAAATGCTGCTTTTGCCCAAGCTTCTATATCTCTTTAGAACCCTCCCTATCCATATCCCTGAGTCCTTTTTTAGGAAAAAGTCTGAAAAACAGATGATGGACTTTATCTGGGACTCTAAACATCCCAGAGTGGCCCAATTGACTTTGACAATGCATAAGACCAGAGGAGGACTAGGTGTGCCAAACCTTAAATATTACTACACTGCTTGTCTACAAGATCAACTAGTTCACTGGTGGTAAGACTCATTGGGCCCTTATAGAGAAAACCTTGCTTAATCTCTCCGTTCCATGCTGATAGGGACAGCCTGGGGTGAGTTCTTGCCTTCATCCCCTCTCTCTGCAGTTCAGATGTCTATAAATGCATGGAGACACTACTTAGCCACCTCCTCTGATAAAACGCCCCTTCCTGCCTCCACTATCTCCACTAAATGTTTGACAGACCATATCCCGTAACTAGATCTCAAGACCTGGATTACCCAGGGCTAGTAATGGACAAATATCAGCCGGGACGATTCGCGAACGCAATCAAATGTTCGCGAACCGCAAGTTCGCGGTGGGCCCCATTCACTTTACTTGCAGGCGAACCTGAAAAACCTTCAGTCATAGTTGCAGAAACCAAATACTAACTAGAAGTGCACAAATGGTCCCACAACATGGACAGTGACATACCAGAGGGTGATCAATGGCAAAAATTCCCACAAAAAATATGTATTTTAATCAGGGGCCATTTTGATATGTCATAAAGGGAAACTGTCAAAAATGTGCCCTGCTGGAGCCTAGAAAATTTTTATTTTAGACCACGGGAGTACAGGTCCCAAACATTAGGCATTCACTGGACAGAAAACATGAAGTGATTATGTGGCTGGAGGTATATTAGACGGTCATTGTATAACAATTGTAATGCAGGCCAGTGTAGTACAGGCCCCCAAAATTATTCATTCAAGGTACAGAAAAGAACAAGTGATTATGTGGCTGGAGGTATATTAGACGGTCATTGCATATCAATTTTACTGCAGGACAGTAAAATTACATGTCAAATAAATTTGTTTAAAAGAACTAAAAATATAAAATTGGATTAAAAACATGGCTAACGAAATCCCCCCTCTTGATAAAAACCCAAATGATAATAGTTGAAATTCAATAACACATGGTCGTCACAGGTGTTGAATTCCGCCGTAGCCCCAAACATTAGGCATTCACTGGACAGAAAAGGCCTTTTATACAACTGTATTTACATAAGACAGGGACTATTATTTTTTCTCTGTGGTGGCGTATATGTGTGGGCTGGCATGAGGAAATTCAATTAAACGTGGTCGTCACATTTGTAGAATTCCTCCGAGATCCATGCCTCATTCATTTTTAGAAATGTGAGGTAGTCCACACTGTCGTGAGCTAGGTGAGTGTGCTTATCAGTTTATCAATGTCTTTTCGGACAGGACACTCGATGAGGCGCAAGCCAAGAGTTCCATTGCAAATTATGCCAGCTCTAGCCTGCACACCAAGTAGTCAAGGGGTTCCTCGCTTGTCAGAGTGTCCACATTGGCTATTAACCCGATGTAGTTGGATACCTGTCGGTCTAGGCCAGGGATGGCCAACCTGTGGCTCTCTAGCTGTTGTAAAACTACAATTCCCACCATGCCCTGCTGTAGGTTGATAGCTGTAGGCAGTCTGGGCATGCTAGGAGTTGTAGTTTTGCAACAGCTGGAGAGCCGCAGGTTGGCCATCCCTGGTCTAGGCGTTCCCTGATGCTGGATCCGGAGGGCAGCTGTCGATGGGTTGGCTGCAAGAATTATCTCATATCCGAAGTGACCAACACATCTTCAAACCGCCCTCTTCTTGCATGTGCTGTAGGATTGGTAACCACAACTGTTTTGCTGTGGGTGGAAATTCCTCTGCCAGTGCCTGCAACAGAAGAATGCAGCATCTCTCGTAGCAAGGCCTGGAGATGCTGCATTCTGACAGCCCTCTGTGATGCTGGTAACATGTCTGCTATTTTGTGTTTGTACCGGGTTTCTAAGTACATTGCCACCCAGTACTGGTCCTTGCCCTTTATGCTTTTTTATACGGGGGACACTTTTCAAACACTGGAGCATGAAGGCCCCCATTTGCACTAAATTGAAAGCAGTGGAGCGCCCTGGTTCCTTCTTATCGCCCAGGAGAATGTCATCCTCTGTCTCCTCCCCCCATCCATGGACAACACCAGGGATACCAGAAAAGTTTAACCCCTTAATGACCGGGCTCATTTTCACCTTAAGGACCAGGCAATTTTTTGCAAATCTGACCAGTGTCACTTTATGTGTGAATAACTTAAAACGCTTTTACTTATCCAGCCTATTCTGAAATTGTTTTTTCATCACATATTTTACTTCATGACACTGGTAAAATGGAAAAAAAAAATCATTGTTATTTATAAAAAAAACTAATTTACCAAAAATATGGTAAAATTTGCAAATTTCCAAGTTTCAATTTCTCTTCCTCTATAATACATAGTAATACCGCCAAAAATAGTTATTACTTTACATTCCCCATATGTCTACTTTATGTTTGGATCATTTTGGGAATGATCCAAACATGTTTGGATCATTTTGGGAATGACATTTTATTTTTTGGGGACGTTACAAGGCTTAGAAGTTTAGAAGCAAATCTTTTAATTTTTCTGAAATTTTCAAAAAAACACTTTTTAAGGACCAGTCCAGGTCTCAAGTGACTTTGTGAGGCTTACATAATAGAAACCACCCAAAAATGACCCCATTCTAGAAACTACATCCTTAAAGGTATTCAAAACTTGTTTTACAAACGTTGTTAACCCTTTAGGTGTTCCACAAGAGTTATTGGCAAATGGAGATAAAATTTGAGAATTTCAATTTTCTGGTAAATTTTCAGTTTTAATCCATTTTTTCCAGTAACAAAGCAAAGGTTAACAGCCAAATAAAACTCTATATTTATTGCCCTGATTCTGTAGTTTGTAGAAACACGCCATATGTGGCCGTAAACTACTGTACGGGCAAACGGTAGGGTGTAGAGGGAAAGGTGCGCCGTGTGTTTTTTGGAAGGCAGATTTTGCTGGACTGGTTTATTTACACCATGTCCCATTTGAAGCCCCCCTGATGCACCCCTAGAGTAGAAACTCCATAAAAGTGACCCCATCTAAGAAACTACACCCCTCAAGGTATTCAAAACTGGTTTTACAAACTTTATTAACCCTTTAGGTGTTCCACAAGAGTTATTGGCAAATGGAGATGAAATTTGAGAATTTAAATTTTTGGGCAAATTTTCCATTTAATCATTTTTTTCCAGTAACAAAGCACGGGTTAACACCCAAATAAAACTCTATATTTATTTCCCTGATTCTGTAGTTTGCATAAACACCCCATATGTGGCCATAAACTATTGTACGGGCACACGGTAGAGCATAAAGGGAAAGGTGCGCCGTGTGATTTTTGGAAGGCAGATTCTGCTGGACTGGTTTATTTACACCATGTCCCATTTGAAGCCCCCCTGATGCACCCCTAGAGTAGAAACTCCATAAAAGTGACCATATCTAAGAGACTACACCCCTCAGGGTATTCAAAGCTGGTTTTACAAACTTTGTTAACCCTTTAGGTGTTCCACAAGAAATAATGGAAAATAACATTTCAAAATTAACTTTTTTGGAAGATTTTCGATTTTTATTTAAAAAAAATTAAGTTACAAAGCAAGGGTTAACAGCCAAACAAAACTCAATATTTATGGCTCTGATTCTTTAGTTTACAGAAACACCCCATATGTGGTCGTAAACTGCTGTACAGGCACACGGCAGGGCACAGAAGGAAAGGAATGCCATACGGTTTTTGGAAGGCAGATTTTGCTTGATTGTTTTTTTGACACCATGTCCCATTTGTAGGCCCCTGATGCACCCCTAGAGTAGAAACTCCCAAAAAGTGACCCCATTTTAGAAACTTACGGGATAGGGTGGCAGTTTTGTTGGTACTACTTTAGGGTACATATGATTTTTGGTTGCTCTATATTACACTTTTTGTGAGGCAAAGTAAAAAGAAATAGCTGTTTTGGCACAGTTTTTATTTTTTGTTATTTACAACATTTATCTAACAGGTTAGATCATGTGGTATTTTTATAGAGCAGGTTGTCACAGACGCCACAATACCAAATATGTTTTTTTGTTTCAGTTTTACATAACAAAGCATAAAAAAATAAAAAATGTATGATTCTTTAGTGTCTCCACATTCGGAAAGCCATAGTTTTATTTATTTTTTGGGCGCTTGTCTTGTGCAGTGGCTAACTTTTTTTTGGGATGAGATGACTGTTTGATTGGCTGCTATTACACTTTTTGTGATGTAAGGTGACCACCAAAATTGCTTTTTTACACAGTTTATTTTTAATTTTTATGGTATTCACCTGAGGGGTTAGGTCATGTGATATTTTTATAGAGCAGGTTATTACGGACGCCTAATATGTGTGTTTTTTCCCTTTTTTTGCATTTTTTTTTAGAAAATCAGGGGAATGGGGCGTGTTTTTAGTTTTTTACATGAAACTTTATTTCTGTCCCACTCTTTTGGGGGTCTTATTCCCTCTGCAATGCTTTACAATACATCTGTCACAGTGAGTCATACACTAAAAGGTTGCCTAGGAGACCCAGCCTGCGGCTGGATCTCCTGGGCACCCGTAGAAGGCAATTCCCGATGCCGTGCAAGGCATTGGGCAGCCTTTGCACGGCATCGGGCTGCCTTGTGTTGCATCGGATCCCCACCACAGCAGCGCGGGGACTCGATGCAATCACTTCCTGCTCCAAACCACTTCTATGTCACGGTCAGCGCGGACCGCGGCATAGTAGGGGTTAATCCTCCAGCATCGCTGTAAACAGAGATGCCGGCGGATACAGCAGGGGCATGGCTACCAGGGACTGCCGGACCCCTGCAGTAATCGGGCGCACCGCTCCGGTGCCCGCCCGATCATCCCACTGTGCATGTACGGCGGAATGCATTCTGGCAATGCATCCCCCACCATACATGTACGGCGTTCTGTGCTAAGGGGTGAAAGCCTTCTCTTCTTGCTCCTCCTCCTCCTCCCTCAAGGCACCATACTCCTCTGACTGCTCTTCGGACTCCTGCTGACTTGTCTCAGATAGATTAGTCCCCCTGGGAATTCATTCAGCATTGCAACTTCCTCATCTTCCTGCTCCTGCTCCTCGATGGCTTGATCAATAACACCACGCAATGCACGTTCCAGAAAGAAGGCGGAAGGTACAATGTCACTGATGGTGCCCTGGCTGCGACTGACCAGTTTGGCGATCTCATCAAATGGCCGCAGAAGTAGGCATGCATCGCCCATGAGCAGCCACTGGCGCAGTGAAAAAAAAACAAGCTCCCCAGAACCTGTCCTGCCGCAGAGTTCATACAGGTAGTCGTAAACGACACGATTCTGCTGGAGCAGCCTACCAAGCATATACAATGTGGAGTTCCAGCACGTCGGGCAGTCACAAATCAGACGTCTGACGGGCAAGTGGACGTCAGCAAGGTGAGCCATGGCGTGTAAGATCTTCTAAAATGGGCAGAGATTTTCCTGGCCTGCCGCAAGACGTCCTGGACCTCTGGGTATTTGGCAACGAATCGCTGCAAGACTAAATTCAGGATGTGTGATTGCAGCATTTGTTTGAGGTTTAGCTGCGTTTCTGCAGCTACAGATAGTGACAAACACCATTGGAGCAAATAATTCTGCTATTGTGATATACCAGTTGCCCCAAAAAAACTGATTGAAGCAGGTGTGTTATATAATAATTATATACTTTCTATATAGTGCATTTGGGTATTGCAGCATTTGTTTGCGGTTTTGCTGCGTTACCTGAGCTCACAGACTGAAAAACGCTATTGGAACAAATTATATATAATTGTTGTGATATACCAGTTGCCCCCCAAAAAACTGATTGAAGTGGGAGTGTTATATGCCACTTATATACTCTCTCTTTAGTGCACTTGGATAGTGCAGTATTTGTTTGCGATTTTTCAGCATTACCGCAGCTACAGATAGTGACAACCGCTACTGGAGCAAATAATTTCTACTGATGTGACATACCAGTTGCCCCTAAAAAATCAGATTGAAGCAGGTGTGTTATATAATAATTATATACTTTCTATAAAGTGCATTTGGGTATTGCAGCATTTGTTTGCGGTTTTGCTGCGTTACCTGAGCTCACAGACTGAAAAACGCTATTGGAACAAATTATATATAATTGTTGTGATATACCAGTTGCCCCCAAAAAACTGATTGAAGCGGGAGTGTTATATACCAATTATATACTTTCTCTTTAGTGCACTTGGGTAGTGCAGTATTTGTTTGCGATTTTTCAGCATTACCGTAGCTACAGATAGTGACAACCGCTACTGGAGCAAATAATTTCTACTGATGTGACATACCAGTTGCCCCTAAAAAAACTGATTGAAGCGGGAGTGTTATATACCAATTATATACTTTCTGTTTAGTGCACTTGGGTAGGGCAGTATTTGTTTGCGATTTTTCAGCATTACCGCAGCTACAGATAGTGACAACCGCTACTGGAGCAATTAATTTCTATGGGTGTGATATACCAGTTGCCCACCAAAATAACTGATTGAAGCAGGGGTGTTATATACCAAGTATATACTTTCTATATAGTGCATTTGGGTAGTGCAGCATTTGTTTGCTGTTTATCTGCGTTACCTCAGCTACATTGCCTGATTGGAGTCGGGAAGGAATTTTTTATTCCCCTAAAGTGGGCAATATTTGCTTCTACCTCACAGTTTTTGTTTTTTTGCCTTCCTCTGGATCAACTTGCAGGATGACAGGCCGAACTGGATGGACAAATGTCTTTTTTCGGCCTTATGTAGTATGTTGCTATCTTACTGATAGTGACAAACTCCATTGGAACAAATAATTTCTACTGATGTGACATACCAGTTGCCCCTAAAAAAAACTGTTTGAAACAGGGGTGTTATATACCAAGTATATACTTTCTATATATTGCATTTCGGTAGTGCAGCATTTGTTTTCGGTTTTGCTGCATTACCTCTGCTCACAGACTGACAAACGCTATTGGAACAAATAATTTCTACTGGTGTGATATACTAGTTGGCCTCCAAAAAAAAGTGATTGAAGCAGAAGTGTTATTTGCTAATATACTTTCCATATTGTGCATTTGGGTAGTGCAGCATTTGTTTGCGGTTTTGCTGCATTACCTCAGCTTACAGAGCAACAACTGCTATTGAAACAATTATTTTCTACTGGTGTGATATACCAGTTGCCCCCCAAAAAAACTGATTGAAGCAGGGGTGTTATATACAAATTATATACTTTCTATAGAAAGCATTTAGGTTAGTGCAGCTTTTGTTTGCGGTTTAGCTGCGTTAATTCAGCTACAGATATTGACAAACGCCTTAGGAACAAATAATTTCTAATGATGTGACATACCAGTTGCCCCTCAAAAAAACTGTTTGAAACATGGGTGTTATTTACTAATTATATACTTTTAATATAGTGCATTTTGGTAGTGCAGCATTTGTTTGCGGTTTTGCTGCATTACCTCTGGTCACAGAATGACAAACGCTATTGGAGCAAATAATTTCTACTGGTGTGATATACTTATTGCCCCCACAAAAAAACTGATTAAAGCAGGGGTGTTATATAGCAATTATATAATTTATTTATAGTGCATTTGGGTAGTGCAGCATTTGTTTGCATTTTTGCTGCATTACCTCTGCTCACAGACTGCTCACAGACTGATTGAATCTGGGGTGTTATGTACCAATTATATACTTTTTATATAGTGTGTTTGGGTATTGCAGCATTTGTTTGCCGTTTTGCTGCGTTACCTCAGCTCACAGAGTTCAATCGCTATTGGAACAAATAATTTCTACTGCTGTGATATACCAGTAGCCCCCCCCCCCCCCCCCAAAAAATAAAATGATTGAAGCAGGGGTGTTATATACCAATTATATACTTTCAATATAGTGCATTTGGGTAGTGCAGCATTTGTTTGCGGTTTTGCTGCATTACCTCAGCTAACAGTGACAAACGCTATTGGAACAAATTATTTCTACTGGTGTAATATACCCGTTGCCCCCCAAACAAACTGACTAAAGCAGGGGTGTTATATACCAATTATAAAATTTCTACAGTTGCCCCCAAAAAAACAGATTGAAGAGGGAGTGTATATATATATACCAATTATATACTTTCAATATAGTGCATTTGGCTAGTGCAGCATTTGTTAGCACTTTAGCTGCGTTACCTCCGCTACAGATAGTGACAAACGCCATTGGAACAAATAATTTCTTGTGGTGTGATATACCAGTTGCCGCCCCAAAAAACTGATTGAAGCAGGGGTGTTATATGTCAATTATATACTTTCTATATAGTGCATTTTGGTAGTGCAGCGTTACCTTAGCTTACTTTCTGTATTGTGATGTCATGTCAAACTAATCGTATTGATTTATTTTTTTTGGGTGACTAAAATAATAGATGGCGGAGGTGCAGTAGACATCGCTTATCTAGACAATAGTAAGGCTTTTGATACTGTCCCACATAAAAGGCTTATAAATAAATTACAGTCTTTGTGCTTGGATTCCCAAGTTGTTGAATGGATTAGGCAGTGACTGAGCGACAGACAACAGAGGGTTGTAGTCAATGGAGTATATTCAGACCATGGTCTTGTTATCAGTGAAGTACCTCAGGGATCTGTACTGGGACCCATATTGTTTAATATCTTTATCAGCGAAATTGCAGAAGGCCTCAATGGTAAGGTGTGTCTTTTTGCTGATGACACAAAGATTTGTGACAGGGTTGATATTCCTGGTGTGATATACCAGTTGCCCCCCCAAAAAAGATATTGAAGCAGGGGTGTTATATACCTTCTTCCACAAATACTGCTCTTCTATAGGGACTTTTGTCACAGGGTCATTTTGAAAAAGTCAGGCAGAGGAAGAGGCAGGTCATTCCGCAGGGGTGGTAGGGGTCGAGCAGGTACACCAGGCCGGAGCCTAAGTGGTAAGTTGCAGAAGGTGCATGCGATTACGTCAAAGGACGCACCAGACTTGGTTGAGTGGCTCAATCAGCCTTCTGTTTTTGCACCCTCCTCATCCTCTCTATCTGCACCCTCTTCACTCTCTGCTGTGTGCACCCCTAGAGACACCACCACCACTACCATATCCCCTCCGCTCGAGTCAGAGGAATTATTTTCCCATCCATTGCAAGACCTTACCAATGCGCAGCCATTCTTGGCATCGGATCTGGAAGAGGATGCATCAATGGTCACCACCCAGCAGTCTGACGACAGTACCCAGATCAGCACAAGGAGGGTGGTCCCCGCTCTTGCTGCCTACTCTGAGATCTCTAATGTCAGTGGTGGTGAAAAGGGACAATGATGACATGTCTATGGACGTAATGTGGGTGTACACAAAAGAGGAGGGGAGTTCAGAGGGAGAGACGGAGCAGTATTATAGGGAGGAGTAGGAGGAGAAGCAGGCAGAACTTACAGTGCACAGGAGGCAAAAAGCAGACTGCAAATGTATCTGGAATGAGCCATCTACCATGCACGGTTACATCTGGCGCTCCCGGGACGCCAGCACATGGCTCCGCAGTGTGGGCTTTTTTTTTTAATCAGATCTTTTTTTATTGAGCGTTTACAATGTAAATACACTGTTGTACAGATCATAAGCAGACATGATACACAGACATAGCTTTCATAAGGCTGACAGCAGTCAGGTTACCAGACAGTAAGTAGCACTCAAATTTCCACCCATCCCCCCCACCCCACTTTAGCATAAAAGTTGCAAAGGTATACTACTAAACATTTCTATTCAGACGTCAAAACGACAACCATAGTTCCCATAGTTTCTCAAATTTTGATGGGCATCCACGCTTCTGGTACACCACTCGCTCATAGCTTAACATCGTGTCAACTGTACCTAAGAATTTGCCTAAGGTGGGCGGCGCTGTCTGTATCCAATGCAAGGCAATTAACTTTCTAGCAACATCTAGCACTCTACCTATTGCTATTTTATGTACCTGACTAGTGGTCAGTTCAGAGACATAACCCAACACACACATTCTAGGGTCAGGCGGTATCCGTACCTCGTAAACGTCCTCTATAGTCTGAGTTACCATCTCCCAGTATCTCCCTAGCTTCTCGCACTTCCACATCATGTGCAACAAATCTGCAGATTCTACAGAACACCTTGGACAGTCAGCCGTGGGTCTAAAACCTATGCGGAACAAAAAAAACGGTGTCCTGTAGACCCTGTGGACTATAAACAGCTGCGAGAGTTTACGTCCTTCACTCAAGGAAGAGAGCGGTATCGCCTCTAGTATGTCAGACCATTGGTCATCTGTTAATTCGCCTACATCTTTTTCCCACTTACCCCTAGCCGCCAGCGGATGTAATAGTAAAAACTTATCGAGCAGCAGCTTGTATATACAGGAGATCATACCTCTCTTCGCCCCCTTGGACAGAATCTGGTGCAATGCGATATCCCTCCCTGCCACCCCAGTCGGACCCCTAAATGTGGAGTTGTATGCGTGTCTCACCTGAAGGTACTTATAGAAGTGGGTTCTAGGCAACTCATAAACTTCTTGCAGCCTGGCGAAGGACATGAAATTTTTATCTTCCAGAAGGTGGCCCAACCTCAGGATACCCTTCCTTTTCCATGCTCCAAAATCAGATAAAGAGAGGAACTCCAGCATCACGGGATTGTCCCACAGTGGAGTGTATTCCGTATTGCCGACAACACCTCTTAGCTGCTTAACCCTGTTCCATGCGGACTGCATCAAGTATCCCAAATCCCCCATCGGACCACTCTTCCCGGCACCCTTAGTCTCCAGGATCAACATAAGACGATAAGCAATGAGCAAACAGTTGACATGTCACCTCACTCGGCTCCGGTTCTATCCACCCTTTAAAGTGTTGGCATTG
This sequence comes from Bufo gargarizans, assembly GCF_014858855.1. Taxonomy (NCBI): domain Eukaryota; kingdom Metazoa; phylum Chordata; class Amphibia; order Anura; family Bufonidae; genus Bufo; species Bufo gargarizans. Next base: position 383,678,573 of record NC_058082.1, on the reverse strand, counting down.
TGCAGCCAGGAAGTACACCCAGGGGTTTGGCACTGCAAGGTCCCCTTCCGTTTTAGGATATTGCAGCGTTTCAAGGTTAATTCTCTAGACTTCGACAGCCAGACTGGGGAATTATGTAAAATATAGAGTAGCTGGGGCATCAACACCATTTTAATAAGATTCGCTCTTCCCGCCACCGACAGGTATAGTTTGCACCATGCCTTAACTTTATTCCTAAATTTAACAACCAGTGAGTCAAAGTTAAGGCGCTCAAAGTCCCGAATTCTAGGGGATACATGAATACCCAAGTACTTAAAGGTCGCTACGCATGGGATATTTCTTTCTCGCACTGTCTGCGACTGTACTTGCCTGTCAAGCAGCATAATTGCCGATTTACCCCAATTTATAGTCAAACCCGACAAGGCACCGAAGTGGTCAATAATTGTCATAGCCGCTGCCAGGAATGGACCAGTGTCCCCTAGAAAAAGCAAAGTATTGTCCGCATACATCGCCACTTTATTGTTAACTGTTCCATATTGGAACCCCCGAATATCTAACGACCTACGAATCGCTGCAGCTAGCGGCTCAATCGCAACTTCAAATAACAGTCGACAACGGGCACCCCTGTCTAGTGCCCCGGCCCAAACAGAACTTGGGGGACACCCCACCATTCGCCCTAATACATGCTTTGGGACTAGAACACAACATTCGGACCCAGGATATGTACTCATCTCCAAAACCCATATGCGCCATAACTCTCCACAGGAATCGCCACTCGATGCTGTCAAAGGCCTTGGCCGCGTCTATCTCCAACATTTTCAGCTGGGAGTTGAATACTGGCAAACACTCTTCTTACATTAATTGACGTAGATTTCTGAGGCATGAAGTCAGGCTGATCAGAGTGTATAATAGACCAAATCACTTTAGACAGACGCGTGGCCAATACCTTCGCAAGCAACTTAACATCAGTGGAGAGCAAAGAGATCGGTCTATATGAGTCCGGGAGAGAGTGATCTTTGTCCGGCTTAGGAATGACGACAATGAGCGCCTCCTGCATAGATGGAGGCAACACCCCCCCCCCCCTCTCTGGAATAATTGAATACCTTCAAAAGTTCCTGGAGCAGCACTTCCGCAAAGGTCTTATATACTTCCGCCGGAAGCCCATCTAAACCTGGCACCTTGTCGTTAGCCATAGCACCTAGTGCCGCCCTCATTTCTTCTAACTCAATCGGCTCCTCTAACCGCATACTATCTTCCCTTGACAGCTTAGGGAGATTCAATGAATTCAAAAAGGCGTTGATCTCCTCATCTGAACATGACACCTTAGAGAGGAATACAAATTATTCAGTATATTTAAGATGTTTTCAGTATCACCCCTCAAGACGCCATTGAAATCTATCAGGCCAGTAATACATTGTGAACCTTGCTGAGCCTTCGCTATAATCGAGAGCATATGACCTACACTCTCCCCAAGAGGTGACATCTCAGCTCCTCCTGCCTAGTCTTTAAAGCATTGCTTGTTAGGTTAGATGGGTTCAGCACAAAGGCTTCCTCCGCTAGCTTCATATTATCATGTTTCTGTAAATCAAGCTCTCTAGATTTAGACTTAATCCGACTGACTGTTTTAATTAGGGAGCCCTGAGGAAGGCCTTCATCGCCTCCCAAACAACTATCGGAGATGCAGTCCCCTCATTTATGCGAAAATATTCCCTAAGGGATTGAAGCTTATCGGACGTACAAAGTGTCTCCAGCAACCGGCTAAAGACAAAAGTGAAAGGTCCACAACAGTGAGTAGACAGTCCAGGGGACATCATAACTCCATCCAGGAACAGGCATGTCCAACAGTCTCAGGTGTCAGTTGATGGGATCCTAAGGCGACGCTCATTTTGATCCAGCCACTTGACCGCAACATCCGAATCTTCAAAGAACACAGCGGATCCAAACGCCACCACCCTGAGCCTGGCCGGGAACATCATGGAATATTGGACTTGCAAGTCCCTCCGCCTCCTTTTAATATCCACAAAGCGAGCCCTCTTCTTTTGTACATCCAACGAATAGTCCGCGAACAGAGACACCTGTATCCCAATAATTTTCAAATCAGGGTGAGACCTCGCAGCTCTCAGTATAGTGTCCCTGTCGCGATAGTGCAGCATTTTAGCAAGTATTGGGCGTGGTGGGGACCTGATGCGCTCATTCAACCGCATATAGTGCAGAGAGTCCTCTATCGGAATTTATCCGCAAGCCATTTTCAATGAATTCAGTAGTATCTGGGCCTTCTGACTTCTCTGGTATTCCCACCAGCCGAATATTATTGGTGTGGGCTTTTTTTTTTAATGTGTCTGCTGTTAAGTGTTGCCATCTGCAGCCTGTGCTGTAGATGCATATGTCGCGGTAAGCCCAACACTCATCTAGGGACGACCGCCTTAGGAAGGCACCTGGCCTCCCATTGCCAAGCTAAGTGGGAGAAAAACCGTCCAAACCCACAAAGACACACTCCTGGTTCTCCACGTCCTTCTCCTTCTCCACTCTCCTCCCATTTGTCATCCATTCCACCTTCCACCTTGCCGTCGTCGTGTTCGGAGGCAGGCTTCCGTGGCCCACGTGTTTGAGCGAATAAAAAAAAATTAGGACGGATAACCCTGTTGCCCAGCGGCTGACCGCTGTCTTGTCGGAACTGCTAGCCTGTCAACTACTGCCATATAAACTGGTGGACTCGGAGGCCTTTAGAAAATTTGTGTCCATTGGCACACCGCAATGGAAGGTCACCGGAAGGAAATATTTTCCCCAGAAGGGCATACCAGAGCTATATGGCCATGTTCAGCAGCTATGGAATGTATCTCTGGCACACAGTGTCGGTGTCCAGATACATCTGACCACAGACACGTGGTCTAGCAAACACAGGCAGGAAAGGTACATAACTTTTACTGCCCACTCCGTGAACCTTCTTACGGCTGTCAGGCATGCAACCCGTGGCAGCCGTGTGGATTTGGTGTTACCGCCACGGATTGCATGCAGAGCTGCCTCTTCTTCTTCTTCTCCTCCTGCTCCATCCTCAGTCTCCTCCTTGGCTGACTGCTCCTTTTCCTACTGTCTCTTCTGCGGCACCCCCCAAGCTCCCCAAAACCTATTTGACGTGCCAGGTGAAAAGTTGCCATGCTGTGCACAAGTGTCTGCTCATGTGTGATGCATGCAGACTTCTGCGCCCATTTGATGAGATCTCCAAACTGGTCAGTCGCAGCCAAGGCGCCATCAGTGACATCGTACCTTACGCCTTCTTTCTGGAGCATGCATTGCATTGTGTCATTGATCAAATCGTCGAGGAGCAGGAAGATGAGGAAATCGAAATGCTGGATGAATTCCCAGGGGGGCTACTCCATCTGAGACAAGTCAACAGGTGTCTGAAGAGGAGTCAGAGGAGAATAGTGCCAGGGCGGAGAAGGAGCAAGAAGAGCATGCTTTAAAAGTTTCTGGGAACCCTGGTGGTTGTCCATGACTGGAGGGGAGGAGACCGAGGATGACATTATCCTGGAGGATGAGCAGGAGCCAGGCCGCTCCACTGCTTCCAGTTTAGTGCAAATGGGGGGCCTTCATGCTTCAGTGTTTGAAGAGGGACCCCCATATAAAAAGCATAAAGGGCAAGTACCAGTACTAGGTGGCAACCTTCTTAGACCCCCAGTACAAACACAAAGTAGCAGATATGTTACCAGCATCACAGAGGGCTGGCAGAATGCAGCACTTCCAGGCCTTGCTTCGAGAAATGCTGCATTTTGCTTTTGCAGGCGCTGGCTGAAGAATTTCCACCAATAGAGAAACATTTGCGGGTACCAATCCAACAGCACATACAAGAAGAGGGCAGTTTGAAGATGTGTTGGTCACTTAGGATATGAGATCATTCTTGCAGCCAACCCATGGACAGCCGCCCTCCGGATGCAGCCTCAGTGAACGTGTAGACCGACAGGTGTCCGACTACATTGGGTTAATGGCCGATGTGGATGCTCTGAGAAGCGGGGAGCCCCTGGACTACTGGGTGTGCGGCTTGACCTGTGGCCAGAGCTGGCACAATTTGCCATGGAACTCTTGGCTTGCCCCTTGTCCAGTGTCATGTCCGAAAGGACCTTTATTGCAGCGGGGGGATCGTGACCGATAAGCGCACTTGCCTAGCTCACGACAGTGTGGACTACCTCACATTTCTAAAAATAAATGAGGCATGGATCTCGGAGGAATTCAACACCTGTGACGACCACATTTAATTGAATTTCCTCATTCCAGCCCACAAATATCCGTCACCACCCAGAACAAATATTGATCCCTGTCTTAGGTAAATACAGCGGAATAAAAGGCCTTTTCTGTCCGTTTAATGCCTAATGTTTTCAACACCTGTCACGACCACGTGTTTCAACTATTATTATTAGGGTTTTTTTTCAAGAGGGGGGGATTTAGTTAGCTATGCATTTAATTAAATTTCATATTTTTAGTTTTTTTAACCCCTTAAGGCGATAGCAGCAAACCACAGGTCAATTCAGACCTGCGTTTCCGGTCCATTCGGATCTCCTGTGCCCGGATGAACCGGAAAAGGACGGTGATCAGTGGTGTGATTACACACCACCAATCACAGTCCGAGCATTTGGGGGCGGTGGTGCTGTCCTTGGTGCTGATTGGTGCAGCGGGAGATTCAAACTCCTGGCGATCCTCTCTCCCCTCCTCTTCCTGCTGCTGCACCTGCACAGTCCTGCACCAGCTCCTGCGAACCCCCCGTCGGCACCCATCACCCTCCAGGTAGGTTAGGGTCAGTGAGGGAGAGGCATGATTAGGCAGGGATAGAAGGGAGAATTAGTTAGGGGGGAAAAGATTTATTGTCTCTGGTGGTTGGGGTCCATAGCACTTAACTGTGAGACCCTAGACCCACCCAGGAGTGCTGCCACTTGTGAATCTGATGGTGGAGCAGACGAACCTGTACGCCCAACAGTTCATTGCTCAGCACCCAGGCTCCTTTTTGGCTAGACCCAGTGGCTGGACGCCGGTCAGTGCAAACGAGATGAGGACGTTTTGGGGTCTAGTGCGAAAACCCAGTGTCAGGCAATACTGGAGTGGGGACGTCCTCTACCAGACCCCACTCTACAGTATGGCCATGACACAACCCCGGTTTGAGGCCATCCAGAAATGCCTGCATTATGCAGAGAATGCAGCATGCCCCCCCCCCCCCCGAGCTGATCCCGCCTATGACCGTCTGTATAAGCTACGACCGGTCATCGATCACTTCGGGGCCAAATTTGCGCAGGCCTACGTACATGGAAAGGAGGTCGCGGTTGATGAGTCTCTCGTTGCGTTCAAGGGGAGACTCAGTTTCCGCCAATACATTCCCACTAAGCGGTCGAGGTATGGCATGAAAATGTACAAAATTGTACCTCAGGGTACACTTACAAATTTCGTGTGTACGAGGGGCGAGATTCCCGTATTGAACCCCCAGAATGTCCCCCCACTCTGGGTGTTAGCGGGAAACTCGTGTGGGACCTTATGAACCCACTGCTAGATAAGGGTTGCCACTTGTACGTGGATAACTTTTATACTAGCATTCGGAAAAATCAACGCAGCCTCCCTACCTACCCCCTCCAGTTACCTATTCCCAGGTGTGAGACCTGTGCCCTTACCAGTGGTAACCTGTTGCTGGTCAGGTATAAGGACAAGAGGGATGTCCTTATACTGTCCACAATCCACGGTAACAGCATCACCCCTGCCCCTGTGCGAGGTACTGCGGCAACGGTCCTCAAGCCCGATTCTATCGTCGACTACAATCAGTATATGGGAGGAGTTGATCTCTCTGATCAAGTTCTCAAGCCATATAATGCCATGCGCAAAACCCAGGCATGGTACAAAAAAGTTGCGGTTTACTTGGTACAGGTTGCCTTGTACAACGCTTTTGTACTATCCCGAAGCACTGGCAGCACAGGGAAATTCCTCCAATTCTATGAGGCAGTCCTCAAGGACCTGATTTTTTCAGACTGGGAAAGAGCAGGCCGGAGTACCTCGGGAATTGGAGGCACCCGGATCTTCCTTGGCCAACATTTTCCAGGTGTGGTCCCCCATACTGGAAAAAAGGGACGGTCCCCAAAAAAGTGCAGAGTGTGTCACAGGAGGGGGATACGGAAGGACACCACCACTTAGTGTTACACTTGCCCCGATCATCCGGGCCTCTGCGTTATCGATTGCTTCAGGGAGTATCACACTTCCATGGAGTACTACATTTTTATAATCCCCAACAGTCCCCTAGAGAACATAAAAAACTATGGCTCTCAGACTTTGGAGATACGGAAACTATTTTTTCCCCAAAAATATTAGTTTTAGTGCAGGCATCCTCAAACTACGGCCCTCCAGATGTTGTAAAACTATAACTCCCAGCATGCCCAGACAACCTACAGCTATCAGCAGGGCATGGTGGGAATTGTAGTTTTACAACATCTGGAGGGCCGCAGTTTGAGGATGCCTGCTTAGTGTCTCCAAAATCTTCTCTATAAAAATAACATTACCCCCCTTCCCCCCGGATGAACAGCGTTTAAAATAAAAAAAAGTGTAAAAAAAAAAAGCAATTTTTTGTCACCTAACATCACAAAAAGTGTAATAGCGAGCAATCAAAATGTCATATGCACCCCCAATTAGTGCCAATAAAAGCGCCATCTCATCCCGCAACAAATTACCGTATTTTTCGCCGTATAAGACGCACTTTTTTTGGGGGGGGAAATAGCAATGCGTCTTAAGCGGCGAATGTAGCTGATTTTGCCTTGTTTTCAATAATACACCCGCCGCAATGGCGTGCGGCGGGTGTATCAGCTGTGAGGGAGGAGGGGCTGGGGGCGGCATCTGCATTTATAATGACAGCGGGGCCCGTGCAGTGACTATTCTACTACACGGGCCCCGCTTACTGTATAATCATATCCCTAATAGTTAATTGTTGTATGCATGTAAAAGCATAATGAGCGTTAATGAGCGCTGTGTATTACTTACAATTAGAAGCGCTCGCCGTTCGGAGCAGAGAGGAGGGAGGAGGCAGACCGGGAGGACGGGCGCTGGCAACATGAGTCGTACGTCACGCGCCTGCGCCGCCCACTTTATGAATGAAGCAGGCGGCGTGGGCGCATGATGTATGACTCACACTGCCAGCTCCCGTCCTCCCGGCCTGCCTCCTCCCTCCTCTCTGCTCTGAACGGCGAGCGCTTCTAATTGTAAGTAATTATGCTTTTACATGCATACAACAATTAACTATTAGGGATATGATTATACAGTAAGCGGGGCCCGTGTAGTAGAATACAGTCACTGCACGGGCCCCGCTGTCATTATTAAAGCAGATGCGACCCCCACCCCCATTATAAAAGCAGATGCGATCCCCACACTTATGGAGGGGATCTGTGGATGACACATAGCATAAGATGCTATATATGTGTCATCCACAGATCCCCCCCATAACTGTCATACACAGATCCTCATCCTCATAACAGTGCGATCCAGAGAGGATCCCCCATAAGTGTCACCCACAGATCCCCCATAACAGTGCGTCACCCACAGATCCCCCATAACAGTGCGTCATCCACAGATCCCCCATAACAGTGCGTCATCCACAGATCCCCCATAACAGTGCGTCACTCACAGATCCCCCATAACAGTGCGTCACTCACAGATCCCCCATAACAGTGCGTCACTCACAGATCCCCCATAACAGTGCGTCACTCACAGATCCCCCATAACAGTGTGTCATCCACAGATCCTCCATAACAGTGCGTCACCCACAGACCACAATTAGTTCAAAAACCACCAAAAGCACACCTTTTGGTTCAAAATATTTTTTTTCTTATTTTCCTCCTCAAAAACCTAGGTGCGTCTTATGGGCCGGTGCATCTTATAGGGCGAAAAATACGGTAGCCCCTACATTAGATAGTCGCCCAACAAAAAATAAATAAACTGTAGCTCCTAGGCTATGGAGATACTACTAAAATAATATTTTTTTATTCCTAAAATGATAATATAGTGTATAATCTAAATACATTTTAAAATGTAGACATATTAGGTATTGCCGCATCTGTAAGAATCTGCCCCATAAAAATAACATTTGACCAAACCTGTAGTTCTGCAAACTAAAGAATCAGGGCAACCCATATTGAGTTTTATTTGGCTGTTAACCCTTACTTTATTACTGGAAAAAAATGGATTAAAATGGAACAATTTTCCCAAAAATCGAAATTCTAAAATTGCTTCTCCATCTGCCATTAACTCTTGTGGAACACCTAAAGGGTTAACAAAGTTTGTAAACCCACTTTTGAATACCTGGAGGGATGTTCTTTCTTTGATGGAGTCACTTTTTTGGAATTTCTATTCATGGGGTGCAACGGGGGGCTTGAAATGGGACATGGTATAACCAGTACTGCAAAATCTGCCTTTCAAAAACCATATGGCGTTCCCCTCCCGTTTGGCCAAACAGTAGTTAAGGACCACATATGGGGTGTTTCTGCAAACTACAGAATCAGGGCAACCCATATTAAGTTTTGTTTGGCAGTTAACCATTGCTTTGTTCCTGGAAAAAATTGATTATATTGGAAAATGTTCCCAAAAAATCAAAATTCTTAAATTTTATGTCCATTTGCCATGAAGTCTTGTGGAAGTCCTAAAGGGTTAACAAAGTTTGTAAAATCAGTTTTGAATACTTTGAGGGGTGCATTTTTGGGTGATTTCTATTGCGTAAGCCACACAAAGTGACTTCATACCTGGACTGGAAAATTTCTGAAAAATTGCAAAATTTGCTTCTAAACTTCTAAGCTATGTAACATCCCCAAAAAATAAAATGGCATTCCCAAAATGATACAAACATGAAGTAGACATATGGGGAATGTAAAGTCATCACACTTTTTGGGGGGTATTACTATGTATTACAGAAGTAGAGAAACTGAAACTTTGAAGTTTGCAAACTGTTCCAAATCTTTGGTAATTTTGGTATTATTTTATGCAAAAAAATTTACTTTTTTTGACCCAATTTTAGCAGTGTCATGAAGTACAATATGTGATGAAAAAAAATTCTCAGAGCGGCCTGGGTAAGTCAAAGCGTTTTAAAGTTATCAGCACTTAAAGTGACACTGGTCAGATTTTCAAAAAATGGCCAAGTCCTTAAGGTGAAATAGGGCTGAGTCCTTAAGGGTTTAAACATATGTATTTGACCTGTATTTGTATTGGCCTTCATAAAAATGTACCATCTAATAGACCTCCAGCCACATCTCCAGCCACATACTTAGTTGTTCTTTTATGCACGCTGAATGCATAATTTTTGGGGCCTGTAGTACACTGGCCTGCTGGAAAATTGATATCCAATGACCGTGTAATCTACCTCCAGCCACTTACTTGTTCTTTTATGTATGCTGAATGCATAATTTGTAGGCCTGTTGTACACTGGCCTGCTGGAAAGTTGATATCCAATGACCATGTAATCTACCTCCAGCCATATACTTGCTTGATTTTTTTTATGTACGCTGAATGCATAATTTTTGTGGCCTGTAGTGCACTGGCCTGCTATAAAATTGATATCCATTGATCGTGTAATCTACCTCAAGCCACATACATACTTGTTCTTTTCTGTACACTGAATGCATAATTTTCTGGGCCTGTAGTCCACTGACCTGCTATAAAATTGATATCCAGTGACAGTGTAATCTACCTCCAGCCACATACTTACTTGTTCTTTTCTGTACGGTGAATGAATAATTGTTGGGGCCTCGGAGGAATTCAACACCAATGATGACCACATGTTATCAAATTTCAACTATTATCATTAGGGTTTTTTCAAGAGGGGGAATTCGTTAGCCATGTGTTTAATCCAATTTAATATTTTTAGTTCTTTTAAACATATGTATTTGACCTGTATTTGTAATGGCCTGCATTAAAATTGATATCCATTGAACGTGTAATATACCTCTGGCCACATATTCACTTGATATTTTTTGTCCAGTGAATGCCTAATGTTTGGGACCTGTAGTCCAGTGGCCTATAGTAAAATTTTTATCCATTGACCGCATAATGTACCTCGAGCCACATAATCTAAATTTCTTTTATGTCAGGTGAATGCCTAATTTTTAAGACCCGTACTCCCGTGGCCTAAAATTAAATTATTTCTAGGCTCCAACAGGGCACATTTCAGAGAATTTCCCTTTAAGACGCATAAAAATGTCCCCTGATTAAGATAGATATTTTTTTCACTGTCTATGTTGTGGGACTATTTGTACACTTCTAAGCATTTGGTGGATGCAAATATGAGCTGAAGTTTTTTCAGGTTCTCCTGCCATTAAAGTGAAAAGGGCCCGCCGCGAACTTGTGGTTCGCGAACACTTGATTGCGTTCGCGAACCGTCCCGTCCTGTCCGATGTCCATCACTATCCCTAAAATATCAGTGACAGCCAGTGCACTTTTTCTATAGACAGTGTTCCTTGAGGACAGTTAAATAATCTGTGCCACATCTCCAGCCACGGGAGTACAGGCCCCAAACATTAGGCATTCACTGGACAGAAAACATCGAGTGATTATGTGGCTGGAGTTATATAAGACGGTCATTAGATATCAATTTTACTGCAGGCCAGTGGAGTACAGCCCCCAAAAATTATTAATTCAATGTACAGAAAAGAACAAGCTTTGTTTTCTTCTCATTATCTATCGCTAGTAGAGGCCTAAGCATGGCAGGAAGGTTCCCCCAGAAGTATCTTACTGGATGAGCAGCCAATACCGCACTTGCTTCAATCTTGATAGGATTCGGCTCCAGATGTAGAGGAATCGCAACACCCTCCACGTCGTTGAATAAACTAAAGACTGTCCGATTCTATCCTAAGATTTTTTTAAATGTTATTATTAAATAAGAGAATGCCAAGAGTGTGCAAAGCAGTAATCAAAGCAAAAGGTGGCTACTTTGAAGAACCTAGAATATTACATATTTTCAGTTGTTTCACACTTTTTTGTTATGTATATAATTCCACATTCATGGTTTTGATGTCTTCAGTGTGAATCTACAATTTTCATAGTCATGAAAATAAAGAAAACTCTTTGAATGAGAAGGTGTGTCCAAACTTTGGGTCTGTACTGTATATATATATATATATATATATATATATATACACACACACATATAACACCCAGCGTGTATAAAGTGCAAGTAATAAATAAAATAATAAAATCTCAGTATCAACAAGTAGTCACCAACAGCGCAGCAAAGTGCAAGTGCATAATATCAACTAGATCTCCATATCCGCAGACAGTCGCTCATTGCACAGTAACAAGGCTACCATAATAGCCTAAATAGGTGTACATAGAACATTATTTAAGGGCCAGAACTAGAATAGTATATATCAAGTCTTTAAACAATCACAACACTTTAACCTCACATATTATACATAATATAAACGCATACCCATTGTATATAGGATATCCACCTAAGGAGAGCCATGTACCCCTGAGAGAAAATTATTCATTCAATGTACAGAAAAGAACAAGCTTTGTCTTCTTCTCATTTTCTATCGCTAGTAGAGGCCTAAGCATGGCAGGCAGGTTCCCCCAGAAGTATCTTGCTGGATGAGCAGCCAATACCGCGCTTGCATGAATCTTGACAGGATTCGGCTCCAGGTGTAGAGCAATTGTTTTTTTTGGAATGCTTTCTCCATCGCAGCACCCTCCACGTCGTCGAATAAACAGAAGACTGGCCGATTCTCTCCTAAGAAAAAGATAAAAAGTTATTATTCAATTATTATTATGAAATTTATTCCATATATATTATAAAATTTCCATTCTCCGGTGTCTCCATTCTGCAACGTGGGTTTCCCACACGAGTTCTACACACTTCCAAAATAAAGTGGGATGAATAGATGACTGATGATCGGGGAGCTCCATGATCTTCCCAGGAGCTGCTTTTGTGAGCCACGGTTCATTTCTGAGATGTTTGTGTGGTAATCCGAAGACCAAGTCCATCTCCATCTCTGTGCACCACATGATTTACTCACTGCGCCTGCGCCGACTACATCACAGTGAGGAAGCCAGCACCAGGATCGCATCATTCACTCACTGCGCCTGCGCCGAAGACCGAAGTGAACGGCGCAGGTGCGGGATTTCGCCAACGATGCTGGGAACAGTAGCATCAATCAAGAGGAGCTGGGCGGGCACAACACAGGACCTGGGCGGAATACAGGGTGAGTGGACAGAGCCTCTAGGTGCTGATTTTACGCCCATATAGCACCTAGAGGCTCATTAGCATATAATAAAAGTGTATTTTTAACAAAAACGGCTGCAGGGACTAACATTAGAAACATACTGTTATGTAGTGCTGACATGGGCGCATCGCTAATGTCAGTCAGCTACATGACAGTATTTCTGGTGGTAGAAACCCTTTAAGGCTGCGTTCACACGGGCGAGATTTCCACGCGGGTGCAATGCAGTAGGTGAACGCATTGCACCTGCACTGAATCCTGACCCATTCATTTCAATGGGGCTGTGTACATGAGCGTTTTTTTTCACTCATCACTTCTGCAATGCTTTAAAATCGCAGCATGTTCTATATTCTGTGTTTTTCACGCAGCCCTGGCTCCATAGAAGTGAATGGGGCTGCGTTAATAACGCATTGCATCTGCAAGCAAGTGCGGATGCAATGCGTTTTTCACTGATGGTTGCTAGGAGATGTTGTTTGTAAACCTTCAGTTTTTTTATCACACGCGTGAAAAACGCATCAAAACGCATTGCACCCACGCGGAAAAAACTGAACAACTAAACGCAATTGCAGCCAAAACTGACTGAACTTGCTTGCAAAATGGTGCGAGTTTAACTGAACGCACCCTGAACGCATCCGGACCTAATCTGTCACGCTCGTGTGAACTCAGCCTAACATTGATTTTATTAAACCCAAACTTGATTACAATTATAAGAAAGTATACTTAAATTTGCCAAAACTGGCCTAATAACTCAAGTATGAACTCTGCCTTTCAGCTGATTCTACATAGATGTCTACAGAACTTGTTCTATTACACGCTTATACAAGTGGAGCCCCCTGACAGAGTGGAAAGGATGTCAGCAGTAAGTTTGTGTTGATGTCACTGATTAATTTGCCCTTCCTCTGATCTGTCAAAACAATAACCCACAAAAAAACTGATCCTGTCTTTGGAGCATATGCCTTCACACGGTCAGCAATTGCTCAGTATTGCTAATGCCAATAAAAACAGGAGTGGGTCTAAAACAGAGATCACTGCTTTTGTCTACCAAATCATAAGCAAATTCTGATGGGACCATACAGGCCTTACAGATGCTACACAGACAGCCAGGATCTGTTGTGCATCTTATTTTTCCTACCTTCTGACAGATCAGAATAAAGGTCAAATGAATGATGATGTCAGCCAGGCCGAAAGCCAAAATAGTGGCCCAGTCGTGAAGTGGGGAGGGTGTGAACAGCATGAGAAGTCCACAGAGTGTCCCTATGACAGAGTGGTGAGGTGGAAGCAGCATGAGGAGATCACACAGTGGCCCAATGACAAAGTCTGGAGGTAGCGGCAGCATCAGGATGCCACAATGAAAGTGTGGAGGTGGCAGCAGTATGAGGAGGCCACCGAGTTGCACATCACAGTATGTAGTTGGCAGCAGTATGGCCAGGTTACATAGTGTGGAGATGGCAGCATCAGGAGGCCAGAGTGGCAAGGCGACATAGTGTGGACATGGCAGCACCAGGAGGCCACTGTAGCTGGCCAGCTAGGACCTGTCCTAGGTTGCTAGTATAGCTTATATGTGTATACAGCTAGACCTGCCAATAGCCTTAATATTGTTCCTATGTTTATGTGTTAAAGACAAAAACTGAGTTATTTACTGTGACATCATGTTTTCGATATATTTTGTGTTCACAGAAGCAGACAAAAATAATATGCCTTTAAGATTCATTTTGTAATGAAAGGTAAACTCAGTGACACAGCAGAAACAACAGAAAGTATAGTGTTAATCGTTAATTTGTTTTCCCTTAGTCCTAACAGTGGCACAGATTCTGCCCCTGTGGACTGGTTAGGACAGGTGGAAGTTTTAATGAAATTAAACAAACACATACACACACCCTCCCTCCCCCAATAAATAGGGGGCGTGACCCCCAGGCCCTTGTGTAGTTACAAGTAGAAAAAATAACAACTTTAAAGTATAACTAAGGGGGGGGGGGATATTTGTGTGCCACTGTTAGGACTAAGGGAAAACAAGTTATCGTTAGAAATGAACGATTCCCTTACATCCTAACCAGTGGCACAGATGGGGATTTAGCATGGGAAGGTCCTCATGCCTGGCGGAAGCTAATACTGTCCGGCCAAATGAGGAAGAGCTATAAATTCTAGAATCCACTCTATAGTGTGAGATAAAGATAGAGTGTGAAATCCAAGAAGCCAACTTACAGATCACATCCAATGGAATCGAGCTTCTCTCTGCAAATGAAGTGGTCACTGCCCGCGTGGAGTGGGCCCTTAAAAACTCAGGAGGCTCCGAGCCCTGAGACATATAGGACTCCCGAATTGCCTCTTTAATGCATCGACTGATGGAGGGCTTAGGGGCTTTCCTCCCCTTGTTGGTACCGGAAAAGAGGATAAGGAGGTTTTCATCTCTCCTAAATACCTTGGAGCGTTCCAGGTAAATCCTAAGACATCTCGAAATGTCGAGGGTATGATGCCCTCTTTCCTCAGAGGAGGGGGGGTGGAGCCTAAGTCGGCAGGGAAATCACCTGGTTAATGTTGTCAAAAGAAGGCACCTTTGGAATAAAGGTAGGCAGAAATCTAAGTAGTACCCGGTCTTGGAGGAACCTAGTATAAGGTTCAAACGTGGAAAAAGCTTGGAGTTCCCCAACTCGCTTTGCAGAGGTAATGGCCAACAAAAAGGTGATCTTCCAGGTAAGGAACTTGAATTCCACCTCCTCTAGGGGCTCAAAGGGGTGCGATTAACGACCGATAAATCCCAAACAGGGACCGTTCTAATCACTGTAGGCTTTAATCTTGAAGCTCCCTTTAGGAACCCCTTAATAAGGGGCTCTTGAGATATAGACCTGTTGAGACAGGCTGAAATTGCTGAAACCTGCACTTTGAGGGTAGAATGGGACAGCCCCGTGTCCAGACCGTCTTGCAAAAACAGAAGAATTGCCGGAATGGAAGCTTCAGTGGATGACTGCTGACTAGGGATGAGCGAACTCGAACTGTATAGTTCGGGTTCGTACCGAATTTTGGGGTGTCCGTGACACGGACCCGAACCCGGACATTTTCGTAAAAGTTCGGGTTCGGTGTTCGTCGCTTTCTTGGCGCTTTTGTGACGCTTTCTTAGCGCTTTTTGAAAGGCTGCAAAGCAGCCAATCAACAAGCGTCATACTACTTGCCCCAAGAGGCCATCACAGCCATGCCTACTATTGGCATGGCTGTGATTGGCCAGAGCACCATGTGACCCAGTCTCTATTTAAGCTGGAGTCACATAGCGCCGCCCGTCACTCTGCTCTGATTAGCGTAGGGAGAGGTTGTGGCTGCGACAGTAGGGCGAGATTAGGCAGATTAACTCCTCCAAAGGACTTGATTAATCGATCGATCTGCAGCTGTGCATCATTGAGCTGCTGAAATTCAATTGCTCACTGTTTTTAGGCTGCCCAGACCGTTTGTCAGTCACTTTTTTCTGGGGTGATCGGCGGCCATTTTGTGTCATGTGGTGCGCCAGCACAAGCTGCGACCAAGTGCATTTAACCCTCAATGGTGTGGTTGTTTTTTGGCTAAAGTCTACATTAGGGTGAAGCTGTCACACCAAGTGCATTTAACCAGCAATAGTCTGTTTATTTTTTGGCCATATACTACATCAGGGGCAAGCTGCGCCTGTCACCAAGTGCATTTAACCCTCAATGGTGTGGTTGTTTTTTGGCTAAAGCCTACATCAGGGTGAAGCTGTCACACCAAGTGCATTTAACCAGCAATAGTCTGTTTATTTTTTGGCCATATACTACATCAGGGGCAAGCTGCGCCTGTCACCAAGTGCATTTAACCCTCAATGGTGTGGATGTTTTTTGGCTAAAGCCTACATCAGGGTGAAGCTGTCACACCAAGTGCATTTAACCAGCAATAGTCTGTTTATTTTTTGGCCATATACTACATCAGGGGCAAGCTGCGCCCGTTACCAAGTGCATTTAACCCTCAGTAGTGTGGTTGGTCAAGCTGTCACACCAAGTGCATTTAACCAGCAATAGTCTGTTCATTTTTTGGCCATATACAACATCAGGGGCAAGCTGCGCCCGTCACCAAGTGCATTTAACCCTCAGTAGTGTGGTTGGTCAAGCTGTCACACCAAGTTCATTTAACCAGCAATAGTCTGTTCATTTTTTGGCCATATACTACATCAGGGGCAAGCTGCGCCTGTCACCAAGTGCATTTAACCCTCAGTAGTGTGGTTGGTCAAGCTGTCACACCAAGTGCATTTAACCAGCAATAGTGTGGTTATTTTTTGGCCATATCCCAGTCTAATTCTGTCAGTAAATCCATACCGGTCACCCAGCGCCTAAATACTAGGCCTCAAATTTATATTCCGCTAAATCTGTCGTTACCGCTGTACTGTTCTGGCTGGGCAAGTTATTTAGTGTCCGTCAAAGCACATTTTTTTTCTGGGTTGAAATACAATTCCCAATTTAGCAATTTCATAATTTAGTGGTTTCTGCTGTATCAGAGCTATTTGAAATCTATCCCTAAAAGGGTATATAATATTCAAGGTGCACATAGGGTCATTCAGAATAACTTCACACACACGCTACTGTGCATTTCCAAGTCTAATTCTGTCAGTAAATCCATACCGGTCACCCAGCGCCTAAATACTAGGCCTCAAATTTATATCCCGCTAAATCTGTCTTTACCGCTGTACTGTTCTGGCTGGGCAAGTTATTTAGTGTCCGTCAAAGCACATTTTTTGTTCTGGGTTGAAATACAATTCCCAATTTAGCAATTTCATAATTTAGTGGTTTCTGCTATATCAGAGCTATTTGAAATCTATCCCTAAAAGGGTATATAATATTCAAGGTGCACATAGGGTCATTCAGAATAACTTCACACACACGCTACTGTGCATTTCCAAGTCTAATTCTGTCAGTAAATCCATACCGGTCACCCAGCGCCTAAATACTAGGCCTCAAATTTATATCCCGCTAAATCTGTCTTTACCGCTGTACTGTTCTGGCTGGGCAAGTTATTTAGTGTCCGTCAAAGCACATTTTTTGTTCTGGGTTGAAATACAATTCCCAATTTAGCAATTTCATAATTTAGTGGTTTTTGCTATATCAGAGCTATTTGAAATCTATCCCTAAAAGGGTATATAATATTCAAGGCGCACATAGGGTCATTCAGAATAACTTCACACACACGCTACTGTGCATTTCCAAGTCTAATTCTGTCATCAAATCTATACCGGTCACCCAGCGCCTAAATACTAGGCCTCAAATTTATATTCAGCTGAATTTGAATACAATACATTGGGCCAAATAATATTTTTGTTGTTGTGGTGAACGATAACAATGAGGAAAACATCTAGTAAGGGACGCGGACGTGGACATGGTCGTGGTGGTGTTAGTGGACCCTCTGGTGCTGGGAGAGGACGTGGCCGTTCTGCCACATCCACACGTCCTAGTGTACCAACTACCTCAGGTCCCAGTAGCCGCTAGAATTTACAGCGATATATGGTGGGGCCCAATGCCGTTCTAAGGATGGTAAGGCCTGAGCAGGTACAGGCATTAGTCAATTGGGTGGCCGACAGTGCATCCAGCACGTTCACATTATCTCCCACCCAGTCTTCTGCAGAAAGCGCACAGATGGCGCCTGAAAACCAACCCCATCAGTCTGTCACATCACCCCCATGCATACCAGGGAAACTGTCTGAGCCTCAAGTTATGCAGCAGTCTCTTATGCTGTTTGAAGACTCCGCTGGCAGGGTTTCCCAAGGGCATCCACCTAGCCTTTCCCCAGCGGTGAAAGACATAGAATGCACTGACGCACAACCACTTATGTTTCCTGATGATGAGGACATGGGAATACCACCTCAGCATGTCTCTGATGATGACGAAACACAGGTGCCAACAGCTGCGTCTTTCTGCAGTGTGCAGACTGAACAGGAGGTCAGGGATCAAGACTGGGTGGAAGACGATGCAGGGGACGATGAGGTCCTAGACCCCACATGGAATGAAGGTCGTGCCACTGACTTTCACAGTTCGGAGGAAGAGGCAGTGGTGAGACCGAGCCAACAGCGTAGCAAAAGAGGGAGCAGTGGGCAAAAGCAGAACACCCGCCGCCAAGAGACTCCGCCTGCTACTGACCGCCGCCATCTGGGACCGAGCACCCCAAAGGCAGCTTCAAGGAGTTCCCTGGCATGGCACTTCTTCAAACAATGTGCTGACGACAAGACCCGAGTGGTTTGCACGCTGTGCCATCAGAGCCTGAAGCGAGGCATTAACGTTCTGAACCTGAGCACAACCTGCATGACCAGGCACCTGCATGCAAAGCATGAACTGCAGTGGAGTAAGCACCTTAAAACCAAGGAAGTCACTCAGGCTCCCCCTGCTACCACTTCTGCTGCTGCTGCCTCGGCCTCTTCCTCTGCCTCTGGAGGAACGTTGGCACCTGCCGCCCAGCAAACAGGGGATGTACCACCAACACCACCACCACCTCCGTCACCAAGCGTCTCAACCATGTCACACGGCAGCGTTCAGCTCTCCATCTCACAAACATTTGAGAGAAAGCGTAAATTCCCACCTAGCCACCCTCGATCCCTGGCCCTGAATGCCAGCATTTCTAAACTACTGGCCTATGAAATGCTGTCATTTAGGCTGGTGGACACAGACAGCTTCAAACAGCTCATGTCGCTTGCTGTCCCACAGTATGTTGTTCCCAGCCGGCACTACTTCTCCAAGAGAGCCGTGCCTTCCCTGCACAACCAAGTATCCGATAAAATCAAGTGTGCACTGCGCAACGCCATCTGTGGCAAGGTCCACCTAACCACAGATACGTGGACCAGTAAGCACGGCCAGGGACGCTATATCTCCCTAACTGCACACTGGGTAAATGTAGTGGCAGCTGGGCCCCAGGCGGAGAGCTGTTTGGCGCACGTCCTTCCGCCGCCAAGGATCGCAGGGCAACATTCTTTGCCTCCTGTTGCCACCTCCTCCTACTCGACTTCCTCCTCCTCTTCTTCCACCTGCTCATCTAGTCAGCCACACACCTTCACCACCAACTTCAGCACAGCCCGGGGTAAACGTCAGCAGGCCATTCTGAAACTCATATGTTTGGGGGACAGGCCCCACACCGCACAGGAGTTGTGGCAGGGTATAGAACAACAGACCGACGAGTGGTTGAGGCCAGTGAGCCTCAAGCCCGGCCTGGTGGTGTGTGATAATGGGCGAAATCTCATTGCAGCTCTGGGACTAGCCAGTTTGACGCACATCCCTTGCTTGGCGCATGTGCCGAATTTGGTGGTGCAGAAGTTCATTCACAACTACCCCGACATGTCAGAGCTGCTGCATAAAGTGCGGGCCGTCTGTTCGCGCTTCCGGCGTTCACATCCTGCTGCTGCTCACCTGTCTGCGCTACCGCGTAACTTTGGCCTTCCCGCTCACCGCCTCATATGCGACGTGCCCACCAGGTGGAACTCCACCTTGCACATGCTGGACAGACTGTGCGAGCAGCAGCAGGCCATAGTGGAGTTTCAGCTGCAGCACACACGGGTCAGTTGCACTACAGAACAGCACCACTTCACCACCAATGACTGGGCCTCCATGCGAGACCTGTGTGCCCTGTTGCGCTGTTTCGAGTACTCCACCAACATGGCCAGTGGCGATGACTCCGTTATCAGCGTTACAATACCACTTCTATGTCTCCTTGAGAAAACACTTAGGGCGATGATGGAAGAGGAGGTGGCCCAGGAGGAGGAGGAGGAAGAGGGGTCATTTTTAGCACTTTCAGGCCAGTCTCTTCGAAGTGACTCAGAGGGAGGTTTTTGGCAACAGCAGAGGCCAGGTACAAATGTGGCCAGCCAGGGCCCACTACTGGAGGACGAGGACGAGGATGAGGAGGAGGTGGAGGAGGATGAGGATGAAGCATGGTCACAGCGGGGTGGCACCCAACGCAGCTCGGGTCCATCACTGGTGCGTGGCTGGGGGGAAAGGCAGGACGATGACAATACGCCTCCCACAGAGGACAGCTTGTCCTTACCCCTGGGCAGCCTGGCACACATGAGCGACTACATGCTGCAGTGCCTGCGCAACGACAGCAGAGTTGCCCACATTTTAACGTGTGCGGACTACTGGGTTGCCACCCTGCTGGATCCACGCTACAAAGACAATGTGCCCACCTTACTTCCTGCACTGGAGCGTGATAGGAAGATGCGCGAGTACAAGCGCACGTTGGTAGACGCGCTACTGAAAGAATTCCCAAATGTCACAGGGGAACAAGTGGAAGCCCAAGGCCAAGGCAGAGGAGGAGCAAGAGGTCGCCAAGGCAGCTGTGTCACGGCCAGCTCCTCTGAGGGCAGGGTTAGCATGGCAGAGATGTGGAAAAGTTTTGTCAACACGCCACAGCTAACTGCACCACCACCTGATATGCAACGTGTTAGCAGGAGGCAACATTTCACTAACATGGTGGAACAGTACGTGTGCACACCCCTCCACGTACTGACTGATGGTTCGCCCCCATTCATTTACTGGGTCTCTAAATTGTCCACGTGGCCAGAGCTAGCCTTTTATGCCTTGGAGGTGCTGGCCTGCCTGGCGGCCAGCGTTTTGTCTGAAAGTGTATTCAGCACGGCAGGGGGCGTCATTACAGACAAACGCAGCTGCCTGTCTACAGCCAATGTGGACAAGTTGACGTTCATAAAAATGAACCAGGCATGGATCCCACAGGACCTGTCCGTCCCTTGTCCAGATTAGACATTAACTTCCTCCCATTAGCCATATATTATTGTACTCCAGGGCACTTCCTCATTCAATCCTATTTTTATTTTCATTTTACCATTATATTGCGAGGCTACCCAAATTTGAATGAACCTCTCCTCTGTCTGGGTGCCGGGCCCTAAATATATGCCAATGGACTGTTGCATTGGTGGCTGACGTGAAGCCTGATTCTCTGCTATGATATGAAGACTGATTCTCTGCTGACATCAAGCCAGATTGTCTGTTACGGGACCTCTCTCCTCTGCCTGGGTGCTGGGCCTAAATTTATGACAATGGACTGTTGCAGTGGTGGCTGACGTGAAGCCTGATTCTCTGCTATGACATGAAGATTGATTCTCTGCTGACATGAAGCCAGATTGTCTGTTA
Organism: Bufo gargarizans; assembly: GCF_014858855.1. Classification (NCBI taxonomy): domain Eukaryota; kingdom Metazoa; phylum Chordata; class Amphibia; order Anura; family Bufonidae; genus Bufo; species Bufo gargarizans. Next base: position 383,657,260 of record NC_058082.1, on the reverse strand, counting down.
CGGGACCTCTCTCCTCTGCCTGGGTGCTGGGCCTAAATTTATGAAAATGGACTCTTACAGTGGTGGGTGACGTCAAGCCTGATTCTCTGCCATGATATGAAGACTGATTCTCTGCTGACATGAAGCCATATTGTCTGTTACGGGACCTCTCTCCTCTGCCTGGGTGCTGGGCCTAAATTTATGAAAATGGACTGTTGCAGTGGTGGCTGACGTGAAGCCTGATTCTCTGCTATGACATGCAGACTGATTCTCTGCTGACATGAAGCCAGATTCTCTGTTAAGGGATCTCTCTCCTCTGCCTGGGTGCTGGGCCTAAATATATGCCAATGGACTGTTGCACTGGTGGCTGACGTGAAGCCTGATTGTCTGTTACGGGACCTCTCTCCTCTGCCTGGGTGCTGGGCCTAAATATCTGACAATGGACTGTTGCATTGGTGGCTGACGTGAAGCCTGATTCTCTGCTATGATATGAAGACTGATTCTCTGCTGACATGAAGCCAGATTCTCTGTTACGGGACCTCTCTCCTTTGCCTGGGTGCTGGGCCTAAATTTATGACAATGGACTGTTGCAGTGGTGGCTGACGTGAAGCCTGATTCTCTGCTATGACATGAAGATTGATTCTCTGCTGACATGAAGCCAGATTGTCTGTTACGGGACCTCTCTCCTCTGCCTGGGTGCTGGGCCTAAATTTATGAAAATGGACTCTTACAGTGGTGGGTGACGTGAAGCCTGATTCTCTGCTATGATATGAAGACTGATTCTCTGCTGACATGAAGCCATATTGTCTGTTACGGGACCTCTCTCCTCTGCCTGGGTCCTTGGCCTAAATTTATGAAAATGGACTGTTGCAGTGGTGGCTGACGTGAAGCCTGATTCTCTGCTATGATATGCAGACTGATTCTCTGCTGACATGAAGCCAGATTCTCTGTTACGGGACCTCTCTCCTCTGCCTGGGTGCTGGGCCTAAATTTATGAAAATGGACTGTTGCAGTGGTGGCTGACGTGAAGCCTGATTCTCTGCTATGACATGCAGACTGATTCTCTGCTGACATGAAGCCAGATTCTGTGTTAAGGGACCTCTCTCCTCTGCCTGGGTGCTGGGCCTAAATATATGCCATTGGACTGTTGCACTGGTGGCTGACGTGAAGCCTGATTGTCTGTTACGGGACCTCTCTCCTCTGCCTGGGTGCTTGGCCTAAATATCTGACAATGGACTGTTGCATTGGTGGCTGACGTGAAGCCTGATTCTCTGCTATGATATGAAGACTGATTCTCTGCTGACATCAAGCCAGATTGTCTGTTACGGGACCTCTCTCCTCTGCCTGGGTGCTGGGCCTAAATTTATGAAAATGGACTGTTGCAGTGGTGGGTGACGTGAAGCCTGATTCTCTGCTATGACATGCAGACTGATTCTCTGCTGACATGAAGCCAGATTCTCTGTTAAGGGACCTCTTTCCTCTGCCTGGGTGCTGGGCCTAAATATATGCCAATGGACTGTTGCAGTGGTGGCTGACGTGAAGCCAGATTCTCTGCTATGACATGCAGACTGATTCTCTGCTGACATGAAGCCAGATTCTCTGTTCCGGGACCTCTCTCCTCTGCCTGGGCCTAAATTTATGAAAATGGACTGTTGCAGTGGTGGCTGACGTGAAGCCCGATTCTCTGCTATGACATGCAGACTGATTCTCTGCTGACATGAAGCCAGATTCTCTGTTACGGGACCTCTCTCCTCTGCCTGGGTGCTGGGCCTAAATTTATGAAAATGGACTGTTGCAGTGGTGGCTGACGTGAAGCCTGATTCTCTGCTATGACATGCAGACTGATTCTCTGCTGACATGAAGCCAGATTCTCTGTTAAGGGACCTCTCTCCTCTGCCTGGGTGCTGGGCCGAAATATATGCCAATGGACTGTTGCACTGGTGGCTGACGTGAAGCCTGATTGTCTGTTACGGGACCTCTCTCCTCTGCCTGGGTGCTGGGCCTAAATATCTGACAATGGACTGTTGCATTGGTGGCTGACGTGAAGCCTGATTCTCTGCTATGATATGAAGACTGACTTCTCTGCTGACATGAAGCCAGATTGTCTGTTACGGGACCTCTCTCCTCTGCCTGGGTGCTGGGCCTAAATTTATGAAAATGGACTGTTACAGTGGTGGGTGACGTGAAGCCTGATTCTCTGCTATGATATGAAGACTGATTCTCTGCTGACATGAAGCCAGATTCTCTGTTACGGGACCTCTCTCCTCTGCCTGGGTGCTGGGCCTAAATATATGCCATTGGACTGTTGCACTGGTGGCTGACATGAAGCCTGATTGTCTGTTACGGGACCTCTCTCCTCTGCCTGGGTGCTTGGCCTAAATATCTGACAATGGACTGTTGCATTGGTGGCTGACGTGAAGCCTGATTCTCTGCTATGATATGAAGACTGATTCTCTGCTGACATGAAGCCAGATTGTCTGTTACGGGACCTCTCTCCTCTGCCTGGGTGCTTGGCCTAAATTTATGAAAATGGACTGTTACAGTGGTGGGTGACGTGAAGCCTGATTCTCTGCTATGACATGAAGACTGATTCTCTGCTGACATGAAGCCAGATTGTCTGTTATGGGACCTCTCTCCTGTGCCTGGGTGCCGGGGCCTAAATATCTGAGAATGGACTGTTCCAGTGGTGGGTGACGTGAAGCCATATTCTCTGCTATGGGACCTCTCTCCAATTGATTTTGGTTAATTTTTATTTATTTAATTTTTATTTTTATTAATTTCCCTATCCACATTTGTTTGCAGGGGATTTACCTACATGTTGCTGCCTTTTGCAGCCCTCTAGCCCTTTCCTGGGCTGTTTTACAGCCTTTTTAGTACCGAAAAGTTCGGGTCCCCATTGACTTCAATGGGGTTCGGGGTCGGGACGAAGTTCGGATCGGATTCGGATCCCGAACCCGAACATTTCCGGGAAGTTCGGCCGAACTTCTCGAACCCGAACATCCAGGTGTTCGCTCAACTCTACTGCTGACGCATAGGACACCATGATGAAAAAATCCTCCAAATTCTTGAGTAGGACTTATTGCTTCCGATCTGGAGTGCTCTAAGGTTCTCAAGACAGACCCCGAAAGCCCTTCTATCCTTGGAAGGGACGGATCAACCTCCAGGCCGTCAGGTTAAACATTTGAAGATTTGAGGAGATCTTAGTGTCCCCCAACACCAGTACTCTCTCTGGGGGAAGCCTCCAAAATTGACCCTGACTCATCTGGAAGAGTTGGGAAAACCAAGCTCTCTTTGGCCAGTATGGAATGATGGCGATGACTGACGCTTGCTCCTGCCTGATTTTCATCAAGACCCTTGGTATCAAGGAAATTGGAGGGAAGATGTAGGCCAGCCTGAACCTCCATGTGATTGACAGTGCATCTATTGCCACCTGGTTGTCCTCCCTGTAAAGGGAGCAATACCTCTCCACCTTGCTGTTGAACCTCGTTGCCATGAGATCGATCTCTGGCATGCCCCACCTGAGCGTTAACTCCTTGAAGACCTGTGAATGAAGTGACCATTCTCCGGTTGGAAGACTTCGGCTCAGGCGATCCGCGATCACATTGTGAATTCCGCAAATGTGCACGGCTGATAAGAGGGTGAGGTTCAGTTCTGCCCAATCCAATATCACCCCTATGTCTCTCAGGAGACTTTGTGACCTCGTGCCTCCCTGCTTGTTGATATACAGCACAGCGGTCATGCTGTCTGACTGTACCTTCACTGCTTTCCCTCGAATGAAGGGAGCAAAATGAAAAAGAGCTAGTCTGATCGCTCTGATCTCCAGGAGATTTGATGACAATGATTTCTCCTGTGGTGTCCAAGTTCCTTGGACTGTCCTGTCCAGAAAATTAGCTCCCCAGTCTACTAGGGATGCATCTGAAGTAAGTATGATCCAAGAGGGCTGGATCAAGGACTTGCCGTCCTTGAGGTGAGACCACAATCTTAGAGAGGATCGGGCATGGTAAGACAGGGAGTGCATGGAATTGAGTCCCCCCGGACTGTGATTCCACTTGGCTAGTACCTCCGACTAAAGCAGACGCAGATGCCATAATGCCCAAGGAACCACCTCTGCGGTTGATGGTATTAGTCCCAACATCTTCATCAATGTTCGACTTTATACCTCTCGTGGTACTGCGAGAGAACGGGCTGTTAGTTGAATGGATCGCCTTCTCTCGGGAGTGAGATGAATAGTCATCTTTACTAAATCCACCACGGCTGGCAGAAGTTGGGACTTGTCCCAGTTGATTATCCATCCTAGCTGATGAAGGAAGGCGACAGCCTGTTGAATGTGTTGGGACAGGATCGCTTGGGAAGAGGCTCTGAGGAGCCAATCGTCCTGGTAAGGAACTATGCTCAGACCCTGAAGCCTTAGAGCGGCCACCACGGATACCACCACCTTGGTAAAAGTGTGTGGGGCAGAAGAAATCTCAAACGGGAGGGCCACAAACTGGAAATGTTTTAAGACCCCCCGATCTGTACCGCGATTCCTAACCTCTTAGGGACACAGCCTTATTTCACCTTAGGACCAGGCCATTTTTTGAAAATCTGACCAGTGTCACTTTAAGTGGTGATAACTTTAAAACGCTTTGACATATTGTACTTCATGACACTGGTAAAATGAAGTAAAAAAATTATTATTTTTGCATAAAAAATACCTAATTTATCAAAAATTGGGAAAAATTTGCAAATTTCAAAGTTTCAGTTTCTCTACTTCTGTAATACATAGTAATACCCCTAAAAATTGTGATGACTTTACATTCCCCATATGTCTACTTCATGTTTGAATTATTTTGGGAATGATATTTTATTTTTTGGGCATGTTACAAGGCTTAGAAGTTTAGAAGCAAATCTTGAAATTTTCCAGAAATTTACAAAAACCCAATTTTTAGGGACCACTACAGCTCTGAAGTCACTTTGCAAGGCTTACATAATAGAAACCACCCAAAAATGACCCCATTCTATAAACTACACCCCTCAAGGTATTCAAAACTGAATTTACAAACTTTGTTAACCCTTTAGGTGTTGCACAAGAGTTATTGGCAAATGGGGATGAAATTTGAGAATTGAATTTTTTTGCCTAATTTTTCATTTTAACAAATTTTTTCCACTAACAAAGCAAGGGTTAACAGCCAAACAAGACTGTATCTTTATTACCCTGACTCTACCGTTTACAGAAACACCCCATATGTGGCCGTAAACTACTGTACGGCCACACAGAGGGGCGTAGAGTGAAAGGTGCGCCGTTTGGTTTTTGGAAGGCAGGTTTTGCTGGACTGTTTTTTTGACACCATGTCCCAATTGAAGCCCCCCTGATGCACCCCTAGAGTAGAAACTCTAAAAAAGTGACCCCATTTTAGAAACTACGGGATAGGGTGGCAGTTTTGTTGGTAATAGTTTAGGGTACATATGATTTTTGGTTGCTCTATATTACACTTTTTGTGCGGCAAGGTAACAAGAAATAGCTTTTTTGGGACCGTTTTTTTTTTGTTATTTACAACATTCATCTGACAGGTTAGATCATGTGGTAATTTTATAGAGCAGGTTGTCACAGACGCGGCGATACCTAATATGTATACAATTTTTTTATTTATGTAAGTTTTACACAATGAATTCATTTTTAAAACAAAAAAAAGTTTTTGTGTTTCCATAGTCTAAGAGCTATCGTTTTTTCAGTTTTTGGGCGATTATCTTAAGTAGGGTTTCATTTTTTGCGGGATGAGATGACGGTTTGATTGGCACTATTTTGGGGTGCATATGACTTTTTGATTGCTTGCTATTACACTTTTTGTGACGTAAGATGACAAAAAATGGCTTTTTTTTACACCGTTTTTATTTATATTTTTTTACGGTGGTCAACTGAGGGGTTAGGTCATGTGATATTTTTATAGAGCCGGTCGATATGGACGCGGCGATACCTAATATATATAGTTTTTTTTATTTATGTACGTTTTACACAATGATTTCATTTTTTAAATAAAAAAAATCATGTTTTAGTGTTTCCATAGTCTAAGAGCCATAGTTTTTTCAGTTTTTGGGCAATTATCTTGGGTAGGGTATGATTTTTGTGGGATGAGATGACGGTTTGATTGTTACAATTTTGGCGTACATGCGACTTTTATCACTTTTATTACCTTTTTGGGGAAGTAAGGTGGGCAAAATTTCAATTTCATCATAGTTTTTTATTTTTTTATTTTTATGGCATTCACCTTTTGGGTAAAGTAACATGACCGTTTTATAGATCAGGTTGTTACGGATGCGACGATACCAAACATGTGTAGGGAATTTTTTTTTTTTTCATTTTTAATCAGTGATAAATGTGTTTTTTGATTTTTACTTTATTTTCACTTTTTTCACTTTTTATTTTTTTACCCAGACCCACTTGGTTCTTGAAGATCCAGTGGGTCTGATGTCTGTATAATACAGTACATTACACTACATAGGGTACTGTACTGTATTTTGCTTACACTTTGTCTGAACAGATCTATGCCTTTAGCACAGATCTGTTTAGAACCATGGACAGCAGGATGCCTGAGAAGGCGTCCTGTTGCCATGGGAACCTTCCCCATCTGCTCAGTAGTGGCCCGAACTGCGCAGACAGGGAAGGGTGAGGACGGGGCTGTCGGGGGGCTGTCTGGGGGCTCTCTCCCTCTCCATCGGGGGGCTGCAAAGGCATAGCAGCCCCCCGATGGGAGACGGAGGGAGCTCCTTGAGCTGTTAACCTTTTCCATACGCACGGACCGCAGTATGGAGAGGGTAAGCGGCTGACATCGCGGCACAGATGTCAGCCGTTTATACCAGGGTGTCAGCAATGTGCTGACACCCTGGTATACCCACTGTCCACCAACGATTATTCAAGAGGAGGCGGGCGGAGGATCGCGATCCCGCCTGCTGCACCGCCCACCTCCCGCACCGCCCGCAACCCTCCCCCTGCACCTCTCACCAGGCTCAAATCACTCAGGGGTGCGGGGGGGGGGAGATAAAGGTATATTTTTGGAATGCTAAAGTTTCTGATCCCTGCAGTTGGGGACCGCGGGGATCAGAAACTACAGAAATCGCAGCAAACCGCAGGTCTGAATTGACCTGCGATTTGCCGCGATCGCCGACATGGGGGGTTCATGGGACTCCCCCGCGCATTTAGCCTAGGTGCCTGCTTAATGCCGCACGGCAGTGATCGAAAATACACAGGGAGTACATGTATGCCCTGTGTCCTTAAGAGGTTAAGGATCTTCTGGACCCAGGGTGGATGGGAATATGGAGATAAGCATCCTTGAGGTCCAAGGTTGCCAGGAAATCCCCCTGGCACGAGAAGATTGGTCACTGACTGGATAGTTTCCATACGGAATTAATTTTGTTTGATAAAACGATTGAAGTACCTCAGATCTATAATCATCCTCCATCCTCCGGTATTCTTGGGTACTAATAGATACTTGCTCCCCTCTCTTGGGGGGGGGACCTCCTTTAGAGCCCCCTTCTGAAGATATTCTAGAGCATAGCTCTCTAGAACTCTTGCTTGCTGCAGAGAAGTAACCTTGTCTGGACGAACTTGTCCGCGGGCGGACTGCTCAAGTCCATAAGGTAACCTTGAGAAATGATGTGAAGGACCCATTGGTCCTGGATATGATCCTGCCAAAAATCTAGAGCGTTGAGGACTTCTTGGGGGGGTCTAGATCCCCTAGAGAATTTTCCTCCTCTACGGGAACCCCAATCTCCCTGGGTTCTAGGTTGAGGTTCCGTCCTGGAACCATACCTCTTGCCCTGACCACAAAAGGACTGCTGGGGTAGGGACTTTCCCTTCTTGTCCGACAGCCCCTCCATTATCTGGTCTAGCTCTGCTCCAAAAAGTTTGCCGGGTTCATAAGCCATAGCGCACAGGTTATGTTTAGAGGTAGTATCAGCCTTCCAAGGCTTCAACCAGAGCGGACGCCTGCCCGTGGTTGAAAGCGCCATGGACTTGGACGCCAACTTCAATTGTTGTGGAGCAGCGTCACACAAGAAGTCGATGGCTAAACTGGCTGTCTTACAGGAGGCCAAGATGTCATCCCTCGACCCTGGAAACCCCCTGGTCCAGGTCAGACTGTATCTGGGCGATCCTTGATCTAAGAAAATTCGCCACTTCTGATGACGCAATAGCGACTGAGGCAGAGGCAGACGCCGAAGAATAAACCCGCCTAAGAGCGCAATCCGCCTTCCATTCCATCGGATCTTGGAGGCTTGATCCATCGTCCAATGGGATTAAAGTCCTCCTTGACAGCTTGGAAATAGCCATGTCCAACTTTGGGACAGGCCCTCAGGATGATACCTGATCCTTTAAAGGAAAAAACACCTTGAATCTCTTGGTCAATATGGGACCCTTCTCTGTTTTTTTCTATTCAGTCTTCATTACTGAAAGTAGGAAACTATCCGCTTTAAAGGCCCTGGGCCCCTTAGAGGCAGAAGATGAGGCTAAGCTACAACAACCTTCTCCGCCGAAATGGAGGAGGGGACCACCGTCCTAGCTGTCCAAAGGACATTAAAAAAACACAAGGGCCTGGGGTAACGCCCCCTCTTTATTGGGGGAAGGGAGGGTGTGTGCATGTGTTTGTTTAATTTCATTAAAACTTCCACCTGTCCTAACCAGTCCACAGGGGCAGAATACCCCATCTGTGCCACTGGTTAGGACGTAAGGGAATCTGTTGTTGCTGGCCAGAATTCTAGACCAATAACAGCCAGCCTTACACACAGCCTGTCTGGGAATTCCCCCAGCTCCTGCTGATGTGTTTTACTTACAGTTCCACCAATTGCAAACTACAAATTGCAAGCATAGAAACCAGATTCCATACAAATAGCATGCAAACTGCAAACTGCTCATACCAGATCATAAACAATTGCATACTGCAAACTGCAAACCAAGTTTAGCAAGCAGAACTATTAGTTACACCTCACATATACCTCTCAGAGAGATCATAAAGTGCTTAAATAACTTAAAGTGCCAGTACAGATACTGAAAAGAGAAATGTATCCACTATTTTATGTTGAATGACAAGATTGAACAGTTGAACCACCATCTTATTCATACCGCCATTTTGTGATATCTTTTGAACATGTGTTTTGTACATGGACTATCTGCTGTGGAGGCATCAGTGTTATATATGAAGAAAAGTTGAAGTTAATAAAGAAGTTATTTAGCACAGTAAATAGCGCATTAGAGCAGCGGAGAGCCAGCATATACCACCGCAAAGCAACTTTTCCCTGAGTGAGGAAGCAAAGACATCTCAGTGGAGCTACCATAAAGGCCATAGAACATGCGTATTAGTCAAACTGCAGCTGACTCTTAAAGTGGCAGAACGGCAAAGGCAACATAGTCAGAGAAAAAAGCTCCAACCCTCCTGCGACCCCCTAGAGAGAGAAAGACGCATGGTGGGAGGCCAAAGTCCAGAGTTAGAGTGCCTGCTTCGCTATCCATGGAGAGACCACGTACTGCAGTCAGCTACTTTCCCGCCACTAGGCCCAAAGCCTGCAGCAGCGTATCCAAGCCAGCTCATTGCAAGTAATCACAGAGCATCACAAGTCTGCACAGAGCATCACATCAAGAAAAGACAAGTCTCCTTTAAGACAGACATTTGTTCCAGCAACCTTTAGATTGCAGTATCCTGCTCTTCAGAATAAGGTCAGAGCTTTCCTTTATTACTCATCATGGCATATAGACTTTGGCATAAAGATACATTTTTATGTTCAGATAAATACTGTGAAGTAAAACACACCCTTACCTTTTAGAGAGCGACCTCGTCTGCCAAATAACAGAAATTTTGCCCTAGCAAGATTGAAATGTTTGAAGAAAAAGATGGGAAGAAATCCCAAATTCAAGCAGGATTATTTTAAATTCATGGAAGGCATCCTCGAAGAAGGACATGCAGAGAAAGTTAATAACCAACCTAAAGATGGAGAAGTGTGGTACATTCCACATCAAGGTGTTTACCACTCAAAGAAACCAGATAAGATTAGAGTAGTATTTGATTGCTCAACAAAGTACAATGGTGTTGCATTGAATGATTATCTACTAAAAGGACCAGATCTTACAAACACTCTGCCCGGAGTACTCTGTAGATTCAAAAAGTATCCCGTAGCCGCCATGTGTGATGTTGAAAAGATGTTCCACCAATTTCATGTGAAAAATGTAGAATACAGTATGAAAGTACACTTGTTTGGAGCAGCATCATCTCCAGGTTTGCGCCAATTATGGTATGAAGTACCTGGCTAATCAGAATTGAAGGATTGACCATCAGCAGCAAATTTTCTGAAGAAAAACTTTTATGTAGATAATGGTCTTATAAGTCTAGAGTCTACAGAATCTGCCATCAAACTAGTGAAAGAAAGCCAAGAGTTATGCGCAAGAGGAAACCTGCGCCTTCACAAATTCATCTCAAACAACAGGGAGATACTGGAATCCATCAGTGACTTTGAACATGCAGCAACAATGAAGAATGTAGATCTCAATTATGATCATATTCCAGTTCAAAACGTAGTTGGATTGGGATGGAGTGTAGAGAACGACAAGTTCTTATTTGAAGTATCTATTGAAGAGAAAGTTGCAACTAGACGAACCATTCTTTCCGCAGTGGCTTCTATATTTGATCCATTGGGATTTTTGGCCCCAGTAATCCTCAGAGCAAAATAAATACTGCAAGAATTATACAGACCGAAGTTGGGATGGGATGAGCCCATACCTGAAAATTTGAGGCCAAGGTGGGAGAGTTGGATAAGAGACTTGCAAAACTTGATAGACGTTCAGATACCCAGATGTTTTGTACCTCATGATTTCCGAAAGAACTTCATTATTTTTTGAGATACCAGTAGTTATTGTTATGGTCAGTGGTCCTACATCAGAGTAATAGGAGAACAAAAGATACACTGTGCCCTAGTTATGGGGAAGGCCACAGTTGCACCTACCAGTATTCAGACAATACCAAGACTTGAACTGGCAGGAGTGGAAGTTTTAGCATCAGTAATCAAGTTTCTGAGAGAAGAATTGGAATTTAAAATAGATGAAGAATATTTTGGGACAGACTCACAAGTTGTCCTAGGATACAATGAAGCTTGAAGATTCCATATCTTTGTCGCCAACAGAGTGGAGAAAATTCAGAAAATAACAAATCCGGAACATTGGCATCACATTGAAACAACGCATAACCCAGCAGATCATGCTTCAAGAGGCCTAAATATAACAGAATTGAAAAATTCTAATTGGTTCACAGGCCCAGAGTTCCTTTGGGAAAAGGAAATCACTCCAATTAAAGGTTACATAGTAAGATAGTACATAAGGCTGAAAAAAGACATTTGTCCATCCAGTTTGGCCTGTTATCCTGCAAGTTCATCCAGAGGAAGGCAAAAAAAAAGAAACCCTGCCTATTTTTCCCACTTTAGGGGAATAAAAAATTCCTTCCCTACTCCAATCAGGCAATCAGAATAACTCCCTGGATCAATGACCCCTCTCTAGTAGCTATAGCCTGTAATATTATTACGCTCCAGAAATACATCCAGACCCCTCTTAAATTCCTTTATTGTACTCACCATCACCACCTCCTCAGGCAGAGAGTTCCATAGTCTCACTGCTCTTACCGTAAAGAATCCTTTTCTATATTTGTGTACAAACCTTCTTTCCTATTTCGTAATCAAAAGTCCCTTTTAGAGACCCTCGGGATATTTATATATATATGGCAATGGTCTAATGAGACCTTGAATCCCTGATAACCCTAGCCAATATCAGACACTGATAATTTTAAATAACTGTTCTTCTGAGCGTGTTTTTTCATTTTTAATTAATAACCATTAAAGATATAAGTTTTAACCTTCTTTCCTCTTTCCTCCAGATGCAGAGGATGTCCCTGTAACGGACGGTGTACAGGAAACAAGACAATGCAACATGCATATATGACTCACTGGATCCAAAGCTAAGGAACCAAAAGGGAGACCCCTGCACAAGACCTGGCACTTTCCCTGGCTGCTCAGCCTATGCAAAAATCCCAAAGGTGGATGATTGCATATCCACGTACCTCGACTATATAACACCTGAACACCCTACAATAGTGAGGGGACACGACCACCGGCTCCCTACACCAGACACAGAGGGAGTCAGGGTCCCCTGGGATCCAGCAAACAGAAAATAACAGATAAATGTACAGCACTTAACTTAGTAGCAGACTTGGAAATAGGATCAGCATGCACACACACTCCAGGAAGAAGTATAAGCCGCCCAGTAATGCATTATGGGGAGGAATTTAAAGGGAAGCAATCAGTCCAACTACATGACAGCTGAGAGAGGCTAACGAGATGAGGAACTGAACACCACAACAAAGAAAACTCAAGGAGGAGGTTCTGAAAGGCTTCTGTCAGAGCTTCTCAGCTGTCTGGTTGTGACAGTCCACTCGTCACAGTCCTGGGGATAAATAGATGATGGGATAGATCTCTGTACTGACCCCTGATATATTTATACATATTAATTAGATCTCAACTCAGTCGTCTGTTTTCTAAAGTGAATAACCCTAATTTTGATAATCTTTCAGGGCACTGTAGTTGCCCCATTCCAGTTATTACTTTAGTTGCCCTCCTCTGGATCTTCTCCAGCTCTGCTATGTCTGCCTTGTTTACAGGAGCCCAGAACTGTACACAGTACTCCATGTGTGGTCTGACTAGCGATTTGTAAAGTGGTAGGACTATGTTCTTATCACGGGCATCTATGCCCCTTCTGATGCAACCCATTATCTTATTGGCCTTGGCAGCAGCTGCCTAGCACTGCTTTTTGCAGCTTAGTTTGCTGTTTATAAAAATTCCTAGATTATTTTCCATGTCATTGTTGCCGAGTGTTTTATCATTTAGTATATACGGGTGACTTGCATTATTCCTTCCCATGTGCATAACTTTACATTTGTCAGTGTTAAACCTCATCTGCCACTTATCTGCCCAAGCCTCCAATGTTACACAGAATTGTCCATGGGTGATCCAGAAGTAAAAGTTTTTGTCCAGCTTGTAGTTGTGGTAATCCAAAGGCTTTTATTCAATAATCATGTGAGTATAAAATCCAGGTACAAGAAATACTCGTGATTATTGAATAAAAGCCTTTGGATTACCACAACTACAAGCTGGACAAAATCCCCTTTTTTCTTCATACTTCGTATTTCTCCTGATTCGGGTGAAGGAGTTGTTCCGTGCTACACAGTGGAATCCTCGGCAGGTGAGAGCTGCTCAAATCTTTGACCTTTTTTAGAAGTAAAAGTTGTACAAATATTACTGCTGCCAAGTGTCAAGATGACATACTTCAAAGACTAGCCAGATGTTCAAAATGGAATACAGTCATAAACGTAGTAGCTTGAATTCAACGTTTGGCAAAGGGAATCAGAAAGAAGGAATTGTTGAAAGTAGAAGAAAGAATGAAAGCTGAAGAAACAGTCATAAGACTTATTCAACAGAGATTCTACAGTGAAGAGTTGAAGAGATTTAGTCAAGAACCTAAAAGGCTTCCACACAACCACCCATTGTATAAGCTTAATTTTGTTCTGCAGGATGGTATACTGAAGGTGGGAGGGAGACTGGAAAATGCATTTTTACCTAGCAGAGTGAAGCATCCAGCAATTCTACACAAAAATTCTACCTTCACAAGAATGATTATTGATCACTACCACAACATATCCTTGCATCAAGAATGAAGCTTTACCCAAAGCCGTTTGAGAGAAGGTGGTTACTGGATTGTAAAAGAAAGCAAAGTTATAGCAAAGTATATAAGTAAATGTGTAGTCTGCAGAAAGTCACAAAGACCTACAGAAGAACAAAGAATGCAGATTTACCATTTCTTTATAGCAGAATGGATTGTTTTTGCCCATTCATCACCAAGCAAACCCGCAAGGAGTACAAGAGATATGGACTAATATTTACATGTCTAAGCTCCAGAGCAATTCACCTGGAAATGTTAGAAGATATGTCAACTGACACATTCATCAACGCCTTAAGATGTTTCATAGCCATTAGAGGTACCGTCAGAGAGCTTAGATCTTACCAAGGATCTAATTTTGTTGGAGCAAAGAATGAATTGAAGAAAGCTCTAAGAGGGATCGATAAAGAAAAAGTAACTGAGTATTTGTTACAGAAACAGTGTGATTTTCATATGAATGCGCCACATGAAAGCCATACTGGAGGAGTTTGGGAAAGACAAATCAGAACTGTGAGAAATGTATTAGGTTCAGTGTTAAAAAAGAACGCCAGAAGAATAGATGATGCTTCACTTAGGACCCTATTCTTTGAAGTAATGTCTATTGTTAACAGTCGTCGACTTACAGTGGATAACATCAACGATCCAACAAGTTTGGACCCTTTAACCTCTTAAGGACACAGGGTACGCCCTGATGTCCCGGTACTTAAGGATACAGGGCGTACCTGTACGTCCTGTGTAGTTCCGATCACTGCCGCATGGCCGGCAGTGATCAGAAAGGGGTGCCTGTTGAAATCATGCCTAGGGGGGTCCTGTGACCCCCCGACATTGCCAATCACTACAAACCGCAGGTCAATTTAGACCTGCAGTTTGTAGCGCTTATGCAAGTTTCTGATCCCTGCGGTCCGTGACCGCAGGGATCATGAACCTCAAAGTGCTTGTATTTCAAAGTTAACCCCCCTGCAGCCCTTATGTGTTTTTGTGCCTGCGAGCGCGCGATCTTCCGCCCGCCCCATTTATTCTTAGGATGACCAAGCGGTTGAATCAGAGTGTCAGCTCATTGCTGACACTCTGATTCAAACGGCTGACATAACCCCTTCCATGCCGCGGTCTGTAGGGACCGCTGTATGGAAGAGGTTAACAGGGAGGGAGCTGCCTCCCTCTCCCATGGGGGAGGGAGCCCCCCTCCCTCCCCTTCCCCGTCTGCTCAGTTGTGGCAGATGGGGAAGGTTCCCATGGCAACAGGATTTGCCCACTTTACTTCCCCAAAAAGTTAATACAAGTGATCAAAAATGTTGTATGTGCGACAAAATAGTACCATTAAAACCGTCGCCTCATCCCGCAGAAAATGAGCCCCTACATGAGACAATGGCCAAAAAATTTAAATAAAAAATAAAATAGAAAAATATGGCTCTCAGACTATGGAGACACTAAAAAAACGTTTTGGGGGTTTAAAAAATGATATTATTGTGTAAAACCTTAATAAATAAAAAAGAGTATACATATTAGGTATTGCCATGTCCGTAAGAACCTGCTCTATAAATATATCACATGATCTAACCCCTCAGGTGAACAATGTAAAAATAAAAAATAAAAATGGTGTCAAAAAAGCCATCATTTTGTCACCTTACATCACAAAAAGTGTAATAGCAAGCGATCAAAAAAAGGTATACGCACCCGAAAATCATACCATTAAAAACAGTCATCTCATCCTGCAAAAATGAGACCCTAACTAAGACAATCGTCCAAAAAATTAAAAAAAAACTATTGTTTTATCTGTTATCAGTTTTTTGTTAAAAAAATGATATTATTGTGTAAAACCTAAATCAATTTAAAAAAGTAAACATATTAGGTATCCCTGCATTCGTAACAACCTGCTCTATAAAAATATCACATGATCGAATCTGTCAGATGAACTTTGTAAATAATAAAAAATAAAAACTGTGCCAAAACAGGTATTTTTTGGCAAGTTTTCCATTTTAATCCATTTTTCCCCGTAACAAAGCAAGGGTTAACGGCCCAAAAAAAAACTCAATATTTATTGCCCTGATTCTTTAGTTTACAGAAACACCCCATATGTGGTCATAAACTGTTGTATGGCCACACGGCAGGGTGCAGAAATAAAGGAATGCCATATGGATTTTTGAAGGCAGTTTTTGCTGGACTGTTTTTTTGATACCATGTCCCATTTGAAGCCCCCCTGATGCACCCCTAGAGTATAAACTCCAAAAAGTGACCCCATTTAAGAAACTACACCCCTCAAGGTATTCAAAACTGATTTTACAAACTTTGTTAACCCTTTAAGTGTTCCACAAGAGTCAATGGCAAATGGAGATGAAATTTTAGAATTTCTATTTTTTGTTACTTTGCTTCACAAAAAGTGTAATATAGAGCAACCAAAAATCATATGTACCCTAAAACAGTACCCAAAAAACTGCCACCTTATCCCGTAGTTTCCAAAATGGGGTCACTGTTTTGGAGTTTCTACTCTAGGGGGGCTTCAAATGGGACATGGTGTAAATAAACAGGTCCAGCGAAATCTGCCTTCCAAAAACCACACGGCGCTCCTTTCCCTCTAGACCCTGACTTAGGGCCGTACAGTGGTGTAAGACCACATATCGGGTGTTTCTGTAAACCGTAGAGTCAGGGCAATAAATGTAGAGTTTTGTTTGACTGTTAACCCTTGCTTTGTAAGTGGAAAAATATGGATGAAAATGGAAAATTTGTCAAAAAAATTTAATTCTGAAATTTTATCTCCATTTGCCATCAACTCTTGGGGAACACCTAAAGGGTAAATGATGTTTGTAAAATCAGTTTTGAATACCTTGAGGGGTGTAGTTTCTAGAATGGGGTCACTTTTGGATGGTTTCTATTATGTAAGCCTCACAAAGTGACTTCAGACCTGAACTGGTCCCTAAAAAGTGGGTTTTTGAAAATTTCTGAAAATTTTCAAGATTTGCATCTAAACATCTAAGTCTTGTAACGTCCCCAAAAAATAAAATGGCATTCCCAAAATTATCCAAACATGAAGTAGACATATGGGGAATGTAAACTAATAACTATTTTTGGAGCTCTTACTACGTATTATAGAAGTAGAGAAATGAAAACTTAGAAATTTGCAAATTTTTCCCAAATTTTGGTAAATTTGGGACTTTTTACCAGTGTCATGAAGTACAATATGTGACGAAAAAACGAATCTCAGAATGGCCTAGATAAGTAAAAGCGTTTTAAAGTTATCACCACATAAAGTGACACTGGTCAGATTTGCAAAAAATGGCCTGGTCCTTAGGGTGAAATAAGGCTGTGTCCTTAAGGGGGTTAACTCCCAACCATCAGTCTGATTACATACAGCCGCCGCCTGGCAAGTTCATCAAAGAGGATTTATATGCCAGAAGGAGATGGCAAAGAGTTTAATATCTATCAGAACAGTTCTGGAATAGATGGAGGAAAGAGTACTTAGCCAATTTTATGCTAAGAAGTAAATGGCAAACACCCAGAAGAAATGTCCAAGTTGGTGACATAGTGTTAGTAAAAGAAGACGATATACCTAGAAGTCAATGGAAATTTGCCAAAGTTCTAGAAGTTCAAAAGGATTAAGACAAACTAGTAAGAAGAGTGTTGTTACAAATAGGAGACTCAAAACTTGACAACAAAGGAAAATATCTCACTACTCCACTCAAGTTTCAATGCCCTATACAGAAGTTAGTTGTTCTACTTCAGAGTTATAAAAGACACTTTGAAGTTGAGAACCTGATGTAAAATTCCTCAAATTCATGTTCAAGTCCTACCACTAAGAACATAGAATTATAGGTAATTTTGGTGGGAGTGTAGCTAGCCAGCTAGGACCTGTCCTAGGTTGCTAGTATAGCTTATATTTGTATACAGCTAGACCTGGCTATAGCCTTAACACAGTTCCTATGTTTATGTGTTAAAGACAAAAGCATAGTTATTTACTGTGACATCATGTTTTGGATGTCATATAACTGTTATATTTTGTGTTCACAGAAGCAGAAAAAGATAATATGCTTTTAAGATTCATTTTAAAAATGAAAGGTAAGCTCAGTGACACCGCAGAAACAACAGAAAGTATAATGTTAATCTGTTGTTGCTCGGCAGAAGTCTAGACCAATCACAGCCAGCTTCTCAAACAGAAAAAGTTTTCACCAATCACAGCCAGCCTCATAAACAGCCTGTCTGGGAATTCCCCCAGCTCCTGCTGCCAGAATCATTATTCGCCAGAGACAGGAGCTGAAGGGACATTGACTCTACTGAGAGCTGAGTTTTATGGGAAAAATCGTTAAAACCGTTATATAATGTTCATATTGTTAGTATTGTGTTTAGAACTGTATAATGAAATATATATTTTTTATATATATATATATATATATATATATATATATTTGTGTGTGTGTTCCACCAATTGCAACCATACAATTGCAAGCATAGAATCCAGATACCATACAAATTGCATACAAACAGCGAACTGCTCATACCAGATCAAGTTGAGCAAGCAGAACTATTAGTTAGACCTCAGATATACCTCTCAGAGAGATCATAAAGTGTTTAAATAACTTAGTAACAGTACAGCTACTGAAAAGAGAAATATATCCACTATTTTATGTTGAATGACAAGATTGAACAGTTGAACCACCATCTTATGCATACCGCCATTTTGTGATATCTTTTCAACACGTGTTTTGTACATGGACTATCTGCTGCGGAGGCATCAGTGTTATATATGAAGAAAAGTTGAAGTTAATAAAGAAGTTATTTGAAGCATTTGGTGTGCTCTTTAAACCTACTGTTTCCATAGAACGCCGCTAGAGGAATTACAGAGCAATAGATAGTCTGGTTAGACTAAAAGTCAGAGATATCAACATTCTTCTAATGCCACAGCGCAAAAGGTACTTCATAGGCTGCGCCTGCCCCAGCCGCAGAGTGGAAAGGTAACATAGTGTGGACATAGTAGGACAAGGTAACATAGTAGGCCACAGAGTGGCAAGGTGACATAGTGTGGAGGTGGGTGGCAATATTAGTACTCGCTGAAGATGGTGGGTGAAAGAAGGAGCACTTGGCATCTGATGTTTGGCATCAGGCGGGTAACAGCATCAGAATAGTAGAATAAAACGGTCTCTTTTGTCAAAATGTTGGTGTGGCACCATGGATGATCTAATCTGATGCATCAGGCATTTGTGTGTTGAAATCCTGGCTGATCCACGCCTGATTCATTTTGATGCAGTGTCCCACTATTTGCTATATGTGGGCACTTTAAACTCTTGCTAATAATGCAATTTGTAACCACGAAGCGTGAGGAAATTCGCATTCATTCAGAATATAATTTTTCCTGAGATTCTGAATGAATTCGACTTCGTCAGCTTCCATTCGCTTATCTCTAATGACAACAGTTGCAATTAGTTGTTCTAAAAGCGTTTGTCCCTCTGTACAGCTGCGGTGCCTTAGCAGAACTGCACACAAATGCTGCACAATACAAATGCACTATATATAAATTATATTATAGGTATATCACACCCCTGCCTCAATCATTTTTTTTTTGGGGGGGGGGGGGGGGTGGCAACTGGTATATCAAACCAGTAGAAATTATTGGTTGCAATAGTGTTTGTCACTCTGTGTAGATGCGGTAACGCAGCAAAACCGCAACCAAATGCTGCACTACCTAAATGCACTATATAGAAAGTATATTATTGGTATATAACGCCCCTGCTTCAGCTATTTTTTCTTTGGGGGGCAACTGATTACTCGCACTAGTAGAAATTATTTCTTCCAATAGTGTTTGTCACTCTGTGCAGATGCAGTAACACAGCAAAACCGCACACAAATGCTGCACTACCTAAATGCACTATATAGAAAGTATATTATTGGTATATAACACACCTGCTTCAATCAGGTTTTTGGGGGGCAACTTGTAAATCACACCAGTAGAAATTATTTGTTCCAATAGCGTTTGCCACTCTATGTGGCTGCAGTATCGCAGCAGAACCGCACACAACTGCTGCACAATACAATTGCACTATAATATACTTTCTATGTTAGAAAGTATATTATAAGTATTTTACACCCCTTAGCACACCTATCGATAGCACACCTATACCAGTCCTTAAAAGGACTTTTGTGTCCCTATTAGCTAGCAATTTGTGTCCCTAACAGTCTGTCCCTGCTCCACACAGCAACCTCTCCCTACACTGGCAAAAGATTGAATGTAAAATGGTGGCCAGATCAGGTTTATTTATAATATAGGGGGTATGTCCATGTGCTGAAACGTCTCAATTTGCTGTCCTGTACCACCTGATGGATGTGTCATGGGTCAAAATTCTTCAGAATGTAAAATAATGTGGCGGGCGTGATTACCATAAGTTCACCCATTCGGCGAATAGCGAATGAGCAAAGTTCGCCGCCAAACGAACCGCAAGGCCATCTCTATTTGGGGACACACTTTAAACAGGAGATGTGGTGCAGATAATTTAACTGTCAGCAGCGGACACCGACTACGGAAAATGTGCACTGGATGTCACTGATATTTTAGGGATGCGCACAATTTACATAGGAGATGTGGCATGAATAATTTAACTGTCCGCAGCAGCCTATTAAACAGTATTTAGCGCAGGATGTGCTAAAAATCTACATTGGTGCTGTCACACACAATAGTCCTTAAAAGGACTGTTGGGTCTCTGAAAAGTTTTTTGTATAAAAAAGCAGGTTGTGCTACAAACATACACTCACCTAAAGAATTATTAGGAACACCATACTAATACGGTGTTGGACCCCCTTTTGCCTTCAGAACTGCCTTAATTCTATGTGGCATTGATTCAACAAGGTGCTGATAGCATTCTTTATAAATGTTGGCCCATATTGATAGGATAGCATCTTGCAGTTGATGGAGATTTGAGGGATGCACAGCCAGGGCACAAAGCTCCCGTTCCACCACATCCCAAAGATGCTCTATTGGGTTTAGATCTTGTGACTGTGGGGGCCATTTTAGTACAGTGAACTCATTGTCATGTTCAAGAAACCAATTTGAAATGATTCGAGCTTTGTGACATGGTGCATTATCCTGCTGGAAGTAGCCATCAGAGGATGGGTACATGGTGGTCATGAAGGGATGGACATGGTCAGAAACAATGCTCAGGTAGCCAGTGGCATTTAAACGATGGCCAATTGGCACTAAGGGGCCTAAAGTGTGCCCAGAAAACATCCCCCACACCATTACACCACCACCACCAGCCTGCACAGTGCTAACAAGGCATGAAGGATACATGTTCTTATTCTGTTTACACCAAATTCGGACTCTACCATTTGAATGTCTCAACAGAAATCGAGACTCATCAGACCAGGCAACATTTTTCCAGTCTTAAACAGTCCAAATTTGGTGAGCTCATGCAAATTGTAGCCTCTTTTTCCAATTTGTAGTGGAGATGAGTGGTACCCAGTGGGGTCTTCTGCTGTTGTAGCCCATCTGCCTCAAGGTTCTGCATGTTGTGGCTTCGCAAATGCTTTGCTGCATACCTCAGTTGTAACGAGTGGTTATTTCAGTCAACGTTGCTCTTCTATCAGCTTGAATCAGTCGGCCCATTCTCTTCTGACCTCTAGCATCAACAAGGCATTTTCACCCACAGGACTGCCGCATACTGGATGTTTTTCCCTTTTCACACCATTCTTTGTAAGCCCTAGAAATGGTTGTGCGTGAAAATCCCAGTAACTGTGTCATGGTCTTACCTCCTTGCTGTTCTCCTTCGTTTGACATGTGCTGGCGGCCATCTTGGTTTCTGGGTTTCTTGTAGCCTCCCACCCTGCGGCTCCTCCTTCCCACTGGGAGGAGCTGGATGCCCAGCTCATATATATAGGAGGTCTGTGGCTTCAGTTCCCTGCTTGGTCCTCCTGTGCTCACATGCTTCTAAGACTGCTGCTGCTTCTGGTTCCTGATCCTGGCTTCGTCTGACTACCCTGCTGATTCCTGATCCTGGCTTCGTCTGACTACCCTGTTGGTTCCTGATCCTGGCTTCATCTGACTACCCTTCTGGTTCCTGATCTCTGGTTTCGCAAGACCCTGCTTCGGTTTAGCCATCCGTTTGGACTTTTGCCTTACAGCTTTATTTTCAATAAAGCCTTCTTATTTCCACTCATCTCTTGTTGTACGTCTGGTTCATGGTTCCTTGACAAACAGAGCAGATTGTGAAATACTCAGACCGGCCCGTCTGGCACCAACAACCATGCCATGCTCAAAATTGCTTAAATCACCTTTCTTTCCCATTCTGACATTCAGTTTGGAGTTCAGGAGATTGTCTTGACCAGGACCACAACCCTACATGCATTGAAGAAACTGCCATGTGATAGGTTGACTAGATAATCGCATTAATGTGAAATAGAACAGGTGTTCCTAATAATTTTTTAGGTGAGTGTATATTGCTGCTGTCACACACAATAGTCCTTAGAAGGACTTTTGGGTTTATAAAACGTTTTTGTACCAAAATTAAATTCAATTACACTCCCTACGCTCTCTGTCCCTTCCTATGCTCAGTTCTCCCTGACTTAGAATGAGCCAAACACTGCAACAGCGGATGCCATGCGTGGAATCCGCTGCCTGAAAGAGTGCCAAACCCCGCTCAGGACAGCAGAGACCAGGAGCATTAGCATGATTAATAATGCTCTATGCCTCTCTGTGATCTTTTTACTACAAAATCACGGTGATCACTTTATCACACTGTGACTTTTGTAGTAAAAACTTCACAGAGAGGCACGGAGCATTATCAATCATGTTAATGCTCCGTGTCTCAGCTGTCTGGAGCAGGGTTTGGCACTCTTTCATGCAGCAGATTCCACGCACGGCATCCGCTCTTGTGAAAGAGCCCTAAAAGCGTCGGGTTACATTGCGATCTGCCAGCAGTCCATGCTGCCGCAGATCGCTGTGACCGAAGTTTGACTTTAAGGGGTTGTCCGGGTTCAGAGCTGAACCCGGACATCCCTCCATTTTCCACCCGGCAGCCCCCCTGACAGAAGCATCGGAGCAGTTAATGCTCCGATTCTCTACTTTGCCCTCAGCTAAATCGCGTAGGGCAAAGGTATTTTTTGGAGCTACGGTGATGTACTAGGGCTCTCCATGGGGCTGCCAGGAACCCCGGTGATGTCACCGGCACTGATGGGCGGGATTTAGCACTGCCCTAGCCAGTAAAACGGCTAGGGCAGTGCTAAAGCCCGCCCATCAGAGTCGGTGACGTCACCGAACACACTGTTGGGTGGAAGTTTCCGCCCGGCAGTGTGTTATTGAAAACAAAAGAGCCATTGTCCTGTGCGATTTAGCACAGGGCAAGGGAGCACATCGGAGCATGAGATGCTCCAATACTAGCCACAGGGAGGCTGCCTGGGCGAAAATAAGGGTATGACCGGGTTCAGCTCTGAACCTGGATAACCCCTTTAAAAGCATGGAGGCTGCAGCCAGAGTAAGTACCTATGTTTATTATCCATAAGGATATACAGCGATACTGATTGGCTCTGTATGCATTCAAGATGCGTTCAGTGAAGCTTGCACCATTTCGCAAGAAAGTTCAGTTTTGTCTGCAATTGTGTTCAGTGTTTCATCCAGATGCAATGCATTTTTTTTTACTGACGCCCCATTCACTTCTATGGGGCCAGGGGTGTGTGAAAAACTGAATATAGAACACACTGTGATTCTCATGCAACACAAAACTGATGCATAAAAAACAATGCTCATGTGCACAGACCCATTGAAATGAAAGGGTCAGGACCCATGCGGAAAACTCGCTTGTGTCAAAGGGGCAAGGACTTGAGGTATATGAGTGGCACGGAAGGCAGGGAGTAAAAATAAAATAAAAATTGTGCCCCCTGTGTATGAAATGCCCCAATACTGCACCCCCATCTATAAACGCATTATAATGCCAACAAATAAAAAAAAAAAATACTCACCTCACCACAGGCATAATCAGGAGCACTTTAGGCAGCAGGACCTGGCACTCTCAGCGATGTGACATCACAAGATCACTCTTTTAGGCCCCTTTCACACAAGCTAGTTTTTTGCGCGGGTGCAATGCGTGACGTGAACGCATAGCACCCGCATTGAATCCTGACTCATTTATTTCAATGGGTCTATGTACATGAGCTTTTTATTTCACACATCAGTTGTCCGTAGCGTGAAAAACACAGCATGTTTTATATTATGCGTTTCTCACGTTGCCCTGGCCCCATAGAAGTGAATGGGGCTTCAGTGAAAAATGCATTGCATCCGGAAGCAAGTTCAGATGCAATGCGTTTTTCACAGATGGTTGGTAAGAGATATTGTTTGGAAACCTTCAGTTTTTTTTATCACACGCGTGAAAAACGCATCAAAATGCATTGCACCCACGCGGAAACAACTGAACGCAATCGCAGACAAAACTGACTGAAGTTCCTTGCAAAATGGTGCGAGTTTCCCTAAACGCATCCTGAGCCAATTCGTATAGTTTGTGTAAAAGAGGCCTTAGGCTGGCTGAGAGACTGGGTGGTTAGTCTAGGACAAGGAATTTCCATGTGTGACAGCATTTTATAGAAATGGATATCCTTCGGATCACCGGGGATCTGAAGGATATCCATTTTTATGAAATGCTGGCAATTTTACTTGGCTTGTGAGTACAATAAAACCTTTTTATTATCCAATTATGCTGAAGTTACTTTACTATCTACGGTGTTTCCGATATTCCACAGAGGAGCCTTTTGAGGCTTGTTGACAATTGTGTGGAAAGTATCGGTATCCTATGTCTCAATACAGACCTGGCCGGATATGAGGAAGGATTCCTGCAGGAATTTTAAGCAGTACGGTGCTCACTAACTACATTGTTGAATATCCATACTACTGACTGTAAATAGCAGACTAAGGGGAGATTTATCAAGATTGGTGCTTTCTATGCTTGATATCTCCTGCACTGCTGTAGGATGTGCCTAATTTTATTACGAGGTGCGGACTCGTCATAAATTATATGCATCCACCTGCAGTCTGTGCACCTAACCAGAAATCTACAACAGCTCCGAGCAACCATACATTTCTGCAAGGGCCGACTGGGAACTTAAAGTGGCCCTGGAAAAAATACATTTTAAAAGTGCCTCCAATGTTGTAGACTGGTCCAAATTGACAGAAGGTGGAGCAACACAAGTAATTGGGGCCAAGACAAGTTGGAAAAGTCAGTAATACCATAATGCAACACAGAATACTATCCCACAGAACCAAATACCTCCCCATAAGCTGTCTCTCAGTGGTGGCCATGTTCTGTTCTCCTCCAATTGTCTTTAGTATGTAGCAGGGGGCTTAGAAAGTGATATGTGGGCCAAAACACCAAGCCAACCCTAACTTTAGCATGCTGACAGGACTTTGTATAATAATGACCCCCTATAGTTCCCCCAGTAATATGTACCCAACCAGTGGCAGTGAGGAAGGATTGGGTGGCCCTATGGGCATTAGCCCACTGGAAAAATTCCCTGTACGGTTTTTGGCCAGTCTGCCTCTGAATTTCTGTCTTTATTTGTACCTGGTGTAAATGACAATAGCTTTGTCCCTGCTGATGACGACGCCCCTTTTCCACCCTTGTCATGCTCCCTTATGGTGAGTGCAGAGTAAAGCTTCATGCAGACATCCGTGGCGCACGGTCCTTGAAATCCCGTCCTGCTGAGTGCGCAACGTCATTGGTTGTTATGACGGCGTGCGCTTTGTGTACTCGGCAGTACGGGATTTTATGGATCGTGCTCTACGGATGGCTGCATGAGGCTTAAAAAGAAGCACATGTGACTTTTCAATAAGTCCCTTTTCTGGCGCAAGGGAGATGATAAATCTCCCCTTAAGTTATCAACTAATTGAGTTGCTTAGCCCCTTAACGTAAAATACTGTACATGCACGATGGGCTGATTGGGCGGGTGCAGGAGCTGCGTCTGCCTGATCACTGCAGGGGTCCGGCAGTCCCTGATAGCGGGCCCCTGCTGTATCCGCCGACATCGCTGTTTACAATGATGACAGCGGATTAACCCCTTCTATGCTGCTGTCAGCGCTGACTGCGACATAGAAGAGGTTTGTGGCGGGTGAGGTAGCCCATCGAGTCCCCACGCTGCTGTGGCGGGGACCTGATGGGTGAGAAGGCAGCCCAATGCCGTGCAGAGGCTGCCAAATGCCTTGCACGGCATCGGGACTTGCCTTCTACAGGTGCCCAGGATATCCATAACAAAAACGCCAGTGGAGATAATATATCCAAATTCGTATCAACTTTATTATATATTATATGTAGAAATATGTAGAAAAAAGGCAAGATGGAAAAAGTATACAGAGAAGCGAAGGGCATTCACTCTACTGGACTGCTATGTATCCCCACAAGGCTAGTAAGCACATACCGGGTACCAGGTCAAATGCTGTGTCTCACAAACACAAAGATTATATACCACAAGGATGATACAGAGTATACAGCACCCCAATAGTAGGGTAAACAACGTGATATGGTTATATCAGCGAATGCTCCCAGGATGTTTGTGAGATTCACAGCCAATGTCCCT
Source organism: Bufo gargarizans (assembly GCF_014858855.1). NCBI lineage: Eukaryota > Metazoa > Chordata > Amphibia > Anura > Bufonidae > Bufo > Bufo gargarizans. Next base: position 383,631,027 of record NC_058082.1, on the reverse strand, counting down.
AGTAACCATAGACAGCATGTATATAACAAGTGTGGTGATAGTATATCCACAGCCTAGTCTTAAGACATGATCAAACCCAGAGGAGATGAAATAGCCCTAAGCGCAAGACCTTGACACGCGTTTCACCTCAGCGGCTTCGTCAGGAGGAATGAGAATGTAAGAAAGCGGGGTATATATACAGGTAGTATTGGTGGGTAAAGTACCTGGATTGCGGACACCTGTGCTCCAACCAAGTGGGCACGGCTCCACCAGGATGTACGGCGCCATCTCCCAGAGTGTCCACGCCACCGCACTGCCCATGCGCAGCGCATGGTGGCATCATGGAGCATGTCGAGATGGAGCCGGACAGCAAATGCGCGGAGCCACGACCCAGTGAAACGCATGTGACCCGCAAACTCCTGGCCATTATAGGAACGACTCATATTAACGTAATGGCTATAACTTCATCTCGGAGGTTACTCATACAGCATAATCATTACCTCTGTATATCAATAATCCATATTAGGCCCACAATTAACTATATTAACCATCTCCTGACCGCCTAATGCAGGGATGCATTAACCCTTATTAACCCCCGATCACCCCATATAGACTCCCTGATCACCCCCCTGTAAGGCTTCATTCAGACGTCCGTATGTGTTTTGCGGATCCTGATCTTGTGCGCACACTTGCGTTCAGTCCGCCCCACTGCAGTGACAGAATAATTTTTTTCTGATCACTGCAAAAACACTGTAAAATCGCTGCGGCGCTATAAAGATCACTTTTGAGGGACATGGCGAGTTCATAGAAGATTATTTTTTTGGGGCCATTTACCGGTAAGACTAAATCTTAGTTTCCAGGACGTCCCTCCATGACAGCACCCACTGGAGAACTACCAGCTTATTACTTAGGGGGGACCACTGCCTGGAGGACCTTACGACCAAACCCTAGGTCCTGGTTGGCAAGAGAATCCAGTCTATAGTGTCTAACAAAGGTAGTGAAACTGGACCAAGTAGCGGCCCTTCAGATCTGTTCAACTGAAGCTTCCGCTTTTTTTGCCCAAGAAGTCGCCACAGTTCTGGTGGAATGGGCTTTAATGCATAAAGGGCAAGGTAGTCCTTTCTGCACGTAAGACTGTCGAACCGTGTCTCTAATGCAACGAGCTAAGGTCTGTCTTGAGGCCTTATTGCCTCTGTTCTTTCCTCCAAACAGGATAAAGAGGTTTGATGATTTTCTCCACAAAGCTGTTCTTTGTAAGTAGGCTAAAACCGATCTCCTTACATCCAAACAGTGGAATTTTTCTTCCTGCACATTTTTGGGAGAGGCACAAAAGGAAGGAAGAATTATTTCCTGATTTTTATGGAATGAAGAGACAACTTTTGGTAGAAAGGATGGATCCAACTTTAAAATAACCCGATCGTCCCAAATTTTTAGATATGGGTCCCTAATGGAAAGGGCTATTCTGCGTGCTGTGGTAATCGCTAGCAGAAATAATGTTTTAAGAGAAAGCAATTTGTCAGATAACTGTTCGATTGGCTCAAACAGGGGATTACATAGACCTTCTAAGACTATATTTAGGTCCGATAGTGGGTCTTATTCTGGAGATAGATTTAATAAATCTTTTAATCCATCTGTGGTCTGCTAAGGAGGTGTCCAAGAAACAGCTCAAAGCTGAAATTTGGACCTTAAGGGTACTGGGTTTTAGGCCCAAATCAAACCCCATCTGCAAGAAATCCAGAATGCAGCCTATAGATGGGTCAGAGACCCCTGGATGTGAGTGTGACAGCCATGAAGAAAACTTTTTCCATATTTTTAAATATAAATATATGGCCGAGGTTATGGGCTTGCGGCTTTGCTGAAGGGTAGATATTACCTTATTTGACAGACCCTTTCTCTTTAGGATCTGCCTTTCAGGATCCAAGCTGTTAGCCGTTGCCTGTCGAGGTTTGGATATTCCAGGGGTCCCTGTAGGAGAAGGTCCTTCCTTTTCGGAAGGGTTATCGGATCTCCTATCATCTCCTTCTACAAAGGAAACCAGGCTCTCTTCAGCCAGGCAGGAGCTATGAGAATGAGTGTCATTGAGCATGTCCTCAGCTTCTTTAGGACTGATGGGATCAGGGGAAATGGGGGAAAGGCGTACCCCAGATCTATGTCCCAATCCTGGGACAAGGCGTCTATCCCCAGTGGGTTGTCTCTTGGATTTAGAGAGAAATACCTGTTCAATTTGGTGTTTTCTCTTGACGCGAAAAGGTCTATTTGTGGGAACCCCCACTGGTGGCAAATCTGCAGAAAGACTTCCTTGTTTAAGGACCATTCGCCTGGGTTGAGACTGTGTCTGCTTAGGAAGTCTGCGGCAGAGTTTTCTACTCCTCTTAGGTAGACTGCTGATATTGAGAGCACTTTTTTCTCTGCCCAACAAAATATATGGTTTGACAATCCCTGTAGATGAGGGTTCCTGGTTCCACCTTGACGTTTCAGGTAACATACCGTCGTCATGTTGTCCGATAGGATTTTGATGTGGTGGTTGGAGAGTATCTGTTCTGCCTTCTTCAGAGTCTCCCATACTGCCTTCATACTGCTTCCCAACCCCACTGGCTTGCATCCGTAGTAATTACTATGGACGGTGAAAGATTCCAGGCGACCCCTTTCCTTAGGTTTTCTGGGTTGGTCCACCAGGATAGAGAATCTAAACTTTTCCTTGATAGGATTATTTTTTAGTTCAAGGATTGATGGTTTCTGTCCCATGAATTCAGGACGGAGTTTTGTAGGATCCTGGAGTGGTACTGCGCCCACGGAATGACTGAGATGCAGGATGTCATTAAGCCCAGAACCTGCATAGCTTCTCTTAGGGTATGGTCCCTTTTCTTTTGAAAAGTTTTTATCTTCTTCCTTATCCTTTCCCGCTTTAACTGTGGAAGAAAGGAATGTTGCTTCTCGGAATCTACTCCGAGGAACTGCTTCCTGGTACTTGGTACTAGGTCTGATTTTGCGTAGTTTATTATCCAGGGTCTGTTGGACATTGCTCTCTAGACTCCGTTTTGTCTCTGCAATCAGAAGGAAATCGTCTAGATACGGGATGATCTTTATCTGTTGTTGTCTTAGGTATGCCACTACCTCTGTAATTACCTTTGTGAAAATGCGAGGTGCCGAAGATATTCCAAATGGTAGGCACTGGAACTGGTAATGGAGATTTGCACCTTCCTGGTTGATCGCAAACCTGAGATACTGTTGGTAGAGTGGATGTATTGGGATGTGATAGTAGGCATCCTTTAAGTCCATGGTACATAAGAGATCCCCCACAAATATTAGCGGGATTGATGTCTTTATAGATTCCATCTTGAATCTGTGATATACCAATGACCTGTTCAAGGATTTCAGGTTGATAATCGTTCTGAAGGTCCCATCCGTTTTTTTTATTAGGAATAGTCTTGAATAATGGCCCAAGCCTCTCTGCTCCTCTGGTACCTCTACTATAGCGTTTAGTTTTAACAGTTTTCGTACGTCGAGACATAGTTGATTTTGTTGACCTGCCGATTAAAACTCTGTAATCAGGAATCTCTGCGGGGGGCCGCAAAACTCTATTTTCACTCCTTCCCGGATTGTATTGAGAATCCATCTGATTCTGAATGACCCGAGTCCAGGACTCCCAGAATAAGTGGAGTCTGCCCCCGACCGGCCTGATGTCATTGCTTATTTGTGCTGGTATTTGGGTTGAATAGGAAGCCCCTTCCTCTTCCTCCTTTGGGGTAGCTCCATCTCCCCGGTTTACCTTTTCCCCTCTGTGAGATTGGAAACTGTTTTGAGGGTTTTCGAAAAGGCTGAGGCTTTTTTACTTTTTCCTCTGGGAAGCCCTTCTTTTTATCTGCCGCACTTTCTAGGATGGAGTCAAGGACTTGACCAAAAAGATACGCTCCAGTAAAGGGGATTGTACAAATCTTATTCTTAGAGGCAATGTCCCCCGTCCAAGATTTGAGCCAGAGGGCTCGTCTTGCCGTGTTTGTGAGTGCATCATTTCTTGCCGAAAACCTTATTGATTCTGCAGAGGCATCTGCCATAAATGAAGCCGCCATTTTCAATAGCGGTAAGGACTCCAGAATTTCCTCTCTGGATGTTTTCACCCTAAGATGATTTTCCAGCTGATCCAGCCATAAACACATGGCACGGGATACCGAGGTAGCTGCAATATTCGTATTTATAGAGGCTGCTGATGCTTCCCAAGCCTTCTTTAAAAGACCATCCATCTTTCGATCCATAGGGTCCTTTAATTGTGAGGAATCCTCAAAAGGTATGGAAGTCTTCTTTCACCACCTTGGCCACCTGAATGTCCACCTTTGGTATTTCGTCCCAAAGCTTTGTTTCTTCCGGGTTAAAGATCAGCCTTCTCTTAAATTACTGAGGCACATAAAGCTTCTTGTCACCTTCTTCCCACTCATCGTTAATTAGATCCCTTAGGTTGGAATTGACAGGAAAGACTTTCCTTTTCTTGGCTCTTAGACCGCCAAACATTTCGTCCTGTACGGTGTGCGTCTGTTCTTCTTCTTCTACCGCCATAGTTTGTCTAACCGCTGTTAGAAGCGGATCCAGATTCTCTGCAGAAAACAGAAATCTCCTTGGCTCTTCCGCTAAAGATGGGGGGCGATCTTCCTCCAACTCGTCTGAATAATACGCTGGTTCCTCCTCTGAATCCGAGTCCAACTGTACTCTTGGACGCTTTGAAGGTGGGGAAGAGGGGATCGGAAGGGAAGGGGGCTGACTCATTCCTGCCGCCTGTACTTCTTCCCTCACTATGGCTCTTAATTCTGCCAGAAAGGATGGTTGTTCTTCCTTTAATATTTTTGCCAAACAATCTGTGCATAGTTTTTTTTTGTAAGACTCTGCCAGCTTTTTGGTGCAGGTTTGGGAGTCACCATGTGGTCTGTGACCAGCCTCTTTTTCCACCTTAAGAAACAAGGGGGAGAGGGAGATATAGAACCAGGGCCTGCTAGTGTTAACTCCAGTATGTAGGACCTCACTTACATTTCCTTGGACGAGGGGGTCTGCAGTAGCGTCCTGCTTCACAGATGCCTAGGCCTCCATGATGTGTGCTGCATGCAGTTAACATCACATTCCATTTTTAAAAGGACTTACCATCCGGGCCCACCCTCGTTGCTGCTCGGCTCCGCCTCCTCTTCCGGGGGGACTTATTCTAAGAAGAGTCGATCCCTCATGCGAGGCCACAGCATCCTGAGGCCTCCAGCATGGATGCGCACCGCCATTAGCTTCCAGTCCAGTCTCGCTGTCCGTCACTTCCGGTCACGTGATCGTGTCATCAGAGGAGCGGTCCGGAGCCGACACTGCGCCCAGAGCTTCCTCAGGAGAAGCAGCGACGGCGTCCCGATACCGCGGCTCACTGGAAAACAGGTACCGGGACATGCTAGGGGACCCCTTCCCAGAGGGGTGCTAGCTTAGGCTGCATCTAAGGCTGAAGAGGAGAGGCATAAGCCTCCTGACCAGCCTCGGCCCATGTTGCTCCCCACTACCTACAGCAGGGATATTCCTCTCTGCTCCTATCTCTGTAGGGACAGGAAGAACACTGGTAGGAGATGGGCCGTGATATCGTTTAGTTGCTGTGGGGTAAGGTAGACACTTCTGCAGATAGTGACGAAACTCCTGCAGAACCTGTACCTGTCCCTTTTAGTGAAGATCTAAGGGACCTGCACTTTGACCTGCATGGGGAAAGAATATTGACCATTGAAAACAATGGTGCTGGTAAAGTGCAAAGTGATGGTGACAAGAGTGCGGAAATGCATAAAGAAAATATTATGTCATATGTAATATGTGATGACAGTGATATAACTTTTCCATTGCAGGTTGTGGTCAGGGGAGAAGCGCCCCCTGGTGGTAAAAATGTAAATGATGATGAAACTTTTTTTTCTGCATCTGCTATTTTTCATGAAGCGCTATATGACTTGATCAAAAGGTTTAAAGACGTGCATGTAAGTAGTGTGGAGCAAAGCCCAGCTCAGTGTTTAAAGGCACAGGAAAATATGATAGGGTTAGAGGGTGTACCGCACGTACCAGTGGTGGAAATGCAGTCTCCACAATGTTGGTTGGTTACTAAGGAAGTGTCCCAGGTGGGGATTAGCTCATCGGTGCCCCTAGAAGTCAGAATAATAAGGACACGAGCGGTATAGGTGACATACATGCTGTGACCGATAGCAACCCAGAGAATGAAGCTACCATGTCAAGGTCCTGCGAAACAAAGGTGGTTACTAGTAGCGACCAGACAGTTATATCTGACGAGATGAGAATTAAGTCGTCAGCCTAGTGTCTGAAGCCCATGTCCAGACAGTTGTAGATGACCTGACACGACAGTACAGCTGCAAACAGGAGGATGATCCCTCTCTCCCCTCACGCTGCCGAGAAACGTTAGAGAAGGGACTAGCTGTCTTCACAGAGCAACTGAAGAATGCTTCAGAAGGGTCAAAGGAGGAAAATACTGATACTCCTACATCTGCTGCAGCAGAGCCGAGCGAGGAGCAGCTGGAACTGGAGGTCCAAAAGCAGGGCACTTCCCACAAACTTGTGCAAAAAGTTGAAAAGAAACTGTTGAAAAACATGGAGTTGATAGTTCAGTGCCTGGAGAAAAAGGGTGTGACATACGAAAAGTTGGAGAAAACCAAGAACAAACTTCAGCTAGAATTGGGTGATCTGATGGTGGACCTGGACCACCTGAAGCAAATTATGTCTAACCTAGCGAAGAAACAGAAGAAGTTTGACTGGCTCCTGGCTGAAGAGAAATACATCTCGGCTCGATATGCTTGGGAAAAGGAGACCAAGGCCCTCTCCTTGGCTAGAGCCCTTGAAGAAGCGCTTGAGGAGCATGCTGAATTTGAGAGGCTGAACAAGCAACTCAGAGCAGAGATGGAAAATCTCATGAGCTTAAAAGATGACATCGGAAAGAACGTCTATGAGTTGGAGAAATCTAAGTCTGCTCTCGAGCAGCAGGTGGAAGGTGAGAAACCTGAAGAGGAGAGTCCTCTGAAAGGCGTCAAGAAGCCAGAGCCTGTTAAGAATGGGACTGGAGATGGTGGCATTGCGGCGCTGGCTGTGGCAGAGAAAAGGGAAGATGCTTCTGCTGAATCAGTTGATGGGGCTGATGTGGATGTCGAAGACCACAGACCCGTGGTAGAGTGTAGCCCGGACCTGGAAGACGTTCCCTCTGCCTACAAGGCCTTCCAATTAGCCAGCAGTCCTGGGTGGGCCTCTGGAGAAAATGCCAGAAGACGAGGAGTCTGCTGAAGATCCCGGTGCCTCCTGCCTCAATGAGAAAGAGCGGGAGGGTTTAAGAGGGCAAGTGTATGGTGCCATGTCCGAGAAGGATGAGAAGGCTGTCAAAGAGACTGGAGACTCCAAGAAGACAAAGGCTGAAGAAGTTAAGGCCGATGTGTTGGTTGACGTGAAGTCCCTAGGTGCTGCAGAGACCAAAGTTAAGACAAAAGGAGCGGCAGCCGAAGTGGAAAAAGCCACTAAAGAAGCAGAGGTCTCTGAAACTGCCACCGTAGCTGGAGAAACTACTGCCGGAAAGAAGGAAGAAGTGACCCAGATGCACGTAAAAGAAGCTAGCAGGGGCAAGTATGCTCTGCTGAAGGAGCCCCGCAAAGCAAAGGAGGAATTGTCTGGACATGACCATGACTGGGAACAGTTCAGTCAAGGATCTAAAACAGTGCGGGAGCCAGAGGATCTAAAAAGAGAGAGAGATCAAAATGTACGACAGCGCATCATTATCACCCGGGAAAGAGTAGAAAAAGAGTATCTGGCCATGAGATGGCACATGAGGCCTTTAGGCAGTTTCTATTGGCCAAGATGTTAGTTTTGGTGATAAACCAAGCTCTGCTGGCATGAGTCTGGCAGAACAAAGGGAAGGTACGTGTCACCAAGGTTCCTGGCCTCGGTGAAATAAAAAACTGTAATTTTGTGTGTCAGCGGCAGCTAGTGCTCTCTGACACTGTTTTACTTAATGTGGCTGTAAAGCCAATCTGGGCCGGTTCTTATTGGGAGCAGCCAAAGAGCACGGTGGGTGGCTGTTCCTCACGTCCAGGCCAAGTGGATGCCCTCTCACCAGCCTCACGTGGTTATGCAGGTGTTCACCCTCACGGGCTTGAACAAAGGGGAGGGGCATGTGAGACAGTGACAGGTCTCACGCAGGGTAGAGGCAACGAAAGGGTGGATAGTTCGGTCCACACCCCAATTCCACCACAGGCGGGACCAGCTGGAAGTAATCAGGCTGGCATAAAGCACCTCCCAGGGTGTCAGCAAGGGGGGAGTGTGTTACCTGTGGACAGAGGCCTGGATGCTCTGTCTGTGTGGTCTCAGCTGGGCAAGGCTGAGGGACCACAAGGCTGGGAGATAGCCTGGAGTTGGGTGACAAAGCGATGCCTGGCAGTGTTACAGGGCTATAGTCAGGCGGACTACTAAGTCCCAATCCCCCACAAGAAACACTGAACTGGAGACAGTGGGCGTACTGTGCTCTGTACAGCCTGGAGGCTGCAGGACATTGGCTGACAAAGCCGCATGGGTTCACAGGCTGTGAACTGTGACTTAGGTGAGTCAGGAACTTTGTGTTTAGTGAGAGCCTGGACAGGCGAGTGTTTATTATTTTGTCATTTTGTTTTTGCTGGTGTGGCACAATAAATGCACTGTTTGGACCGGAAACCTGGTGTCCTGAAGCCGTAACTGTGAGAATGACCCCCGGAGAAGCCCCAATCCCCCACAATATGTATAGTAATAAGATATATAAGAATGGGGTGGAAAGATAAATAAGAGTGGGGTGGAAATACAACAGTTTTTAGGTAAATTTACTATTACCAGGTTAACTGCTGATCAAAGAGAAAGCCTAGAAGCCCCTATAGATTTGGTAGAAGTGGAGGCAATATTGTCAAGGATAATTAAGAACAAGACCCCAGGAATAGATGGGATCCCATTTGAAATCTATGCACAATATAAAGAGCTATTTATTCCGAAACTCCTTACAATGTGGACCGCTTCACGGGAACTAGGAAAACTTTGATAACCCTTATTTTAAAACCAGGGAAAGATTCAACACTTCCGGACTCATACCGTCCTATTTCTTTAATAAACACTGATAATAAAATATTAGCAAGGGTTCTATTCTTGGGATTATTCATGAGGATCAGTCAGGCTTTATGTCAGGTAAAACCACAACTGACAATATAGTGAGATACTTCATGGGCACCCAGTTGATACCCACAAATTGTGGAGAACGTATGATTGTAACTATGGATGCATCTAAAGCCTTTGATACGATAGAATGGCCCTTTCTATTTGCTACATTGATGAGAATGGGATTTCGAGATAAAATATATATTGGTAGGGGGGTTAGGCAGGTTGCCCCCTATCCTCTCTGCTATTCGCCATAGCTATGGAACCCTTAGCTGACTTGATTAGACAAGATAAAGAAATTGTGGGTTTCAGGTTTGGGGCCCATGAGGAAAAAATCTCCTTATATGCAGATGATACAATGCTGTTTGTAGGACCGCATGGCTCACTTAGGAAGATTTTTCAAGTATTTGAAGATTATAGCAATTATGCTGGACTGAATATAAACTGGTCCAAATCAGCCTGTATCCTGATTGATACCTTGAATGTTTTTTTTACCAGGACTACTTGAAATTAAAGAGAGGTAGGAACCGGTTAAGTATCTAGGTATTCAGATAACGTCTAACGCTAGGGATTATGTACAGTTGAATGAACTCCCCAAAATACACGAGATACGTAAAAGGATAGAGGTTTTGGAAAAAAAAATACATTTCAATGGCGGGTCGCATTTTGCTTGTGAAAATTTGTATATTTCCTCCGTAAACTACATGCTTTGGAATGCACCGATAACAATCCCTAAGAGAATTTTCTAAATAATAGCTACTTTAATAACTGATTTGATATGGCGTGGGAAAAAAACGAGATTAAGGGTGGACTATCAGTTCCTGATTTGGATCTTTATTTTATCGCTGGACAGATTAAAAATATGATAATGTGGAGTAAGTCACATAGCTACAAGAGCATGATAGCAGAAATCAATAAAAACTTGGAAAATGGTAGTATTAGAAGCGGATATTTTGTCACAACAACAAGCTACTAAACTACCCTTATTTGAGTTCTGGATTAAATCTTGGAATAGGGTAAAGGAATTGTGTTCCCAGAAGGGACTTCACTACACTCAGCTGCTATGGGATAATATTCATCTAAGGGAATTAAAATAAATAGAACAAAAAGTCTGGTGGAAATAGGGAATTTTTAAACTGGGCCAGATATGGAAAGAGGGCGATATAATTACTTATCAAGACCTTAAGAATGAATATTTATTTGGAAATAGAGATTTGAGTTACTTTTTTTTTTTCAATTAAAACAAGCTGTACGAGCAGAGATAAAAAAAAAGGAACGCAAATTGTCGCCCTCCCACTACCCTTAGCTAATATCACTAAGCTAGTCGCAGGGAAGAAATTGGTTTCCAGGATATATGGAGATTTACTTCATCAGAAGAAAAAAAAAAAAAAGAAGAGCTGTTACTCTAAATCAGATGGCAAGAGGTACTAAATCTGCAACGGGAAGAATTTGGGGAAAAGGCTATATGGTCCAAAAATAGTGTGTCAAATAATTTCTCTTATATAATTACGCAATTTAACATACTATATTGTCTATACTACTCCCCCAAGATATTAATAAAATGTTATAAACCCAAACAATTTAGTTGTAAAAAATGTGGGGAAGAGGGAGTAGACTATGTCCATATACTTTGATCACAGATTGAACATAATCCTGTTCAGGGGAAACTATAGTAGAATGTGGCCATAGAAACAGGGATCATAGTGATACCATCATTCTAAAATATAACTTTTAATATTAAAGTATAAAATGTCAATACACCCACTTAATTATAAATAAATAGAAATATGAAAAGAAATACAAAACCTAGGGTCAGATAGATATTAATTAGTAGGTGTTAGTAAAGCCTACTGGGAGATATATCCCTAGATCTGGCCCTGGTGTACCGGCCCTACCTAGATACGGAATAGCTGCCCCAATAGGGACGATCCCGGGCGATGAATACCTGTAAGGGGGGCCCTAAAGAGGTACCTGGGCTAATGTACAAAAAATAATAAATAAATAAATGTGTGATGAAACACCCAAAGTTAAGGACAGAAAACCCCCTAATAATATAAAAGGTGAAAAGAACCAGATTGTATGAAAATGTCAATTGTCCAATACAGTCCCTACGCGTTTCGCCTGGTTGGTGTCAGGCTCATCAGGGGACATATTTGACACCTAGAGTATCTGTCACCAAAGAAGATTAAACTAAGTGAAACAATTAATTCTATATACACATAGATATATTTTTATTTATTTATTTTATCTTATTTTACTATTTATCTCCTCTCCAGAATAAATATTTTTCTCCTAATCGATATTCAGAGAAACATTGATGCATAAGATGATCAAGCAATTAATAAGGAGATCAGAGCAATTCCCGCAGCAGAAGACATTAAACATATAGCAATGATAGTGTGCTGATACTCAGAGATAAACCAGAATCATATCTGTGTATTATGCTAGAGGGAATGACTAATGATCCACTGATCAAACAATATAAAAACCAGTGGTATCAGATATTTTCACACATTACTTGCGTGCCCATAGTGGCTAGTATGGTGGACCGAAGATGGTGTCCAGGCGTCAGGACGATGAACCCGGTAGTGGCATCATGATGACCAGAGTGCGATTGTGTCCGGCAGGCAGGCGGCAAAATACTGCCGGCATTTCTGCCTTATGAACCATTACTTCCGGGTATAGAGTCACGTGGAGTCAAGATAGCGTCAGACGCTATCTCAGACGCCGGTGCGTGAGTATGTGATCCACCATGAGGTAAGACGCACATCGCGTCAGAGGGCAGCAGAACCCACGTGATAGATTTGCCGGTCAGGTGACTGTTTAAGCCGGCAGGTCACATGATCGGAAGGTCCTGCCGGTTACAGAGCAAGTCAGGATGGCCATAGAGGGAAAGCAAGGTTAAAAATCGATGTAGACCAGGTCCCATTGAACTCTAATAGTAGCCTATTTGCATAAGAAGGGGGTGATTGGCATATATTTTCTCGGGGTACATTGAGGAGAGAATGCCCCCCTATTGATATTAGATTAATTATGATAATAAGGATATGATGATCCTGAAATGTATTTATATATAACGGACGACTTTAAATGAAGCACGCATAGTCTATGAATTCATTTAAACCTACTGGTGTGACAGTGTTTAACCTAAAAATCCACCTTGATTCTTTTTGTTTTAGTAGTTTATCTAGGTCCCCACCTCTTTTGGACAGCTTTATTGCCTCGATCACTGAAAAATGTATACTATTAGTAGATCCTGCGTGTTTGTTCCATACAGGGCCGTTTCTAGGGGCGGGCGGGACGGGCGGCCGCCCGGGGCGCTGTCAGCAGCAGGGGGCGCCCGTTGAGGTAAAAAAAAAAAAAAGAAAATCGTTATGATGGTAAATGATCGGGCGGCCGGCCGGCGGCGCCCCTCATGCTGAGCCTCCTGAGCGGCCGGCTCAGTGCTGCGCAGCCTGCCTGCCTGCGCTGCAGACTGCTGAGTTATTAGTGTAGCGTGGCCGAGCTCTGTTCGGTCCGGCCCGGGGTACAGGAGCATTTGTTTCTTGTACCTGGCCGGACTGAAAGGAAGTGCACACTAAGTGAGCACTTCCTGTCAGCCGGGTACAGGAAACAAAAGCTCCTGTACCGCGGAGCGAACAGAGCTCGGCCACGCTACATTAGAGGTGACAAGGGGGAGGAAATGAGAGGGGGGGGGGGGAGTAGAATGAGACTAGTGACAAGGGAGGGGGGGGGAGTAGAATGAGACTAGTGACAAGGGAGGGGGGGGGAGTAGAATGAGACTAGTGACAAGGGAGGGGGGGGGAGTAGAATGAGACTAGTGACAAGGGAGGGGGGGGAGTAGTAGAATGAGAGTGACAAGAGGGGGGGAGTAGTAGAATGAGAGTGACAAGGGAGGGGGGGGAGTAGTAGAATGAGAGTGACAAGGGAGGGGGGGAGAAGAGAGTGACAAGGGAGGGGGGGGAGAAGAGAGTGACAAGGGAGGGGGGGGGGAGAAGAGAGTGACAAGGGAGGGGGGGAAAGAAAGTGACAAGGGAGGGGGGGGGGAAAGAGAGTGACAAGGGAGGGGGGGGGAGAAGAGAGTGACAAGGGAGGGGGGGGAGAAGAGAGTGACAAGGGAGGGGGGGGAGAAGAGAGTGACAAGGGAGGGGGGGGGGAGAAGAGAGTGACAAGGGAGGGGGGGGGGAGAAGAGAGTGACAAGGGAGGGGGGGGAGAAGAGAGTGACAAGGGAGGGGGGGGAGAAGAGAGTGACAAGGGAGGGGGGGGGAGAGAGTGACAAGGGAGGGGGGGGAAGAGAGTGACAAGGGAGGGGGGGAGAAGAGAGTGACAAGGGAGGGGGGGAGAAGAGAGTGACAAGGGAGGGGGGGAGAAGAGAGTGACAAGGGAGGGGGGGGGAGAAGAGTGACAAGGGAGGGGGGGGAGAAGAGAGTGACAAGGGAGGGGGGGGGAGAAGAGAGTGACAAGGGAGGGGGGGGGGAGAAGAGAGTGACAAGGGAGGGGGGGGGAGAAGAGAGTGACAAGGGAGGGGGGGGGAGAAGAGAGTGACAAGGGAGGGGGGGGAGTAGTAGAATGAGAGTGACAAGGGAGGGGGGGAGTAGTAGAATGAGAGTGACAAGGGAGGGGGGGAGAAGAGAGTGACAAGGGAGGGGGGGGAGAAGAGAGTGACAAGGGAGGGGGGGAGAAGAGAGTGACAAGGGAGGGGGGGAGAAGAGAGTGACAAGGGAGTCCGCAGAGCCAGACTGCAGCCAGAGACCAGATCATCTAATTGTCCTGGTGGTAAGTAGACAATGCAATATGTGTATTATTTAATTGTTTAGTTATTAATACTACATTTTGCGGACCGCACATTGCCGGCACTAAGAGAATATGCCTATTCTTGTCCGTTATTGGGGACAAGAATAGGACATGTACTATTTTTTTTCAGGTTCGGAATTGCGGATCCGGGTCTGCAATTCCGGATCTGATAAAGGGGGGGGGCGGGGGTGCCAATTTTTATCTTGCCTAGGGCGGCAAAAATCCTTGCACCGGCCCTGGTCAGACTTACTGACGTCACGCGCCTGCTCCTCCCACTAGGCGGCGCAGGCGCGTGACATACAGTGACTGAGTGAGCGCCGCACTGCCTGCCTGTTACCGCCCGCCCTGAGCCCCTGAGCAGTGCTGATGCCTGCTGTGAGGCGAGTGATGGTCTGGGGGGGCATTAATTACAATGGGGGGGGGCATTAATTACAATGGGGGGGAATTAATTACAATGGGGGGGAATTAATTACAATGGGGGGAATTAATTACAATGGGGGGGGCCACTGTGGGAGACATGAAAATGGGGGCCACTGTCACTGTGGGGGACATTAAGTTTAATAAGGATCACTATGGACATTATTTAGAATGGAGGCTGCTGTTGGTGTCATTACTCATTATAACTGTATAATGTCTGATAGGCCTAGTCCTGAGCTGAGTTATATTACCCTGCCCATGCCCTGTATAATAATGTACCCATCCCTGATACCCCTAAGGCTACTTTCACACTAGCGTTCGGGCGGATCCGTTCTGAACGGATCCGCTCATATTAATGCAGACGGAGGCTCCGTTCAGTACGGATCCGTCTGCATTAATAACTTTAAAAAAATTCGCAAGTGCGCAAGTAGCCTGCGCGGATCCGTTCAGACTTTCAATGTAAAGTCAATGGGGGACGGATCCGCTTGAAGATTGAGTCAATTGGTGACATCTTCAAGCGGATCCGTTCCCATTGACTTACATTGTAAGTCTGAACGGATCCGCACGGCCAGGCGGACACCCGAACGCTGCAAGCAGCGTTCAGCTGTCCGCCTGTCCGTGCGGAGGCGAGCGGAGCGGAGGCTGAACGCCGCCAGACTGATGCAGTCTGAGCGGATCCGCTCCATTCAGACTGCATCAGGGCTGGACGGCTGCGTTCGGGTCCGCTCGTGAGCCCCTTCAAACGGAGCTCACGAGCGGACCGACGAACGCTAGTGTGAAAGTAGCCTTAAGTTATATTACCCCGCTGGAGTAATATAACTAAGGGGTATCGGGGTACATTATTATACAGGGCAGGGTAATATAACTCAGGACTAGGCCTATCAGACATTATACAGTTATAATGACATCCACAGCAGCCTCCATTCTAAATAATGTCCATAGTGATCCTTATTAAAAATAATGTCCCCCCACAGGCAGGCAGTGCGGGCGGCGGCGCTCACTCACTGTACCTCACGCACTGCGTGACGTACAGTGAGTGAGGTCAGCACTGCCTGCCTGTCTGTTACCGGGGGGGGGAGTTTTTTTGACACTCGCCCTGAGAGAAATTTTACCTAGAAACTGCACTGGTTCCATATGTGTCTAGAGATTGGTTTATCCCGTTTATTACGAATATCACCAATATGTTCAAGGATGCGTTTTTTAAAAATCCTCTTGGTTTTGCCTATGTATTTAAGTCCACAGTCACATTGAGCCATATAGATAACCCCAGGAGTATTACAATTAGCAAAATTGCGAGTGTAATAAGTGCGATCACCCTGACTATTAGAAAAGGTTTTGCCTGGAGATATAAATGTACAGGCTTTGCATTTGCCGCACTTAAATGTGCCAATCTGTCTATTAGACAGCCACGTGCTTTTTTCTGGGGGCTCAAAGTGACTGTGGACTAAGGTATCACCCACATTACGTCCTCGTCTATAGGTAATGGCTGGATTTTCAGATAATACCTATATATATATATACTTTGGACATTTATAAAAATTCAGCAATTTTGGAGGATGGTGAATGAAAAAATAGAGAGGTATCATGTGTTTAAAGTCCCGGCTTGCCTTGAGGTTTGTGTTTTGGGAGTAATGGACAAATTAGACATTATTCAAGATTGAGAAGTAGCATCCAAACTTCTATTTTTTACAAGAAAATGCATTGTAGCACATTGGGGAGCCAGAACAATACCAATGAATGAATGGGAGAATTTGACTAGACTCTCGCTTGTCAGAGAGGAATTTCATTTGGTATCAAATAAGAAAATATATACAGTACAAACCCAAAGTTTGGACACACCTTCTCATTCAAAGAGTTTTCTTTATTTTCATGACTATGAAAATTGTAGATTCACACTGAAGACATCAAAACCATGAATTAACACATGTGGAATTATATACATAACAAAAAAGTGTGAAACAACTGAAAATATGTCATATTCTAGGTTCTTCAAAGTACCCGCCTTTTGCTTTGATTACTGCTTTGTACACTCTTGGCATTCTCTTAATGAGCTTCAAGAGGTAGTCACCTGAAATGGTTTTCACTTCACAGGTGTGCCCTATCAGGTATAATAAGTGGGATTTCTTGCCTTATAAATGGGGTTGGGACCATCAATTGCCCTGTGGAGAAGTCAGGTGGATACACAGCTGATAGTCCAACTGAATAGACTGTTAGAATTTGTATTTATTATGGCAAGAAAAAAGCAGCTAAGTTAAGAAAAACTAGTGGCCATCATTACTTTAAGAAATGAAGGTCAGTCAGTTCGAAAAATTGGGAAAACCTTGAAAGTGTCCCCAAGTGCAGTCACAAAAACCATCAAGCGCTACAAAGAAACTGGCTCACATGCGGACCGCCCCAGGAAAGGAAGACCAAGAGTCACCTCTGCTGCGGAGGATAAGTTCATCCGAGTCACCAGCCTCAGAAATCGGAGGTTAACAGCAGTTCAGATTAGAGACCAGGTCAATGCCACACAGAGTTCTAGCAGCAGACACATCTCTAGAACAACTGTTAAGAGGAGACTGTGTGAATCAGGCCTTCATGGTAGAATATCTGCTAGGAAACCACTGCTAAGGACAGGCAACAAGCAGAAGAGACTTGTTTGGGCTAAAGAACAAAAGGAATGGACATTAGACCAGTGCACATCTGTGCTTTGGTCTGATGAGTCCAAATTTGAGATCTTTGGTTCCAACCACCGTGTCTTTGTGCGACGCCGAAAAGGTGAACGGATGGACTCTACATGCCTGGTTCCCACCATGAAGCATAGAGGAGCAGGTGTGATGGTGTGGGGGTGCTTTGCTGGTGACACTGTTGGGGATTTATTCAAAATTGAAGGCATACTGAACCAGCATGGCTACCACACCATCATTTATTTTTCAACAGGACAATGACCCCAAACACACGTCCGGGCTGTGTAAGGGCTATTGACCATGAAGGAGCGTGATGGGGTGCTGCGCCAGATGACCTGGCCTCCACAGTCACCGGACCTGAACCCAATCGAGATGGTTTGGGGTGAGCTGGACCGCAGAGTGAAGGCAAAAGGGCCAACAAGTGCTAAGCATCTCTGGGAACTCCTTCAAGACTGTTGGAAGACCATTTCAGGTGACTACCTCTTGAAGCTCATCAAGAGAATGCCAAGAGTGTGCAAAGCAGTAATCAAAGCAAAAGGTGGCTACTTTGTAAAACATATTTTCAGTTGTTTCACAGTTTGTTGTTATGTATATAATTCCACATGTGTTAATTCATAGTTTTGATGCCTTCAGTGTGAATCTACAATTTTCATAGTCATGAAAATAAAGAAAACTCTTTGAATGAGAAGGTGTGTCCAAACTTTTGGTCTGTACTGTACATTTGCTAAAAAATGGCAGAAATGGCTGAAATAGTGGGCCTGGCTGGTGGCGGATTTGGGGAGTGGGGGGGGGGGGTTGGATATTCGGTGGGTGCAGGTGGGGGAGGAGGGGAGAAGCAAGGATGAAATATATTATTTTTTTATTAATTTATTTATTTTCTCTCCCCTCCGCCTCCTCTAGGAGAGGACTAAGCAACAGAAGAGGCACAACGGGTTATGCAACTATGTATTGAGGTTTACTGTTCATATTGTAACAAATAAGAAAATGGGGAAAAAACTATGTTTGATATATCTGTATTAAATAAGTATTAATAAAGATTAATGAAAAAAATGAAATAAATACAACACCCTGCAATTAAAATTTGCGCTATTTTATAGAAAAGTAGGAGAAGCTATTAGATTCATTGAGACCACACGGGGCTATGGTGTCCAGGATAACTATCCATCTAGTTTCTCTACGGAGCAGGGCTTGTTTAATATTCCCGACCCTCGACCCAAGGCTAATTTTATCTATGCCTCTAACTTTGAGACCCTGTGGGTCCGACGCATGATACCTACGGAAGTGCCGTGGAACTGCTTGCAATGTATCAAGATCTTTCTCAGGAACCTTAGAGGTTGCATTGATCTTACTTATGTGTTCTAACACACGGACCTTAACCGCTTGCCGTCACACTAACGCCGAAAGGCGTGAGTGCGGCGGCTCTCTCAAGTCACACTAACGCCGAAACGCGTCATCTCGTGAGACCCAAGATTTCCTGTGAACGCGCGCTCACAGGACTCCGCAGTTCAGAAGTTCATCTACAGCCTGCCGCCAGCGATCATTGGCTGGCAGGCTGTAGATTTTTAAAAGGCCCAATCAAAGAGGCATGTCAGACGCTATTTTGTAAATAGCGTCTGATATACCTGCTACCTGCTCTTCTGGTGGTCCCTTTTGCTTGGATCGACCACCAGAGGACACAGGCAGCTCTGTAAGTAGCACCAATCACCACACATACACATTACATTACATTACATTACATTATCCCCCCTGTCACTTATTAACCCCTGATCACCCATATTAGACTTCCTGATCACCCCCATGTCCCCCCCCTGTCATTGATCCCCCCTCCCCCGTAAGGGTCCCTCATCACCGCCAGGTAGTTAGCTACTTGCTAGGTAGTTAGCGCCCAGTCCACCGCACCGCAGTCACTGATTAGTCGCTGATTAGAGTCATCGCTGTCGCTAATCAGCAATAGTACTATATAGTATCTGTAAGTGATCAAAACTGATTGCAATCAGATCTAAGTACATTAGGGTCACCTTAGGCTCTACAAAAAATGCAGTGTTCGCCCGATCAGGCCTGATCTTGTGCGCACACTTGCGTTCAGTCTGGCCCACCGCAGTGACAGAATTAGTTTTTTCTGATCACTGCAACAACACTGTAGAATCGCTGCATCGCTATAAAGATCACTTTTGAGCTTTTTGGATCTTTATTAGCGATTGCAGCTTTACTTTGCAAGCACTCCTTTTTACTAGGCAGGTTTGCTCTTTTTCCTGGGTAGTCTCAGAGGAATACCCCCTAAATTTAGGGAGCCCAAAATGTCAAACAAGGGGTATTCCGCTGAAGAGGCCTACAGGATTCTGGCCGTGATGGATGAAAGCGATGGGGACGCCTCACCCGCTGAATCCAGTGGTTTAGAATATGAACCTGTAGACACCAGTGGCACTCTAACCGCTAGCGAAGATTACGAGGTTGAGGTTCCTGCTACGGTCAGGCGTACCCGATCCCTTGTCAGTGTTCTGCATACCCCGCATGATGAGCCTCATTTGAAGCAGAGTGGTGCAAGCGCTGATCTTTTTTATGGTGCGGCATACACCAGCAGCGCAGCACATCCTGGACCTTCTACCAGCACTGCCTTATTCCCTGGTGAAGTGGCAAGCACCAGAAGGGCAGTTCAAGCTGGTACGGTGGCACGTGCAGTAACTCCCCCGTCGCAGCCACCACGTTCACAGGCCCGTAGAGCCCTTAGTCTTCCATAGGTGCTGGCAAACCCTAATTGGCACTCCCCTGCTTCCACCGCACCTGTATTGCCCCCTTTCACCGCCCAGTTTGGAGTTCGCGTGGAGACAGCTCATTTAAGATCGGCTCTTCAGCTTTTTGAGCTGTTCTTCACGCGAATCTCTATGACTTAGTTGTGGCAGAAACCAACCTATACGCCGCCAATCCGGAAAGCTTCTATGCCCAGCCTTACCAGTGGAAACCAGTGACAGTTTCTGAATTTAAAATAATTTTGGGCCTTATCCTCAGCATGGGTCTAACTAAAAAAAATGTATTGTGGTCCTATTGGTCTAAAGGCCCAATAAATTACAAATTACAAATAAGTTTTGAGGTCATCATGTGCTTTATGCATTTCGCTGACAATAAAACCTGTCATCCAAGAGGCCACCCTGCTTATGACCGGCTCCACAAAATTCGGCCCCTCATAGACCATTTGTCATCCAGATTTGCAAATGCGTATACCCCCAATCAGAACATCTGCATAGACAAGTCCCTAGTACATTTTACTAGGCGCCTTGGCATCAAACAGTACATCCCCAGAAAGTGCACCCGGTATGGGCTCAAACTGTATAAGCTCTGTAAAGGGGCCACAGGCTATACATATAGTTTTAGGGTCTAAGAGGGAAAAGACTCAAAACTGGAGCCGGTCGGATGTCCTGACTACCTGGGGAGCAGTGGCAAGATTGTCTGGGACTTGGTGTCACCCTTAGGGCTCTTTCACATCTGCGTTATAGTCTTCCGGCATAGAGTTCCGTCGTCGGGGCTCTATGCCGGAAGAATACTGATCAGGATTTTCCTAATGCATTCTGAATGGACACTCCGTCCTTCAGGATGCATCAGGATGTCTTCAGTTCCGGAACGGAACGTTTTTTGGCCGCAGCAAATAGCGCAGCATGCTGCGCTTTTTGCTCCGGCCAAAAATCCGGAACACTTGCCGCAAGGCCGGATCCGGAATGAATGCCCATTGAAAGGCATTGATCCGGATCCGGCCTTAAGCTAAACGTCGTTTCGGCGCATTGCCGGATGCGACGTTTAGCTTTTTCTCAATGGTTACCATGGCTGCCGGGATGCTAAAGTCCTGGCAGCCATGGTAAAGTGCAGTGGGGAGCGGGGAGCAGCATACTTACCATCCGTGCGGCTCCCGGGGCGCTCCAGAGTGACGTCAGGGCGCCCCAAGCGCATGGATCACGTGATCGCATGGACACGTCATCCATGCACATGGGCCGCGCTGACGTCATTCTGGAGTGCCCCGGGAGCCGCACGGATGGTAAGTATGCTGCTCCCCCGCTCCCCACTACTACTATGGCAACCAGGACTTTAATAGCGTCCTGGGTGCCATAGTAACACTGAAAGCATTTTGAAGACGGATCCGTCTTCAAATGCTTTCAGTACACTTGCGTTTTTCCGGATCCGGCGTGTAATTCCGGCAAGTGGAGTACACGCCGGATCCGGACAACGCAAGTGTGAAAGAGGCCTTACTCCACAAGGGGTACCACTTATACGTGGACAATTTTTACTCAAGCGTGGCCCTCTTTTGGCACTTACATCTAGTTGGAATTCAATACTGTGGCACCGCGCGACCTAGTCGCCGGGGTTTCCCCCAACGGCGTTTACCTTCTGTCCACCATTCACACAGGCACGACAGTGCAAATTGAAAGAGCAACTAGAGTCATTGAGAAACCCCTCTCTGTCCACGACTATAACCTTCACATGAGAGGGGTGGACTTCAATGACCAGATGTTGGCTCCCTATTTAGTGTCCCGCTGCACCAGACGCTGGTATAAGAAGGTGTCTGTTTATTTAATTCAATTGGCTGTATATAATAGTTTTGTTCTCTACAGTAAGTCTTGTGGCCCTTTCACACAGAGCTGCCACAAACCTCTCCTTTCACCTGGGACAAAGTGCATAATGTACTTAGCCTCATCTCTCGGTGATTTGAGCTTTGCACATTGTCCCATGGGGAAGGAGAGGTTTATCCTCTAAAGGTAAAAAAAAAAAATCACAGGTAAGCAAAAAAGTGAATGTTCTGTTTCAAAAGTCCAGTAAAGTTTATAAAAATTAATGTTCTGTTCAAATGTTATATAAAGTTAATGTTGTTTTATTGCGTTGCGGCCTGTTTTTTTTTTTTTTTACCTTCTAGGTGGACCAAACGATCAACTAGCTGCAGCACTGATGTGCATTCTGACAGAAGCATTGCGCTGCTGTCAGATTACACAAAGTCGGTGTATGCGGCGCTGCAAGACGAGATTTCTCCTCTGCAGTAAAAAAGATACGTTTGCCGAGGCTTATGAGCTGAGGGGCGGTGTTCATATGCTTTGGCAAGCATTTTTTATAAAAAAAATAATAATCATTCTGGCAATGATTTATTCATCCACATCGATTGATGTGAATAGAGAAATCGGGTTTGCCAGGGCATAAGAGCTGAGTGGGTTTGGATGTTGGGCGGAGCTCCTATGTCCTGGCAGACGCCTTTCCCCTCCTTTTTTTTTCGTACATTTTTTGGCAGAGATTTTTTTCATCCACATTGATCGATGCGAATGAAGATATCTGTGCCGTTCATTTTTTCTTTCAGCCCAGAGGCTGAACGAAAAAAAAAAAAATCTCATTACCCGTGTGCTCAATATAAGGAGAATAGCAGAAACTCTCTAATGTAATGATTGTGGAGACCCTAAAATGCCAGGGCAGTATAAATACCCCACAAGTGACCCCATTTTGGAAAGAATACACCCCAAGGTATTTCATAAGGGGCATGGCGAGTTCATGTAAAATTTTATTTTTTGTCACAAGTTAGTGGAATATGAGACTTTGGAAGAAAAAAATAATAAAAAATAAATCCTTTTCTGCTAACTTGTGCCAACAAAAAAAATAATCTAGGAACCCGCCATGCCCCTCACGGAATATCTTGAGGTGTCTTCTTTCCAAAATGGGGTCACTTGCGGGGTATTTATACTCTCCTGGCATTCTAGCACCTCAAGAAACATGACAGGTGCTCAGAAAGTCAGAGCTGCTTCAAAATGTGGAAATTCACATTTTTGTACCATACAGGGAGTGCAGAATTATTAGGCAAATGAGTATTTTGACCACATCATCCTCTTTATGCATGTTGTCTTACTCCAAGCTGTATAGGCTCGAAAGCCTATTACCAATTAAGCATATTAGGTGATGTGCATCTCTGTAATGAGAAGGGGTGTGGTCTAATGACATCAACACCCTATATCAGGTGTGCATAATTATTAGGCAACTTCCTTTCCTTTGGCAAAATGGGTCAAAAGAAGGGCTTGACAGGCTCAGAAAAGTCAAAAATAGTGAGATTTCTTGCAGAGGGATGCAGCACTCTTAAAATTGCAAAGCTTCTGAAGCGTGATCATCGAACAATCAAGCGTTTCATTCAAAATAGTCAACAGGGTCGCAAGAAGCGTGTGGAAAAACCAAGGTGCAAAATAACTGGCCATGAACTGAGAAAAGTCAAGCGTGCAGCTACCAAGATGCCACTTGCCACCAGTTTGGCCATATTTCAGAGCTGCAACATCACTGGAGTGCCCAAAAGCACAAGGTGTGCAATACTCAGAGACATGGCCAAGGTAAGAAAGGCTGAAAGACGACCACCACTGAACAAGACACACAAGCTGAAATGTCAAGACTGGGCCAAGAAATATCTCAAGACTGATTTTTCTAAGGTTTTATGGACTGATGAAATGAGAGTGAGTCTTGATGGGCCAGATGGATGGGCCCGTGGCTGGATTGGTAAAGGGCAGAGAGCTCCAGTCCGACTCAGACGCCAGCAAGGTGGAGTACTGGTTTGGGCTGGTATCATCAAAGATGAGCTTGTGGGGCCTTTTCGGGTTGAGGATGGAGTCAAGCTCAACTCCCAGTCCTACTGCCAGTTTCTGGAAGACACCTTCTTCAATCAGTGGTACAGGAAGAAGTCTGCATCCTTCAAGAAAAACATGATTTTCATGAAGGACAATGCTCCATCACAGCGTGGCTGCGAAGAAAGGGTATAAAAGAAGAAAATCTAATGACATGGCCTCCTTGTTCACCTGATCTGAACCCCATTGAGAACCTGTGGTCCATCATCAAATGTAAGATTTACAAGGAGGGAAAACAGTACACCTCTCTGAACAGTGTCTGGGAGGCTGTGGTTGCTGCTGCACGCAATGTTGATGGTGAACAGGTCAAAACACTGACAGAATCCATGGATGGCAGGCTTTTGAGTGTCCTTGCAAAGAAAGGTGGCTATATTGGTCACTGATTTGTTTTTGTTTTGTTTTTGAATGTCAGAAATTTATATTTGTGAATGTTGAGATGTTATATTGGTTTCACTGTTAAAAATAAATAATTGAAATGGGTATATATTTGTTTTTTGTTAAGTTGCCTAATAATTATGCACAGTAATAGTCACCTGCACACACAGATATCCCCCTAAAATAGCTAAAACTAAAAACAAACCAAAAACTACTTCCAAAAATATTCAGCTTTGATATTAATGAGTTTTTTGGGTTCATTGAGAACATGGTTGTTGTTCAATAATAAAATTAATCCTCAAAAATACAACTTGCCTAATAATTCTGCACTCCCTGTAGTTTGTAAACACTACAACTTTTGTGCAAACCAATAAGAATACACTTTTTTTGAGAAAATTGCGGCCTATTTTGATTAATATCGGAAAAACTAAAAATCTTAGCAGCAATCAAATACCACCAAAAGAAAGCTGTATTTGTGAGAAGAAAAGGAGGTCAAATTCATATGGGTGCCAAGTTGCATGACCAAGCAATAAATCGTTAAAGTTGTGAAGTGCCGATTTGTAAAAAAGGGCCTGGTCACTAGGGGGGTATAAACCTGTGGTCCTTAAGTGGTTAAGGGTCCTAGTGGTCATCCAAATATAAATAAGGTTACACGGGCATGTAATCAGGTATACCACTGCCTCTGTGTTGCATGTGATATTATGGACAATTTTAATGTTTTTTTCTCCCTGAGGAGTCACAGAAGGCAGTGGAACGAACCATGTATTTACATGCCATACATGATCTGCATGAGAATGATCACCATCTAGGACCCCTACTACCAAAAGTGTTTCCTGATGTTTGTGCTACATAATGGCTACTAGTCAGGAGATCACGTACGGTAAATTACGCAATCTCCTCCATGTAATCTGGGGGTAAGAGGTCAGGCAAGCTGCCAGATCCCCATCAGTTTGAAGGACCGGCCAATGTTTGCGTAAGATGTTTTGGATGAATCGCCATTTATTATTAAATGGAATAAATCTCACCCCTGAATCTCTACTATCTTTTTGTCTAACTTTGCTTACCAACAAGGAGATATAAATCCATCAGATCCCTTCATAAACATAATGTTCAAGAACTCAACCTTGGTCTGGCTATATTTTCAAGTCAGTTTGATATTACGGTCATTGACATTCAATCTCACCAAAAAGTCTTCTAGGGCAGGCTCAGAGTCCTGCCACAAGAAGAATACATTGTCTATATACCTAGACTATAGGAGTGCGGCATCATACCCTGGAGTGTTATGGACTATCTCCCTTTCCCACAGCCCCAGGAACAAATTAGTATATGAGGGCGCACATGACGCCCCCATTGCTGTTCACTGGAGCTGCAAGAAGAGGCGGTCCTTAAAAAGAAACTAATTGTAAGTTAACATAAATTCTAACAGGGCCAAAATAAATTCGACCACATCATTATCATAGTCGGTCATAGATAGAAAAGAAACTAGATGCACGCACTCCCTGGTCATGGTATATAGACGTGTACCATGACTCCACTTCACAGGTGACGAGGAATGCATCCTCCTCCAGATGAATGTCATTTAATCGTCTCAGCATATTTGTGGTATCCTTCACAAATGATGGAAGGATCTCAACACTTTTTTTAAGAAAAAAAATCTATAAATCTACCATTAGCACAGAGGCCCCCAATCCCCGACACGATGGGGTGTCCTGGGGGGTTGGTCTGATTTTTGTGGACCTTTGGGAGTAAGTACAGTGTTGGCTTAATGGGAAATTCCACCATCAATCCCTCCATCATTTTCAAACTGATAATACCTTGCTCTTGTGCCTCCAACAGGATCTCATCTAACTCCCTCTTGTAGAGGGCCGTGGGATCTCTTTCAATTCTACCATAGCACTGTCTATTATTTAACTGACGAAAGACCTCCATCTCATACATCTGAATCGGTCATATCACGACATTACCCCCCTTATCTGCTGGTTTAATAACCACTTCCTTGAGATCCTGTAATTCTCACAGTGCCCGTCTCTGAATCTTGGTCAAATTATCTCCCCTGATGTATGGGGTTCCTTCAGTTAGATTGCGTTTGACCAATTTAACCACCTCCGGACCGCCTAACGCGCCGATGCGTCCGGAAGGTGGTTGCTTTTCTCCTCCTGGACGCATCGGCGCGTCATCTCGCGAGACGCGAGATTTCGCCGCAGCCGGCCCGCACATGCGCATCGCGGGCCGGCATTTCATAGAGGAGTATTTCGTCAGGACCTGCCAGCCAGCGATCATTGGCTGGCAGGTTGCTGATTTTCAAAAAAGCCAATCACAGAGCCATATAGCAGATCATATTTGTAAATATGATCTGTTATATGGCTGCCTGCTCCTCTGCTGGTTCTTTTCGTCGGTTGGATCCAGCAGAGGAGCAGGCTTCACAGTGAGTACACCAACAGTACATACTTAGCCCCAGATCACCCCCCTGAACCCCTATTAACCCTTTGATCACCCCTTCTAGCCCCTGTCAATCACTAGTGAAAGGAAAAAAAGTGATCAGTGCAAACTGTCACTTTTTTTTTTCACTGGTATTGACCGTTAGGTTTTAGGTATAGTTTAGGTCCCTTGGTTAGGTAGTTAGGGATCAGTTAGCGCCCAGCCCACCGCACCGCAGTCCGTTATTCGCTGATTAGCGTATCGCTAATCAGCATTTGTACTTTTATAGTATCTGGAAGTGATCAAAACTGATCACGGTCAGATCTATAACTGTATTAGTGTCACTTTAGGTTCGCCCTCCACCCAAAACGCAGTGTTTGCCCGATCAGGCCTGATCGGTCGCCCACACGTGCGTTCGCCCACACCCGCCCCACCGCAGTGACAAAAAAAAATTTTTTTTTGATCGCTGCACATCCACTTTACACGCACTGCGGCGATAAAAAAAATCACTTTTGATATTTTTTATCAACCGCAGCGGCCTCCGGTACTTCGCTAGCCTCCCCTTTGTAAGACAGGCTTGCTTTTTTTACCTGGGTAGTCTCAGGGAATACCCCTAAATTTAGTTGCCCACATGTCAAACAGGGGGTATTCCTCTGAAGAGGCCTACAGGCTTCTGACCCAGTCGGATGAGGAGTGGGAACCCTCATCTGATGAATCCAGCGGGTCAGAATACGAACCTGTAGAAAACAGCGGCTCTCTGACCCAAAGTTCGGACGAGGAGGCTGAGGTCCCTGATAGAACCAGGCGTACCCGGCCCCGTGTTGCTAGACCGCAGGTTGCGCAGGATTCGCTTCAAGAGCATCAGAGTGGGGCTGGTGCTGCCGGATTACGTGGTGAGGCATACACCAGCAGACCAGCCCATCCTGGACCTAGTACCAGCACTGCCGTACAACCTGGTGAAGTAGCGAGCACCAGAAGGGCAGTTGAAGCCCGTACGGTGGCACGAGCAGTAGTGACCCCGTCGCAGCCACCGCAAAGACGTGCCCGTAGAGCCCCTAGAATCCCAGAGGTGCTGGCAAACCCTGATTGGCAGCCCCCAACTTCAGCCGCACCTGTAGTTCCCCCTTTCACCGCCCTGTCTGGAGTTCGGGTTGAGACAGCTCAGATCGGTTCGGCCCTGGGATTTTTTGAGCTGTTCTTGACTGCGGAGCTCTTAGACATAGTCGTGGCAGAGACAAACCGGTATGCCACACAATTTATAACCGCTAACCCGGGAAGCTTTTATGCCCAGCCTTTCCGGTGGAAACCAGTCCAAGTTTCCGAATTTAAAACTTTTCTGGGCCTCCTCCTCAACATGGGCCTGACAAAAAAACATGAATTGCGGTCATATTGGTCCACGAACCCAATTCATCACATGCCCATGTTCTCTGGTGCAATGTCCAGGACACGATTTGAGACCATCCTGCGTTTCTTGCACTTTAGTGACAACACCGCCTCCCGTCCCAGAGGCCACCCTGCTTTTGACCGGCTCCACAAAATTCGGCCCCTCATAGACCATTTCAACCAGAAATTTGCAGATTTGTATACCCCTGAGCAAAACATCTGCGTAGACGAGTCCCTAATACATTTTACCGGGCGCCTTGGCTTCAAACAATACATCCCAAGCAAGCGCGCCCGGTATGGGGTCAAATTGTATAAGCTCTGTGAAAGGGCCACAGGCTATACCCACAAATTTCGTGTCTATGAGGGAAAAGATCAGACCCTGGAGCCGGTCGGTTGCCCTGACTACCTGGGGAGCAGTGGGAAGATAGTTTGGGACTTGGTGTCACCCTTATTCGGCAAGGGGTACCATCTTTATGTGGACAATTTTTACACAAGTGTGGCCCTCTTTAGGCATTTGTTTCTAGAACGGATTGGCGCCTGTGGTACCGCGCGAACTAGTCGCGCGGGCTTCCCCCAACGGCTCGTTAGCACCCGTCTTGCAAGGGGGCAGAGGGCCGCACTGTGTAACGAAGAACTGCTCGCGGTGAAATGGAGAGACAAGCGTGACGTTTACATGCTCTCCTCCATTCACGCAGACACGACAATACAAATTGAGCGAGCAACCCGTGTCATTGAAAAGCCCCTCTCAGTCCACGACTATAACCTCCACATGGGAGGGGTCGACTTCAATGACCAGATGTTGTCTCCGTATTTAGTTTCCCGCAGAACCAGACGCTGGTATAAGAAGGTGTCTGTATATTTGATTCAATTGGCGCTGTATAATAGTTTTGTTCTCTACAGTAAGGCTGGGAGAACTGGATCCTTCCTCAAATTTCAGGAAGAGATCATTGAGAACCTCCTGTATCCAGAAGGTTCCGTGGCCCCATCCACCAGTGTAGTTAGCCGTCTACACGAGCGACATTTCCCCAATGTCGTTGCTGGTACCTCAACCCAACCGTCACCCCGAAAAAGATGTCGTGTCTGTAGCAGGAGTGGAATAAGGCGTGACACCCGGTATTTCTGTCCTGACTGTCCTGACCACCCTGCCCTATGCTTAGGGGATTGTTTCCGAAAGTACCACACACAGGTACACCTAGCATAGGGATCACATCTCACCAGGATAGGCACACAGGGCTATTAGGGCCCATTCACTCACACAGCTGCTGCAAACGTCTCCTTTCACATGGGACAAAGTGCATAACGCACTTCGCCACATCTTTGGGCGATTTGCGCTTTGCACATTGACCCATGGGGGAGGAGAGGTTTGTTCTATAAAGGTAAAAAAACAAAAAAAAAACAAAAAAAAAAACAGGTAAGCAAACAGGTTAATGTTTAGTTCCAAAAGTTAAAGTTACATGTTCTGTTCCAAAGTTAATAAAATTATTGCGTTGTGGCCTGGTTTTTTCTTTTTTTTTGTCTTTTTACCTTCCAGGTGGACCAACCGATCTACTAGCTGCAGCACCGATGTGCATTCTGACAGAAGCATTGCGCTGCTGTCAGATTACACGCAAGTCGGTGTATGCGGCGCTGCAAGACGGGATTTTCTCCTCTGCAGTGACAGATACGTTTGCCGAAGCATACGAGCTGAGGAGGAGGCGGCGTTCCTATGCTTTGGCAAGCATTTTGTATATATATATATATATATATATATAACAAAAATCCCGGCAATGATTTATTCATCCACATCGATTGATGCGAATGGAGAAATCTGGTTTGCCAGGGCATACGAGCTAAGTGGGTATGGATGTAGGGCGGAGCTCCTATGTCCTGGCAGACGCCTTACCCCTCCATTTTTTTTTTTTGGCAGAGATTTTTTCATCCACATTGATCGATGCGAATGAAGAAATCTGTGCCGTTCATTTTTTTCTTTCAGCCCAGAAGCTGAACGGAAAAAAAAATCTCATTACCTGTATGCTCAATATAAGGAGAATAGCAGAAACTCCTAATGCTGGCCATACATGTAATGATTGCGGAGACCCTCAAATGCCAGGGCAGTACAAACACCCCACAACTGACCCCATTTTGGAAAGAAGACACCCCAAGGTATTTGCTGAGGGGCATATTGAGTCCATGAAAGATTGAAATTTTTGTCCTAAGTTAGCGGAAAGTGAGACTTTGTGAGAAAAACCCAAAAAAAAAATCAATTTCCGCTAACTTATGCGAAAAAAAAAAAAATTCTATGAACTTGCCAGGCCCCTCATTGGATACCTTGGGGTGTCTTCTTTCCAAAGTGGGGTCACATGTGGGGTATTTATACTGCCCTGGCTTTTTAGGGGCCCTAAAGCGTGAGAAGAAGTCTGGGATCCAAATGTCTAAAAATGCCCTCCTAAAAGGAATTTGGGCCCCTTTGCGCATCTAGGCTGCAAAAAAGTGTCACACATCTGGTATCGCCGTACTCAGGAGAAGTTGGGGAATGTGTTTTGGGGTGTCATTTTACATATACCCATGCTGGGTGAGAAAAATATCTTGGTCAAATGCCAACTTTGTATAAAAAAATGGGAAAAGTTGTCGTTTGCCAAGATATTTTTCTCACCCAGCATGGGTATATGTAAAATGACACCCCAAAACACATTCCCCAACTTCTCCTGAGTACGGCGATACCAGATGTGTCACACTTTTTTGCTGCCAAGGTGGGCAAAGGGGCACATATTCCAAAGTGCACCTTTCGGATTTTGCAGGGCATTTTTTACACATTTTGATTGCAAGGTACTTCTCACACATTTGGGCCCCTAAATTGCCAGGGCAGTATAACTACGCCACAAGTGACCCCATTTTGGAAAGAAGACACCCCAAGGTATTCCGTGAGGGGCACGGCGAGTTCCTAGAATTTTTTATTTTTTGTCACAAGTTAGCGGAAAATGATGATTTTTTTTTTTTTCTCTTTTTTCCTTACAAAGTCTCATATTCCACTAACTTGCGACAAAAAATAAAAAATTCTAGGAACTCGCCATGCCCCTCACGGAATACCTTGGGGTGTCTTCTTTCCAAAATGGGGTCACTTGTGGCGTAGTTATACTGCCCTGGCAATTTAGGGGCCCAAATGTGTGAGAAGTACCTTGCAATCAAAATGTGTAAAAAATGCCCTGCAAAATCCGAAAGGTGCACTTTGGAATATGTGCCCCTTTGCCCACCTTGGCAGCAAAAAAGTGTGACACATCTGGTATCGCCGTACTCAGGAGAAGTTGGGGAATGTGTTTTGGGGTGTCATTTTACATATACCCATGCTGGGTGAGAAAAATATCTTGGTCAAATGCCAACTTTGTATAAAAAAATGGGAAAAGTTGTCGTTTGCCAAGATATTTCTCTCACCCAGCATGGGTATATGTAAAATGACACCCCAAAACACATTCCCCAACTTCTCCTGAGTACGGCGATACCACATGTGTGACACTTTTTTGATGCCAAGGTGGGCAAAGGGGCGCATATTCCAAAGTGCACCTTTCGTATTTCACCGGTCATTTTTTACAGATTTTGATTGCAAAGTACTTCTCACACATATGGGCCCCTAAATTGCCAGGGCAGTATAACTACGCCACAAGTGACCCAATTTTGGAAAGAAGACACCCCAAGGTATTCTGTGAGGGGCATGGCGAGTTCCTAGAATTTTTTATTTTTTGTCGCAAGTTAGTGGAATATGAGACTTTGTAAGGAAAAAAGAGAAAAAAAAAAAAATCATCATTTTCCGCTAACTTGTGACAAAAAATAAAAAATTCTAGGAACTCGCCGTGCCCCTCACGGAATACCTTGGGGTGTCTTCTTTCCAAAATGGGGTCACTTGTGGCGTAGTTATACTGCCCTGGCAATTTAGGGGCCCAAATGTATGAGAAGTACCTTGCAATCAAAATGTGTAAAAAATGCCCTGCAAAATCCGAAAGGTGCACTTTGGAATATGTGCCCCTTTGCCCACCTTGGCAGCAAAAAAGTGTGACACATCTGGTATCGCCGTACTCAGGAGAAGTTGGGGAATGTGTTTTGGGGTGTCATTTTACATATACCCATGCTGGGTGAGAAAAATATCTTGGTCAAATGCCAACTTTGTATAAAAAAATGGGAAAAGTTGTCTTTTGCCAAGATATTTCTCTCACCCAGCATGGGTATATGTAAAATGACACCCCAAAACACATTCCCCAACTTCTCCTGAGTACGGCGATACCACATGTGTGACACTTTTTTGCTGCCAAGGTGGGCAAAGGGGCGCATATTCCAAAGTGCACCTTTCGGATTTCACCGGTCATTTTTTACACATTTTGATTGCAAAGTTCTTCTCACACATTTGGGCCCCTAAATTGCCAGGGCAGTATAACTACCCCACAAGTGACCCCATTTTGGAAAGAAGACACCCCAAGGTATTCTGTGAGGGGCATGGCGAGTTCCTAGAATTTTTTATTTTTTGTCGCAAGTTAGTGGAAAATGAGACTTTGTAAGAAAAAATAAAAAATAAAAAATCATCATCATTTTCCGCTAACTTGTGACAAAAAATAAAAAGTTCTATGAACTCACTATGCCCATCAGCGAATACCTTAGGGTGTCTACTTTCCGAAATGGGGTCATTTGTGGGGGTTTTCTACTGTTTGGGCATTGTAGAACCTCAGGAAACATGACAGGTGCTCAGAAAGTCAGAGCTGTTTCAAAAAGCGGAAATTCACATTTTTGTACCATAGTTTGTAAATGCTATAACTTTTACCCAAACCATTTTTTTTTTTGCCCAAACATTTTTTTTTTATCAAAGACATGTAGAACTATAAATTTAGCGAAAAATTTATATATGGATGTCGTTTTTTTTGCAAAATTTCACAGCTGAAATTGAAAAATGTCATTTTTTTGCAAAAAAATCGTTATATTTTGATTAATAACAAAAAAAGTAAAAATGTCAGCAGCAATAAAATACCACCAAATGAAAGCTCCATTAGTGAGAAGAAAACAAGGTAAAATTCATTTGGGTGGTAAGTTGCATGACCGAGCGATAAACGGTGAAAGGAGTGTAGTGCCGAAGTGTAAAAAGTGGCCTGGTCATGAAGGGGGTTTCACCTAGCGGGGCTGAAGTGGTTAACAAAGACATCCACAGCCGGACACAAGGATTTGGGGGGATGAATGACCGTGAGAGCCGGTGCAGGTGTACGGGAAGTCTGCTGGTCTTAATTTCAAACTGGTCCTCCAATAGGGACTCCAAGTCACTTAAAGCTTGCCTCTCACAGTGATGTTAGGAGGGCCGTCTCTTGAACAAGACCAAAATATTTAAAAAATGTTTTAAAGGAGTCTACGGGCAAATAGCTCAAAATCTTTAATGGTTTTGAAGAAATCAAATTTGCCTGTTGGAGAGAAGGATAAAACCTTCTGTAACACACCTGTTGTTGAGGTAAAGTTAGCTGAATATCATACAGGTTGATTACCTTTAATTCGTTGATCTCTGCCATTCCCGTTTCTGTATTTCCTCTTTTGTGCAGGGGTACGCAGGTTGTAGCCTGCCTTTTCCAAATCTGGTCCTCGTCCGGTGGCCGAGCTCCCATCTAAAAAAGGTGCTCCACATTCCTCCTCTGATATTGATGATGTTATGGATTGGGAACGTGAGCATGATTCTGGTCTCGTACTGTTTCTCTGCCACCTAAATTCTTTGTTTTGTTGGTAATCGCTCAAATCTCTCTGAAATTGCTTGGATTTAATAGATTGTATTTCTCTTTCCCACTTAGCCAGATCTTCTTCCAGGCTTTTATCAAACCCCTCCAATTCCTCCTTGGCAAGGAGCTGTTGGATATTCTCCTTATGGCTGTCAATGTCCTTCTCCACAGTCTCCACTGCTCTACGATCTGCCCCAATCAATAACTAAATCAGAGTCTGTGAGCACTTGGTCAAAGTATCTTCCCACCTACTCATAAAGGTGGGGACTTCCCCTTCTAAAGTTGGGAATATCTGAACACGCAGCCCCCGTGGCACAATACTCTTATTGAGGTAGTTTTCTAATGCAGCTTTATTCCACCACAACTTTGTTCGTCTCCTAAGTGACTCTCTGATCTTATGCTTCAACTCCTTACTATCACATTTCTCTGTATCTTGTGCCGATTTATCTCCAAAAAACGTTCCCAATTGTGACAACCAATCCTTGTCACGTTTTCTAAAATCCATATATGAGATATTACCTAGAAATATATATATATATATAATACTTATGAGTCTACAAAAAATCTCTGTCTATAATTGACAGCACAGCATTCCACCTGGAATAACATACAATGTCATAACAAAAAAGCCAGTGGAGATAATATATCCAAAATCATATCAATTGTATTATATATTGAAATATGTAGAAAAAAGGCAAGATAGAAAAAGTATACAGAGAAGCAAAGGGCATTCACTGTACTGGACTGCTATGTATCCCCACAAGGCTAGTAAGCACATATCGGATACCAGGTCAAATGCTGTGTCTCATAAACACCCAGATTATATACCACAAGGTATACCACAAAGTAGGTTAAACAACGTGATATGGTTATATCAGCGAATGCTCTTAGGATGTTTGTGTGATCCAGCCTTAGGCATGAGTCTCCTAGGCAACCTGTTAGTGTATACACTAACAGGCAATGCATTACACTACAGATGTATACAGACCTCCAAAAGTCCCAGAGTGGGACAAAAATAAAGTTTAAAAATAAAGTTTAAAAGAAAGTGTTTTCACAAAAAAAAGAGTTTCAAGTTCAAAAAAGGAGAAAACGCCCCTTTCCCCTGATTTTATAATAAATAATAGAAAAGAAAAAGAAAAAAACACACATATTAGGTATCACCGCATCCGTAACGACCAGCTCTATGAATATGTCACATGATCCACCCAGTCTCATAGACAACATAAAAAAAAAAGGTAAAAAAAAGCCATTTTTTATCACCTTACATTAGTGATGAGCAGCAGGTGCCATATTCGAATTTAACCACCTCAGCCCCCCTAGCTTAAACCCCCTTAATGACCAGACCACTTTTTACAATTCTGTACTACAATACTTTCACCTTTTATTGCTCAGTCATACAACTTACCACCCAAATGAATTTTACCTCCTTTTCTTCTTATTAATAGAGCTTTCATTTGGTGGTATTTCATTGCTGCTGACATTTTTACATTTTTTTTTATATTAATCGAAATTGACCGAAATTTTAGCAAAAAAGTCATTTTTCACTTTCGGTTGTAACATTTTTCAATTAAAACTACATTTCTATATAAATTGTTCTCTAAATTTATTGTTCTACATGTCTTTGATAAAAAAAATGCAATAAGTGTATATTTATTGGTTTGGGTAAAAGTTATAGCGTTTACAAACTATGGTGCAAAAATGTGAATTTCCGCATTTTGAAGCAGCTCTGACTTTCTGAGCACCTGTCATGTTTCCTGAGGTTCTACAATGCCCAGTCAGTAGAAACACCCCACAAATGACCCCATTTTGGAAATTAGACACCCTAAGGTATTCGCTGATTGGCATAGTGAGTTCATGGAAGTTTTTATTTTTTGTCACAAGTTAATGGAAAATGATTTTTTTTTTTTTTTTTTACAAAGTCTCATATTCGACTAACTTGTGACAAAAAATAAAATTTTACATGAACTAACCATACCCCTCACGGAATACTTTGGGGTGTCTTCTTTCCAAAATGGGGTCACTTGTGGGGTATTTATACTGCCCTGGCATTTTAGGGGCCCTAAAGCGTGAGAAGAAGTCTGGAATATAAATTTGGATTCCGTGAGGGGTATGGTGAGTTCATGTGAGATTAAATTTTTTGTCACAAGTTAGTGGAGTATGAGACTTTGTAAGAAAAAACAAAAAAAACAATTTCCGCAAACTTGTGCCAAAAAAACCACAAATCTTCTATGAACTCGCCATGCCCCTCAAAAGTGATCTTTTTATAGCGCCGCAGCGATTTTACGGTGTTTTTGCAGTGATCAGAAAAAAAAATATTCTGCCTTACAGGGGGGTGATCAATGACAGGGGGGTGATCAGGGAGTCTATATGGGGTGATCACCCCCCTGTCATTGATCACCCCCCTGTAAGGCTCCATTCAGACGTCCGTATGTGTTTTGCGGATCCGCGGATCTGCAAAACACATACGGACTTCTGAATAGAGCCTTACAGGGGGGTGATCAATGACAGGGGGGTGATCAGGGAGTCTATATGGGGTGATCACCCCCCTGTAAGGCTCCATTCAGACGTCCGTATGTGTCTTGCGGATCCGTGGATCTTCGGATCCGCAAAACACATTGTCACAACCAGACAGCTGAGAAGCTCTGACATTAGCCTTTCAGAACCTCCTCCTTGAGTTTCTTTGTTGTGGTGTTCAGTTCCTCATCTCGTTAGCCTCTCTGAGCTGTCATGTAGTTGGACTGATTGCTTCCCTTTAAATTCCTCCCCATGATGCATTACTGGGCGGCTTATACTTCTTCCTGGAGTGTGTGTGCATGCTGATCCTATTTCCCAGTCTGCTACTAAGTTAAGTGCTGTACATTTATCTGTTATTTTCTGTTTGCTGGATCCCAGGTGACCCTGACTCCCTCCGTGTCTGGTGTAGGGAGCCGGTGGTCGTGTCCCCTCACTATTGTAGGGTGTTCGGGTGTTATATAGTCGAGGTACGTGGATATTTAACCATCTACCTTTGGGATTTTTGCATAGGCTGAGCAGCCAGGGAAAGTGCCAGGTCTTGTGCAGGGGTCTCCCTTTTGGTTCCTTAGCTTTGGATCCAGTGAGTCATATATGCATGTTGCATTGTCTTGTTTCCTGTACACCGTCCGTGACACACATACGGACGTCTGAATGGAGCCTTACAGGGGGGTGATCAATGACAGGGGGGTGATCAGGGAGTCTATATGAGGTGATCAGGTGTTAATAAGGGGTTAATAAGTGACGGGGGTTGTAGTGTAGTGGTGCTTGGTGCAACTTTACAGATCTGCCTGTGTCCTCTGGTGGTCGATCCAAGCAAAAGGGACCACCAGAGGTCCAGGTAGCAGTTATATTAGATGCTGTTATTAAAACAGCGTCTAATATACCTTTTAGGAGTTAAAAAAACCGCATCTACAACCTGCCAACGAACGATCGCCGCTGGCAGGCTGTAGATGGACTCGTTTACCTGCCGATCCTGTGAACGCGCACGTGTTACGACCATGTTTATGGCCGTGACTCCTTGGGAGACGCATACAGTTGCCCGCGGTTTGGGTTGTTGTGTCAACCGCAGCTGGAGGCATTTTGCTGTTTGCCTCAGGTGTGGTTGCCGCGGACAACAGGTATGTGTGCGGTTGCTTTGGAGTTGTGTGCGTGTATGTATGCACTTTTGTATGTCTGGTGTGCACTCTGTTTTATGTTTGGTGTGCACTGACATCTTCCCTTCACTGTGGTTGCCCGTGGCAACGTTTGGTTGTATGTGTACATGTGGTGGCAGTGTCCCGGCCTTCGGGCTGACTCCCAGGACATGGTTTCTACCCATGTCATTGCCTGCTGCAACTGTCGCAGTGTGTTCTTGGGTTGGACACTTAACCTTTTAGTTTGTGTTTCCCTTCCCTGGTGCTGGAAGGGTTAACTCCCTTCCCAGTGTGTGTGTGCTCTGGTTGTGTTTGTTAGGTGTGGCTACTTGGGCCTATAAAGCCTCAGTGTGTAGCACATGTCTGAGGGTTGCTTCAGCCATGCTTAGCTGGAGCAGCCTCCTGTGTTTTCCACCTGCCAGTGGGGGCCACCCTTGTGGTCATAAGATTTATGTCACATAAAGTTTATGTCATGTTTATGTGTGATGTCTATGTGATGTTCAGTTGGGATGTTCCTTTGTTGTTTGGTGCAGCTTATGAATCTGGATTCCTGTGTGTGGATATGTGTTTGCCAGCACAGGGATCCAGTCAGCAAGGCTGTGGCAGGTAGATGGAACTAGTTTAGTTCACCTGCCATATCCGTACGACTGTTAGTGTTCCCCTTTTCCCTGCAGCTTGGCCAGTGAGATCCCTGTTCCTCCGTGTCCAGAAGGAACAGGCTGTCTTACCCTGACTCCTAGTCCAGGGACCGATCAGAGGGTGAGTTAGGGATCCGAGGTTCCTGAGCATGGGTCCTCCTACCTTAAAGGTCGGCCCATGCAGCTAGGAGTTAGGGTCAGGTTCAGGACACTTTAGGAGGTGACCTGCTCCCTAATCCTGTCGTCCTGGCCGAGCAGCCTAACATCTTCTGGCATTGCATGGCTGAAGATATTCCCCATCCTCAGCCGTGACAGCACGCCTGTGTGTGCGTGTTCACAGGAAATCTCGCATCTCGCGAGAGGACGCGCCGGCGCATCCAGGAGGAATAACTGGGCCGCCGCCATCACACAATCCAGCGTGCGGCAGTCCTGTACTGGTTAAGATATTTCATGACTATTTTGCCAAATATTCGTGATATATTCGCTAATTTGTGATGGTTATATTCGTGCACATATTCGTGTTTTCATGTGCACATATAGGTGTGGCTTAATCTCGCGAGCGGTTTCAAACATTCGGTTCGAAGTAGTCTGGAAGAAAATGGTCGCAATTTTACAGATGTCGAGTTAAAGTTCCTGATCACTGTGTGTAATTCAACATTACAGCACTGTATTACATATCACATGCTTGTAATATGCTGTATTACATATCACATGCTTGTAAATATTAAAAGCCCGGAGAACCCCTTTAATATCTACTCAAACAAGATAAAATGTGAATTTTTTTATGTATAGCGAAAAATATTAGTAATGATTTTTGCTATCACGAAAATTTAGGAACATTAGATCTGCCATCACACCACTATGTCTGTAGCATGTATGTATGGATAGCAGACAAATATCTCTCATATGCACATTGCATATCCATTTTCCTGCTTCACGCTATATACCCCACACCATATCCCACACACTATATATCCCCGGACACCCCCCCCCCCCCACATTCACACACAGTCTATAGATTCTAATTTGTGTCCTGTTGGTCAGGAGAAGTAATGTTTGACCGCTGGTCTTTGCTGATTCATTTAGCGTTACCCAGGGTGCACCACGGGGAGGCGAACCAGCTCTACACCCCATACTGTACCGTCACTTCACTAGACAGGTATACCTCTCCTCAGATGGCCAATATCCGATTGCTCATACCCCACACACATACAATTTCAATACAATCAGATGTTATAACGATAACCTCAAATCTAATATTTCCCTTTCAAACACTAAAATTATATTTTTTTTGTGTTGAGATGATGAGGTTAAAGGGGTTCTCCAGGCTTTTTCTATTTATGACCTATCCTCAGGATAGGTCATCAATATCAGATCGGCGGGGTCCGGCACCCCCGCCGATCAGCTGTTTGAGGAGATGGCGTGCGCACATGCTGTCTCCCTTCTCTCTTCCTGCTCACTGCTGTATGTCTATGGGACAGCAGCAGCGGGCAGGAAGAGTGTCAGGAGACGGATGTGCACACTGCGTGTGCCATCTCCTCAAATAGCTGATTGGCGGTGGTGCTGGGTGTCGGACACCTGCCGATCTGATATTGATGACCTAAGTCATCAGTAGAAAAAGCCTGGAGAACCCCTTTAATGTCATCATCTGAACACAAAAAAAAAAGTTTATGAAAATAAAAAATTTGGGATTATAATGCTTGCATTTTTATCCTGCAGTGCATGTTGGAGCAGGGGTACAACAAGACCTGGTCCCACGCTGACAAGCGTCGTATAGTGTGGAGGAATCATGCTTATTCGTATAGCGTTTTACATGGAAAATTTGCGATTAGAATATTTGCGATCTACACTAGGATGATATCTGACACTGGGAAAGCTGGGTAAAAATTCAGTGATAAAAAAATCTAACACTGGGAAAGCTGGGTAATAACTTGCGATCTACACTGAGTTATTACCTAGCTTTTCCAGTGTCAGATATTATCACTGACTTACTACATAATATTCTATATATTGCTATATATTCATTTATTAGAATATTCGTAATATTCTAAAAAATAAATATATAGCAATATAGCAAATATTATGTAATAATTATGTGTTAAGTGAGTGATAATATCTGACACTGGAAAAGCTGGGTAACAACTCAGTGTAGATCACGAGTTATTACCCATCCTTCCCAGTGTCAGATTTTATCACTGAATTATTACCCAGCTTTCCCACTGTCAGATATCATCCTAGTGTAACATAGTACATAAGGCCGAAAAAAGACATTTGTCCATCCAGTCCCCCTGTTATTGTCACGGCTGGTTGTGGGGGAAACACCCAGCCGTGCGGTGCCAGGAGATGGTAGCGTTACCCCTTGGCCGGGACCACAGAGTTAGGGAGCAGGTCACCTCCTATAGCGTCCCTAACGCTGACCCTGTCTCCTGTCTGTATGAGCCGACCTTGGTGGTAGGAGGGCTCATACGCTGGAACCTAAGAGTCCCTACAAGCCCTCAAGTCGGCCCTGAACTAGGGGACAGAGTAAGACGACCTGCTTCTCCTAGACACGGAGGAGCAGGAGTCTCAACGGCCAAGCAACACAGGGGGAACATCAACAGACATATGGAAATGACAGGTAAGTGAGACTAGTCCTGCACTTACCTGCCACAGACACACAAACCTGGAACCCATGAACAAGTGCTGATGTCCACAGCAACATAAAGGACACAGCACACACCAGACATTACACGGAAAACCAGGAAACCATAAGCTGCACTAACCAGATACCCCCACACACACCTAGATAACACCGTGAAACATAGTATTAACTGACAATGGTTTATGACCAGAAGGATGGTCCCTACCAGGCAGATGGAGGAGACAGGAGGCTGCTCCAGCCAGCATGGCTGAGAGCAACCTACTGAGCCCAGCCAGGGACTGAGGCTTTATAGGCCAAGAGGCCCCACCCAACGATCAGCACACACCCAGTGAAGTCACACACACTGGGAAGGGAGTTAACCCTTCCAGCAACACAGAAGGGAAACTCA
This sequence comes from Bufo gargarizans, assembly GCF_014858855.1. Lineage (NCBI taxonomy): Eukaryota > Metazoa > Chordata > Amphibia > Anura > Bufonidae > Bufo > Bufo gargarizans. The sequence goes on along the minus strand of NC_058082.1, from coordinate 383,590,178 downwards.
CATAAAGGGGAAAGCACACAACCTCACTCACCTGTCTCCGACGGCAACGGCATGCGTGGCAACCGTGTCCTCCAGAACAGCCAACAGGCCGAGACACTTCCACAGCATGCAAACATCGCCAGATGTTGCCGCGGACAACCGCAGGTGAAGGGAGGAGTCCAGGTGCATATAAAACATCACCCCGTGCACAACAAACAACACAAAGTGCACACAGACATACAAACGGGCATTCACACAAAACCCGTTGCCAAGGGCAACCGCACGCACACTAGTTGTCCGCGGCAACCGCACCTGAGGCAAACAACTAAGTGCCCCAGCTGCGGTTGATGAACTCCCAAACCGCGGGCAACAGCATGCGGCACCCAAGGAGTCACGACCATGACCAAGGGTCGTGACAGTTATCCTGCAAGTTGATCCAGAATATTATCCTGTCTGTTATCCTGCAAGTAGATTGCGAATATTCTAATCGTGAATTTTCCATGCAAAAGGCTACACTAATAAGCTTGTCATAAGACTCGGTGTAATAGTCTTGTCAGAAGACTATGAAACCAATAGAGGGCACTATTAAGTGGGTTTCATAGTCTTCTGACAAGAATATTTGTCTTGTCATAAGACTGTGAAAACAATAGAGGGCGCTGTTCATAACTCAATAGCGCCATCTATTGGTTTTCATAGTCTTATGACAGCTGAAAAACAAGGCTGTTTCTGCTCATTTGCATGTCTTTCCCATATGTCCATGTTTATGCAAATTAGTTAGGACAATTGGAAAACTTTTTGTCGCCCTAATGATTTTGATCTAGGTGTGCAGGTCCACCCAAGCCATCCAACAGATGCTAAATAACTTTGAGGTTTACTGGTTCTCAGTCAGATGAGAGCTGGTTTGGAATATCTCAATGTAAGGTATGCTGACTAAGTCTGTCATCTGTCTCATGGTTAGATTCATGGCTTGCACATACCTGGCTTTTGGCATACACCCTTTGTGCGGTTGTCAATTGTATGTTGTGCATAATAGGAGTCTAAGATGCACCCAGCTTATCCTCTTAATGCTGTTCCCAAACCATTTTGATGGGGTTTCTATCAATTTATAACCTTTTTTTATGAACCAGACACCCTCTTCTCTTCCGGGCAGGGGGTGCCTGGTTGACTTCCATTATACTCGGGTGTTCGGCCGAGCACACGAATATAGCAATGTGTTCGGGCTGAACACCCGAATACTTTGGTGCTCACTCATCACTAGTCATTATAGATGTTCCCGTTCTCTTCGTCCACTGCAGGCCTTCCAGAAAGGTGGTGGTGGAGGTCTCTTCACTGGAAGAGGAGGAGGAGGAGGAGCATGCCGGACCCTCTGGGCAGCAGAATGCACTTACCCCAGCTGATATGGGTGAGGTGATGCAGGCTGAAGATGCTGAACCCTCACACCGCCTGTCCACAGTTTATCTCCCCAGCCTTTTTAACCACACCTTTATAAAAAAAAAAAATGAATGGAGTACGGGAGTGACCTGTCCCACCCACTCCTAAAACCCGGACCCAAAATCCACTTTAATGATAACCTCCCAGTAACCTAATGTTACTGTCGTACTGATTCCCGGGTATTATCTCACTGATGCATACATTCTCAGTGAGACATACTGACCATCCATGATTCTCCCCTTTGGGCTACTACAGTGCACACAGCAATATTAATCTTTATCTATAAAATGGTATAAAAACACAAAAAAAAGGGCAACAATTAAGGTATAACAAACACTCCTGTAATAGAAAACAGCAACACTATACACTAATTAATCTACATAAAACCCATTAACTTAACTAAATAAAACTAGACTCTAACTATTCCTAACTAAACAACTATATAGTGATCGGGAGGGGCCATATTCGATTTTGTGAATATTCAATTGAATATTCATCTTACATTCGTCGAAATCAAATATTCGTCATTATTCTATTTATCGTGAATAATATGCGATTTAATTATTTGCGTATTACGATTTTCTTTTAACTGTATAAGGCAACTTTCCTATTGTTTGGCTATTGCTATATCTAATATGTGTATTTTACGAATATTCGCTATATTGCAATATATTTTTGTTTTAGATTATGCCGAATATTCTAAAAAAAAAGTTATAGCAATATAGCGAATATTCGTAAAATACACATATAGACTGCAATTTAGCTGATATAGTGCTATCATCTTTTTTATAGTCTAATTTTTTTGTCTCTTCTGAACTTCAGATTTCGAAAAAATATACACTATAAAAAAAAAATACTATAAGACTATATTGCTGTATTTTTTACCCTATAAGACGCACCTGGGTTTTTGGGGAGGAAAATAAGAAAAAAATATTTTTAACTAAAAAGGTGTGCTTTTGAACTAATGGTGGTCTGTGGATGATGCACTGTTATGGGAGGGATCTGTGGATGATGCACTGTTATGGCGGGATCTTTGGCTGATGCACTGTTATGGGGGGGTCTGTGGCTGATGCACTGTTAAGGGGGGATCTGTGGCTGATGCACTGTTATGGGGGGATCTGTGGCTGATGCACTGTTAAGGGGGGATCTGTGGCTGATGCACTGTTATGGGGGGGATCTGTGGCTGATGCACTGTTATGGGGGGATCTGTGGCTGATGCACTGTTATGGGGGGATCTGTGGCTGATGCACTGTTATGGGGATCTGTGGATGATGCACTGTTATGGGGGAGATCTGTGGATGATGCACTGTTATGGGGGGATCTGTGGATGATGCACTGTTATGGGGGGATCTGTGGATGATGCACTGTTATGGGGGGATCTGTGGATGGCACTGTTATGGGGGATCTGTGGATGGCACTGTTATGGGGGATCTGTGGATGGCACTGTTCTATGTGTAATCCACAGACCCCCCCACCCCATAACAGTGCCATCCACAGACCCCCAGCCAATAACAGTGCCATCCACAGACCCCTCACCCCTTAACAGTGCCATCCACAGATGTCCCCCATAAAACTGTCATCCACAGATTCCCCCCCACCAGTATACAAATATAAAATGTCTCATTCAATTAAAAGTGATTAAACATGCCCCCTCACTCCAAATATTACCCTACACCCTAACAGCTTCTGTACAACGCAGGCAGGCCGGGCGGCTGGCGTGTCACTTACTGCCGTCACGTGCCTGCGCCGCCTGCTTCATTCATAAAGGATTTGGACCTTTCTGGACCTCTACAACAACCTTGGTTTGAGACACTGACATCAGAAGAGATGTTTCTCAGTTGGCAATAATAGACACACACATCACTGAGAAACACTCTAATTTTATTATGCTATAGCTTGGCCTTATATAGGCAGTACAAAAGTTTGCATAACAACAGCGTTAAACCAATCACAAAAGATAAACATTGGTGGTCACACAGATACCACCGGAACATCCCTTTATGGTATGTAATACGTCACTATAAGAATGTACGCAGTTGTGCCGAATGACCCTGAATAAGGCAAGAACGTTTGTTCTAGTTCTGGGATATTCTCAGAATCTGTCCTGAGACAGATAAGGAAACCTAACTCGTGGGGGGGATGTGAAGTGCGTGGGTGAGATAATAACAATTCTGTACATGTAAGAGAAGACAAGATGGAGTTACATTTGCCTTCAATCCCCTCTTAGAACCAAATTTCTTAGATAATATGGTTCTTACCCTTGCCCTTTTCCCTGTATACCGCCAGATATTTTCTATATCCTTCATGTGAGTTGTCTTCAGGATTAGGCAGCAGAGTCTCATAAAATGACATATTTGATACTCCTTTCATTATCAGTTTCCGTACACATGGTATGATACATGTTGCAACTAATGCTATTCCAGGTAGTGAACCAGCCAGTGAACCAGCCAAAATACTGATCCCAAGGGTTATCGATACCCAAATTTCTTTTGAGCTCGATTGATAAATCCTCAAGTTTCTTTATTGCCAGTGTGACCTTTCCATTAGGGCCGGTGTTGTTGGGTATGAACGTGCAGCAGGATGAGGGGTCCGTCAATACCTTACAGACACCACCTCTTTCTGCATGCGGTTTTGAAATGTCATAATGGAATCTGCCTGTAACTTGATTATAGTAAATATAGTTGATCCAGTCTACATTTTTGTTGATTGTTATATGGGGAATCCTGTCCGTCAAAAAAATATGACCTGTCCTATTTTTTTGACGGACAACGGTTCACGGACCCATTCAAGTCAATGGGTCCGTGAAAGAACACGGATGCACACAAGATTGGCATCCGTGTCCGTGATCCGTGGCCGTAGGTTACTTTCATACAGACGGATCCAAAGATCCGTCTGCATAAAAACTTTTTCAGATCTAAGTTTTCACTTTGTGAAAACTCATATCCGACAGTATATTCTAACACAGAGGCGTTCCCATGGTGATGGGGACGCTTCTAGTTAGAATACACTACAAACTGTGTAAAAGACTGCCCCCTGCTGCCTGGCAGCACCCGATCTCTTACAGTGGGCCGTGATCAGCACAATTAACCCCTTCAGGTGCTGCACCTGAAGGGGTTAATTGTACTATCATATCCCCCTGTAAGAGATCAGGGCTGCCAGGCAGCAGGGGGCAGACTTACCCCCTCCCCAGTTTGAATATCATTGGTGGCCAGTGCGGCCCCCCCCTCCCTCCCTCCCTCCCTCCCTCTATTGTAATAATTTGTTGGTGGCACAGTGTGCGCCCCCCCTGCCCCCCCCTTCCTCCCTCTATCGTAATAATTCGTTGGTGGCACAGTGTGTGCCCCCCATCGTCCCCCCTCCCTCTATAGCATTAACAAACTTGGTGCCCAGTGTGCGGCCTCCCATCCACCCCCCCCCGATCATTGGTGGCAGCGGAGTTCCGATCGGAGTCCCAGTTTAATCGCTGTGGCTCCAATCGGTAACCATGGCAACCAGGACGCTACTGCAGTCCTGGTTGCCATGGTTACTTAGCAATAGTACAATAGTAGAAGATTCATACTTACCTGCTGGCTGCTGCGATGTTCGTGTCCGGCCAGGAGCTCCACCTACTGGTAAGTGACAGGTCTGTGCGGTGCATTGCTAAATGAACTGTCACTTACCAGTAGGAGGAGCTCTCGGCCGGACACAGACATCGCAGCTCCCAGGTAAGTATGAATCTTTTACTATTGTACTATTGCTAAGTAACCATGGCAACCAGGGCTGCAGTAGCGTCCTGGTTGCCATGGTTATCGATCGGAGCCCCAGCGATTAAACTGGGACTCCGATCGGAACTCCGCTGCCACCAATGATCGGGGGGGGGGGGGAGAGGGGAGGCCGCACACTGGCCACCAACAAATTATTACAATAGAGGGAGGGAGGGGGGGTGCCGCACTGGCCACCAATGATATTCAAACTGGGGGGGGAGGGTCTGCCGCCCCCTGCTGCCTGGCAGCCCTGATCTCTTACAGAGGGATATGATAGTACAATTAACCCCTTCAGGTGGGGCACCTGAGGGGTTAATTGTGCTGATCACGGCCCCCTGTAAGAGATCGGGTGCTGCCAGGCAGCAGGGGGCAGTCATGTACACAGTTTGTAGTATATTCTAACTAGAAGCGTGGGAACGCCTCTGTGTTAGAATATACTGTCGGAAATGAGTTTTCACGATCTAACTCATATCCGACAGTATATTCTAACATAGAGGCGTTCCCATGGTGATGGGAACGCTTCAAGTTAAAATATACCATCGGATTGGAGAAAACTAGGTATAAAAGGGACTCCAGACTTTACATTGAAAGTCAATGGGGACGGATCCGTTTGAAATGGCACCATATTGTGTCAACATCAAACGGATCCGTCCCCATTGACTTGCATTGTAATTCAGGACGGATCCGTTTGGCTCCGCGCGGCCAGGTGGACATCAAAACGACTTTTTTTTCATGTCCGTGGATCCTCCAAAAATCAAGGAAGACCCACGGATGAAAAAACTGTCACGGATCACGGACCTACGGACCCCTTTTTTTGCGGACCGTGAGTGAAAAAATACTGTTGTGTGCATGAGGCCTAAGTTGCACAGTATCCTTCAGTGAAATTACCCAGGAATCTTCCTTGATCTCCCCCTCTGTGGCAGGTATAGATATGTATATGTATACCTGCACCAGGGCGGGGAGTTTTTATGAGGAGTGGGTATTTTTGCTTCCATTCTTCACATGCAAACAGGTTACTAGATAAATTAGAGAATTGCAAAAAACATTCCTCAACACTAGAGGGCAATATTAAGGGTACAGTACATAAGTGAGGCTTAGCGGTCCCACATATATAATAGTGATGAGCGGCAGGTGCCATATTCGATTTCGACGAAATTCGTGAATATTCGATAGAATATTCGTTTTAAATTCGTCGAAATCGAATATTCGTCATTATTCTACTTATCGCGATTATTTTGCGATTTATATAATCGCGTATTGCGATTTAAACTTTTAAAGGCTACTCTCCTATTGAAATAGCAATGCGATTAATTCAAGTTATAATAATCGACTTTCGATTTCAACAGTACTATATTCCATATTCAGTAATTCTAGCCTAATATGGAATATAAAATTGAAATCGCAATTCGATTATTTTAATTTAAAATAATCGAATTACGATTTCAACTTCAAAATCCATGTTAGGCTAGAATTAACTAATATGGTATATAGCATTACTTCTAAGTTGAAATCGCCATGCGATTCCTTCGAGTTATATTAATCGCATGGCGATTCCAACTTACACCTGGTTTACTATATGGTTGGCTTCAATGGCTTGGTAGAATTAGCGAATATGACGAATGTATTCGTCATATTCCACAAAACGAAGATAACAAAGTTTTCTCCATCTTCGTTTTAGCTACCTATTCGTCAACTTCGCTAATTCTAGCAATGATACAGGAAAGTTGACTATAGAGACAGCTAAGTTTAATTCGCTATGCGATTATATTACTTTTGCTTTTTTTATAAATAGAATAATTATAATAATTATCAGGTATTATAATTATTCTATTTATTACTTAAAAAAGCATTATTATAATCGCATAGCGAATTAAACTTAGCTGTCTCTATAGTAAACTTTCCTATATGATTGCTAGAATTAGCGAAGTTGATGAATAGGTAGCTAAAACGAAGATGGAGAAAACTTCGTTATCTTCGTTTTGTGGAATATGACGAATATATTCGTCATATTCGCTATTTCTACCAAGCCAACCATAGTAAACCAGGTCAAGTTGAAATCGCCATGCAATTAATATAACTCGAAGGAATCGCATGGCGATTTCAACTTCGACCTGCTATACTCCATATTAGGCTAGAATTAACGAATATGGAATACAAGTTACAATCGCATTACGTGATAATGACAACTACGTAATTATCGAGTAAGGCGATTTATCTTTGTATGTATAATCATGCTGCACAAAAGTTAGCTTAACACCAAAATAAGGTTCCAATCGCATTACGCGATAATGACAACTACGTAATTATCGAGTAAGGCGATTTCTTTTTCCGATATCGAGTATAGCGTTTTGAATCTTTCAATCATAAAATTCTCTTTACATACAATTTATTAAACAGTGTTGGATATAGTTGGTATACTAGACATGCGTTAAAATAAGCTAAAATGTCAAAAGAAAAATAAATGGCGGGAGATTTACCTCAGCACTGGCCATGAAAATCGAAATGCGATTTTAAATAAACGATAAAATCGCATTTTTTTAATATTTTTTTTCAAACTGACAGAGTAGAATCGTCAACCCTCCCCTCTCCTAGCTTGAATAGCCAATGGGAATGGCCTGTCACACCTTAGCAACATCCATAGCAACCAATCGGTTAGTAGCCTGCCCCTTCACTATATAACTCAAGACACCGCCCGGTTGCCATTTTGTGGGTTTAGTTGTTGGAGTGAGAGGAGCAAGAGCGTTTCTCAGTCTGTTAATTGAATTGTTTATTGATATAAATTATAGTTTATTAGATAGATAGGGATTAGGGAATTGAATAATTAGATAGTTTGCAGGGTAGTTCAGAAAGTTAGTTAGTTTAGGCAGTGTTAGGGCTCAGTTTATTATATAAAGTACAGTGTAGAGTAGGGACTAGTTAGTTTGAATTGATTAAATACAGATAGGGAATTAGATAGTATTTTCAGTATCAATATGACTGAATATTTCAGGAGCTGAAAACAGGTCAAAACTTGAGATCAGTGCTTATTGCAAACGGGGATAGGACCAGCGAGTTTGTATTAACTGATAAGACAACAGTTGTGTTGCTGTTAGGCTTGTATTGGCTATCATACTGTAATTTATTTGTGTATGTCTCGGGATAGTACGTCCGAGAGAGCATAGAACACCACAACAATTCTTTCCTGTTAACAATGAATCTGTGTTCAAAGTTTCATTGAAATCAATGGTTGTTTTTTTTGAAGATTTTGAGGCACAGACATACATATGTTACATTTGATATATATATATATATATATATATATGTAAAAGGAATTATTTGCTACGTTTCTAACCATGTAGAAAGTAAACATTTTGAGACGAATATAAATAAAGACTTTCATAAGAGAACATGTACATTACTGAGTGTTGGCGATGTTATGTCAGCATTGTACCGGGACATTATTTTGTCTCGGATCTACAACATCCATTGACATGGTCCAGCATATGGTTGGACCAATTATTCACTATGACTATTTTCTTGTGCCGGTGGTCATGTGTGTGCCACAATTCAAACCGAATACTGCGGACTGTGCAGCACGCGTGACGGGACCAGGTCCAATCATAGACATTGTACAACATGTATACATGTAATGCCAAAAAATTGAAATACAAGTATTAGTAATTAATGTGATCATGTCACCAAAATAAGCCAAAAATTAGTTCTATTAATGTAAAATGTTTGATTTTAGGTTACTGTTAGAATATTTCATTGAATTTAAAATGTATGTTTGTGGTGTATGAGGAATGGTGTATTAGCCATCTGAGGAGAGGTGTACCTGTCTAGTGAATTGACGGTACGGTATGGGGTGTACAGCTGGTTCGCCTCCACGTGGTGCACCCTGGGTAACACTAAATGAACCAGCAAATACTGAAATACTGGAGGTTGATCATTACTTCTCCTAAACTGTGTATGTGTGTTTGAGTGTGAGTGAGGTGGGGGGGATGAGTTGATGGAGGGGGGTTTAAGGTGGTGATGAAGTGTTTAAGGGGGGGAGGTGGGGTTGGTGTGGGTTTTATAGCGTGGGATATACAGTGTGTAGCACGTAATTAGAGGTGCGATGTGCATATGAGAGATATTTGTCTGCTCTCCATACATACATGTTACAGACATTGTAGTGTGATGTAACCACTTTAATTTGTGCCATAATCAAACAGCTTCACACCTAATGACATAGCTATACTTCTGCGTCTGATGTCTGTGATCGTCACTAATACTGATGGTGGACATTTAACCCATAAGATGCAGTGGTAACTTGTTAACTATAACAATACAAGCAATAGGTAACTGTAACGGATCACCTGGCACCCCGACTGAGTACCTCCGTTGCTGGATGCTCCTAGCGTTTCCTGAGGTCTTCAAGCACTCTGGCAGACACCCCCATCACCGAACCGAAGAAGCAGATAACTCCTCTTCAAATATATGAATGCTGTAGACAGTGGAATAGGAAACCATACGAATAGGTTTACGATCCTAGCAGTCAAACTGTAACAGCATACCTTGAATCCTCCCCCCAAGAATCAGACGACACTTCACTTTGAGGGTTAAAAAAGGAACTGACTGTACGTTACGTACAGCCTCTTTTATTTACCAACAAGAAAACATAGTACTGCCCACAGGGTTTTGAAATATAAACAATCAGTATATTACAACACATACACAGAAACCAATCGTTCACGCCCCTAGGGGCCCCAGAAGGGAGACTTTCCTCCTCTCTGCCTTGGAGATAACCGAGGAGGAATCCAATTATCTCTCAGGACAAAGGGAGATCGCCAATACACATGTGGAGACAACAGGACAGACATCACCATTTAACCACACAATTGGACAATGGCACAATAGAACAATGGGACAATAGAAACACACCCAGCATATTCCTCCACTCTGTCTATCCACTCAACTAACTCCCAAGCTGACAAGTTACACTTATTATAAATTGTTACAACTTTGTGAGTTTACATTGACCATACATATAACTTACATGAATTTTACCGTTATAACTTGGGGACAAACCTATCCAAAATTCACTTGAATAGGTTCAGGGGTTTAAAAGTTAGTATGGGCCATAATCCTGAGGCAAGAGGCTGGTAAACAGGCCTCTCCAAAACCCTGTGGCGAGGTTGGTTTCGCCACAGTAACTTTAAGCAATACTGTTGGATTCACAATGCGATGAAGATTCTATCATTTGCATTCAAGCTTTGGCAAATTTGGTATAGGAGGTATTGGTAGACTTAACCTCTTCAGGACACATGACGTACCGGTAGGGCATGTTGTCCTGTTACTTAATTTTGCTGCTTTACCAGCGATTTGCGGCTGTGGGGGGTACCAGATGGCATGGAAGGCACTGGCAGTACGATGCCTAAGGAAGGCATTGCACTGCCTTCCGGTGATGAGCCTGTGAGATCCAGCCCTCTGGATCTCACAGGCCACGGGAACTGTATGAGTAATCCACAAAGTATTACTCATAAAGCCAATGCATTCCAATACGTGGTAAATAAGTGGTAAAAAAAAATTAAGTTAAAAATAAAGTTGAAAAAATGTATTTGTCAACCATCAAAAAAAAAGGTTTCATGTCAAAATAAAGTATTTCTCACCAAATAAATTTAAACAAAAAAGCTAAAAAATACTGTGGAAAAAAAAGTATACATATTAGGTATAGAGCCAATTCAAGTGCCAATAAATCCAGCAAAAATCATACCTGTAAGGGACTCTGCGGTTTTGGTTCCCTTGCGGGCAGATACGGTGAGGCGTCCGCATGGGCGCCGGAGGGGAGGGCCGCGGGGATCTCTGAGGCAGAATTGCCGGGCTGATGGCAATACGTTGCGGCCGGTCCTGCCTCCGGTGTCTCCTGCGAGTTCCGTTCCGGCGTCCATGCTGGCACAATCCAGTGCCCGTGCCGAGTGTGTTGGGTGTACGCGTGCACGCCCGAGGGGTTATTTGTGAAGGAATGCGCGGCCGAGTGTGCGTGCATCTTATGCGCTACGTCGGTCACTGGCAGGAAAAGCATCTGTGCACAAATTCAAAGTTGATTAGGGATTTGATGCACAGGTGCTAATGAGTAGGATCATCGCATGACCTATGAGGTTCTGAAAAGCAGAACTCTGTGATTGGCCAGAAGGTGTTTAAAAGGTGATCTCCCTGGCTGACCAGTGCTCACTGTTGTCTCTACAACCTGGGAGTATGCTGTTTCAGGTTCACTAAGTTTGTTCCATGCATGAACTCAGTTTGTCTCCATCTAGTGAATGCCTCTGGAAACCTAGTCTCTGCTCTACAGTTGCACCGTGTGTGGCCTCGGATCAGACCTTGGATACTTCACCGTCTCATCCTTAGGTACCTGGTTTCACAGACTCTTCTTTATGAACTTTAGCCTGGTCTGGCTTTTCTCTGACGTTTTCCCACAGAGGTTATTATTTGGTCTACGTTATTTCTGTATGATTTCTGGCTTGGACTTTACTGCTGTGTTTTCCATAAATCCACGTTTGTTCAGATCTTTGCCTGGTTGCTTGTGGTTCTGCAGCATTACAATACCCTAACCAAGGTAATCGCCAAAACAAATTAACAAATTATGGCTCTCAGACTATGTAAACAATAAACCATGATTGTTTGGTTTCTAATAATAAATCATTGTGTAAAAAGTTCAGAAATTAAAAATGATACCTATTAGGTATCCGTGACAACCAAGTCTATGAAAATAACACATGATCTAACCTGTCAGATGAATGTTCTAAATAACAAAAAATAAAAACGGTGCAAAAACAGCTATTTTTTGTTAACTTGACTCACAAAAAGTTTAATATAGAGCAACCAAAAAACATATGTACCCTAAACTATTGCCAACAATACTGCCACCCTATCCCGTAGTTTGTAAAATGGGCCCATTTTTTCCAGTTTCTACTCTAGGGATGCATCAGGGGGGCTTCAAATGGGACACGGTGTAAAAAAAAAAAACAGTCCAGCAAAATGTGCCTGCCAAAAACCATATGCAATTCCTTTCCTTCTGCGCCCTGGCGTGTGCCCGTACAGCATTTTACGACCACATATGGGGTGTTTCTTTAAACTACAGAATCAGGGCCATAAATATTGAGTTTGGTTTGACTGTTAACCATTGCTTTGGAACTGGAAATAAATAAATAAAATGGTAAATCTTACAAAAAAGTGAAATTTAAATATTGTATCTCTATTTTCAATTAATTCTTGTGGGACACCGGAAGGGTTAACAATATTTTCAAAATCAGTTTCAAATACCTTGAGGGGTGTAGTTTTTTAAAATGGTCTCATTTTTTGCATGGTTTCTATTAGGTAAGCCTCACAAATAGGGATGAGCGAACCCGAACCGTATAGTTTTGGTTCGCACCGAATTTTGGGGTGTCCGTGACACACGGACCAGAACCCGAACATTTTCGTAAAAGTCCGGGTTCGGTGTTCGTCGCTTTCTTGGCACTTTTTGAAAGGGTACAAAGCAGACAATCAACAAGCGTCATACTACTTGCCCCAAGAGGCCGTCACAGCCATGCCTACTATTGGCATGGCTGTGATTGGACAGTGCAGCTCTGATTAGCGTAGGGAGAGGTTGCAGCTGCGGCGTTAGGGCGAGATTAGGCAGTGCTTAACTTATCCAAAAGACTTAATTCAGTGATCGATCTGCAGCTGTGGATGATTGAACTGCTGCTATTGAATTGCTCACTGTTTTTAGGCTGCCCAGAGCGTTTTTCAGTCACTTTTTTCTCGGGTAATCGGCGGCCATTTTGTCTCTTGTGGTGCGCCAGCACAAGCTGCCACCAAGTGCATTTAACCATCAATAGTGTGGTTATTTGTTGGCTATATCCTACATCAGGGGCTTGGCTGTGCTTGCTATTTTATTGAGGGGTGAAATACAATTGCCAAAATAGCAGTTCCCTAAATCTGGTGTTTCAGCTGTGGCTAGCTAATTGTAATACTGTCTGCTGTCTGGCAAAGGATATATTTTTGTTCAGGGTTGAAATACAATTCCCAACTTAGCAATTTCAGAATTTAGTGGTTTCTGCTGTATCAGACCTACTTTAAATATATCCCTAAAAGGGTATATCAGATTCAAGGTGCACATAGGGTCATTCTGAATAACTTGACACACACGCTACTGTGCATATCTCAGTCTAATTCTGTCTGTAAACGTATACCTGTCACCCAGCGCCTAAGTATTAGGCCTCAAATTTATATTCAGCTAAATCTGTCATTACTGCTGTGCCTGTATTAGTGTAATACGGTACCTAAATAGATAGCCAGATAGTGTTAGGTGTCTGTAAAAAAAGGCCTGAATTTGAATTCAATACATTGGGCCAAATAATATTTTTGTTGTTGTGGTGAACGATAACAATGAGGAAAACATCTAGTAAAGGACGCGGACATGGTCGTGGTGGTGTTAGTGGACCCTCTGGTGCTGGGAGAGGACGTGGCCATTCTGCCACAGCCACACGTCCTTGTGAACCAACTACCTCAGGTCTCAGTAGCCGCCAGAATTGACAGCGATATTTGGTGGGGCCCAATGCTGTTCTAATAATAATGGGCGAAATCTCGTTGCAGCTCTGGGACTAGCCGGTTTGACGCACATCCCTTGCTTGGTGCATGTGCTGAATTTGGTGGTGCAGAAGTTCATTCACAACTACCCCGACATGTCAGAGCTGCTGCATAGAGTGCGGGCCGTCTGTTCGCGCTTCCGGCGTTCACATCCTGCCGCTGCTCGCCTGTCTGCGCTACAGCGTAACTTCGGCCTTCCCGCTCACCGCCTCATGCAACATGCCCACCAGGTGGAACTCCACCTTGCACATGCTGGACAGACTGTGCGAGCAGCAGCAGGCCATAGTGTAGTTTCAGCTGCAGCATGCACGGGTCAGTCGCACTGCGGAACAGCACCACTTCACCACCAATGACTGGGCCTCCATGCGAGACCTGTGTGCCCTGTTGCGCTGTTTCGAGTACTCCACCAACATGGCCAGTGGCGATGACGCCGTTATCAGCGTAACAATACCACTTCTATGTCTCCTTGAGAAAACACTTAGGGCGATGATGTAAGAGGAGGTGGCCCAGGAGGAGGAGGAGGAGGAGGAAGAGGGGTCATTTTTAGCACTTTCAGACCAGTCTCTTCGAAGTGACTCAGAGGGAGGTTTTTTGCAACAGCAGAGGCCAGGTACAAATGTGGCCAGCCAGGACCCACTACTGGAGGACGAGGATGAGGATGAAGCATGGTCACAGCGGGGTGGTACCCAACGCAGTTCGGGCCCATCACTGGTGCGTGGCTGGGGGGAAAGGCAGGACGATGACGATACGCCTCCTACAGAGGACAACTTGTCCTTACCCCTGGGCAGCCTGGCACACATGAGCGACTACATGCTGCAGTGCCTGCGCAACGACAGCAGAGTTGACCACATTTTAACGTGTGCGGACTACTGGGTTGCCACCCTGCTGGATCCACGGTACAAAGACAATGTGCCGACCTTACTTCCTGCACTGGAGCGTGATAGGAAGATGCGCGAGTACAAGCGCACGTTGGTAGACGCGCTACTGAGAGCATTCCCAAATGTCACAGTGGAACAAGTGGAAGCCCAAGGGCAAGGCAGAGGAGGAGCAAGAGGTCGCCAAGGCAGCTGTGTCACGGCCAGCTCCTCTGAGGGCAGGGTTAGCATGGCAGAGATGTGGAAAAGTTTTATCAACACGCCACAGCTAACTGCACCACCACCTGATACGCAACGTGTTAGCAGGAGGCAACATTTCACTAACATGGTGGAACAGTACGTGTGCACACCCCTCCACGTACTGACTGATGGTTCGGCCCCATTCAACTTCTGGGTCTCTAAATTGTCCACGTGGCCAGAGCTAGCCTTTTATGCCTTGGAGGTGCAGGCCTGCCCGGCGGCCAGCGCTTTGTCTGAGCGTGTATTCAGCACGGCAGGAGGCGTCATTACAGACAAACGCAGCCACCTGTCTACAGCCAATGCGGGCAAGCTGACGTTCATAAAAATGAACCAGGCATAAATCCCACAGGACCTGTCCATCCCTTGTGCAGATTAGACATTAACTACCTAAATATATGACAATGGACTGTTATAGTGTTGGGTGACGTGAAGCCTGATTCTCTGCTGACATGAAGCCAGATTCTCTGTTACGGGACCTATCTCCTCTGCCTGGGTGCTGGGCCTAAATATATGCCAATGGACTGTTGCAGTGGTGGCTGACATGAAGCATTCTCTGCTATGACACGCAGACTGATTCTCTGCTGACATGAAGCCAGATTCTCTGTTATGGGACCTCTCTCCTCTGCCTGGGTGCTGGGCCTAAATATCTGACAATGGACTGTTTCAGTGGTGGGTGACGTGAAGCAAGATTCTCTGCTATGGGTCCTCTCTCCAATTGATATTGGTTAATTTTTATTTATTTTATTTTTATTTTTATTAATTTCCCTATCAACATTTCTTTGCAGGTGATTTACCTACATGTTGCTGCCTTTTGCAGCCCTCTAGCCCTTTCCTGGGCTGTTTTACACCCTTTTTTACTACCGAAAAGTTTGGGTCCCCATTGACTTCAATGGGGTTCGGTACGAAGTTAGGGTCGGGTTCTGATCCCGAACCCGAACATTTCTGGGAAGTTCGGCAGAACTTCTCAAACCCGAACATCCAGGTGTTCGCTCAACTCTAATCACAAAGTGACTTCAGAACTGAATTCGTACCTAAAAATTTGTTTTGTAAAAATTGGGGAAAAATTCAAGATTGGCTTCTAAACTTCTAAGCCTTGTAACAACGCTAAAAAATTATATATCATTCACAAAATCATCAAAAAATTAAGTGGACATATTGGGTATGTAAAGTAATAACTATTTTATTGAGGCATTAATATGTATTATAGAAGTAAAGAAATTGAAACTTGAAAATTTGTTAATTAAAAAAAAAATTATTGTTAAATTTGGTATTATTTTATATATATATAAAATTATTTATACTTCATTTTAACAGTATCATAAAGTACAATATGTGAGGGGGGGGGGGGGAATTCTCAGAATGGCCTGAATACATCAAAGCGTTTTAAAGTTATCTCCACTTAAAGTGACACTGTTCCGATATGCCAAAAATAGCCTTATGGTGATAAACAGACCAGTCCCTAAGGGGTTAACAAATAGAACGGATATATGACTATATGTATGAATAGTGCATTATAGCAGTTGGATTATCAATGCTAATAATGCTAGTAAATACTTTTGATTCACCCAATAGGTTGAATTGATATCTGTGTTAATCCTGCTAATAATAAGGTCTTTACGCAATGCTATTATTTTAACTTAAATTAATAGCATTGCTATTTTAACTTTCAACTGTCCAGATTGAACCTAACCAACCAATAAAGTGAATCCTGCTCTATTTTCTTATTTGTTAAATCTAATAATTGTTCACATTAGTCAAGTTTCCAATTAGTCCCCCACTATAAGTTTGGATCGCGTTCGAATGGAACATTAGCGCTATTAGTCTGATTTTAATAGTGTTTGGCTCAATATAAATAAGTTACATTCGCACTCGAATACAACTTAGAGCAAGGTACCAATATGATATTTGCCTGCCTATACAGTCTACTATGTTTGGTTCGTTATCTCGAAAAAACGTAATTTAAATCATTGTGCGTCTGTGCGTGCCACTGCCTGCGTCTGTAGGGGCGTGTCTAGGATAGCATAGTGAGTGGAAAGAGACTGAAGAAAATGGCACGAAGCAATTTTGATGTGGAAGAGCTGGAGTATTTCATCACTGTAAGTAATTTGACTGGAAAAAGTATGTCACTGTTAAAGTCCAAAGTGTGGCCACTGTTCCAAGTCACTCTTAAAGGGGCGGCCACTGTGCTGTTGTCCAAGTCCAAGGTGCGGCCACTGTTCCAAGTCACTCTTAAAGGGGCGGCCACTGTTCCAAGTCACTCTTAAAGGGGCAGTCACTGTTCTAGTCACTGTTCTAGGTGCGGCCACTGTTCCAAGTCACTTTTAAAGGGGCGGTCACTGTGCTGTTGTCCAAGTCCAAGGTGTGGCCACTGTTCCAAGTCACTCTTAAAGGGGCGGCCACTGTTCTAGTCACTGTTAAAGGGGCGGTCACTGTTCTAGTCACTGTTATAGGTGCGGCCACTGTTCCAAGTCACTATTAAAGGGGCGTCCACTGTTCCAAGTCACTGTTAAAGGGGCGGTCACTGTTCTAGTCACTGTTATAGGTGCGGCCACTGTTCCAAGTCACTTTTAAAGGGGCGGTCACTGTGCTGTTGTCCAAGTCCAAGGTGCGGCCACTGTTCCAAGTCACTCTTAAAGGGGCGGCCACTGTTCCAAGTCACTCTTAAAGGGGCGGCCACTGTTCTAGTCACTGTTATAGGTGCGGCCACTGTTCCAAGTCACTTTTAAAGGGGCGGTCACTTTTCTAGTGACTGTTATAGGTGCGTCCACTGTTCCAAGTCACTGTTAAAGGGGCAGTCACTGTTCTAGTCACTGTTATAGGTGCGGCCACTGTTCCAAGTGTCGGAATATTTATGCTATCTCCGATTGACAGTCTATATGATTTATGTGAATAAATTAAAATCGGTAATAAAGGAGATTCTAACTTATTATCATAAATATCAAGCTAAAACAAGCTCGTGATCTGCGTTGAATTGAAGACAAAACCCAGTTACAGACAAAATATATATGTAATTTATTAATACAATTTATAGTGCAAAATAATATATATAATAAAAATTGGCGGTAATAAAATTCACTCAATGATATGCAAAATAGTGGTAAAGACAAAAATAATTGAGAACATATATATATATATATATATATATATATATATACACAATTATGCCTTCTTATAATAATACCCCTCACTTATTTTAAAAGTCAATTTAATACTTGATTTCTCTCAGCCGACAAATGTCCGATTAAACCCAAATCTGGTTTATCTTTTATCTATATAAATATATATATATTATCAACCATACTGGTCTAGAACTGAATTCAGTTCCTTGGAGATAACACTGTGCTTTCACTAGTATATTTTTAATCTCCCTGTATTGGATTAATTTTCAGGATGATGCTGTAGGTACACCCCAATCTTATTCCAAAACAGATACTATACACAAAGTATGGTTAATTGAATATATATGTAGATATGTATTATATTAATTTATTATCCTATAAAATATAGGTAAGGTTATACTATACCAAAATGTCAGCTAGCAGAAATCAGTTTCAATGGTTCTAAGATGGCTGCCTCCAATACTGGCAAGGTGGTCAGGGCTGGATCTGGTCTTTTGATGATGTTCAGAGAGAGAGCTAGATAGCTCTAGAGATCGATCTCTTCTGTCAGCCCATACCATCTTATTATCCTATCTTAGAAAGGGATTGGCCAAGTTTAATCATTAACTAGTGACCTCACTTTACAATTAATAGAACCTCCCTCTAGGGAAAAATATACCCTAGATCTTTGTTACCCTAACACTAGATGGCACTAGTATTCCATACAAAAATCGAAGCACTCACTTATTTCTCTTATTTATATAATAGCAATAAATGTTATCTAAGGTTTCAAACAAAACCTTGAGAAGATCCCGAAGGGACAATGACCTTTATATTTGGTCCACTACCTTGTGTATCCTTAAATCTTTTGACCAGACTTAATTAAATCAAGATAAATAGGGCTATCTCAATTCATTGTTCTTGGAGGAGACAGGGTTTGTTCATGATCACCTGTGTCCACATTTCTCCATTCAAGGAAAGAAATACTTTGTCTTATCTAGGCCTTGGGACATCTTCTTCTCACAAAACAAACCTAGGTAAACACTTTGGTATATATCGTAAACCTTAGGTTAGCAATTTCAGAGTAAAAAAAAAAAAATCCTGAATTCACTCTGCCTTACAATAAGACAAAATGGTTGTCCCTTAGGCTCATGTCCATACTCTTATATAGGCCTTATAATTATGGACTTTTTTTCATACCCAATAGTTCTGACAAATCCCCCCCCCCCCTCCTTCTTCTTCCCACGTTAGTCAAGGATCCCCTTAAGACCTAACTGGGAGAAGGTTGGAAGAATTTTCATGTTCATCAATATTGTATCTGAGTCTTTTATCGCATCATAACGTCAATCCTGGAAAAGTATATTATCACAGAGATCCTGTGTTCAATGGTTTTAGCATGTGAGAAAAATGCAAAACTTGGCACCAATCATGCCATTATTGCTGTGACTTTGTTCTCATGCATAATGTACCAATTTGGTTCCTTTCCCAAGCTAAAATGGTGATATTCGGTATCTTCATCCAATGAATGTCCTTGGATCCAGTTTCGCAAAGATTCTTGAAATATAATCTTCTTAGCCATCATTCACAATCCTGGGACATCTGAAACACGACTGTAGATTCGGGTTGATGATTAGTTCCGTCTTTAATTGGACCTCTTGAATCAACACCATCTGCACGATATCTATATCTTTGTTGTCATCATCATCGCCAGGAATCACGTCTGGTTCCGCCCGTCCTTTTTCTATAAAGGAAAATGAAAGTATGAATACAGTATATATATATATTTTTCTTTTTTTTTTTCTTTTGAGATATACAGTTTCCCTAGCGTTGCTATGTAAAATGCTTTATATGGAAACCCCAGAATTGGAACATCTGTGAACTGAGAGAAATTAGATTAACGCATCCTTATTCATTCTCTTATTCAGCGTCATCTTCTATGATTCTTAGTTCTGATCTTGGATGACATACTCGCAATTGATTTACATGGACCCATTTCTCGATGAAACCATCTTTGGTATTAATTTTCACCTTATAAACTACAGGTGATATTTTATCAATTACATCATACGGACCTTTCCATGATGGGAGAAATTTTCTTTCTTTTACCCGATCCCGGGCAAAGTTATAGAGATACACTCTACATATCTCCTACCTCATATTCCTTTTTGGTCGTTTTCAAGTCATAATAAGTTTTGTTACTTACGGCTGCTTTCTCAAGATTCTTCTGCGCGAAAGCAAACGCGTGTTGAAGATATTTATGAAGGTCCTCCACATACTGATGTGTCGTGGCTGCATTGATCAGGTTATGATCTGATGTGCGATACAACAGATGTTGAGGTAGTACCATTCTTCTTCCTGTCATCAGCTCAAAAGGTGACATCTGGGTAGCCGTGCTTGGAGTAGCTCTAATGGCCATGAGTACTAATGGTAACCTTATATCCCAGTCTTTACCCGACTCCTTAACATATTTCTTAAGGATGTTGACAATAGACTGGTTATAGCGCTCAACGGATCCACTAGATGTTGGACGATAAGCAATGTGTAATTTTCTCTTCACACCCAACATCTTCCACATCTTCGCCATTACCTCACTTACAAAGTGTGATCCACGATCTGAATCAATCCTTAACGGTAACCCAAATCTGGAAAATACATGGTTAATCAACAAAAATGCACAGGTCTCGGCTGTGTTATTGCGGGCCGGTAGACACTCTACCCATTTTGTAAACACACAAGTGACGGTTAACATGTATTTATTTCCTCGGGATGACCAGGTAACAGGACCAATAAAATCGATTTGGATGTCAGACCATGGTAATGAAAAACCTTTCTTCTGAAGTGGAGCACGATGTTTAGGACCTTGCGGTTGAAATTGCACATATACCAAACAACCTTGACAATAACTCTGGACATCCTTTAACATATGAGGCCAGTAGGCATAATCACGTAGTGACTCATATGTAATCTTTTCTCCACGATGACCAGCTGTAGGTGCATCATGGGCATGCTGTAACATTAAACCTCTAAATGTAGTAGGAACTACCCACTGCTGAATACCATTTTTAGAGGTTCTCATTAATAACCCATCCTGAATACTAAATTGGGATTTGGATTTCATAAGTAATCGGAGGTCTTCTTTTTGGGTATAATTATCCTCCGATATGGGATTATTATTAGGATCCTCAATATGTCTATAGAAGATTCCCAATATAACATCTTCCTTCTGGCTTTTGATCAGATCCTCACTAGAAGATTCTTGGCTCCATAGAACTATACTATTTTCAGTTTGGGCCTTAGCCTGTTGTCTAGTGATAGCGTCAATGGGAATCATCTCTAGTAGATTATCTATATTCACATGATCACCATTTATGGCTCCTTGTTTGGCTAGTTTGTCAGCTAGGTCATTACCCTCTTTATCTTTATTTTGGGTTTTGGAATGACCTTTAGTCTTTTTCCAATAAATGGTTAGATCATTATGTCGGACTAGCTCATCTATGGCACAAAACAACTTGGCGTGTTTCACTGGTTTGTTATTGGACCGTAACATATGACTCCTCTTCCATGTGGGCATATATTCTAAAAAACTGTTCCGCACATAATTTGAATCGGTAACTATGACGAATTCCTTTATATTGTGCTCTATAGCAATTTTAACGGTTTGGTAGACAGCTGCTAATTCGGCTACCTGGCTACTCTTAGCCCCAATACTATAACCTATTGAAATACTCGGGCACCCATCTATCCACGTGATACCAATTCCTGCCACTAGTTTTCTTTCGTCCCGTACAATGGTGTGGTAAGCACAACCATCTATGTACGCACAAGGGAGTAGAGAGCAATAGTCGTCTTCATACGCTATGTAAGGGGAAGATTTTTGTTCCTCTAGAAAATCATCTACCAGCTCCTTGGGCTACTGGACACTTTTTATTTTGCTTATACTGAACTTCCAACGGCCATCCTTGTAAAGACAAGGTCCAAGCAGTGATCCTGCTGTTAGACAAGTTACCATCCCTAATTTTATCACTCTGTAGATATTGTAGGGGTTGATGGGCCGTTTCAACAATGATTTTCTCACCCTGTACAAAACTTCTAAAGTTTTGAAGCGCCCAGACTGTGGCTAGTAAAGCTTTTTCACAGTTGCTAAACTTTATTTCTACTGGTGACAGTGATTTACTTGCATAAGCTATAACTTTATGCAATTTATCCTGTTTTTGGCATAGGACAGCACTAATACTAAGATTTGTAAAACCAGTTTCCAGATAAGCTAGACATGGGGCTTGGGTGAGTCTCCTTTTAAGCTCAGACATAGCTTGTTCCTGATCCTCCCCCCATGTCCAGGGTACACCTTTCTTTAACAATGTCAGCAATGGTTTACTAATCTCCGCATAGTTATCAATGAATTTACGGGAGTAATTCATCATACCCAGAAATGATCTTAATTCACTAATGTTGGTAGGCGTTTTAGATTTCATAACAGCCTTCACCTTTTTCTTCTGGGGATTCAGGCCTTCACAGGTAACCTCATGTCCAAGGAAATTTACCTTAGTTCGACACCACTGGGCTTTCTGTAAAGAAATTTTCACACCTGCCTCTTTCAACTGATTCAGTACATGCCTAATTTCTTGAATATGCTGGTCAAATGAAGTACTTTTCATCAAAATGTCATCTACATAAGTTAAATTTCCTCTTTCTGTGGCATCAGGCATAGCCTTATGTAAAAATACAGAAAATTCATGACCTGAATTTATGTACCCAAACGGTAGTCTAGTCCAGGCAAACTGTTCTTTACCAAAAGTAAAGGCTAATTTGTATTGATCTTCAGGGCTCACTTTGATGGTCCAATATCCCTGAGCGCAATCTAAGGTGGTAAAGATCCTAACGCCTTGCATTTGTACCAAGCATTGGTCTATATATGGCACGGGCCAGCCGGACATATATACACGTTTATTTAGCTGACGAAGATCAGCACATAAACGCCATTGACCATTCGGTTTAAGAATTCCAAGAATAGGGTTGTTATAAGAACTGTGCACTGGTCTTATAATACCTCTCTCCTTGAGATTTTGGATTATTTCCGCTAGCGAGTCGTAACAAGCTAGTGGAAGACGATATTGCTTGATATAAACGGGAGGTGCCTCGGGATCAGTCTGAATCCTAGCAATGTGTATGTCAGTCAGACCACAATCAAAGGAATCTTTAGCAAAGATATCCTTGAATTCTAAGAGAACTTCCTTTAGTTGTTGTCGCTCTGGGTCATTGGAGCATCCATCAGCTAATGAGATTTGTTGCTGGACCATTTCTATAAACCCTGGAAAAACTTCTGGTTGACCTATTTCATAGGTTTCCTCCAACCTGTCAGTGAGGTCATGATTTGACTTACCTGCTTTTTCAGCAAACTCATGATATTCCTGGGCTTCCTGCTCATTGATTGCATGATCAAAGGTGAGAGAGGATTCCTCTACCTTACAGGTACCTTCTTCAAGATTAAAAGGATATACTGAACTAATGGTGAACAATCCTTCAGGAGAAGAATAAAATGTTTGTTCAACCAATTGTTCTTCTGTTAGATACGATTCAGGTATTAGGCCAATAATTATATTCTGAAACCCAAAAGTATAATAATCTAAATCTAATGCCATACCAATGATAGTGTCTTTAGACAAATGAACTTCATTTGGCATACCATTATTCACAATTATTTGGGTTTTAAAGGTTTGTAAATTCACCATAGGGGTATGATTTACTGAAATACCTAATTGTTGCATTCTGTTTGATAGGCATATCAATGCATCACCATTCTTTAATTTTTGGCCTTTTGACACCTGAATGGGTAACAGGAAATTATTAGTACCTGGAGGGATGATTATATCTCGTGGCACTAATACACTGACTGCATAAGGCAGTATCTGGGATGACTTGAGTGCTTCATGTTCATCCATAAAACCTTCAGGATTCCCTTTTAATCTTGTCCACAATGTGGAATTCACTATATCCACATGGATAGCAAAACGATGTAAAATATCGTTGCCAATGTACATAGGATATCTGGGTTCATCAAGCACCAGGAATAAATGAGTAGCCGATTTTCCTGCAATAGAAATGGTTAATATACATTTTGCAATTATATTATGATCATCAGAATCATTATCTAAGTCATGTATCCAATTATCTTGTGGATTTGGATATCAAATCACTTTAGAATTGGCCACTTGATTTAGTAGATCCCTACTAATATAACTGTTTTCATGGCGCAAATCCAATTTAGCCCTCTTAGTTCTTCCTAAGTCATTCACCTGTACTGGGAAGAACATCTCATCATCCACCTTTTCCATTCCCACTAGGAATTGTTCGTGACCATTAAACCCAATAGGGTCAGTAGTTTCTGGGTGTAGGTGGATTGTAAGAACATCCCCTTCCAAACAGACATCTTTTACTCGTTCAGGAGACATACATATAGTGTTATCTTCCTGTTCAACTACAGTGGAATTTGGAGTGATTTGCAAGAAAGAGACATCCGGGACTTGGCTATTTCGGAAATGTACCTCAATGGAATCCGGCCTTTTCTCTATCACATGGCAGTTACACCTATTGTGATAGGATTGTGATTGTTCATAATTAATGGGCATCCTCACTTGAGACCATATCACCTTATTAACAAAATCGATAACTGGACTTAATCTTTTCAGGAAATCAATGCCAATAATTAATCTATCAATGGGCATATCCACGATCAATGTAGGATGGCTAATTACTTTGTTTCCTACTTTAAAATCCAGCCAAGCTTTACCTAAAACCTTGAGGGCATTGCCTGAGACACTTACCAGGTTAGCATTAAAACTTTTTAACTTATACCTGTTAGAAGATACATCCTGCAATTGTTGGAAGTGTTTTACAGATAATAAAGTTGCTTGGCTACCTGTATCTATCAAGGCTATTATTGGCGAGAAATTATCAAATAATTTAACTTTCATATAATATCTATTATCTATTTCCTGTATGGAACAAAGATATTTGTCATGATTATTGAAATGGTTTTCCTGCTCAGCAGTTAGACTTGTCCTCAACTCCGCCTCCTTCCTTTTATGAGCAGGATCGCATGTCTTCTTCTGTGCAGCTGAAGACTTTGTGTGCTGTAAGACAGAACAAACAGGTTTCCCCTCCCCCTTGCCATGTGGCTTTGTAAGGGTTAAATTCCTTTTAAAGGGAAGGACAATTATGTTAGATTGCTCCACTTTACATACATTTAAGTCATCAACCTCTGCAACATTTGACATACTCACCTGCTTCTCCCCCTTTATATTTGGGGAGGATTCTCTACAGGAGGGGTTACCCCTAAAAAAGGATTTTTAGGGTTAGCAGTGATTGTTTTAGACAATTCCTCCATCCGTTGCATTAACATACCAAACTGATCTTGGATTTGATCCATTCGATCATATAGGTTACTTCTCTTTCTCCCATAATCTTTGGGAGATTGATTTTGGTACCGATATGATTGTGATCTCCCAGAACCACCTGACTCAGAACCACTTTGAGCCCTTTCTGGCCTACGTTGATATCCCCTATAATAATTATTTTGATATTTTTGAAAAGGAGGGAACCGTCTATTTCTAAACTCCTTCTGGTGGTTTAGGTTCTTTTCAGCAACATTTGGACCCTTATTCCCATCTGGCCTAGGCTGAATTTTATTTGGCTGGGAAGGTCTAGGAGTTTTTAACACATCAGCATAACTTCTTTTAGGGCTTTCAAATTTTCCTTGATCTCTTTTTATGTGAGTTTCTGCTATTTCCTCACTCGCTCTTTTAAATTTTCTATCAGGAGACTCATCACAATTTTGTATTGCAGCGTACATAGTTGTACTCTCAGTGAGTAACCAATCCAGAGTCTTTCTGGGATGGTAATCCCTGGCCAAAATAAATTTTATTTTATTGGGCAAAGAGTCATAAAATAACTGGATAAATTCGCTACCTTCAAAATTGGGATCTTTTTCGGATAAACTATAGGCATTTTTGAGGACTGACAAGAATTCCCTGGGACTTTGATTATGTCTACATTTCAGGGTAAATAAGGCCCTCCTTGCAGCAGTAGCGGACTTATAGGGATCAAATTCAGTTTTTATTTCTGCAACCACATCTGACCAAGAATCCCTACCCATATCTCTAAGGGAATTAAAGAAATACCGGTGTTTTGGTTCAAATACCCAGGTAATAAACTCAAGTTTCTGTATGTCCTTTTCTAAATGTAAAGTTTTCATGGCCTCCTCATATATTTCCAAATGACTTATTATGGAGGGTGATCCCTTTTTTGCAAATTGACCCACAGTTTACTTGAGAAACTTGATCACTTTAGTAGTGTCTATCATGGGTTGATAAGATCTCTGTACTGAACTTTTAGAGGACCTAGGAGGTGAAATCTGTCTTAATTTAGGAAGAGAATGTTCTCTCAGAGCCATTAACTCTTCTCCATTAAAGGGTTGTCATATCTACTTTCTTCATCTGATTCCCCCCTGGAATATTTTACCTTCACTCTATTAGAATCCTTAGGCTGTCTGAATTGAAGAGGGTCAAGATCCCGGTTATCTAACTCTGTTTGTAAATTTCTATTGTCCTTATACAACTTTTTACATTCCTCATCTAGATCCACCATAGACAACTGACATTTAGACAGTTCATTAGTAGCCTGACTTAACCACTTCAGCCCCGCTAGGTGAAACCCCCTTCATGACCAGGCCACTTTTTACACTTCGGCACTACACTCCTTTCACCGTTTATCGCTCGGTCATGCAACTTACCACCCAAATGAATTTTACCTCCTTTTCTTCTCACTAATGGAGCTTTCATTTGGTGGTATTTTATTGCTGCTGGCATTTTTACTTTTTTTGTTATTAATCAAAATGTAACGATTCTTTGCAAAAAAATGACATTTTTCACTTTCAGCTGTGAAATTTTGCAAAAAAAACGACATCCATATATAAATTTTTCGCTAAATTTATAGTTCTACATGTCTTTGATAAAAAAAAAATGTTTGGGCAAAAAAAAAATGGTTTGGGTAAAAGTTATAGCATTTACAAACTATGGTACAAAAATGTGAATTTCCGCTTTTTGAAACGGCTCTGATTTTCTGAGCACCTGTCATGTTTCCTGAGGTTCTACAATGCCCAAACAGTAGAAAACCCCCACAAATGACCCCATTTCGGAAAGTAGACACCCTAAGGTATTCGCTGATGGGCATAGTGAGTTCATAGAACTTTTTATTTTTTGTCACAAGTTAGCGGAAAATGATGATGATTTTTTTTTTTTTCTTACAAAGTCTCATATTCCACTAACTTGCGACAAAAAATAAAAAATTCTAGGAACTCACCATGCCCCTCACAGAATACCTTGGGGTGTCTTCTTTCCAAAATGGGGTCACTTGTGGGGTAGTTATACTGCCCTGGCAATTTAGGGGCCCAAATGTGTGAGAAGAACTTTGCAATCAAAATGTGTAAGAAATGACCGGTGAAATCCGAAAGGTGCACTTTGGAATATGCGCCCCTTTGCCCACCTTGGCAGCAAAAAAGTGTCACACATGTGGTATCGCCGTACTCAGGAGAAGTTGGGGAATGTGTTTTAGGGTGTCATTTTACATATACCCATGCTGGGTGAGAGAAATATCTTGGCAAAAGACAACTTTTCCCATTTTTTTATACAAAGTTGGCATTTGACCAAGATATTTTTCTCACCCAGCATGGGTATATGTAAAATGAAAGAACTAAAGGGGCAGTAGACTAAATAAAACTTTACTTTTAATACATCAGGAGATAAAAAAGCCCCTACTAGACAAACAACGATTAAGACGTGCCCGGTGGGTATTAACACCGAACAAAAATGTCACTGGTAAAACAGGCAGGAAGGGGGTGATTGACGGGCGGCGGATACGTAGACAGAGACCACTAGCCCTAGTACCTCCCTGCTTGACCTGTGACACCCTATAAGTATCCGAGTGACGGGGTCCAAAAAACCCCGCAAGGGGTGGCCCAGACAGGAACTCTGTTCCTAAATAAAATTCCCTGGTAAAGCCCTATTAGAGCAGTGCCAGAAAAAATAGGTGGAGTTCCCACTTTGGGATACTGAAGGGTACAAGTGAACACAATGCAATAAAGAAAAAAAAAGGGTATAACACCACCTGGATGTCTAGAAGTCAGAGTGGGTGCATACCTATATAGTCCCGACGCGTTTCTTCAGTTTAGAGCCCCAAGATTCTTCAGGGGACACGGGGCTGCGTGTTCATGTAAGTCAGACCTTGACTACGCCTATGGACAAAGACATGTGCATCTAAAAATATGTCACTATAGCAATAGTCAGATAGACAGAAAGTGAACCTCCCCCATTGTCTGTATCAGATCAAGGAGAGGTATAGAACTTACTTCGTTTGCGGCTGCGGTCGAGAGTGGCTGTTAGCGCACTATGTGGCAAGACCCAGTGTGGTGGTGTCTGCTGGAGTTGTGACCGGCACTGGTGGGGTGAAAAACGCCGCATTATAAGGCTAGAGGGCCAGGTGGAGCGCATCAGTCGGAACTAATGGACTTCCGGTAGGTGCGCTCCTTGATGACGCTACTGTATGGCGTCCTGAGGTCGCGATCACGTGGGCGGAAGTGACGTTTCCGCGCCTGCGCCTCTCTCATGCGTACCATGGAGCTTGTGTGGAGCGCACGGCCGGCGCCATATTCAGACGTCATCCGGCCGCGTCGCACCACTCATGCACATGTCAGAGATGCGGTCACATGATCGAGGCCAAGCCTCGGTCATACGGGCGCAGTGATTCCTCTTTATGGCCAGACTGCTGTGCATATCCACGATAGTGCAGTCGGCCGTTTCTACAGTAAGACAAAGAATCCTGTCTTATTATCTCCTACACTAAGCAGGGTACTTATAAATTCAGCCTGAAAAATGGATGATTCCCCATTTAGCCAAATGTGGGAACCTACACCCATCCCGGCTATGGAAGGTGAGGGGGGGGGGGGGAATCGAAAAGGGATGGGGGGGAGACGCATTGCTCGCTGGTCCAAATGCGACCCCAGCATTTCCCTAAATATCCCCCGCCTCCTCACGCGTAATTGACAGTTGTGTCAAGATCACGCGTGTACAAGTTCTGTGATATACTGCCGATGCCCGAGACATTAGTTTTATGGAATCGAACATGTTGCCAAACCGACCCGTGGGGGGGACTGGAACAGGTCCATCCTCCAAAGGGAGTGTTGGTGGACATATACACTGAATACAGTAACCCCCAATGGACTTAATGAACAGTTGAATTTCAGCTGTTTTCTGTAATTTACTCCTTTTTCCTGTATGGGCCCTGTGGCCACTTATTCTTACTTTTAACCTCTTTCTTTGGTCTTGTACACGCGTGATCTTGACACAACTGTCAATTACGCGTGAGGAGGCGGGGGATATTTAGGGAAATGCTGGGGTCGCATTTGGACCAGCGAGCAATGCGTCTCCCCCCATCCCTTTTCGATTCCCCCCCCCCCTCACCTTCCATAGCCGGGATGGGTGTAGGTTCCCACATTTGGCTAAATGGGGAATCATCCATTTTTCAGGCTGAATTTATAAGTACCCTGCTTAGTGTAGGAGATAATAAGACAGGATACTTTGTCTTACTGTAGAAACGGCCGACTGCACTATCGTGGATATGCACAGCAGTCTGGCCATAAAGAGGAATCACTGCGCCCGTATGACCGAGGCTTGGCCTCGATCATGTGACCGCATCTCTGACATGTGCATGGGTGGTGCGACGCGGCCGGATGACGTCTGAATATGGCGCCGGCCGTGCGCTCCACACAAGCTCCATGGTGCGCATGAGAGAGGCGCAGGCGCGGAAACGTCACTTCCGCCCACGTGATCGCGACCTCAGGACGCCATACAGTAGCGTCATCAAGGAGCGCACATACCGGAAGTCCATTAGTTCCGACTGATGCGCTCCACCTGGCCCTCTAGCCTTATAATGCGGCATTTTTCACCCCACCAGTGCCGGTCACAACTCCAGCAGACACCACCACACTGGGTCTTGCCACATAGTGCGCTAACAGCCACTCTCGACCGCAGCCGCAAACGAAGTAAGTTCTATACCTCTCCTTGATCTGATACAGACAATGGGGGAGGTTCACTTTCTGTCTATCTGACTATTGCTATAGTGACATATTTTTAGATGCACATGTCTTTGTCCATAGGCGTAGTCAAGGTCTGACTTACATGAACACGCAGCCCCGTGTCCCCTGAAGAATCTTGGGGCTCTAAACTGAAGAAACGCATCTTCAGTTTAGAGCCGGGACTATATAGGTATGCACCCACTCTGACTTCTAGACATCCAGGTGGTGTTATACCCTTTTTTTTTCTTTATTGCATTGTGTTCACTTGTACCCTTCAGTATCCCAAAGTGGGAACTCCACCTATTTTTTCTGGCACTGCTCTAATAGGGCTTTACCAGGGAATTTTATTTAGGAACAGAGTTCCTGTCTGGGCCACCCCTTGCGGGGTTTTTTGGACCCCGTCACTCGGATACTTATAGGGTGTCACAGGTCAAGCAGGGAGGTACTAGGGCTAGTGGTCTCTGTCTACGTATCCGCCGCCCGTCAATCACCCCCTTCCTGCCTGTTTTACCAGTGACATTTTTGTTCGGTGTTAATACCCACCGGGCACGTCTTAATCGTTGTTTGTCTAGTAGGGGCTTTTTTATCTCCTGATGTATTAAAAGTAAAGTTTTATTTAGTCTACTGCCCCTTTAGTTCTTTTGTTTGCATTTTTGAGCAGTATACCAGGGAGGCTTTGATAGCCCCTCCTGTTAAGACCACCATTTATTGTATATGTAAAATGACACCCCAAAACACATTCCCCAACTTCTCCTGAGTACGGCGATACCAGATGTGTCACACTTTTTTGCTGCCAAGGTGGGCAAAGGGGCACATATTCCAAAGTGCACCTTTCGGATTTTGCAGGGCATTTTTTACACATTTTGATTGCAAGGTACTTCTCACACATTTGGGCCCCTAAATTGCCAGGGCAGTATAACTACGCCACAAGTGACCCCATTTTGGAAAGAAGACACCCTAAGGTATTCCGTGAGGGGCACTGCGAGTTCCTAGAATTTTTTATTTTTTGTCACAAGTTAGCGGAAAATGATGATTTTTTTTTTTCTCTTTTTTCCTTACAAAGTCTCATATTCCACTAACTTGCGACAAAAAATAAAAAATTCTAGGAACTCATCATGCCCCTCACAGAATACCTTGGGGTGTCTTCTTTCCAAAATGGGGTCACTTGTGGGGTAGTTATACTGCCCTGGCAATTTAGGGGCCCATATGCGTGAGAAGTACTTTGCAATCAAAATGTGTAAAAAATGGCCTGCAAAATCCGAAAGGTGCACTTTGGAATATGTGCCCCTTTGCCCACCTTGGCATCAAAAAAGTGTCACACATCTGGTATCGCCGTACTCAGGAGAAGTTGGGGAATGTGTTTTGGGGTGCCATTTTACATATACCCATGCTGGGTGAGAGAAATATGTTGGCAAACGACAACTTTTCCCATTTTTTTATACAAAGTTGGCATTTGACCAAGATATTTTTCTCACCCAGCATGGTTATATGTAAAATGACACCCCAAAACACATTCCCCAACTTCTTCTGAGTACGGCGATACCAGATATGTCACACTTTTTTGCAGCCTAGATGCGCAAAGGTTCCCAAATTCCTTTTAAGAGGGCATTTTTAGACATTTGGATCCCAGACTTCTTCTCACACTTTAGGGCCCCTAAAAAGCCAGGGCAGTATAAATACCCCACATGTGACCCCACTTTGGAAAGAAGACACCCCAAGGTATCCAATGAGGGGCCTGGCAAGTTCATAGAATTTTTTTTTTTTTCGCATAAGTTAGCGGAAATTGTTTTTTTTTTTTTTTTTTCTCACAAAGTCTCACTTTCCGCTAACTTAGGACAAAAATTTCAATCTTTCATGGACTCAATATGCCCCTCACGGAATACCTTGGGGTGTCTTCTTTCCAAAATGGGGTCAGTTGTGGGGTGTTTGTACTGCCCTGGCATTTGAGGGTCTCCGCAATCATTACATGTATGGCCAGCATTAGGAGTTTCTGCTATTCTCCTTATATTGAGCATACAGGTAATGAGATTTTTTTTTCCGTTCAGCCTCTGGGCTGAAAGAAAAAAATGAACGGCACAGATTTCTTCATTCGCATCGATCAATGTGGATGAAAAAATCTCTGCCCAAAAAAAAAAATGGAGGGGAAAGGCGTCTGCCAGGACATAGGAGCTCCGCCCTACATCCATACCCACTTAGCTCGTATGCCCTGGCAAACCAGATTTCTCCATTCGCATCAATCGATGTGGATGAATAAATCATTGCCGGGATTTTTTTTTTTTTATATATATATATATACATACAAAGTGCTTGCCAAAGCATAGGAACGCCGCCTCCTCCTCAGCTCGTATGCCTCGGCAAACGTATCTGTCACTGCAGAGGAGAAAATCCCGTCTTGCAGCGCCGCATACACCGACTTGCGTGTAATCTGACAGCAGCGCAATGCTTCTGTCAGAATGCACATCGGTGCTGCAGCTAGTAGATCGGTTGGTCCACCTGGAAGGTAAAAAGACAAAAAAAAAAAAAAAAAAAGAAAAAACCAGGCCACAACGCAATAATTTTATTAACTTTGGAACAGAACATGTAACTTTAACTTTTGGAACTAAACATTAACCTGTTTGCTTACCTGTTTTTTTTTTTTTTTTTTTGTTTTTTTACCTTTATAGAACAAACCTCTCCTTCCCCATGGGTCAATGTGCAAAGCGCAAATCGCCCAAAGATGTGGCGAAGTGCGTTATGCACTTTGTCCCATGTGAAAGGAGACGTTTGCAGCAGCTGTGAGTGAATGGGCCCTAATAGCCCTGTGTGCCTATCCTGGTGAGATGATCCCTATGCTAATAGTGTACCTGTGAGTGGTACTTCCGGAAACACTCTCCAAAGCATAGGGCAGGGTGGTCGGGACAGTCAGGACAGAAATAGCGGGTGTCACGCCTTATTCCACTCCTGCTACAGACACGACATTTTTTTCGGGGTGGCGGTCGGTTTGAGGTACCAGCAATGACACTGGGGAAGTGTCGCTCGTGTAGACGGCTAACTACACTGGTGGATGGGGCCACGGAACCTCCTGGATACAGGAGGTTCGCGATGATCTCTTCCTGAAATTTGAGGAAGGATCCAGTTCTCCCAGCCTTACTGTAGAGAACAAAACTATTGTACAGAGCCAATTGAATTAAATATACAGACACCTTCTTATACCAGCGTCTGGTGCGTCGGGAAACTAAATACGGAGCCAACATCTGGTCATTGAAGTCGACCCCTCCCATGTGGAGGTTATAGTCGTGGACTGAGAGGGGCTTTTCAATGACACGGGTTGCTCGCTCAATTTGTATTGTCGTGTCTGCGTGAATGGAGGAGAGCATGTAAACGTCACGCTTGTCTCTCCATTTCACCGCGAGCAGTTCTTCGTTACACAGTGCGGCCCTCTGCCCCCTTGCAAGACGGGTGCTAACGAGCCGTTGGGGGAAGCCCGCGCGACTAGTTCGCGCGGTACCACAGGCGCCAATCCGTTCTAGAAACAAATGCCTAAAGAGGGCCACACTTGTGTAAAAATTGTCCACATAAAGATGGTACCCCTTGCCGAATAAGGGTGACACCAAGTCCCAAACTGTCTTCCCACTGCTCCCCAGGTAGTCAGGGCAACCGACCGGCTCCAGGGTCTGATCTTTTCCCTCATAGACCCGAAATTTGTGGGTATAGCCTGTGGCCCTTTCACAGAGCTTATACAATTTGACCCCATACCGGGCGCGCTTGCTTGGGATGTATTGTTTGAAGCCAAAAATTTCAGGTTGAAATGGTCTATGAGAAGCCGAATTTTGTGGAGCCGGTCAAAAGCAGGGTGGCCTCTGGGACGAGAGGTGCTGTTGTCACTAAAGTGCAGGAAACGCAGGATGGTCTCAAATCGTGTCCTGGACATAGCAGCAGAGAACATGGGCATGTGATGAATTGGGTTCGTGGACCAATATGACCGCAATTCATGTTTTTTTGTCAGGCCCATGTTGAGGAGGAGGCCCAGAAAAGTTTTAATTTCGGAAACTTGGACTGGTTTCCACCGGAAAGACTGGGCATAAGAGCTTCCCGGGTTAGCGGTTATAAATTGTGTGGCATATCTGTTTGTTTCGGCCACAACTAAGTCTAAAAGCTCCGCAGTCAAGAACAGCTCAAAAAATCCCAGGGCCGAACCGATCTGAGCTGTCTCAACCCGAACTCCAGACTGGGCAGTGAAAGGGAAAACTACAGGGTGCGGCTGAAGTTGGGGACTGCCAATCAGGGTTTGCCAGCACCTCTGGGATTCTAGGGGCTCTACGGGCACGTCTTTGCGGTGGCTGCGACGGGGTCACTACTGCACGTGCCACCGTACCAGCTTCAACTGCCCTTCTGGTGCTCGCTACTTCACCAGGTTGTACGGCAGTGCTGGTACTAGGTCCAGGAAGGGCTGGGCTGCTGGTGTATACCTCACCACGTAATCCGACAGCACCAGCCCCACTCTGCTGCTCTTGAAGCGGATCCTGCGCAACCTGCGGTCTAGCGACACGGGGCCGGGTACGCCTGGTGCTATCAGGGACCTCAACCTCCTCGTCCGAACTTTGGGTCAGAGAGCCACTGCTTTCTACAGGTTCGTATTCTGACCCGCTGGATTCATCAGATGAGGGTTCCCACTCCTCATCCGACTGGGTCAGAAGCCTGTAGGCCTCTTCAGATCAATACCCCCTGTTAGACATGTGGGCAACTAAATTTCGGGGTATTCCCTGAGACTATCCAAGAAAAAAAAAAGCAAGCCTGTCTTACAAAAGGGAGCCTAGCGAAGTACCGGAGGCCGCTGCGGTTGATAAAAAATATCAAAACTGATTTTTTTATCGCCGCAGTGCGTGTAAAGTGAATGTGCAGTGATCAAAAAAAAATATTTTTTTGTCACTGCGGTGGGGCGGGCGTGGGCAAACGCACGTGTGGGCGACCGATCAGGCCTGATCGGGCAAACACTGCGTTTTGGGTGGAGGGCGAACTAAAGTGACACTAGTACTATTATAGATCTGACCGTGATCAGTTTTGATCACTTTCAGATACTATAAAAGTACAAATGCTGATTAGCGATATGCTAATCAGCGAATAACGGACTGCGGTGCGGTGGGCTGGGCGCTAACTGATCGCTAACTACCTAACCAAGGGACCTAAACTATACCTAAAACCTAACGGTCAATAACAGTGAAAAAAAAAAAGTGACAGTTTGCACTGATCACTTTTTTTCCTTTTCACTAGTGATTTACAGGGTGATCAAAGGGTTAATTGGGTGCTGGGAGGTGATCTGGGGGCTAAGTGTACTGTAGTGGGTACTCACAGTAATGATGTGCTCCTCTGCTCCTCTCCTGGAACCAACCGACCAAAAGAAGGAGCAGAGGAGCACAGCAGCCATATAACCCCATCATATTTACTAATATGATGGGTTATCTGGCTGCTGATTCGTTTTTTTGAAAATCATCAACCTGCCAGCCAATGATCGTGGCCGGCAGGTTGATGACGAAGTTCTTCTTTGAATTTTGCCGGCCCGCGATGCGCATGTGCGGGCCGGCATACCCGGAAATCTCGCGTCTCGCGAGAGGACGCACCGGCGCGTCCACCCAGAACAGCACGACCGCCGCGAAGACGCAATCCTGCGTACGGCGGTCGTGAGGAGGTTAATTTCCATTGCAGAGTCCTAATAACCTCTTGCTGTTGACTGTCTCTGTCATTATATTCTGATAATTTAGCAGACCATTGTGCTAATTCACCAGAAACCATGGCCGCCTTATTTTCCATTTCAGATAAATCTTTTTGAAATTTATCAATTTCATATGCCTGTTCAACATTTTTATATTTTGCTTTTTCTAATTGCTTTGCTATTTCAATAACTCAATATACAAATTCAGGATAAGATTGAAGGATTAATGAATTCTTATCTTTCTTATGTTTAGCTTGGGAAATGTGACAGAGATAATCAGCAAACCGGGATTTATCAGACCAGATATCATCTGCATATTCTATAGCTCTCTTTTCCAATTCAACTCTCCAATCCTTTAACTCTCTCTTAATATCCAACCTGTCATGCATATGACCCAACACAATATATTCAATTAATTCTTGAGTCTTTCTATCATGCATATCAGTCTTTACCACTGCAGCAGCAGCCTGCATGCCTTGGCTAGCCTCGCCATTGTTATCAGACATATTTTTACTTGTTGCACTACAAGTACCACAATAACTTTATCAAACATATATTTTGCACCCCAAAATTTTGTTTCTATTACAAGCAGATCTCGGTAGGGACCTCCAAATTAATGTCGGAATATTTATGCTGTCTCCGATTGACAGTCTATATGATTTATGTGAATAAATTAAAATCGGTAATAAAGGAGATTCTAACTTATTATCATAAATATCAAGCTAAAACAAGCTCGTGATCTGCGTTGAATTGAAGACAAAACCCAGTTACAGACAAAATATATATGTAATTTATTAATACAATTTATAGTGCAAAATAATATATATAATAAAAATTGGCGGTAATAAAATTCACTCAATGATATGCAAAATAGTGGTAAAGACAAAAATAATTGAGAACATATATATATATATGTATATATATATATATATATATATATATACACACACACAATTATGCCTTCTTATAATAATACCCCTCACTTATTTTAAAAGTCAATTTAATACTTGATTTCTCTCAGCCGACAAATGTCCGATTAAACCCAAATCTGGTTTATCTTTTATCTATATAAATATATATATATATTATCAACCATACTGGTCTAGAACTGAATTCAGTTCCTTGGAGATAATACTGTGCTTTCACTAGTATATTTTTAATCTCCCTGTATTGGATTAATTTTCAGGATGATGCTGTAGGTACACCCCAATCTTATTCCAAAACAGATACTATACACAAAGTATGGTTAATTGAATATATATGTATTATATTAATTTATTATCCTATAAAATATAGGTAAGGTTATACTATACCAAAATGTCAGCTAGCAGAAATCAGTTTCAATGGTTCTAAGATGGCTGCCTCCAATACTGGCAAGGTGGTCAGGGCTGGATCTGGTCTTTTGATGATGTTCAGAGAGAGAGCTAGATAGCTCTAGAGATCGATCTCTTCTGTCAGCCCATACCATCTTATTATCCTATCTTAGAAAGGGATTGGCCAAGTTTTATCATTAACTAGTGACCTCACTTTATAATTAATAGAACCTCCCTCTAGGGAAAAATATACCCTAGATCTTTGTTACTCTAACACTAGATGGCACTAGTATTCCATACAAAAATCGAAGCACTCACTTATTTCTCTTATTTATATAATAGCAATAAATGTTATCTAAGGTTTCAAACAAAACCTTGAGAAGATCCCGAAGAGACAATGACCTTTATATTTGGTCCACTACCTTGTGTATCCTTAAATCTTTTGACCAGACTTAATTAAATCAAGATAAATAGGGCTGGGGGGCGGAGCCTGACCGTGCTGCATGGCGGCTGCTTGAGAGGAGCGCTCCCGCCACCAAGCTGCTTTCAGCCACATTAGCATTCTAATCCCAGTGCCATGGTCAAGATCCAGCCTAAACCTGGTGCAGGAGTACTAGCTGGAGGTTCTCGGGAAGAGCAGGAGGAGAACAGAATGGAGAAATTCGTTCACAAGCGTGCGGCACAGCTCCCCATCAGGGAGGACAAGATGGCGCCGAAAGCGCTGAATCGCAGACTGGACGCGGCTCAAGGAGAATGCACTCCGCCCCTGGAGGGAGACGGCCGGCCGCAACATGGGGTGAGCGATTCTACCCACCTATCTAAGGACTATTTTGACATGGCCCTGCAGAGAGCCTTAGCCCCGATCGCTGCGGACTTGGCATCTATTAAAGTAGATATCCGCCATATAGGCAACCGCGTGGAGGCCCTAGAGCAATCGCAGGACGCGCTCTTTTCACAAGCGGCGTCCGTTGCTAAAACTCTGGAGACCCACAACGAGGCGATCAACACGGCCCTGCTGTTAATAGAGGACCAAGAAAATCGCAGCCGCCGCAAAAACATCCGTGTGAGAGGCCTTCCAGAGGCTGCGGACAAAGAAAACCTCTTTGCGGCTATGCATGAGCTCTTTACTTACCTCCTGGGTGCTGAGCGTGCCAAAAACATCATAGTGGAGAGGGTGCACAGATCCCTTCGTCCCAAGCCGTCCCCGGCGGATAATCCTAGGAACATTATTTGCGGCCTACTAAGTTTTCAGGACACTGACGCAATTTTAAACAAAGCCAGAGGTATGGAGGAAGTAAAAATTGCAGACTCTACAGTCCAGTTGTTCCAAGATGTCGCCCCTTCTACTCTCCAAAAAAGAAGAGTTTTGAAACCACTTACAGAGGCTCTGCGTGCAGCCAGGATCCCATACAAATGGCTCTACCCCTTCGGGGTCCAGGTCACATCTGGAAATAGGCGCATTACAATCCGTTCACCCGAGGACTAACCTGTGCTCTGGAATGCCCTACAGATCCCACCAATCGCCATTCCTTCATGGCTTCCAGTCCAGCATGATGGCACGATCCCGCAACTCCCTACTCCGTGGACCACCGTTGGAAAGCAGAAACTTAAGAAGCCCAGAACGTCGCGGTTGGACTCTAATGATTAAGGCCTTTTTTAGGGTCACTTTAGTTTCTTCTTTTTCTACTTGCATGTCATTGGGTTGAGGTTGGAGTTGTGAGGATGAGGCCCTTTTTTGGTCTTTTTCCTCACTAATAACTAATTGGTTATAATGCCTTATATTTTAATGCTTATATATAATAGGCTATATGCTTACTTTATTCTCCCTCTCCCCTCTCCCTCATGTAATTTTCCTATGTAGTGTTGGGTTTGTTCCCCCCCCCCCTTGTCTGTCCACATTTTTGCCTCCCTTCCTCACCCATTGTTGTTATTGACCATATCTTTCCCTGCACGGGATTAGACCTTTTTCTTTCTTGCACTTTATGTGCTTCGGTCTGAAATGCTTGGCAGCTTGGGCAGATCAGGCCAGAGATTTTGAATCCTTACTTCCCCCCCTCTCACGCTCGTTATAGAGCGCACCATATCTACACTTGCTCCATACTTATGTGTATTGCTATTCTACATTTTTGTGGCAATGTTTGCCTGTTTCTTTTATTTTCAGTTAAGTTTATCGAGGACATATCTTGTTGGTACGTGCGGTTATCTGGTGTTTTTATGACATGGCAGCTCTGACTATCAATGTAGCCTCGTTCAATGCGAACGGGTGTAATAATCCCATCAAGCATAGTCGGGTTTTCCAAATACTAAGGAGACATAAGGCTGACATCATTTTACTCCAAGAAACCCACTTTAGAGCGGGGCATGCTCCTAATTTATCCAGATCTAGCTATTCCAAATGGTTTCATGCGTGTCACTCTAGCTCTTCCAGGGGGGTTAGTATTGGGGTACATAAGGATGTCCCCCTCACTGATCCCACTATAGTTGCAGACCCGGAGGGTCGCTATATATTTCTTAGCTGTAAAATTGGGAATGTGGCGGTCACTTTGTGCAACTTGTACGCCCCCAACAAACAAACTGTACCCTGGCTCACCAAGATCATTAGGGACATTTCTGCTATGTATACTGGTTTGTTACTAATTGGCGGTGATCTGAATCTCACTCTCAACCCTATTTTAGATGCATCATCAGGGAGATCGGCTATATCATACCGTGCTCTGGGGAGTCTGCAGGGTCGCCTGAGGGACCTTAACCTGTGTGATGCCTGGAGGTCCGTCCATGGAGATGCCAAAGATTTTACTTTTTATTCTAACCCACACAGATCGTACCAGAGGCTCGACTACTTCTTTATCCAGGACAGGTACTTGCAGCAGGTGCATGGGGTGGATATCCACGCTATCACAGTCTCTGATCACGCTCCTATTGTTATGTCCCTGTCACTGCCCGGGGTTGCTTCTAGAGAGTGGACATGGAAGCTGAATCCCACTCTTCTTAATACATCCTCACAAATGGATGCTATCTCACGTTCACTTACAGATTATTTCCAGACCAACTCAGTCACAGAGGTATCTCCCGCATCTATATGGGAAGCCCACAAATCTGTGATTAGGGGGGAGTTGATCTCGATTGGTGCCTTCCTGAAGAAGAAGTGTCTTGCGGACATCAACTCCCTTCTATCTAGAATTGCGACTCCAGAATGTACACATAAAAAATCACTGGCTATTCAGAAGCATAAGCTCCTTCTATCTTTGAGGAATGAACTAAAAACGCCAAGGCCGCTAATGCTTACTTAAAACTGCGTCACAGACAGTATGCCCATGGCGACAAGGGCAACAAGATAATGTCGGCTCTGATCAAAAAACGTAAAGAGCAAACACACATTAGCTCCATGAGGAACAATGCAGGTGCTTTAGTTTCTGATACTTCAGAAGTCGCTAAGGCGTTCACTGAATATTACTGCTCTTTATATAACATTCGTCAGAGCGAGACTCCTGCAGTAATTGATTCTAGGTCAAAGAAAGTGGCAGACTTCTTAGACTCTCTCGCCTTACCTGCCCTGTCTGAACCAGAAAGGGACTCCTTATTAGCTCCTATAATGCTTGAAGAAATTAAGAAAACCCTCTCCTCCATTCCCCAGGGAAAAAGCCCTGGCCCCAACGGGTTTCCGATCACGTACTACAAAAAATTTCTCCCGGTCTTAGGCCCCCGACTCGTTTCCTATTTTAACGCTTTGCTTACTGGTGCCGCCATGAATTCACAGGCTTTGGAGGCGCATATAGTGGTGCTCCCTAAAGAGGGGAAGGATTTGTCTCTCCCTTCCAGCTATAGGCCCATTTCTCTGCTAAATGCAGACACTAAATTATGGGCAAAGATTCTGGCCCACAGAATAAACCCTTTACTCCAGAGACTTATAGGGGGCGATCAGGCCGGTTTCGTGGGGGGCCGGGAGTGTAGGGACGGCACTTACAGGGTATTGCAAGCCATAGAATATTCTTTGAAGAGTAACAAGCAGCTCACCCTTCTCAGCACTGATGCCGAGAAGGCATTCGACAGGGTTGATTGGAAGTTTATGGAAGCCACTCTTAACAAATTTGGTTTCCCTCCTCATTTTATCCGGGCGGTGCTGTCCCTGTACTCCTCGCCCCACGTGAGAGTTAGAGTCAATGGGGTACTCTCACCCTCCTTTGCCATAGCCAATGGGACCAGGCAGGGTTGCCCCCTCTCCCCTTCCCTTTTCATCCTTTGTCTGGAAACGTTGTTGCAGGCCATCAGACAGGATGATGACATTGCCGGGCTAAAGGTTGGCACGTCGAGTCATAAGGTCGCAGCCTTTGCCGATGACATGTTGCTCCTCCTACCAGATCCAATAAAGGCGTTCCCAGCTATCCTGGGTCTTTTTGAGGCTTTTGGCCATATATCCAACTTCAAGATTAATCTATCTAAATGCACGGCACTGGGGGTTGGTGTCCCCGATGCAACCATCTCATTGCTGTCACAGGATCATCCCTTTCAATGGTCGTCCAGTATCACCTATTTAGGGGTAAAGATCTCAGCCAGTATAGATCAGGCCTTCCAATTAAACTATGCCCCTCTCCTTGCTGATATTAAAGATCAATTGAAACACTTAGATATTCCGTTTGTTTCTTGGATGGGGCGGAAAAATATAATTAAAACATATATCCTTCCCAAAGTGCTGTTTCTTCTCCAGACTCTACCTTCGAGGACCTGCGTAGGATTATTTCAGGCTTCATTTGGAGGCGAGCTCGTCCGAGATTGGCTTATAACTTGTTAACCCTGCCAAAACATAGAGGCGGCTTTGGCTTGCCGGACATCAAATTATACTATAGGGCTATTCAGCTCCGTCTGTTGAGTGAATTACTAAACAATAACATTAAAAAATTGGGTTGCCAAATTGCAAGCCAATTAACTCCACCTGATGTGTTCGCCCGCCTTTGGACGGGGGATCGTGGTCCTGCGTTTGGCATTGATGCACCACCCCTTCTAAAAGGTCTTTTAACAACTTGGAACGTTACAGCCAGGAAGTTTGGGTTTTGCCCTGGTCCCTCGCCCCTCCTCCCCATGCACCTGCTGCCGTACTGCTTATCTCCAAGCTATACAGATGTCTTGGGGATATGGCCTGCCTTCAAAGAATTTGCTGTTGGTGATTTCTTGAGAGACGAGCGGATTGCGTCCTTGGGGGACCTCCAGGCATCACAATTGGCTTTGAATTGGACCCCTTTGCATTACTCTCACTTTTCATTTATAGGCCAACAGTACCTCGCTAAGGCTATTAGAAACTTTATTCCTTCTTGGTTCGACACTCTGGTAGCCTCACACAAACCGGTGAGGAGGGCTATTTCGTTATTCTACAACAAATTGTTGCTGGAGGGCGTACCTAGAAGACCGTCCTTCATTGAGAGGTGGGAGCAAGATTTAGGCATTACTTTATCAG
Source organism: Bufo gargarizans (assembly GCF_014858855.1). Taxonomy (NCBI): domain Eukaryota; kingdom Metazoa; phylum Chordata; class Amphibia; order Anura; family Bufonidae; genus Bufo; species Bufo gargarizans. The sequence continues at coordinate 383,547,645 of NC_058082.1, read as the reverse complement.
ATGAGTCTGTCTCTTCACTACTCAGGAATTCTCACGGGTTCTCCAGATGCATCAGAATCCAGGAGAATTCCTTTAAACTGCTGACGAGGTGGTACCGCACTCCGGAGGTGCTACATAGGATGAACCCTCTCACTTCCCCAGCCTGCTGGAGATGTCACGAAGAAGTTGGCACAGTCTCACATGTATGGTGGTCGTGTCGAGGGGTCTCCCAGTTCTGGACCTCGCTTAGTAAGATAATACAACAAATATGCCCTTCAGCCCCTCCACTTTCTCCGACTCTGGTTCTTCTCAATGCACCATCAAAGGATTTCCCCTTGCATAAATATTCTCTACTAGCGCACATGTTGACGGCGGCCAAACTTTTAATCCCTCTACATTGGCTCTCGACACATACTCCTTCAATTGAGGAATGGACCCAAAAGGTTCACGAGATCTGTAGGGTTGAAGAACTTACTAGCTGGGAGTCCTTCTCACACGACAAGTTTAATGATATGTGGGGACCGTGGTTTAGATGGTTGGAATCAGAGTCGAGGAACTTGTGTCTTTCTACTGGGGTTACTGTTACCTCTCCCCCTTTTTAGTAGCTAACCATTTGTGTCATACACCCTATATTGTATATCATGCCTGTTCTACTTACTAATGGTCATGCTTCACTCTACATCAGCATACTTTATTATTACTATTACTGGCCTACACCACCTCTGTCTTGCGGACTAGGGTGGTTGAGCCTCAGGGGTATCTGACCCTCCTTACATGTCACGCATACTACTCTTGTTAGGTCCGCCTGACTAACTTATCTTTATTCATTGCCTGTTCACTCATGATAATGCACTTATGTTCACATCATTGTACTGCATATGTCTCCTCGATTGTTGGGCTGTTGCCCGCATATTATTCTTGTCTTTTTTACCATGCTTGCCGTGATAAATAAAGATTTGTTAAAAAAAAGATAAATAGGGCTATCTCAATTCATTGTTCTTGGAGGAGACAGGGTTTGTTCATGATCACCTGTGTCCATATTTCTCCATTCAAGGAAAGAAATAATTAATTTGTGTGTTACACTGAGACAGATTCTAAACATGACAGAGGAGTTTATACCTCGTTTCTAATCTTAAAACTGAATATATCTATGAGGACTATACTCTTATATATATACACACTATATATTCAGCACACCTATTAAAATTGATAATATAAAATCAATCTACACCTATATTGATTAATATAAAAACCACAAAGAAAGATTAGAGTCTTTCTATTCACTAAAATCATCAGAACTCAAATACATTGTCTTATCTAGGCCTTGGGACATCTTCTTCTCACAAAACAGACCTAGGTAAACACTTTGGTATATATCGTAAACCTTAGGTTAGCAATTTCAGAGTAAAAAAAAAAATCCTGAATTCACTCTGCCTTAAAATAAGACAAAATGGTTGTCCCTTAGGCTCATGTCCATACTCTTATATAGGCCTTATAATTATGGACTTTATTCATACCCAATAGTTCTGACACAAGTCACTTTTAAAGGGGCGGTCACTGTGCTGTTGTCCAAGTCCAAGGTGCGGCCACTGTTCCAAGTCACAGTTAAAGGGGCGGCCACTGTTCCAAGTCACAGTTAAAGGGGCGGTCTCTGTTCTAGTCACTGTTATAGGTGCGGCCATTGTTCCAAGTCACTCTTAAAGGGGCGGCCACTGTTCCAAGTCACTGTTAAAGGGGCGGTCACTGTTCTAGTCACTGTTATAGGTGCGTCCACTGTTCCAAGTCACTTTTAAAGGGGCGGTCACTGTGCTGTTGTCCAAGTCCAAGGTGCGGCCACTGTTCCAAGTCACTCTTAATGGGGCGGCCACTGTTCCAAGTCACTGTTAAAGGGGCGGTCACTGTTCTAGTCACTGTTATAGGTGCGGCCACTGTTCCAAGTCACTTTTAAAGGGGCGGTCACTGTGCTGTTGTCCAAGTCCAAGGTGCGGCCACTGTTCCAAGTCACTATTAAAGGGGCGGCCACTGTTCCAAGTCACAGTTAAAGGAGCGGTCACTGTTATAGGTGCGGCCACTGTTCCAAGTCACTCTTAAAGAGGCGGCCACTGTTCCAAGTCACTCTTAAAGGGGCGGCCACTGTTCCAAGTCACTTTTAAAGGGGCGGTCACTGGTCTAGTCACTGTTATAGGTGCGTCCACTGTTCCATGTCACTGTTATAGGTGCGTCCACTGTTCCAAGTCACTGTTAAAGGGGCGGTCACTGTTCTAGTCACTGTTATAGGTGCGTCCACTGTTCCAAGTCACTTTTAAAGGGGCGGTCACTGTGCTGTTGTCCAAGTCCAAGGTGCGGCCAGTGTTCCAAGTCACTCTTAAAGGGGCGGCCACTGTTCCAAGTCACAGTTAAAGGGGCGGTCTCTGTTCTAGTCACTGTTATAGGTGCGGCCACTGTTCCAAGTCAATCTTAAAGGGGCGGTCACTGTGCTGTTGTCCAAGTCCAAGGTGCGGCCACTGTTCCAAGTTACTCTTAAAGGGGTGGCCACTGTTCTAGTCACTGTTATAGGTGCGGCCACTGTTCCAGGTCACTCTTAAAGGGGAGGCCACTGTTATAGTCACTGTTAAAGGGGAGGTCTTTGTCAAAGTCAGTATTAAAAGGGCGGACTCTGTCAAGGTCACTGTTACATGGGAGGCCATTGTTGAAAGTCACTGTTAAAGTGGCGTCCACTGTAGAGTTTAATTTTTATATTTGCTTTTAATAAAAAAAAAAATATTATTACTTTACTTTCATATAGTTCCATAGTGAACTATATAAATATGTACTCGTTTACCATTTTCATATTAAATTATATTTTTTTTTATGGTTGAGATGACTATAATTACTAATAATTGGATTTTAGAACTTTGGGATTACATCCTTTAATTGTTATATTGCAGAAAATGTTGGAAAAAGGGTACGACGAACATACTTGTCGGGGGGAGAAGCAGGCAATTCTTAGGCGAATTGCCCAGTACCTATATGATAAAAATGGAAGGAGGCATTCGAAAAATGCGTATTTGAAGAAATGGTCCGACCTGAAAAGGCATCGGATGGACCTCATCAAAGAGGTCAGAGACAAGAACTGTCCAGGTATGATGCTTACATTAATTTTCTATCACCCACCTATTGTTATTTATGTGTTCAGTTAGGCAAATAAGTATTTCTATCCCTTTACAACTGATAACTTAGTTGAGTGGTGTCGAACCGATGGGACGGGTGCTAGAGGCAGCACTCAGAGCCCTCTCTGTGGGCCGCATACCCTTGAAAAGGTCTAAGGTGCACTAATCACCTTTAGACATTTCCTACCATACAGCTTCGCAGGCACACTATTAACAGCACAGTCACCATTTTGAATGTAGGCAGCTGTTACAGCAAAATGATAATTGTGTGGAGGACAGTCTATACTGGTATTCAGGTACAATGGGAACTTTGGAAATTTGCAATAAATAATTTAGTTGGGTTTCTCTTCTGCCTAAAAGTTCTCCAGCACGGATTTAGTACATGGTGGGACACGCAGCTGATATTTACAATATATACATACACTCACAGCGAGATACAGATATATGATGTAAACCCTTATCCAATGTCAAAACAGTTGACTTGGTCCACCTCATTTCAATAACCCTGCAACAGTACCTTCCGAACCAATACCCCCCCGCTACCTCATCTTAGCTCTTAACAAACTCAACTGTAAACCATCTGAAAGACTTCATAGTTTCATCAAACACCAAATCATGTGAAATCAAACATAGGGGTAATCATCATCCCATTGAGATCACACCATAGATTCATTTGTGTACCGTTAGCTTTTTTTTTTTTTTGTTTATCTTGGAATTTTTGTAACATTTGTTCATTACAGGGGCTACTCTTCCTAAAGTGCGCCCTAAGCGCTCCAATAAGAAAAAGGTGGTGGAAGATGAGCTTGAGGAGGATGAGCAGGAAGAGGAGCAGCCAGGACCATCAGGGCATCAGGCCCATAGCCCACCAGAGGCAGATAATGTACAGGAGGATGAGGAGGAGGAAGAAGACGAGTTGGTGACCACCCCCCGCCAGGAGGGTAAATACATTCTGGTGTTTTAATTCAAAAAATGTCCCCACACACATACAAGTGTCAGTTTAGTCTTCACCACAGGCAGATTTTAGTCAAGAAAACAATTATAAACAAGTTCAAGTTCAACCTCTAATTGTTATTCAGACTTCAGATATTACATAACCTAAAGTCCCACACTTTGCGTTTGCTCCAAGCAGTGTAACAAAAATATTAGTATATCACCACTCTTTAGGGTCTGTCAGAGACCATGCTCATTTCTCCGCAGGTTAAGTTTTCACATCTCCTGTCCACACTTGAAAAGAACAGCATTTTTAATCCAAACTTTATTAAAAAGGCTTGATGGAGTACAGGAGTGACCTGTGCCACTATATCTGTCTGGGCACCCAGTTCAAAAACCCGGAGCCTAATTAAATACTAGTAATTTTTTTTTTACAGCTAGCTGATGTTACTGGTGTACTGATTTCCGTAAAGTATCTAAACGAGGCATTCTGTTTAATAATGGCTGTAACGAACATCCAAAATATAAAATGTTTCTTAGACTAAAAAATTAAAGTGCACAAAACAATATTAATATTTATATAAAAAACTGTCAACAAAGAACGTACAACACACAACAGTAATATAAAACATGAACACTATAAAGTAATTAATCTACATAAAAAGCATTAACTTAACTAATAAGTCCATAACCATAAAGTCTAAAGAACTATTATTAATCCTAACTAAACCAATATATAATGGATTAACATAGTAACATAGTACATAAGGCCGAATAAAGTCATTTGTCCATCCAGTTCGGCCTGTTATCCTGCAGGTTGATCCAGAGGAAGGCAAAAAAAAAAAAGCTGAGAGGTAGAAGCCAATTTTCCTCACTTTAGGGGAATAAAAAATTCCGACCCGACTCAAAACAGGCAATCAAAATAACTCCCTGGATGAACGACCCCTCTCTAGTAGCTATAACCTGTAATATTATTACACTCCAGAAATACATCCAGGCCCCTCTTGAATTCCTTTATTGTACTCCCCATCACCACCACCTCAGGCAGAGAGTTCCATAATCTCACTGCTCTTACCGTAAAGAATCCTCTTCTATGTTTGTGTACAAACCTTCTTTCCTCCAGACGCAGAGGATGTCCCCCTCGTCACAGTCACAGTCCTGGGGATAAATAGCTGATGGGAGAAATCTCTGTACTGACCCCTGATATATTTATACATAGTAATTAGATCTCGCCTCAGTCGTCTTTTTTATAAAGTGAATAACCCTAATTTTCATAATCTTTCAGGGTACTGTAGTCGTGTGTGTGTGTCCACCGCCCCCCCATTCCAGTTATTACTTTAGTTGCCCTCCTATGGACCCTCTCGAGCTCTGCTATGTCTGCATTGTTTACAGGAGCCCAGAACTGTACACAGTACTCCATGTGTGGTCTGACTAGTGATTTGTAAAGTGGTAGGACTATGTTCTTATCACGGGCATCTATGCCCCTTCTGATGCAACCCATTATCTTATTGGCCTTGGCAGCAGCTGCCTGACACTGGTTTTTGCAGCTTAGTTTGCTGTTTATTAAAATTCATTGATCCTTTTCCATGTCAGTGTTACCGAGTGTTTTACCATTTAATAAGTACGGGTAACTTGCATTATTCCTTCCCATGTGCATAACCTTACATTTGTCAGTGTTAAACCTCATCTGGAACTTCTCTGCCCAAGCCTCCAATCTATCCAGATCCATCTGTAGTAGTATACTGTCCTCTTCAGTGTTAATTACTTTACACAGTTTAGTGTCTTCTATGAAAATTGATACGTTACTATGCAAGCCTTCTACAAGATCATTAATAAATATATTAGAGAATAGGGCCCAATACTGACCCCTGAGGTACCCCACTAGTGACAGTGACCCAATCTGTTTAAATTCTTTTTTTATTAAGTTTTGAAAGTTCAAAAAATAATTCTGTTTCACAACAGTGACCCAATCTGAGTGTGTACCACTAATAACCACCCTCTGTTTTCTATCATTGAGCCAGTTACTTACCCACATTCAGACGTTTTCTCCCAGTCCGAGCATTCTCATTTTATATACTAACCTTTTATGAGGTACAGTGTCAAATGCTTTGGAGAAGTCCAGATATAGGACATCCATTGATTCGCCGCTGTCAAGTCTACAACTTACCTCCTCATAGGAACTGAATAAATTAGTTTGACATGACCGATCCCTCACGAAGCCATGCTGATATGGCGTTATTTGCTTATTTCCGTTAAGATGCTCTAATATAGCATCTCTCAGAAAACCTTCAAACAGTTTACCCACAACAGATGTTAAACTTACCGGCCTATGGTTTCCAGGCTCAGTTTTTGGACCCTTTTTGAATATTGGCACCACATTTGCCATGCGCCAATCCTGTGGGACATTCCCTGTCAGTATAGAGTCTGCAAATATCAGAAATAAGGGTCTGGCTATGACATTACTTAATTCCTTTAGGATACGGGGGTGTATGCCATCCGGTCCTGGCGATTTGTCTATTTTAATCTTTTTAAGTCGCTGATGTACTTCTTCCTGGGTCAGACAGGAATTCATCTGCTTTATACACCAATCAATGATTGTCTTTTAAAGTAGATTTAAAATGTACATTTCCTTTACTTTTACAGAGATGAACAAGATGATTCGCAAAATTAAAAAGCTGAAGCAGGAGCAGCTTGAAAGGATGAAGTTGTTGAGGGCGCATCAAATGAGAAGGATGAGGGAGCAGAAGCGCCGATTCTCACATGAGATCTCCCAGATGGAGGAGGCCAACCAAAAGGCCCTTGATGAAGTGCTCCAAGAGCTGATAAAAATGAAAAAGCTTCCATAATTTTTTTTCATTTGATTTTTGTATGTTACTTCTGTTATTTGTTAATAATATTTTTCTTTTTTTAAAGATTGTTTTCGAAAAATTTATTGACTATCTAATTTATTGTGTTTTGTTTTATTTTAACCAAAGGGGTTACAGTACGTACAATTTAGTCTGGGCCAAAGTAATAATTCATTATCATTACATACAGCAGCCGCCGTTACATGGAAACAGGGTAATAGACATGGCGCCGCTTATGGTCGCACCACTTATTCACTATGACTATTTTCTTATGCCGGTGGTCATGTGTGTGCCACAATTCAAACCGAATACTGCGGACTGTGACACTCTTAGCAGCACGCGTGATGGGACCAGGTCCAATCATAGACCTTTTACAACATGCATACATGTAATCAAAAACTTTGGAAATACAAGTATTTGTACTTAATGTGATCATGTCATCAAAATTGAAAAAAAATATGGGTATAAATGGAAATTTTTTTATTTTAGGTTACCGTTATAAGATTCCATTGTATTTAAATTGCGTGTGTGGGGTATGAGCAATGGGGTATTGGCCAATGGTCATCTAAGGAGAGGTGTACCTGTGTAGTGAGGTGACGGTACGGTATGGGGTGTACATCTGGTTCGCCTCTACGCGGTGCACCCTGGGTTATGGTAAATGAACCAGCGAATACTGAAATACTGGAGGTCAATCATTACTTCTCATAAACTGTGTGTGAGTGAGGAGGTGGGGGGGGGGACATGATGGAGGGGGGGGGTTTAAGGTGGTGGAGGGTTTAAGGGGGGAGGTGGGGTTGGTGTGGATTTTATAGCGTGGGATATACAGTGTGTAGCACGTAAATAGGGGTGCTATGTGCTTATGAGAGACATTTGTCTGCTCTCCATACATACATGTTACAGACATTGTAGTGTGATGTAATCACTATAATTTGTGCCATAATCATTTACCGCTTCACACCCAATGACGTAGCTATACTTCATCCAGCAGAATAATTAAACATGGATTAATACTTATGCGGGCGCCGTGGCCACCTGCTTTGTGTGGCTGCATACACTCACGGCTAATGTGCGTGACCACCAGTAATACCGATGGTGGACATCTTAACCCATAAGATGTAGTGGTCACTTGTTAACTATAACAATACCAGCAATACGAATATTTTAGCAATAGTGTTGAATTCGAAATGCAACAAATTTTTATTGCATTGAAATTCCTGCTTTGGAGATTTTGCTATAGGTGGTATTGGTAGAATTAACTAATAAAACAAATATAGTACTGTATGTCAGAATAGTGCATTATAAAAGTTGGATTCACAATGTGGTTACTAATAATAGCAAATATTATCACATTGCGATTAAAAATTACCACTGCTAGATTCAATATCAGTTAAGTTCGTTAATTCTAGACCCATTCCATTAGAGACCCAGCAGAAGCCTCAAGTTGAAATCGCAATGCGATTAATCTAACTTGAAGTAATCGCATTACGATTTAGCAAAATCCATATTAGGCTAGAATTAACGAATATGGAATATAGCATTACTTCTAAGTTGAAATCGCCATGCGATTCCTTCGAGTTATATTAATCGAATTGCGATTTCAACTTTCACCTGGTTTACTATGGTTGGCTTGGTAGAATTAGCGAATATGACGAATGTATTCGTTATATTCCACTAAACGAAGATAACGAAGTATTCTCCATCTTCGTTTTAGCTACCTATTCGTCAACTTCGCTAATTCTAGCAATCATATAGCAAAGTTTACTATAGAGACAGCTAAGTTTAATTCGCTATGCGATTATATTATTTTTCTTTTTTTTAATAAATAGAATAATTATGATAATTATCAGGTATTATAATTATTCTATTTTAAAAAAAAAAGCTAAGTAATATAATCGCATAGCGAATTAAACTTAGCTGTCTTTATAGTCAACTTTCCTATATGATTGCTAGAATTAGCGAAGTTGAATAGGTAGCTAAAACAAACATGCAGAATACTTTGTTATCTTCGTTTTGTGGAATATAACGAATAAATTCGTTTTGTGGTATATGACTAATGTATTCGTCATATTCGCTAATTCTACCAAGCCAACCATAGTAAACCAGGTGAAAGTTGAAATTGCAATTCGATTAATTCAAGTTATAATAATCGAATTGCGATTTTAACTTAGCGCTGCTATATTCCATATTAGGATAGAATTAAAGAATATGGAATATAGCAGTGTTAAGTTGAAATCGGAATTCGATTATTATAACTAGAATTAATCGAATGGCGATTTCTACGTAATTCTCAAATCCGACAGTACATTATAGTATATGGAGACGTTACCATGGTGATGGGGACGCTCCATGATGAGCACGGAACTCGGCAGAAGCGGCAACAGCCAGGCATCCAAAGGACAGGTAAGAACAACTTTAGGGAAGTGGGAAAGAAAAAAATATAACAATAAAAAAATAAAAAAAAATATATATATATATATATATATTCAAAATATCGAATTTATAGCACTATATTCGAAATATTCGTGAATTAGCAAAGTGCCGATATTCGCGAAAAAAATTCGATATTCGAATATTCGCGCTCAACACTAATATACAACAATTACTTCTATTTACTGAAGCAGCGCTGTACTTCATCCATTCTAACCATAGGTTGGCATCAGAGAACCCAGTTTCTGCTGCAAGAGCCTCCTCATATGTTGGGTCAGATATTGCTCTGATATTGTTAAAAGTTAAGATACAGGGTTTGAGGGGGTTTGTTTGTTTCTGAGGGTATGTCCATTCTTATAGTGGTTGCTGCATCTCGTGGAAGGACTACACTTCATTATACTGCATAAACAGAAGGAGTAAGTTGCAACGTGAGTACTGGAGGAATTGTACCAGAAGGTAGTGATTCCACCTTTCTGAGTTATAGCAACTTCAGCTTTGTTATTCTCCGGCAGAGTCATTAGGATCGTCAGTAATCCCACAGTCCAAGTGGACCATCTGTGCCATCTTCTAGAATTGAGGGAGTGCATCCTGGTGGAGGTCAAAGCTGTCTGCTCCCGTTAGTACCTCTCTTTGCCATTTTTCGAGGTCAGAGCTGTCTGCTCCCGTTAGTACCTTACTTTGTCCTTTTTCGAGGTCAGGACTGTCTGTCCCCGTTATCACCTCCTTTTGGGGTGCCTCCTTTACCAGTTTCACTCTGGTGGCATGGATCCAAGTAGGTGCTTCTTCTGTGAGCACTGCTGTGCGGGTCGCGGCTACCACTGTAGTCGGTGGTCCGTAGGTGAAGTCTCCTGCAAATTTTCCCTTCTTTAATTTCTTTATCAGCACACTATCTCCCACTTGGAATGGGTGAGTTGGTTCCTGTGGAAGACAAGGAGACTTACAAGCAACTTTTTTCCTCAATTTGACTTAGGGTTTTAATCAATCTGGTTACATTGGTGTTTGGGTTGTTCCTCAAACATGTGATACATCTTCCCACATAATCTGACCCTAACTGTTTAATGCCTGTAATATAGAAATTCTGTGCCAGCAGCATGTGTGTTGTTTGAGTGCTTTTGTGTCCTACTCCATGAAAATGTGCAATGAACAGAGGGGAGCTGTGCTGTGGTATGCATGTTTCCCCCTCTTTGCAGAATAATCCTGTCCTAGGATTCTTCTGCAAGATTGGATAACACCAATTGGCCATTTCATCATCAGTAGCTGAGGACATCATCAGTAGCATCTGAGTTAACTCAAGTGAAGGAGGTACCAATTTCACCATTTGCAATGTGGCCGGGGCCATCAGTGCAGCCTTCTTGGCCTCCGCGTCTGCCAGGGCATTGCCTTGGGACACATGATCTTTACCACCAGTATGTGCCCTGCAGTGGACAATTGCAATCTGTGAGGGAAATCTTATGGCCTCTATAAGTTGTATGACAAGTTGTGAATGTGAGATGTGCTTACCATCAGCTGCAATGAATCGTCTCTTTTGACAAATGACCCCGTGGTCCCAGACCACTTCATGTGCATACCTGCTGTCAGTGTAAATGGTGACTAGCCTGCCTTCATGTAGTATGCATGCTCTCGTGAGTGCAATCAATTCTGCTGCTTGTGCAGATTGGTATGTGATGTGTTTGGCTTTCAGGACAAGTGTGTCATGTTGTATGGCGTGTATACAATCATGTGCCTCTGTCAAGTGATCCTCAGGTCCTTTAAGTCCAAATAGGGCATTCAAGATAGGTGCTGGACCTGAGGTGTGTGTTGCATATTTGATTTGGAGGGAGGGATTGCTGAGGAGTAGAATCTCACATCTAGACAGTCTTTGTGCAGACATGTGCTGTGTTTTTATATGCCCCTGAGAAGGCCCACTACATCATGTGTGGTGTACAGGATAGTCTCATGTCCCTTTGTGAGTGGCGTTGCAAGCTCAGCCATCATAGCACAGGCTGCAAGAGATCTCAGACAGGCCGGCATTCCTTGGACGGATGCCAGAACCACCTTTAAGAAAAAGGCACAAGGATGTAACTTGCCTCCGTGATACTGTGTCAGCACACCCGCCATGGTTTTACAAGTCGAGCATATACGTGGAATGTGAGTTTGTAGTCAGGGAGGCCCAAATCCAGACTTGTCATTAAAAGAACATTTCAAATAATCAAATGCATTATACATTTCCTCAGACCACCTGATGAGATCTGGCATGTCTGCCAGGGTGGCTTGTCTTATTACATTGTCATAGTAGGAGCAATCAGGAATCCATTGTCTACAGTAGTTTATCATACCAAGGAAAGATAACAATTCTTTCTTGGTGTGTGGGGTGACCAGGCCCGCAATCAGACTGGACTCTTTCTGTGCTGATTCTCCTTTCTCCCTTTGTGAGAACAAAGCCCAAGTATTCAACTTGCTTTTTACACCATTGCATTTTCTTGCGCGACACCTCGTGTCCACATTCAGACAACCATTTCAACAAAGATAAACCATATGTTACATTGTCCTCCTCTGACATAATACACAATAACAAATAATCCACGTGGAGGTACCAGTGTTTTAAACTGGCTTGGAGGACAATGATGTACACTACAGGTGAATCAGCATATCCCTGGTGCATCCTGCACCAGGTGAGTTGACGGCCCTCAAAGGAAAAATCAAAAAAATCTGGTCTGCTTGTCAACCAGAATAGAGAAGAAAGTCTATCAAGCTGAAACAGACAGCATCTGCAGTAAATGGCTGACAGCAACTGAGAAATGTCTCTGTTTACTCACGTGTTTGCTCCTAAACGTTTGTAACTATGTGTGAGGGTCTGTATCTTCCTGATCTCAAAGCATCCCGCTGTCTCCTTCTCATATAAATGTTTCTCAAAGTCTTGTATTTTGTCTGAGATCCATGAGAAAATGCGCTGCTTTACAATCAACATGAGATTAGGCTGTCACTATTTGCAGCCTGCAGTCCCTGGTTGGGAGGGGGAAACTCACACTTAGTTTTTCCTCCACCCACAGTAAGAAAATTCATCAAGTGACAGTGATAATATTACAGGGAGATATGTTCTTACACTTACCACCAGAACAATAGCTCTCACACAAACAGGTGAATCTTAACACACTATGTATCATGGCCCTCCAGATGTTGCAAAACTACAACTCCCATCATTCCCTGATAGCTGTAGTATGCCCAGGCATGATGGAAGTTGTAGTTTTGCAACAGCTGGAGGGCCACGAGTTTGACATCCCTGCTCTAAATATAGGTATGCCTCAAACCAAGGTAGGTCAGTCTCCCTGAGACTGTTCTCTTACATGTACCCCTGGTACTAAAAAATATCTCTCTCTTTCGACAGTTAGATAAAGTAAATAGATCTCCTGGAGATCTTTTGGTGTGTCCCTGACACAAACCAACTTATGGATAGATCTCCTCAAGACTCCATACCGTGCATGGCACTCCAAGTGCCGGCCTTATTCATGAAAGTACTCCAAGTACTTATTATAAACTCCGGGAGTCTATTTTTAAGGTTTAACAATGTATCCCAGATACCGTATTTTTCGCCGTATAAGACGCACTTTTTCCCCCCCAAAAGTGGGGGGGAAATAGCAGTGCGTCTTATACGGCGAATGTAGCCGATTTTGCCCAGTTTTCAATGATACACCCGCCGCGATGCCGTGCGGCGGGTGTATCAGCTGTGAGGGAGGAGGGGCTGGGGGTGGCATCTGCATTTATAATGACAGCGGGGCCCGTGCAGTGACTGTATTCTACTACACGGGCCCCGCTTACTGTATAATCATATCTCTAATAGTTAATTGTTGTATGCATGTAATCGCATAATGAGCGATAATGAGCGCCGTGTATCACTGTACTTACAATTAGAAGCGCTCGCCGTTCGGAGCAGAGAGGAGGCAGGCCGGGAGGACGGGCGCTGGCAACGTGAGTCATACGTCACGCGCCTGCGCCGCCCACTTTATGAATGAAGCAGGCGGCGTGGGCGCATGACGTATGACTCACGTTGCCAGCGCCCGTCCTCCCGGCCTGCCTCCCTCCTCTCTGCTCCGAACGGCGAGCGCTTCTAATTGTAAGTACGGTGATACGCGGCTCTCATTATCGCTCATTATGCGATTACATGCATACAACAATTAACTATTAGGGATATGATTATACAGTAAGCGGGGCTCGTGTAGTAGAATACAGTCACTGCACGGGCCCCGCTGTTATTATAAATGCAGATGCGACCCCCACCCCCATTATAAAAGGAGATGCAACCCCCACACTTATGGAGGGGATCTGTGGATGACACATAGCATAAGATGCTATATATGTGTCATCCACAGATCCCCCCCATAACTGTCATACACAGATCCTCATAACAGTGCCATCCAGAGAGGATCCCCCATAAGTGTCACCCACAGATACCACATAACAGTGCGTCACTCACAGATCCCCCATAACAGTGCGTCACCCACAGATCCCCCATAACAGTGCGTCACCCACAGATCCCCCATAACAGTGCGTCACCCACAGATCCCCCATAACAGTGCGTCACCCACAGATCCCCCATAACAGTGCGTCACCCACAGATCCCCCATTACAGTGTGTCATCCACAGATCCTCCATACCAGTGCGTCACCCACAGACCACAATTAGTTCAAAAGCGCACCTTTTGGTTCAAAATATATTTTTTCTTATTTTCCTCCTCAAAAACCTAGGTGCGTCTTATAGGCCGGTGCGTCTTATAGGGCGAAAAATACGGTACATAATAAAAACTCACGGGTAGAGATGTGGCCAGTGCCCTCAGACCGGGCAGTGGACAAAGGGATGTCTCTCTTACCGGACACGAGGATGGCCTTCTCTACCCCGGACGGAGCCCCCAAACTGAAAGGATTTGGACTTTTCTGGACCTCTACAACCTTGGTTTGAGACACTGACGTCAGGAGAGATGTTTCTCAGTTGGCAATAATAGACACACACATCACTGAGAAACACTCTAATTTTATTATGCTATAGTTTGGCCTTATATAGGCAGTACAAAAGTTTGCATAACAACAGCGTTAAACCAATCATAAAAGATACACATTGGTGGTCACACAGATACCACCGGAACATCCCTTTATGGTATGTAATACGTCACTATAAGAATGTACGCAGTTGTGCCAAATGACCCTAAATAAGGCAAGAACGTTTGTTCTAGTTCTGGGATATTCTCAGAATCTGTCCTAAGACAGATAAGGAAACCTAACTTACAGCAGGAGGGGGGGGGGGGGGGGATGTGAAGTGCGTGGGTAAGATATTATAACAATTCTGTACATGTAAGAGAAGAGAAGATGGAGTTACATTTGCCTTCAATCCCCCAGCCCATAACAGTGCCATCCACAGACCCCCCACCCCTTAACAGTGCCATCCACAGACCCCCCACCCCTTAACAGTGCCATCCACAGATATCCCCCATAAAACTGTCATCCACACAGATCCCCCCCCCCCCCACCAGTATACAAATATAAAATGTCTCATTCAATTAAAAGTGATTAAACATGCCCCCTCACTCCTAATATTACCGTACACCCTAACAGCTTCTGTACAACGCAGACAGGCCGGGCGGCTGGCGCGTCACTTACTGCCGTCACGTGCCTGAGCCGCCTGCTTCATTCATAAAGTAGGCGGCGCAGGCATGACGTCAGGGAGTTACGCTGCCGCCCACCCGGCCTGCATTCTACAGAAGCTGTTAGGGTGTACGGTAATATTAAAAGTGGGGGGCCATGTTTAATCACTTTTAATTGAATGAGATATTTTATATTTGTATAGTGCAGCACTGGAGCGGCGGGGCCGAAGTACAGTGACTGCACCAGCCCCCGCCACAATTGCCGGCCCCCAGCTCTTTATTATGAATATTCTAAAAAACAAAGTTATAGCAATATAGCGAGTATTCGTAAAATACACATATAGACTGTAATTTAGCTAATATAGTGCTATAATCTTTTTTTATAGTCTAAATTTTTTGGTGTCTTCTGAACTTCAGATTTGGTAAAAATGTACACTATTTACAAAAAAATAATGTCACAGGAGGGGGATACGGAAGGACACCACCACTCAGTGTGACACGTGCCCTGATCATCCGGGTATCTGCATTGACGGTTGCTTCAGGGAGTACCACACTTCCATGGAGTACTAAATTTATAATCCCCTTCCCCAATTTTAATTCTATTTGGCCACAGACGATCACCCAGAAAAAATAAAAAGTTATGGCTCTCAGGACCTAACCCTTCAGATGAACACAGTCAAAAAAATAAAGTTTAAATGGTGTAAAAAATTTGTTATTTTTATAGAGCCGATTTTTACGGACACGACAATACCTAATATGTCTACTTTTTAAAATGTATTTAGAATATCCTTTTTTAAACAAAAAATTAAAATTACAAAATTTAACGTCAACAGGCTGTGCTAAAGTTGGTCTGCTTAAAGGACAGCACACTGGCACTTCGCGTAATAGCACTTATGGTGGGCTGATAACACTGAGGGGAGGGGGGAGGCTGATACCACTTGTGTGGGCTGATAACACTAACAGTGGGCTACTGGCACTTGGAGGGATGATTGCACAGGGGTGGGGGTCTGCTGACACTTGGGGGGGTGATTGCACTGAGGGTGCTTGATAGCACAGAAGGGGCTGCTGGCATCTGGGGATAAATGCACTGGGGAGGGGGGGTTGATAGCACTTGGGGTTGATTGCACAGATGGGAGATGCAGGCATTTGGGGGACAGATTGTGCTGAGGTGGGCTGCTGGCACTTGGGGGGAGCTAATAGCACTTGGAAAGGGGGGCTGATGAAACTGAGGGGAGGCTGATGGCACAGAGAGGGGTTGCTGGCTCTTGGGGGGCAGATGGCACTTGCGGATGCTTCTGTCACTTGGGTAGATGATTGCACTGAAGGGAAGGCCGATTGTGCTGAGAGGGGGCTGATAGCACTTGGGGTGCTGATGACACTAAGGGTGGGCTGCTAGCACTTGCTAGGCTAGTTGCACTGAGTGGGATGCTTCTGGCACTTGGGGGGCTGATAGGTCTCAATGGGGGGCAGATTGCACTGAGGGGTGGCTGATAGCATTAGGGGAGGCTAATGTCACTTTGTCTGCCATACCTCTCATGTGCCACCATGCCTTACATCCACATAAATCCGTGCTCTACATCCACATATTGCAAAACTAAAGAAAGAGGGAGACTTTTCTGTGGCGGGCAATCAGCAGTTATCTACCTGAAAGTAAGTTCCTAAAATGAATATTTTATAAATAAAATATCTGTCAATTATGTTGTTTTTGATCTGCAGCTGGTCTTGTATTATGTCTCTTACAGATGTCGTTAATATCAGATTTGGAAAGGAGACGCCCACACAAATGGCAATGTCACATTCAGTGGCCTGTAAGCATAACTAGCAATGTTTGTAGTTTGTAATACTGTTTGATTCATTGCATTAATCAGTATGTTCTTTTATTCTAGTCTTCATCATTATCATCATCCGATTCATCTGCTGGAGCCTTTCCATCACCAACGAGAGGTGTATCGAGTCTGGACCAAGAAGTAAGCATATACTGTGTGTGTATGTATGTATGTGTGTGTATATATATATTTTTTCGTTTAGCAACTTACAACAAGGGCAGCCAGGCAGCATCCCCCAGTCTCCTTCAGAGTTCGTGGGAGAGACCGTAAAGGTTGGGAGCGCGTAGTCTTGAGTAAGTAGTTATAATTAGCATTTGGTTTTTTGGACTTTCACTAAATGTATTTTTCTTTTTCTTTCAGAATTCCAGAGGCTCCACCAGGGAAGATGAGAAATTTGTTGTCCCTCACATCGATAATGAATTCCTCACCCAATTGGTGGAGGCACGTCCTACCCTATGGGACCACATTAATCATCACCATGCTGACCATTACCTCACCCAGCGTCTCTGGAGGGAGATGAGTGAAGTATTATTCAGCACCCGGGGGGTATCTCAACGTGGCGGCTCAGAGCCAATGTGTGAAATAGAGCATTATATTTTAAACACATTCACACTTAAACAGGTTACCACTCATTGACGATCTATCCGGGAACACTTTAAAAGGGACTACAACTTGGAGGTACAGGCCCCGAGTGGATTCACAGCAACTTCAAAGCCATCATTTATGTATAGTGCGGCTGTGGGGTTCCTAAGACGGATGCTGGCGCTAAGAAGGTAATTTCTATTTTAAGGAATAGAAAAATGATTTCCTTTCCCTCTTAGTTTAAGGGGCTGTCTGACACAGAGGAACGTTTGGCTCCCCTGTTTTGGGCAGTCCCCTATGGTTTAACCACTTCAGCCCCGCTAGGTGAAACCCCTTCATGACCAGAGCACTTTTTACACTTCGGCACTACACTACTTTCACCGTTTATCGCTCGGTCATGCAACTTACCACCAAAATGAATTTTACCTCCTTTTCTTCTCACTAATAGAGCTTTCATTTGGTGGTATTTTATTGCTGCTGACATTTTTACTTTTTTTGTTATTAATCAAAATGTAACGACTTTTTTGCAAAAAAATGACATTTTTCACTTTCAGCTGTGAAATTTTGCAAAAAAAACAACATCCATATATAAATTTTTCGCTAAATTTATAGTTCTACATGTCTTTGATAAAAAAAAAAATGTTTGGGCAAAAAAAAGAAATGGTTTGGGTAAAAGTTATAGCATTTACAAACTATGGTACAAAAATGTGAATTTCCGCTTTTTGAAACGGCTCTGATTTTCTGAGCACCTGTCATGTTTCCTGAGGTTCTACAATGCCCAAACAGTAGAAAACCCCCACAAATGACCCCATTTCGGAAAGTAGACACCCTAAGGTATTCGCTGATGGGCATAGTGAGTTCATAGAACTTTTTATTTTTTGTCACAAGTTAGCGGAAAATGATGATGATTTTTTTTATTTATTTTTTTCTTACAAAGTCTCATATTCCACTAACTTGCGACAAAAAATAAAAAATTCTAGGAACTCACCATGCCCCTCACAGAATACCTTGGGGTGTCTTCTTTCCAAAATGGGGTCACTTGTGGGGTGGTTATACTGCCCTGGCAATTTAGGGGCCCAAATGTGTGAGAAGAACTTTGCAATCAAAATGTGTAAGAAATGACCGGTGAAATCCGAAAGGTGCACTTTGGAATATGCGCCCCTTTGCCCACCTTGGCAGCAAAAAAGTGTCACACATGTGGTATCGCCGTACTCAGGAGAAGTTGGGGAATGTGTTTTAGGGTGTCATTTTACATATACCCATGCTGGGTGAGAGAAATATCTTGGCAAAAGATAACTTTTCCCATTTTTTTATACAAAGTTGGCATTTGACCAAGATATTTTTCTCACCCAGCATGGGTATATGTAAAATGACACCCCAAAACACATTCCCCAACTTTTCCTGAGTACGGCGATACCAGATGTGTCACACTTTTTTGCTGCCAAGGTGGGCAAAGGGGCACATATTCCAAAGTGCACCTTTCGGATTTTGCAGGGCATTTTTTACATATTTTGATTGCAAAGTTCTTCTCACACATTTGGGCCCCTAAATTGCCAGGGCAGTATAACTACGCCACAAGTGACCCCATTTTGGAAAGAAGACACCCTAAGGTATTCCGTGAGGGGCATGGCGAGTTCCTAGAATTTTTTATTTTTTGTCGCAAGTTAGTGGAATATGAGACTTTGTAAGGAAAAAAGAAAAAAAAAAGAAAAATCATCATTTTCCGCTAAATTGTGACAAAAAATAAAAAATTCTAGGAACTCGCCGTGCCCCCCACGGAATACCTTGGGGTGTCTTCTTTCCAAAATGGGGTCACTTGTGGCATAGTTATACTGCCCTGGCAATTTAGGGGCCCAAATGTGTAAGAAGTACCTTGAAATCAAAATGTGTAAAAAATGGCCTGCGAAATCCGAAAGGTGCCCCTTTGCCCACCTTGGCTGCAAAAAAGTGTCACACATCTGGTATCGCCGTACTCAGGAGAAGTTGGGGAATGTGTTTTGGGGGGTCATTTTACATATACCCATGCTGGGTGAGAGAAATATCTTGGCAAAAGACAACTTTTCCAATTTTTTTTATACAAAGTTGGCATTTGACCAAGATATTTTTCTCACCCAGCATGGGTATATGTAAAATGACCCCCCAAAACACATTGCCCAACTTCTCCTGAGTACGGCGATACCACATGTGTGACACTTTTTTGCAGCCTAGATGCGCAAAGGGGCCCAAATTCCTTTTAGGAGGGCATTTTTAGACATTTGGATCCCAGACTACTTCTCACACTTTCGGGCCCCTAAAAAGCCAGGGCAGTATAAATACCCCACATGTGACCCCACTTTGGAAAGAAGACACCCCAAGGTATTCAATGAGGGGCCTGGCGAGTTCATAGAATTTTTATTTTTTTTGCATAAGTTAGCGGATATTGATTTTTTTTGTTTTTTTTCTCACAAAGTCTCACTTTCCGCTAACTTAGGACAAAAATTTCAATCTTTCATGGACTCAATATGCCCCTCACGGAATACCTTGGGGTGTCTTCTTTCCGAAATGGGGTCACATGTGGGGTATTTATACTGCCCTGGCTTTTTAGGGGCCCTAAAGCGTGAGAAGAAGTCTGGAATATAAATGTCTAAAAATGTTTACGCATTTGGATTCCGTGAGGGGTATGGCGAGTTCATGGGAGATTTTATTTTTTGACACAAGTTAGTGGAATATGAGACTTTGTAAGAAAAAACAAAAACAAAAACAAACAAAAAATGTCCGCTAACTTGTGCCAAAAAAAAAGGCTGAATGGAGCCTTACCAGGGGGGGGTGATCAATGACAGGGGGGTGATCAATGACAGGGGGGTGATCACCCATATAGACTCCCTGATCACCCCCCTGTCATTGATCACCCCCCCTGTAAGGCTTCATTCAGACGTCCGCATGATTTTTACGGATCCATGGATACATGGATCGGATCCACAGAACGCATGCGGACGTCTGAATGGAGCCTTACAGGGGGGTTATCAATGACAGGGGGTGATCAGGGTAATCACCCCCCTGTCACTGATCACCCCCCCTGTAAGGCTCCATTCAGACGTCCGCATGATTTTTACGGATCCATGGATACATGGATCGGATCCACAAAACGCATGCGGACGTCTGAATGGAGCCTTACAGGGGGGTTATCAATGACAGGGGGTGATCAGGGTAATCAGGGTGATCACCCCCCTGTCACTGATCACCCCCCCTGTAAGGCTCCATTCAGACATCCGCATGATTTTTTACGGATCCATGGATACATGGATCGGATCCACAGAACGCATGCGGATGTCTGAATGGAGCCTTACAGGGGGGTTATCAATGACAGGGAGTGATCAGGGTAATCAGGGTGATCACCCCCCTGTCACTGATCACCCCCCTGTAAGGCTCCATTCAGACATCCGCATGATTTTTTACGGATCCATGAATACATGGATCGGATCCACAGAACGCATGCGGACGTCTGAATGGAGCCTTACAGGGGGGTTATCAATGACAGGGGGTGATCGGGGTAATCAGGGTGATCACCCCCCTGTCACTGATCACCCCCCCTGTAAGGCTCCATTCAGACATCCGCATGATTTTTTACGGATCCATGGATACATGGATCGGATCCACAGAACGCATGCGGACGTCTGAATGGAGCCTTACAGGGGGATTATCAATGACAGGGGGTGATCAGGGTAATCAGGGTGATCACCCCCCTGTCACTGATCACCCCCCCGTAAGGCTCCATTCAGACATCCGCATGATTTTTTACGGATCCATGGATACATGGATCGGATCCACAGAACACATGTGGACGTCTGAATGGAGCCTTACAGGGGGGTTATCAATGACAGGGGGTGATCAGGGTAATCAGGGTGATCACCCCCCTGTCACTGATCACCCCCCCTGTAAGGCTCCATTCAGACGTCCGCATGATTTTTACGGATTCATGGATACATGGATCGGATCTGTAAAAATCATGCGGACGTCTGAATGGAGCCTGACAGGGGGGTGATCAATGACAGGGGGTGATCAGGGAGTGTATATGGGTGATCACCCGCCTGTCATTGATCACCCCCCTGTAAGGCTCCATTCAGACGTCCGCATGATTTTTACGGATCCATGGATCGGATCCGTAAAAATCATGCGGACGTCTGAATGGAGCCTGACAGGGTGGTGATCAATGACAGGGGGGTGATCAATGACAGGGGGGTGATCAGGGAGTGTATATGGGTGATCACCCGCCTGTAAGGCTCCATTCAGACGTCCGCATGATTTTTACGGATCCATGGATCGGATCCGTAAAAATCATGCGGACGTCTGAATGGAGCCTGACAGGGCGGTGATCAATGACAGGGGGTGATCAGGGAGTGTATATGGGTGATCACCCGCCTGTCATTGATCACCCCCCTGTAAGGCTCCATTCAGACTTCCGCATGATTTTTACGGATCCATGGATACATGGATCGGATCCGTAAAAATCATGCGGACGTCTGAACGGAGCCTGACAGGGCGGTGATCAATGACAGGGGGGTGATCAGGGAGTTTATATGGGGTGATCAGGGGTTTAATAAGGGGTTAATAAGTGACGGGGGGGGAAGTGTAGTGTAGTGTAGTGTTTGGTGGGACTGTACTGACCTACCTGAGTCCTCTGGTGGTCGATCCTAACAAAAGGGACCACCAGAGGACCAGGTAGGAGGTATATTAGACGCTGTTATGAAAACAGCGTCTAATATACCTGTTAGGGGTTAAAAAATTCAGATCTCCAGCCTGCCAGCGAGCGATCGCCGCTGGCAGGCTGGAGATCCACTCGCTTACCTTCCGTTCCTGTGAGTGCGCGCGCGTTCACAGGAAATCTCGCGTCTCGCGAGAGGACGCGTATATGCGTCCAGGAGGAGTAAAACAACCACCTCCCGGACGCATATACGCGTACAGCGGTCGGGAGGTGGTTAAGGGAAAACAGTTCTCTCCCTCTAAGTGTAAGGCAGGGTTCACACCTGCGCATCCCGCTTTGCGCGTACGCCACTCTATCTTTACTTTTATTTTCGCATTGCGAAAATGAAAGTAAAAATCGCGCATCATGCGCGCGTTTGTGCTATATATCCCTATGGGGGACGCACGACGCTACGCCCCAAAGAAGCTCCTGTTTTTTCCGCGCGGGTGCAATGCGTTTTGATGCGTTTTTCACGCGCGTGATAAAAAACTGAAGGTTTACAAACAACATCTCCTAGCAACCATCAGTGAAAAACGCATTGCATCCGCACTTGCTTGCAGATGCAATGCGTTATTAACGCAGCCCCATTCACTTCTATGGGGCAGGGGCTGCGTAAAAAAAGGCAGAATATAGAACATGCTGCGATTTTAAAGCATTGCAGAAGTGATGCATGAAAAAAAATGCTCATGTGCACAGCCCCATTGAAATGAATGGGTCAGGATTCAGTGCAGGTGCAATGCGTTCATCTACTGCATTGCACCCGCGCGGAAATCTCGCCCGTGTGAACTCAGCCTTAGGTGTAAACCAGGCCTAAGGGGCTGTCTGAGACAGAGGAGCTTTTGGATCCCTTGTTTTGGCCAGCCCCCTACAGTCAGAGGGACAACTGTCCTCTCCCTTTTGTGTTTAAGGAGCTGTTTGAGACAGAGAAGCATTTGACTCCCCATTCATAGTTTTGTTAACTTAAACTTATTTGCTTTCCTCTCCCTCTAAGTGTAAGGGGCTGTCTAAGACAAGTAACATTTGGTTCCTCTGTTTTGGGCAGCCCACTACATTAGGAGGGACAACAGTTCTCTCCCTCTTAGTGTAAAGGTCTATCTAAGACAGAAGAGCATTTTGCTCCCCTGTTTCGGGCATCCCCCCTACAGTCAGAGGCACAACTATTCTCCCCCTCTTAGTGTAATGGGCTTTTAGAGACAGAGAAGCGTTTGGCTCTCCTTTTCTGGACAGCCCACTACAGTCCGAGCAGTGGCGTTGCGAGGGGGGTGCGGGCCGCACCGGGTGACACCAGTCTGATGGGGTGTCACCCGCGGCCGCCGGAGTTCTCCTTGACTGATCCGAGCCGTTTTGAAACGGCTCAGCTCAGTCACACAGAAAATGCAGAGACGCTGGCAGCAGGGAGCCTGAGGGAGGGACGGGGAGGAGCGTAATATGAGCTTAGAGTGGAAGCTGGCTTCTGCCAGCCCCTCCCCTCCCCGCCCACCAACCAATCACCGACCAGAGCTGAGGGGGCAAGGCAAGCACAGCACACCAGCAGCTCTCTGAATCGAGTCGTCTGAGTCACACAAGTGCAGGGAGTCAGAATAGAAAGGAATCGAATGAGTCACAAGTTAAAAGAATCTAAAGATCCGACTTAGTTTGTGACTCATTCGATTCTTTGAGTTAAAAGAGCCGTGAGTCAGAGGGTAGAACAGGTTACATCACACTGAGGCTGAGGCTGTCTGGCTGCTTTTGTTGAAGCAGTGATAAGATTAACCCTAAGTTCACACCTGAGCGTTTTACAGCGCGTTCCTACGCGCTGTAAAACGCTCAACAAGGAGAAACCAATGATTCCCTATGGGAATGGTTCTCACCTGGGCGTTTTACAGCACGTACGATCGCGCTGTAAAACGCCCGACGATCAAACAAGTTCTTGAGCTTTTTTGGGGCATTTTGTCGCGCGTTCCCGTACACAGAGATATTCGGGAACGCGCGACAATGTGTGTTCGCTTGTCTCTGTATGCGCGATTGTAAACGCCCGTACAATCGTGCATACAGAGCGCTCGTTTCAGAACGCTCAGGTCTGAACCCAGGGTCAGGGATAGGAGCAGAGAGATAAGGCTAGTTTCACACTAGCGTTCGGCTGTCCGCTCGTGAGTTCGCTCAGAATGCATCAGTCTGGCGGCGTTCAGCCTCCGCTCCGCTCGCCTCCGCACGGACAGGCGGACAGCTGAACGCTGCTTGCAGCGTTCGGGTGTCCGCCTGGCTGTGCGGAGGCGTGCGGCTCCGTCCAGACTTACAATGTAAGTCAATGGGGACGGATCCGTTTGAAGATGCCACAATATGGCTCAATCTTCAAGCGGATCCGTCCCCCATTGACTTTCAATGTAAAAGTCTGGACGGATCCGCTCAGGCTAATTTCACACTTAGCTTTTTTTTTGCTAATATAATGCAGACGGATCCGTTCTGAACGGAGCCTCCTTCTGCATTATTATGATCGGATCCGTTCATAACGGATCCGATCAAACGCTAGTGTGAAAGTAGCCTAAGAGAAGTGACAGATGACACAGAGTTTAGATTCCAGGTTGAATTAACCCTTTAGGATCAAATTGGCTGTCAAAAGAGATGTCACCGTTCATGTGGGAGACGGAGTGTGTTATATCTTTATCTTACTCTATATTGAGCCTGTGAGCCATGTGCATGAGGATGAGGGATGGCTACTGCTCGTCCCCCTACAGAATCATTGTTTCTGGGCAGCAGATGACTGTGAAGACCACGCGATCTGTTGCTCAGAAGCCATGAGATTGTAAGGCTACTTCCACACTAGCGGCATGACGGATCCGACAGGCTGTTCACCCTGTCAGATCTGTCCTGCCGTTATTTCGCCGGACCACCGTTCCGTCCCCATTGACTATAATGGGGACGAGGGTGGAGCTCCGGCGCAGCAAGGCAGTGCATGGCGAAAGGCTGCCGGACTAAAAGTACTGCATGTCCAACTTTTTAGTCCGGCGGCCTCTCACCGCAAACTGCTGTGCTGGAGCTCCACCCCGTCCCCATTATAGTCAATGGGATCCGGGGACGGAGCGGTGGCAGGACGGATCCGACAGGGTGACAATCTCTCTTCAGGTTTATTAGAAAATCGTGCACAAATTGCACACTAGTTATTTTCCTTAGTGATGACAGTGGGGACTATTTTATTATCAGCCAGTGACTGTGTTACTGTAATACTGTTATCAATTCAGCACATAGTTTTCCCTGTGCATTCACATTTCACTTCACTTGGTTCCTTGTACTCCTGTCAGTGTCAGACTGTTGTCACTGTGGGTAACAATGCACATTGCACACCACAGTGACAGCTTCTGACTCCTGAGTCCTCCTGTCCGGCGTCAGCCTCAGCTTCCCTTCACTATCACTATAATCAATCACTCTTCCTGATCCTGACTCACTACTAATTAGAGAGCTGAAGAGCCGACTGCACTGAGTCAGCAGCAAGTGAATCGAATGTATAGCATCTGCGCATGCGCACCGGCACCTAGAGTCTTCGGTTCACTTGCGAGTCAACTCAGCAGTCAGTGACTCAGCAAGTGAACCGAAGATCCAATTCATGAATCGGTTCATTTGAATGAGCTGATTCAAATGAACCGATTCACCTAAAAGATCCGAACTTCCCATCACTACTCCTTACTCAGTAGCAAGGATGTCGGTCCGGCCGTCACGTGGAGAAGGGGGTGTGACTACCTGGTGAGTAGCGCCGCCGCGGCTGCACTGCAGGAGCAGCCTGCAGGCCCAGGACTGGAGTCTGGAGCTAATGGATGGGGTGGTGAGTCACTCACACAGCCAGCCAGACCTGCCACTGCCGCAACTGAGGGAGGAGGAGGTGTGGTAGGTAGCGCAGAGAGCGCATATTGACTTTATATTTAGATTTAATTTAATACCCCATTATAGTATTTATTATATTTAGGGGGGGCAGGGGGTTGGGGCCTCCAGCCAGGGTAAAGCTTGAACAGAAGGTGGAAATGCACTTTAATGCTCCATGACTCATGGAGCATTAAAGTGCATTTCCTGGAAATGCCGCAAACTACATAATGGAGGGCAGTGTGGGGAAAAATTACTTAGTGGGGGGCAAAGTACATAATTGAGGGCAGTGTGGGGGGGCATATTACTTAAAGGGGTTTTGCACTTTGTTTAGCATCTGATCAGCGGGGGTCCGACACCCGGGACCCCCGCCGATCAGCAGTTTGAGAAGGCAGCAGCGCCGCTGGCTCAGTGACGTCACGACTAGTATCAAATGGCCTGGGCGCGTCTAAGCTCCATTCAAGTAAACAGAGCTTAGCCCCGCCCACGCTAGTTGATACTAGTCGTGACGTCACTGGGCCAGCGGTAAACAGTGAGAAGGCCGCGGCGCTGCTGGAGCGCCGCTGCCTTCTCAAACAGCTGATTGGCGGGGATCCCGCGTGTCGGACCCCTGCTGATCAGATGCTGATGATCTATCCAGAGGATAGATCATCAGTTAAAACAAAGTTCAGAACCCCTTTAATGTGGGGCAGTGTGGGGGGGCATATTACTTAATGTGGGGCAGTGTGGGGGGCATATTTTTTATGTGGGGCAGTGTGGGTTACCGCTTGGGTCGGTCGGCAGGCTCAGTGAAGGGATGTCAGCGGCGCGGCGGGGGCAGGGCGGAGCTTGATGGACGTCCCCTACGTGACTCGTCCCAGGGGGGGTGACACCATTTTCTACCGCACCGGGTGACACCAGCCCTAGCAACGCCACTGAGTCCGAGGGAGAACATTCTTTCCCTTTTAGTGTAAGGTGTAAGGGGCAAGGGGCTGTCTGAGACAGAGGAGAGTTTAGCCCCCCTGTTTTCGGCAGCCCACTACAGTCCAAGGGACAACAGTTCTTTCCCTCTGAGTGTAAGGGCTGTCTGAGACAGAGGAGGGTTTGGGCCCCCTGTTTTCGGCAGCCCCCTATGGTCAGAAGGAGAGAAAAGTTGTCCCTCTGACCAAAGAGACCTGCCCGAAACAGGGGAGACAAAAGCTCTTCTGTTGCACACAGGACCTTACATGTGGCAGCTCACAGACAATGTGGTAAGTAGAGTAACAAGTATTTTAACATATTCATAGTGTTGTTCGCCTAATATTCAAATTTTATATTTTTTTCACAGATAAACAGGTTACCACTCAATGGCGATCTATCCGGGACCACTTTAAAAGGGACTACAACTTGGAGGCTCAAGCCCCCAATGGATCTGCAGCAACCTGAAAGTCACCATAAATGTATACTGCAGCTTTGGGCATTCTAAGACGGACGCTGGCGCTTAGAAGGTAATTTCTTTTTTTAAGGAATAGAAAAATCATTTGATTATCTCTTCATTTTAGTATAGGTGGAGACGGGTGTTGGTCCTGTCCGTGGTGCTTACTTACGTCTGAGGGAGGCCGTGGGGGGTGCGTGTTCGCTGCTCGGTGGGCCGCCCGGGCCTCGGGCCTATGCTCCCTCCCAGTATAGAGATAATAATAATATTAAATAAGATCTCGTTTTCTATCTGTAATGCTAAACCCTTTGATGCCGGGTTGGTCCTGCTTCCCCCCCAGGCAGTGAGACCTCTATTTGATTTTAGTTAATATCTATATAATTATGGGTATTTGCATGAAATCATATTTAACTATGCTTTAAGGACTAGAACTGACGGACTTTTGGATTTTATAGCATTGTAAATGGTATATTGTTATGTATCTTTTTGTATGATAACTAAAAAATAAAAGTTTATATTTAAAAAAAAATTGTATAGGTGGAGACATGCCCCACTCTATGGGACCACACTGAGCATCACCATGCTGACCATCACTTCACCCAGCGGCTCTGGAGAGAGATCAGTGAAGAATTATTCAGCACCTGGGAGTATCTCAACACGGCTGCTCAGAGCCAATGTGGGTAAGTACAGCCATATGTATTTTTAACACATTCATAGTGTTGTTAATCTAACATCATTCTAATTTTATTTTTATTTTTCAAAGGTCTTTCTGGGACTGCTTCGTGACGGACTATAACTGGGTAGTTCAGGCCCCGAGTGGATCCGCAGCAACCTTAGAGCTGCTATTAATATATTGCGGCTTTGGGGTTCCTAAGACGAATGCTGGCGCTAAGAAGGTAATTTTTTTTTAAGGAATGGAAAAATCATGTACTTTCCTCTCCCTCTTAATGTAAGGGGCTGTCTAAGACAGAGGAGCGTTTTGCTCCCCTGTTTCGGGCATCCCCCTATGGTCGGAGGCACAACTATTCTCTCCCTCTTAGTGTAAGGGGCTGTCTGAGACAGAGGAGGGTTTAGCCCCCCTGTTTTCGGCAGCCCACTACATTCCGAGGGACAACAGTTCTTTCCCTCTGAGTGTAAGGGGCTGTCTGACACAGAAGAGGGTTTGGCTTCCCTTGTTTTGTGCAGCCCCTACGGTCAGAGGGACAACAGTTCTTTCCCTCTGAGTATAAGGAGATGTCTGAGACAGAGGAGCGTTTTTTTCCCCCCTGTTTTGGGCAGCCCCCTATGTTCAGAGGAAGAGAAAATTTGTCCCTCTGACCAAAGAGGCCTGCCCGAAACAGGGGAGGCAAAAGCTCCTGTGTCGCAGACAGACCCTTACATGTGCCAGCTCAGAGCCAATGTGGTAAGTAGAGCAATATGTATTTTTAACACATGCATAGTGTTGTTAGCCTAATATCATTCAAATTTTATATTTTTTTCACAGATAAACAGGTTACCACTCGATGGCAATCTATCCGGGACCACTTTAAAAGGGACTACAACTTGGAGGTTCAGGCCCCAAATGGATCTGCAGCAACCTGAAAGTCACCATAAATGTATAGTACAGCTTTGGGCATTCTAAGACGGACACTGGTGCTTAGAAGGTAATTTTTTTTTCTTCTAAGGAATACAAAAATCATTTGATTATCTCTTCCTTTTACTGTAGGTGGAGACATGCCCCACTCTATGGGACCACACTGACATTACCATGCTGACCATCACTTCACCCAGCGGCTCTGGAGGGAGATCAGTGAAGATTTATTTAGCACCTGAGGTATCTCAGCGCAGCTGCTCAAAGCTAATGTGGTAAGTACAGCAATATGTATTTTTAACACATTCATAGTGTTGTTAATCTAACATCATTCTAATTTTATCTTTATTTTTCAAAGGTTACTGGGTGGCTGTCTTTCTGGGACTGCTTCAAGACAGAATACAACTTGATGTTTCAGTACCCGAGTGGATCCGCAGCAACCTAAAAGCCGCTATATATGTATAGTGCTTCTACCCTCCTTTCCCTCTACACGAAAAACTTTTTGTAGTTAGATAACGACAATCGTACAAACGTAGAACCTTATATCTCAGAAATCCATCATTATCTCAACTCCTCATTTCATATTGTAAACCCCACTTACCAGTGTCAACTGCAACCCTAGCTAAGGTCTCCCAAACTATGTCCTTAGCTGGGGTGGACACTTCTCTTTTTAGTGCACACTCCACTAGAGGAGCTATGTCCACTAGGGCTGCAGCTAACGATTATTTGAATAATCGATTAGTTGCCGATTAATCGGCAAAAACGACAAAATTACAAAACAGAGGTTTATATGATCTTACTTGAAAAAATATGTTCAAAGGCCATATTAAAACAAATTGTGGACGACACTATTATGGGGGATCTGTGGACGACACTATTATGGGGGATCTGTGGACGACACTATTATGGGGGATCTGTGGACGACACTATTATGGGGGATCTGTGGGCGACACTGTTATGGAGAGGGGGATCTGTGGACGGCGTAGTTATGGAGAGGGGGATCTGTGGACGGCGCAGTTATGGAGAGGGGGATCTGTGGACGGCGCAGTTATGGAGAGGGGGATCTGTGGACGGCGCAGTTATGGAGAGGGGGATCTGTGGGTGGCGTAGTTATGGAGAGGGGGATCTGTGGGCGGCGCAGTTATGGAGGGGGGGATCTGTGGGTGGCGCTGTTATGGAGAGGGGGATCTGTGGGTGGCGCTGTTATGGAGAGGGGGATCTGTGCATAACAGTGCACAGATCCCTTTCCTCATAACAGTGCACAGATCCCCCTTCCCATAGCAGTGCCATACACAGACCCCCCCTCCTCCCCATAGCAGTGCTATACACAGACCCCCCTCCCCATAGCAGTGCCATAGACAGATCCTCCCCCCTCCCCATAACAGCCCCGGCCCCGATGCTTATAAGTCGGATTTATCACGTCTGCATCTTTATTTTACCTTTTTACAATGACGCTCCTGTAACAGCCAGGCAGAGCGGACGGCGGCGTAACGTCACTCACTCACTCACGTGACGCACCTGCTCCGCCCACCTCATGAATGAAGGAGGCGGAGCAGGCGTGTCACGTGAGTGAGTGACGTTACGCCGCCGTCCGCTCTGCCTGGCTGTTACAGGAGCGTCATTGTAAAAAGGTAAAATAAAGATGCAGCGACCGCCCGCATAGCAACGAATCGGCGATTATTCGATAACTGGATTCGTCGACAACGAATCCAGTTATCGAATATAATCGATTACATCGATTAATCGTTGCAGCCTAATGTCTACTAAAGTTAGACAAGCCGGAGGATCCCCATGGGACATTCTAAAAGCAGCCAACTTGTCCTCTGAATCAACTGTTAACACCTTTTAATTTTTGAACAGAATGACACAATGCCATGGTATTATTTCAGTAACCATTAGTTAAGTATTGTTATTATTCTGTTTATGGTTGTGACAAACTCCCCTCTTTTGAGGTTGCCACGAGTGCTTGCCAGCCTCTTACCATGTGATTACGGTCCCATGTTGTATGCACCGGTTTTATGCAATAGAGGCATAGTTATATAAGTTCATGTATTTTGCTGTCTTTTGCTACCATGTGGCTAATGGAGTCTGGCCTCTGTCCTTGGGAGATAAGTGGATCACTTCTCAATTGTCTCCAGGACAAAAGACTGTGTAGAACCGGTTTTGGACAGAAAAGCCATGAGTACAGCCAGGCCAAAGAGACTTCTACTAACTTTTGAATTACTGGTCTAATTTGTGCCATTTTGGTATGTGTTAAATGTCTATGTGTATTGTAAAGGGTGGGTGTCACGGACGGTGTACAGGAAACAAGGCAAAGCAACATGTATAAACGACTCACTGGATCCAAAAACTAAGGAACCAAGGGAGACCCCTGCAGAAGACCTGGCACTTTCCCTGGCTGCTCAGCCTATGCAAAGATCCGAATGGTGGAGGTTTGCATATCCACGAACCTTGACTATAAAGCCCTGAGCACCCTACAATAGTGAGGGGACACGACCACCGGCTCCCTACACAAGATACAGAGGGAGTCAGGGTCACCTGGGATCCAGCAAACAGAAAATAACAGATAAAGGTACAACACTTAGCTTTGAAGCAAACAGGAGGACAGAGTCAGCGTGCACACACACTCCAGGAAGTAGTATAAGCCGCCCAGAAAAGCCTTCTGGGGAAGAATTTAAAGGGAAGCAATTAGTCCAACACATGACAGCTGAGATAGGCTAACGAGAGGAGGAGCTGAATACCACAACACAGAAACTCAAGGAGGAGGTTCTGAAAGGCCTCTGTCAGAGCTTCTCAGCTGTCTGGTTGTGACAGTGGGACATTGTATATTTGAGTAAGTGATGTCTGTCCTATTGTCTCCCCGTGTTTATTGGCGATTTCTCTTTGTCCTGAGAGATAATGGAATTACACCTTGGTTGTCTCCAGGACAGAGGACATTGTGTATTGTCCTGCCTGGGATAATTATGTTAACCATTGTACCATAATTATATCACAGGCAGACGGGAGGATGTTATGTGGGTTGTAACCTTTGTGTTATTGGTTAATGTATGTTTGTTGTGGGTGTCTCCCTTGCATGGGAGCAGGGGATAAAAGAAATTGCATTTTTGAATGTAGGGGCCTTCCAGTAAAGTATTTTTCGCATTCAGCTTGGGCTCATGTATAGACTTATTTGGCGATAATAGCGATTTATTGCTCTGTGGATTACTTGGCGGAGCTATTTCAAGGGAGGAAGGAAATACTAGACGGTGACACGGATGATACCGTTACAATGGTCATATCAAAGAACATAAGCTTTGGACTTGCATAACTGAGTCTCCTGTCTTGATTTAAAATTGTGTAGATTTTCCTAATTTTAATAAAGGAAAATATAGATTCTATGAAAAATAGGATATGAACATTATTGCACCCTATTGACCCGACTCTTATACTTTATTTTCAAGATAGTTTTTTTTTGTTCAAAGAGTCATCAAACCCTACTTCATCTTTCAACCACTGTTTTATTATGATGGAGGTTAAGGTTTCATACTTCCTGTTACCCTTCACCATTTCATTAAGAAATAACCTGTGGTGCATACTGATTGGCTCTTCCTAAACATTGATTTACATATCTTGTAAAGACTTTGTTTCTGTTTAATGATGTTAACTCTTTGCTTCTGGGAGTAAAAAGAAAAATCTTATAGCATAATGTTTGTCTCCTGTCTTTCATAAAATCTAGGAAAATCTTCAATTATAATTTACTTCACTGTGTGTGATTTCTGTGTCAAATACAGGGGATTAGTAATCTTTGATACTCCAGCTGCTGCGACATTGAAACTACTATGGGCTCACTATTCTGCATTTATTATAATGCCCTTGGTAGTTTTAGTTTCAAAACATTCATAGTGCTAAAAGTGGCTAAACCTTAAACATCTAATGTAGCACCATCAATAATGAGCTATCTTATGACTCCTTATTGATCGTATTCCTTCAGATTGGCACATGAACAAGCAAACCGCTTGCCAATTGGTCAATCTTTTGCCCTTTCACATCAGCCCTTGTGGGAGTCATGGTACATCAGCATCATCAAGAATTCATTAACTATAGAACACTGTTTTGTTAATGATTTCCAGATGAAACACTCAAACAACTAGTGTGATTACCACCAGAAACAGGCAAGGGCCATGCTACTGTTAAGGCTACTTGCACACAACCAATAACCTCTTATATATATATATAAAGCCGTCGAGTTGGATGCACCTAAGGATCAGAGTAGGTGCACCTAAGGGTCGGGGTGGGTGCACCTAAGGGTCGGGGTGGGTGCACCTAAAGACTAGGGTGAGTGCACCTAAGGGTCGGGGTGGGTGCACCTAAGGGTCGGGGTGGGTGCACCTAAGGGTCGGGGTGGGTGCACCTAAGGGTCGGGTGGGTGCACCTAAGGGTCGGGGTGGGTGCACCTAAGGGTCGGGGTGGGTGCACCTAAGGGTCGGGGTGGGTGCACCTAAGGGTCGGAGTGGGTGCACCTAAGGGTCGGAGTGAGGGGTCACATGGTAGTCTGGGGGGGGGGGGTCACCTGGTGGTCTAAGTAAAATGGCTGAAATTTGATTGGCTATTTTAGTCTCCGCCCACTTTTTAAAATTTAAATTCCAGTCACCCATTGACCAACTGTTCCAAGTTTAGTGATTTTGCCATTGACCCTCTAAGAGCAGCGGCAGTTTTAAATTTTCCCATTAAAACATATAGCTAAAATTTGATTGGCCGTTGTAGACTCCACCCACTTTTAAACATTTGAATTCGAGTCACCTATTAACCGAATATATTAAGTTTAACAACCCTGCCATTAACAATGTTGAAATGGCAGCAATTAAAAATTTTCTCATTGAAGTCATTAGGGAAAATCTGATTGGTTGTTTGTGGCCCCGCCCACTTTTTTAGCATCCCCAAAATGAGATATAAATTGGCACAGTCCTCCAGTGACCAACTGTGCCAAGTTTCAGAATCCTGCCATTAACAGTCTTAGAGCAGCGGCAGATAGAATTTTTCCCATTTAAACAAATGGCTGAAATTTGATTGGCCGTTGTAGACCCCGCCCACTTTTTAAAAAATTTTGACCCGTCACCCAATGACCTACGGTGCCTTTTTGGGTATTCTGGCTTAAATATTGTGTGAATGACAGCAATTCAAAGGTTTCTCATTGAAGTGAATAGGAAAAATCTGATTTGTCGTTGTTGGCTCCGCCCACTTTTTCAATTTTTGAAGCCGAAGCAATCTATGACCTGATTTCTGAGATTTGAAGCCCCTGACATCAATAATGGCAGCATTTTTAAATTTTCAGCATTTTTCAATTTTCCCATTGAAATCAATCAAAGAAATCTGATTGGTTGTTTTTGGCCCCGCCCACTTTTCTAAATTTCAATCCTAATCCTAAATTGTCCAACTGTACCAAGTTTGGGGACCCTGCCATTAACAGTGTAAGATCAGCGGCAGTTTTAAATTTCCCCATTAAAATAAACAACAAAATTTGATTGGCCGTTGTAGACTCCGCCCACTTTTTATACATTTTTGAATCCAGTCACCCAATGACCTACGGTGCCAAGTTTGGGTATTCTGGCTTAAATACTGTGAGAATGACAGCAATTTAAAGGTTTTTCATTGAAGTCAATAGGGAAAATCTGATTTGTTGTTGTTGGCTCCGCCCACTTTTTAAATTTTTTAAACCGAAGTAATCTATGACCTGATTTCTGAGATTCGAATCCCCTGACATCAATAATGGCAGCATTTTTCAATTTTCTGTATTTTTCAATTTTCCCATTGAAATCAAAGAAATCTGATTTGTTGTTTTTGGCCCCGCCCACTTTTCGGAATTTTAATCCTAATCCTAAATTGTCCAACTGTACCAAGTTTGAGGAACCTGCCATTAACAGTCTAAGAGCAGCGGCAGTTTGAATTTTTCCCATTAAAACATATAGCTGAAATTTTATTGGCTGATGTAGACTCCGCCCACTTTTAAACATTTGAATTCTAGTCACCTATTAACCGAATATATTAAGTTTAACAACTCTGCCATTAACAATGTTGAAATGGCAGCAATTTAAAATTTTCTCATTGTAGTCAATAGTATGTAATGGGGGGGAACACTGGGGGCCCCTTTATGTAATGGGGGGGAACACTGGGGGCCCCTTTATGTAATGGGGGGGGAACACTGGGGGCCCCTTTATGTAATGGGGGGGGGGAACACTGGGGGCCCCTTTATGTAATGGGGGGGGGGGGAACACTGGGGGCCCCTTTATGTAATGGGGGGGGGGGAACACTGGGGGCCCCTTTATGTAATGGGGGGGGGGGGGAACACTGGGGGCCCCTTTATGTAATGGGGGGGAACACTGGGGGCCCCTTTATGTAATGGGGGGGGGGACACTGGGGGCCCCTTTATGTAATGGGGGGACACTGGGGGGCCCTTTATGTAAATGGGGGGCCCCTTTATGTAAATGGGGGGCCACTTTATGTAAATGGGGGGCCACTTTATGTAAATGGGGGGCCACTTTATGTAAATGGGGGGCCACTTTATGTAAATGGGGGCCCTCTGGGGGCCACTTTATGTAATGGGGGGCCACTTTATGTAATGGGGGGAACACTGGGGGCCACTTTATGTAATGGGGGGGCCACTTTATGTAAATGGGGGGGCCACTTTATGTAAATGGGGGGGCCACTTTATGTAAATGGGGGGCCACTTTATGTAAATGGGGGCCCTCTGGGGGCCACTTTATGTAATGGGGGGCCACTTTATGTAATGGGGGGAACACTGGGGGCCACTTTATGTAATGGGGGAACACTGGGGGCCACTTTATGTAATGGGGGGAACACTGGGGGCCACTTTATGTAATGGGGGAACACTGGGGGCCACTTTATGTAATGGGGGGGAACACTGGGGGCCACTTTATGTAATGGGGGAACACTGGGGGCCACTTTATGTAATGGGGGGCCACTTTATGTAATGGGGGGGCCACTTTATGTAATGGGGGGCCACTTTATGTAATGGGGGGCCACTTTATGTAATGGGGGGCCACTTTATGTAATGGGGGGGCCACTTTATGTAATGGGGGGGCCACTTTATGTAATGGGGGGGCCACTTTATGTAATGGGGGGGCCACTTTATGTAATGGGGGGCCACTTTATGTAATGGGGGGGCCACTTTATGTAATGGGGGGCCACTGGGGGAAACTATATGCAATGGGGGGCCACGGGGGGCAACTATATGCAATGGGGGGCAACTATATGCAATGGGGGGCCACGGGGGGCAACTATATGCAATGGGGGGCAACTATATGCAATGGGGGGCCACGGGGGGCAACTATATGCAATGGGGGGCAACTATATACAATGGGGGGCCACGGGGGGCAACTATATGCAATGGGGGGCCACGGGGGGCAACTTTATCAATTGTGGGGACTCAGCGGGCAACTTTATCAATTGTGGGGACTCAGCGGGCAACTTTATCAATTGTGGGGACTCAGCGGGCAACTTTATCAATTGTGGGGACTCAGCGGGCAACTTTATCAATTGTGGGGACTCAGCGGGCAACTTTATCAATTGTGGGGACTCAGCGGGCAACTTTATCAATTGTGGGGACTCAGCGGGCAACTTTATCAATTGTGGGGACTCAGCGGGCAACTTTATCAATTGTGGGGACTCAGCTGGCAACTTTATGGGGGACCACACCTGGAAAGTGTTGGCCAGGGACGATCCGGGCGCCTACAGTTCCTGAGGTTACTCCGGCCTGCTCTTTCCCGGTCTGAAAAGATCAGGGCCTTGAGGACTGCCTCATAGAACTGGAGGAATGTCCCTGTGTTGCCAGCGCTCCAGGACAGCACAAAAGAGTTGTTCAGAGAGATCAACTCCTCCCATATACCGATTGTAGTCGACTATACAATCGGGCTTGAGGACCGTTGCCGCGGTACCTCGCACGGGGACAGGTGTGATGCCGTTACCATGAATTGTGATCAGCTTAAGAACATCCCTCTTGTCCTTATACCTGACCAGCAACAGGTTTCCAGTGGTAAGGGAACGGGTCTCACCCCTGGGGATAGGTACCTGGAGGGGGAGGGCAGGGAGGCCGCGTTGATTTTTTCACACTGTCCCACAAGCGGACGTGGATCTGGCGGCAAGGGACTGGAACAAGGGGATACTGGTAGAAAAATTATCCATGTACAGGTGGTAACCCTTATCCAGCAGTGGGTGCATAAGGTCCCACACAAGTTTCCCGGTAACACCCAGAGTGGGGGGGAAATTCTGGGGGTTGAATCCGGGAATCTCGCCCCTCGTATATACGAAATTTGTAAGTGTACCCTGAAGTACTCTCACAAAGTTTGTATAGCTTCACGCCATACCTCGCCCGCTTGGAGGGCACATACTGGCGGAAAATGAGTCTCCCCTTGAACGCAATGAGAGACTCATCAACCGAGACCTCCCTTCCAGGTACATAGGCCTCCATGAATTTGGCCCCAAAGTGATCAATGACCGGCCGTATCTTATACAGACGGTCATGGGCAGGATCACCTCGGGGGAGGGGGGCATGCAGAATTATCGGAATAATGCAGACATTTCCGGATGGCCTCAAACTGGGAGCGTGTCATGGCCGTACTGTAAAGTGGGGTCTGGTATAGGATGTCCCCACTCCAGTAAAGCCTGACACTGGGTTTCTTGACCAGGCCCATATGCAACACGAGGCCCCAAAAATGTCCTAATTTCGGCTGCACTGACCGGCATCCAGCCACCGGGACTGGCCCAAAAGGAGCCTGGGTGTTGAGCAACGAACTGTTGGGTGTACAGGTTCGTCTGCTCCACCAGTGGGTCACTGAAAAAAATTACAAAAAAAGTAATATTCAGTGTAGCCCAGTGTGGAAATCTGGATTCCTGATTGGCCTACAAAATCAGGAATCACGGGCT
Organism: Bufo gargarizans; assembly: GCF_014858855.1. Taxonomy (NCBI): domain Eukaryota; kingdom Metazoa; phylum Chordata; class Amphibia; order Anura; family Bufonidae; genus Bufo; species Bufo gargarizans. Next base: position 383,509,862 of record NC_058082.1, on the reverse strand, counting down.
CGTATCGCTCTGGGCTACACCAGACTAGTTCACCGGCAGGGTGCTCCGGTGGATTTAACTGGTGGGCCGGGAAACCAGTACGAGCCCCAGAGCTGCTCGGAACTAGGCTGGGCCACAGGGTCCCTAACATGGCGGTCCCCTTGCTCCGCCTGGCGGCTCGTTATCATCGCTCGATGATTAGGAGGACACGGATGACAACAGGAATGTGGGGTCCTCACTGGGACTCTCAGAGGCGGAGGCAAGCTGGGCGTATATGCCTCCTCGGCCGAGAACGTCCGGCGGGCCATAGGGGAGTGTGTGTCTGCGTGTGTATGTGCGTGTGTGTAAATCTTTATTTGGTGTACGTGTGTCTGGGGGCATGGGTGTTGGCGGACTTAACCCTAAAACTAACAGAAAAAATAAATTAAAAAAAAAGGGCAAAAAATGTGAAAAAAATAATAATTCTAAACCGCTGATCAACTGTCCAAAGTTGATTAGCGGTGGGGTGTGCGATTCGCTAACAGTGGCCGAACGCTAAGAGTGTCGGCCACAATCAGTGTACACAAAAAAATAAAAATAAATCCTGCACCCCAAAAAAGTGTGCAAGCGGCAGCACCCCTGGGGGGTCTAGGGTCACACAGCTGTGCTGTGGACCCCAGACACCCTAACTTAGGGTGATGCAATCAAAGCTAACGCAACTAACTTTCCCTTTTTTTCCCTGCCTAACCCAAACTTTCCCTATGTACCTGAAGTTCAGATGGGGGGTGCTGGGGCACAGATCGGGGCCTGGATCGCTGGATGGTGATTGGTGGGGTGAAATCACACCACCATCCACATCCTGTTCGGGTCTTCAGAGACCCGAATAACCCGGAAACGCAAAAAAACGCAGGTCTGAATTGACCTGCGGTTTTCTGCGATTGCCGACATGGGGGGAGGGGGTCACAGGACCCCCCCGGCGCATTTAGCCTAGGTGCTGCTCAATGATTTAAGCAGGCACCGGGTTCCGATCACCACCCGCCGGTGATCGGAACCATACATGTACGTCATGTGTCCTTAAGATGTCAATGTTGTTTTGTCCTGCCATGTTCTTGCTATGCCTTGGTCTGTGATGCATCCTGCTATGTCTTGCTATGCCTGTTCTAGTATGTTCTTGTATCTGTATTCTGTTCTGGTACTTTGTATTTCTCTCATGCCTAGCAGAGCGCATCGGCCCCAGTTCGCCTAGCAGAGCGCATCGGCCCTTTGCCCGCCTTCCAAGTCCAGACCTATCGATGAGGCAAGAGACTTGGAGGGCGGGCAAAGGCAGAGGCTGGGGAGGAGTAAAATGAAAAGAAGGCAAAGCAGCCTGGGCACTTACACACTGAACGCCCTCCTGGGCACTTGCGAGTGCTCATTTGCATATGAATTAAACTTCGTTTTTCCTGCTGGTGCAAGTCTAAAGAAGAGAACAAAGGTACTGTTACAATCCTGTATAGGTGTGCTGCAGAGCCATGTAAGCAGTGTATATGGCCATATGGAGGTGACAGACTCCCTTTAAATAATTTTTTAACCTTTGTCACACACTGACCCACCCTGCCATGTTTGGGTGCTGTGGCTTAAATACTGTGAGAATGGCATCAATTTCAATGTTATCAACTGTAAGGCCTCATGCACACGACCGTTGTTTCATTCCGTGTCCGTTGTTCAGTTTTTCGTGACTTTCAATGGGTCAGTTTAAAACTCGGCTAATGCACCGTTTGTCATCCGCGTCTGTGGTTTCAGTCCATCAAAAAAATCTAACCTGTCCAATTTTTTTTCCCGAAAAACGGTTCGCGAACCCATTCAAGTCAATGGGACCATGAAAAAATGCAGAGGCACGCAAGAATAAAGGAAGACACACGGAAACGGATACGGATCACGGAACCCCATTTTACGGAACGGAACACAACAACGGTCGTGTGCAATCTATATTTACCAGTGTACATGTCCAAAAGATTACATTGGCAAGACAGAGAGAATTTAGGTGGAGGCTGCGAACATATTAATATTGATATTGTCAAACTCCGTAATACACCAGTTGCTAATCATATTAATGGTCATCACAATGGGGGACTTAAACTATTTGTTTCTCTGACCTTGAGGTTATAACTTTTTCTAACTTTTTCAGGAGGAGGCAAAACCACAGTGTGGAGGAGGCAAAAACACTGTGTGGAGGTGGCACAGAGGAGGCAAAACCACAGTGTAGAAGTAGCACGGACTGAAACCACAGACGCGGATGACAAACGGTGCATTAGCAGAGTTTTAACCACTTCAGCCCCGCTAGGTGAAACCCCCCTTCATGACCAGGCCACTTTTTACACTTCGGCACTACACTCCTTTCACCGTTTATTGCTCGGTCATGCAACTTACCACCCAAATGAATTTTACCTCCTTTTCTTCTCACTAATGGAGCTTTCATTTGGTGGTATTTTATTGCTGCTGACATTTTTACTTTTTTTGTTATTAATCAAAATGTAACGATTTTTTTGCAAAAAAATGACATTTTTCATTTTCAGCTGTGAAATTTTGCAAAAAAAACGACATCCATATATAAATTTTTCGCTAAATTTATAGTTCTACATGTCTTTGATAAAAAAAAAATGTTTGGGCAAAAAAAAAAAATGGTTATAGCATTTACAAACTATGGTACAAAAATGTGAATTTCCGCTTTTTGAAGCAGCTCTGATTTTCTGAGCACCTGTCATGTTTCCTGAGGTTCTACAATGCCCAAACAGTAGAAAAACCCCACAAATGACCCCATTTCGGAAAGTAGACACCCTAAGGTATTCGCTGATGGGCATAGTGAGTTCATAGAACTTTTTATTTTTTGTCACAAGTTAGCGGAAAATGATGATGATTTCTTATTTTTTCTTACAAAGTCTCATATTCCGCTAACTTGTGACAAAAAATAAAAAATTCTAGGAACTCGCCATGCCCCTCACAGAATACCTTGGGGTGTCTTCTTTCCAAAATGGGGTCACTTGTGGCGTAGTTATACTGCCCTGGCAATTTAGGGGCCCATATGTGTGAGAAGTACTTTGCAATCAAAATCTGTAAAAAATGACCGGTGAAATCCGAAAGGTGCACTTTGGAATATGTGCCCCTTTGCCCACCTTGGCATCAAAAAAGTGTCACACATCTGGTATCGCCGTACTCAGGAGAAGTTGGGGAATGTGTTTTGGGCTGTCATTTTACATATACCCATGCTGGGTGAGAGAAATATCTGGGCAAAAGACAACTTTTCCCATTTTTTTATACAAAGTTGGCATTTGACCAAGATATTTTTCTCACCCAGCATGGGTATATGTAAAATGACACCCCAAAACACATTGCCCAACTTCTCCTGAGTACGGCGATACCAGATGTGTCACACTTTTTCACTTTTTTGCTGCCAAGGTGGGCAAAGGGGCACATATTCCAAAGTGCACCTTTCGGATTTTGCAGGGCATTTTTTACACATTTTGATTGCAAAGTTCTTCTCACACATTTGGGCCCCTAAATTGCCAGGGCAGTATAACTACCCCACAAGTGACCCCATTTTGGAAAGAAGACACCCCAAGGTATTCCGTGAGGGGCATGGCGAGTTCCTAGAATTTTTTATTTTTTGTCGCAAGTTAGTGGAATATGAGACTTTGTAAGGAAAAAAGAAAAAAAAAGAAAAATCATCATTTTCTGCTAAATTGTGACAAAAAATAAAAAATTCTAGGAACTCGCTGTGCCCCCCACGGAATACCTTGGGGTGTCTTCTTTCCAAAATGGGGTCACTTGTGGCGTAGTTATACTGCCCTGGCAATTTAGGGGCCCAAATGTGTAAGAAGTACCTTGCAATCAAAATGTGTAAAAAATGGCCTGCGAAATCTGAAAGGTGCCCCTTTGCCCACCTTGGCTGCAAAAAAGTGTCACACATCTGGTATCGCCGTACTCAGGAGAAGTTGGGCAATGTGTTTTGGGGGGTCATTTTACATATACCCATGCTGGGTGAGAGAAATATCTTGGCAAAAGACAACTTTTCCCATTTTTTAATACAAAGTTGGCATTTGACCAAGATATTTTTCTCACCCAGCATGGGTATATGTAAAATGACACCCCAAAACACATTCCCCAACTTCTCCTGAGTACGGCGATACCACATGTGTGACACTTTTTTGCAGCCTAGATGCGCAAAGGGGCCCAAATTCCTTTTAGGAGGGCATTTTTAGACATTTGGATCCCAGACTTCTTCTCACACTTTCGGGCCCCTAAAAAGCCAGGGCAGTATAAATACCCCACATGTGACCCCACTTTGGAAAGAAGACACCCCAAGGTATTCAATGAGGGGCATGGCGAGTTCCTCGAATTTTTTTTTTTTTTGCATAAGTTAGCGGATATTGATTTTTTTTTGGTTTTTTTTTCACAAAGTCTCACTTTCCGCTAACTTAGGACAAAAATTTCAATCTTTCATGGACTCAATATGCCCCTCACGGAATACCTTGGGGTGTCTTCTTACCGAAATGGGGTCACATGTGGGGTATTTATACTGCCCTGGCTTTTTAGGGGCCCTAAAGCGTGAGAAGAAGTCTGGAATATAAATGTCTAAAAATGTTTACGCATTTGGATTCCGTGAGGGGTATGGTGCGTCCATGTGAGATTTTATTTTTTGACACAAGTTAGTGGAATATGAGACTTTGTAAGAAAAAACAAAAACAAACAAAAAATGTCCGCTAACTTGTGCCAAAAAAAATGGCTGAATGGAGCCTTACCAGGGGGGGGGGGGAGTGATCAATGACAGGGGGGTGATCAATGACAGGGGGGTGATCACCCATATAGACTCCCTGATCACCCCCCCTGTAAGGCTCCATTCAGACATCCGCATGATTTTTTACGGATCCATGGATACATGGATCGGATCCGTAAAAATCATGCGGACGTCTGAATGGAGCCTTACAGGGGGGGTGATCAATGACAGGGGGGTGATCAATGACAGGGGGTGATCAGGGAGTGTATATGGGTGATCACCCGCCTGTCATTGATCACCCCCCTGTAAGGCTCCATTCAGACGTCCGCATGATTTTTACGGATCCATGGATACATGGATCGGATCCGTAAAAATCATGCGGACGTCTGAATGGAGCCTTACAGGGGGGTGATCAATGACAGGGGGGTGATCATCGACAGGGGGTGATCAGGGAGTGTATATGGGTGATCACCCCCCTGTAAGGCTCCATTCAGACGTCCGCATGATTTTTACGGATCCATGGATCGGATCCGTAAAAATCATGCGGACGTCTGAATGGAGCCTGACAGGGCGGTGATCAATGACAGGGGGTGATCAGGGAGTGTATATGGGTGATCACCCGCCTTTCATTGATCACCCCCCTGTAAGGCTCCATTCAGACGTCCGCATGATTTTTACGGATCCATGGATACATGGATCGGATCCGTAAAAATCATGCGGACGTCTGAACGGAGCCTGACAGGGGGGTGATCAATGACAGGGCGGTGATCAATGACAGGGGGGTGATCAGGGAGTTTATATGGGGTGATCAGGGGTTTATAAGGGGTTAATAAGTGACGGGGGGGGGGGGGGGTGTAGTGTAGTGTGGTGTTTTGTGGGACTGTACTGACCTACCTGAGTCCACTGGTGGTCGATCCTAACAAAAGGGACCACCAGAGGACCAGGTAGGAGGTATATTAGACGCTGTTATGAAAACAGCGTCTAATATACCTGTTAGGGGTTAAAAAATTCGGATCTCCAGCCTGCCAGCGAGCGATCGCCGCTGGCAGGCTGGAGATCCACTCGCTTACCTTCCGTTCCTGTGAGCGCGCGCGCCTGTGCGCGCGCGTTCACAGGAAATCTCGCGTCTCGCGAGAAGACGCGTATATGCGTCCAGGAGGAATAAAGCAACCACCTCCCGGACGCATATACGCGTACAGCGGTCGGGAGGTGGTTAAACTGACCCATTGAAAGTGTGCAGGAGGCAAAACCATTTTAAGGAAAGGGCATTAGGCAGACAAAACCACCGCAAAGAAAGGGCACAGAGGAGGCAAAACTACAGTGATGAGGCGGCACAGAGGAGGCAAAACCACCATGTGGAGAAGGCATTACCATATGGGGGGGTCACTAAAGAGGCAAAAATTACCATGTGAAGGGGGCACAGAGGAGACAAAAACACCATGTGGAGGCACAGAAAATGCAAAACTACCATGTGC